>NC_139036.1:58205059-58805059 GCF_964662115.1 Mustela nivalis
GCTTTTCTCTTCGTGTTCCGGTGAAGAAATTCATTGAGAATGCAGCGTCTCTGGGGAGGAGGATTTGGGAGCAGCGCAGCCCGGGCGGCCGTGGGCACACGTGGCCCCCACATTGCAGGCGGTAGATCGAGCACGTTGACGTCATCCTAGAACGTTCTGTCAGGCCGAGCTGGCCGGGAGAGCCGACCCGTTGGCTCTTCAGGTTCATTGTTCTTCCTGCGAGCACGTGTTGGGCACCGAGTGAGCGAGCGGGCAGAGCGTTGGGCTCTCGGCAGGAAGGGGAAGACACTAGCCTTCGTGGGCTTTCTCAGTGATCTGGGGAGAGGGGGCTGCGGGGCAGATGCTCCTGATCTGGGCCTCGGCGCTCCGCCGTCCCTCGTGCCGCAGGGGCAGCGGGTTCTCCTGGAGGCACGAGGTTCCGGCTCCGGCCCCGGCCCTGCCCAGGATGGGTGACGGAGCACGAGACCTGTTTGTGGTGGAATTCAGCCCGCGCCTGGCCGCCCCTCTCCATGGTCTTGGTTCCCTTCCACACCGTTCTGGAAGAACTCCCACAGCAACCGGGCCGGCCCGGGCTGTTTGCACCTGTAAACCCCGCAGCCGTTCCCAAGGCAGAGAGTAGCTGGGTCGTATTTATTTAGGAACAGCCGAACCTTGCTGCTCAGTAAAGAGTGGAGAGAGGGTTCCTGAGAGGAAGGTAGCCAGCCCCAGCCCGGAACCCGCCTCGCGCTGGGCCTTGCTTGCTGGGCCAGGCTGGTGGGGGGGGTGCCCGCTCTGCTGGCAGGTACGGTGGGGACAGCGGGGCCGCGGGAGGGGCCGTGGGAGGCCGCCGGATGGAGCACCTTCCTCGTTGACTCAGGGAAGCCGACCTCGGTGCTGGAGTCAGGGATGAGCAGGAAACGAACGGAAAAGTCATTTCTTAGAGTGAGAGCTCCCGGTAGCTTGGAGCTGATTACGGAGGATTCGAGAGCGTCTGCGTGGAGCAGGGGGCGGCGAGAGCGGGTGGGAAGCCCGAGCCCAAGGCCTCAGGAAGTCTCCTTTCCGCCGGGCTCCTCTGTCCCCGTGTCCTCACGGCCCCTCCTCAGAACGCGCACCCCGGGAACGAGGCCACCTTGGTCCCCCTGCTGTGCGCATCATGGGAGTGTCCTCCTGGCCTGGTAGGGGCAGTTCGGGGCACCTGGGGATGCCTCGCAGCTGTGTGTACCCCCCCATGGGGTGCGGGGGGCCTTGTGGCTGTGTTTCCTGGAGGGCCCCCCAAGTCCTGCCTTTAACGAGAAAGCCATCCCCCAAGCCATCCCCCAACTCTTGCCCCTCTCCCCTACACACCCCTCGCAGGGGATGGGGACATGGATGGTGGTCAGGAGTCTGCAGGGGGGGGGGCGGGGGTGGGTGGGTGCGTGGGGGGGTTGGGGAGGTGTGTGCAGATCTGTTGGGGGGGTAAAGGACAGAGATACCATCTTAGAAACCGTCTAGAAGAGCTGTGGGGCGACGGCGCCCACCCCAGGACACGGGCTGGCTGGGTGCGGGGGCAATTTCCCAAGGCTGTGGCCGCGGTGGGGGGAGGGGGTCCTGCCTCCCCCAGGTGGCAGGTGTTGGTCCAATTTGGAAAGTGCTGGGTGGAAGGAAGCCAGCCCCCCACAGGGACGGGCTCTCGCATTTACTATGCTAATGCGCCGGAGGCATCTAAGGCCTGCATCTAGTTTATGTAACCACAGAGCCTCGACAGGGGAGGAGAGAGCCCCGTGGGGAACCCACTTTGGGGGATGCAGGTCCCCCCGGCCTGGCCCGGCCCGTTGCTCCCCTCCCCCGCTGGGTGTGGACAGTGCTGGTGCCTAGACGCAGCCTCGGTGAGCACTGGGGGGTTGGCTGCCGCCTTCTCCCACGGCTTGGCCTCACCCCACCTCTGCGCCTGGCCTCTGAGCTGGCTCCTGACTAACACGGGCCTCACTGGAGCCAATTGGTGCTGCCAGGTTTTTGGTTTCAAACGCTCCCCTGCTTGGGCCAGAATGCTTGGATTTTTAGGCATGGGGCGGGGGTGGGGAACGGATGGACACTGAGCCAAACTGCCGGGGAAGCACCGAGGGTCAGAGCTGTGCTCAGCCGTGAGGACGACGACAGAGCTCTGGGCGCCTGCAGGAAAGGGGGGGGGGCGGCCCATGGCCAGCCCGAAGCCTGGCCTACCCCAGATTCCCACCAGTGGACCTGTCTGTGGGGCCCTCCTGGGCTGGCTTGCCCTGTGGCGTGCCCCGTCCCACGTGTATTAAAGGGGTTTCTTCTTTGTATCTTCTTTGTCGTGTCTGAATTCAATACAATGAACACATATTATGTTTATATTCAAGAAAACCAGTGAGGAATATTTTTTTCAAAATCAGGGAAGAGATTTGAATGGATAACCCCCCCAAATTCTCCGTGATTGCCATTGTCCTAGCTCAAGGATTGTTAGCTGTTGGTGGGCTTTCAGGTTTACAGGGCCTGTCTGTGTTCCCTGGGGGCCCTGAACCCATCGCCACAGATCCGGTGGGTCGCAACAACAGAAGTGTGTTCCTGTGACATTCTAGAGCTGGAGTCTGAGATCCAGGTGTGGGCCCGCACCCCCCCCCCCCCCCCCCCCCGTCCTAAGGCTCCAGGAAAGGATCATTGCCTGGCCTCTTGCTTCTGGGGGCTGCATCCAGCCTTCAAAGGTGGGGGCATCAGGTTTCTGCTCTGCCCTCCCGTCCGTTTCTCTGTAGACCTCTCTCTGTTGTCTTTCTCCTGCATGAGACGAAGGCACCCAACTGCACCGCGGCTCCCCCTCCTAACCCAGGCTAATCAGGACCCTCTGTTGGGTCCTGCAAAGACTCTCCAGATAAAGTCCCATTTGCAGAGATTAGGGTGTGTGACATCTTTGGGGGCCAATTTTGAGCTCGTGGGACCTCCCTGGGCTAAGACACTGTCCGCACATTCCCTCGGCAGGCAGGCCACTTTTGGGGCTGTCCTCCAGGCTCTGCTTGGAGGGGGTGGGAATGGGGAGGTGGTCCCTGTTTGGTGTCCCCTGCTACCAAGGAGACACCCTTGCTACATAGGAGACTGCACCTGAGGTCCTGTCCCGGGCAGGAGGGGACGGAACTTTGTCCCCACCATCCAGCCGATGTGCGTGGACAGCACCCCCCAACTCTGACCAGGTGCTGGTCCCCCCCACCCCGAGTTTGCCAGGTGAGCAGCACCCACTCCCCAGTCCAGGGGAAGAGTAGGAAACAGCTGAGCCCCCCCCCCCCTGCCTTGGGGGGCCCCTCCCAGAGAAGTGCTGAGTCTGGGGAACTGCGCTGTGGAGCCAGGCTCCCTCCCCGGGGACCGCTGGGGACTCACTGACTCATGAGTAACTGGGACCTTCCAGGAAGTCTCCTTCGGGCCATCTCCCCACCCCCACCAGCTTGGGCGGGGACAAGCCTGTGGCCTGTGTCACCGGGCAGCCCCAGGGACAACTCCACGGGGCTCGTTGGGGCAGGTGCTCTGGAGCCCTCCCTGGCCGCCTGCCTCCTCGGGGCCCAGCAGGGAGAGGGGTCGAGCCCGGCCGCAAGGGAAGGCGAGGCCGCGACGGGGCTTTTCTCAAACGCTTCGGCCAGAGGAAACGTCGCCTCGCGGGCCGGGGAAAATGAAAGACTTTGGAAGTCGCCAGGAATTTGACTGCGAGCTGGTTTCCAAGAGGCTAAGTTAAGCTTCTCCAAGTGGATATTAAAAAGGAGCAGCAGGCCTGGCGGAGGGGCTGGAGGGGGTGGAGAGAAGGCCGGAAGCCGCCCGCTGCACCCTGCGCCTCCGGAGCCTGCCCGCGCGCGCACAAAGCCCAGACGGGCCGGCCGGACCGGGGCTGCCGGAGCCTCACGGCCGCCCCCCTGTCCCGCCTCCTGTCCCGCGCGGCCTCCGGCCCTTCTCCCTCCCGATCCACAGAGACAATGCTACCTCAGTTTGGGGCACAAACATATGATCAGCACATGGAAATGTGGTAATTTGGATGCGTTCGTGATTGCAACAGATTGAAGAAATTAGACCAGACAAAGAGTGTTTTTGGAGGAGGAGGAGGAGGAGGCCGAAGGAGGGAGGGCGTCGGGGGTGAGAAGGGGAAGACGCCTCTGGCAAGGCGGGCGCCGGGACTCCCGCCTGCTGCTAAATAGATCCGTAGTCATGGAGAGAGACCGGATCACAGGTAGGCCCCCCGCAGCCCCCTCCCCTAACTCAGAGCTATATCGCTGCTTCGGGAAATCAGCCCCCGGGGGTCACTTTTATTCATTCGTGTGGACATACTTCTGTTCCTTTGGACTGTTCTGAGGCCGTGGGATGCGGTCTGCCCAGAGCGGCGCCCCACCAAGTCTGGCTCTCACTGAGGCTCTGCCTTCCTAACCCTCGCTGTTCCGCTCGGTCCCCAGCTCGGTCCCCAGCTCGGTCCCCAGCCGGCCGCTTCTGCTGCTCCAGGCGCTGTAAATGCCCAGACCGGTGGCGGCTCCAGGAAAGGGCGGGGGGTTGGGGGCGGGCGGCCTGCTGGGGTCTGGGCTGATGGCATGTGGGCCCTGGCTGGTTGCTTTACCCACTGTGTGGGCTGGGTTTCAGCTGCCAGCCAAAGTCCGTCTGCAAGGCCGCCTGGGTCTCCTCCCTGAAACAGCATTTTGGTGCCTTCCCAGGAGCCGATAGCAGGGGTGGAGCTCCCGGTGCTCAGAGATGTGCAAACGTGTGTGCGCGTGTGTATGCCCACGCACAGCACACACAGCTGGTCCCATTCGCCCAGAGGCTTGGGTCATTAGCAGCAGCGAGTCCCCCTTGGAGTGGCTCTACTCAGATTCTGGAGCAGAATAACTGTTTAAAACATCTTGGTGTCACCTCAGGGCATGGAGTGAGGGCAGACGCTGGTCCTTGGGCTGGAGGGGCCTCGAGGGTCTGGACCCATCCCTGCTCTCCTGGGGCATCCAGCCTCTTCTAGATGAGCCATTCTCACTGGCGGCCCCCAAGGAGTGGGCACGGAGCCATCGGGGGCGGTGTGAGAGCCTATCTGAAGAAAAAGGAGGCTGCTCTGGCTTGAGTCATCCCGGTTCGATGGCCCCCTGTCCTGGGTCAGGGTCCCCAGCCCCTCAGCCGGCGATGGCACACGCTGTGACTCGGTCAGTGTCTGACATGAGTCGGTTCCCCTTCATTACTGCGCCCGCTGCCTGCTGTGGGCCCCCGTGAGGGTCCTGGGTCCCCTGGGGAGGTCTGGGCTCTCCTTGGGCTTCAGCTAGTCTGTGCTGACCCTGGTGAGCCTCAGGATGTCACCCCACAGATGCCGTAGCCCTCGTCTGTTGCTTGCCACTGTGTGTGTTAGGAGCTCCCCAAGAGGCCAGAGGGAAGGGTGGCCCGTCCTGAGGCTCCTTCTGTATGCTGAGCAGATCCTGATGGGAAGAGAGCTGCTGAGTGGCCATGTGTGTGTGCGTGTGTGTGTGTGTGCGTGTGTGTGCGCGCGCGCGCGCGTGTGTGTGCACGTGTGTGTGCACGTGTGTGTGTGCGTGTGTGCGCGCGCGCGTGTGTGTGTGTGCACGTGTGTGTGTGTGTGCGTGTGCGCGTGTGTGTGTGTGTGTGTGTGTGTGCGTGTGTGCATTTGTGCCACTGGGACCGCCACAGGATGTGGGGCAGCCATAGAGACCCGCGGGAGGCAAGGTGTGGACTCAGCGACACGGGCCAGCTGGTTCAGGGCTGTGGAGCCTGAGTTCCCTGTGCAGAGGGACATTCACCGGGTCCCTGTGCGGCTCGGGAGGATGGCCGCTTCACCAGCCTGGCTCACAGGGCCCCGGTGGCCGTGGGTCCAGCCTTCACTTCCCAGTTGACCAAGGCATGGCCCTGACGGGTGACCCAGGGAAGCGGAGAGCCAGGACACACAGTGGGGGAGGGGACCCTTGGGAAGTGACAGCCCTCTTGGAACCTTCTGGGCTAGCCCGACCCCAGCAGCTTTTCATGAGCTGAACCAAACTGCCTTGGAAAACGGTCAGCTCTGCGCCTTCACAGCCACACTAGGCACCACTGCCCTCGGCTGGACTGCCCGTGAGGGATGGAAAGAGGACTTTCTCTCAGGACGTGCCTGAGGAGGAATGGGGACTCTCGGTGAAATTCTCGTAGGGATGCGTTGTCGCTGAAAATTGCTTATTTCTTTCCAAGCTTTGTTGATGATGGAAAGCCTCAAGTCCTTAACCTACATGTTCCTCAGAACTGCTCAGACCTTGGCCGTGGTCTTTGATTGTAACTTGGCTCTTAAGCAGCCCCCCACCCCGCCCCGGGAAATGCGTTCCATCCTGTCCCTCTGTGGCCCGGGGCCTCAGTTTCCTAGTCTCAAATGTAAAGGGGTTGGACCGGTATGACCCCAGGCAGCACCCCACAGCCAGTGGGCCTCTGAGCCTGCTCTGTGGGGTTCCCGGAGGCTCCTTCCTTCTCCCCTTGTCTTGCTGTAAGGCGCTGTGACTACTTTATTTGTCCCCGCCTGTGCAGCGGGCAGAGGCGGGGCTGGGGGCCACGATGTCCCACCTGGCCCAGCACACCGCCCCCCCCCCCCCCGACCGCTTCCAGACAGGCCTTCCATTGCCCAGGCCTCACTGGGCTGGTATTTGAGATGCAAGTGGCCGGTTCTCAGTCACTGCCCAGTGCTGTCCAGGAGGAGCTGGTGGGGCGGGGAAGGCAGGTGCAGGCAGCCGCAGGACCCTTCCATCTGCTCGCTCCTTCTCTTGGCAGCACTGGGCTCCTGCCAGGTTTGTGAGTCTGGGATCTGGGTTCCTCCTGGTCAGTGGGGTAGCCCCGGCCCTCTTGGAGCCTGCCCCTCCCCCCACCACCCCGGGAAGATGCCAGAGGGCTTGTCAGCAGGGCAGGGATGAGTCATGGAGCAGCGACCGGCCGCTGAGACACAGAAGGCCGCTCCTTCCAGCCAAGGGTCGGGTTTTTTTCCTTGTTCTGGACCGGCTCTGTGGCTTTTACAAATTAAGCAGTTTTATCTCATTCCAAGCGCTTGTATTTCAGCAGGGAGAGAATCTCCAAGAAGGGAACTTTCCACTGGGGAGCTGTAACTTAGCTCAGCTGGGTCTCAGGGAGGGTGGGAACAGGCCTCATGGGTGAGTTGCAGGCAGGGAATGTGGAAGGCTCCTGATCCGCCAAGGACGTCGGTGGGGGTCCCGGGAGGGCTGCTCTGTCACTGGAGCGCTGGTCCTTGGTTGGGCGTCTGCCCGGCACAGAGAGGCACAGCACGCTCATCTAGGAGGTGGGGGTCTGCTCTTCTCGGGGGTGTCCGCTGTCATGAGGAGAGCAGGAGGCTGGACACCCCTCACCTGTCCCTCCCCCAGGTACTTGTCACCCTGGTCCTGGACAGACACTGCAGGTCTCAAGCTGCCTGGCCCCGCTGTGTCCTCTCCAGGTTTATTTCCCTCATCTCCAAGATGAGAAGTGTGGCCAGCAGCTTTCCTGGGCCCCTTCCTCTTCTGGCTCTGACCTGCAAGGGACTTGGCCCCCGGAGGAGTTTCTCAGGGCTGCTGAAAGCAAGTACCACAGACCGAGTGGCCGGAAACAGCAGCCACGGACTCTCCCACAGTTCTGGGGGCTGGAAGTACAAGTTCAAGGTGTCGGCAGGGCTCGTTCCTTCTGGACGCCGTGAAGGAGCTGCTGCTCTGTACCCCTCTCCTGGCTTCTGGGAATTGCTGCGCTCCCCGGTGGTCCTTGGCCTGTAGGACATCATGCAGTCTCTGCCTGTTGTCACAGAGCCTTCTGTGTCCCCAAGCTCTCCTGCTGCTCTCTTTTGAGGACACTCATCCCTGGACTTGGGTCCCTGCATAATCCTAGGTGATCGAATCTCCAGATCCTAAACTTAATTATACCAGCAAGACCCTATTTCCAAATGGGACAATGTTCAGGGGTTCCAAGTGAGCATGTGTTTTTTGGGGGGAGGGGTCACCATTCAGCCCACTCTGATCCTGAGGTGCCCTGGATCCACGGAAGACTCCATGTCCCAGATTCCTTGTCGTTCCCCCTCTGGACATTTTGGTGTGGCCGCTAGCCTTTGCCACTGTGTCATGTGCACCTGGTGGGGTGTGGAGGGCTCAGGCTTGTTGGAATTCCAAGAGCCGGCCAGGAGACGGCCTTGCTTCCTCCCTGGAGCTCCCTGGTCCTGCCTGCCGGGGCCCCAGGATCTCCGGAACTCTGTGCTGGACTCTGAACTCTTTTTAAAGATTGGGGCAAAATATATGCATAACGCACAAACTGCTGTTTTAACAATTTGGGGGCCTACAGCCCAGTGGCATTTAATGAGATGCACAGACTTGGGCCACCATCCATCCGTCTGCAGAACTTCACCTTCCAGAGTGAAACTCTGCTCTCACGGAACATCAGCTTTCCGTTCTCCCTTCCCTCTGCTCTTGGCCACCACCACCCTACTCTCCGTGTCCGTGAGCTTGACTTGATTCCAGGTGCCTCATAGACATGGAATCGTGCACTATTTGTCCATCTGTGCCTGGCTTATTTCACTTAGTATCATCTCTTCGAGGTTGTGGTGTTGTAGCAGGTGTCAGTTTCCTTCCTAGTGTAAGACAGAATGAGGTTCACTGGATGGATGGACCACATTGCACTTCGTCTTTTGCGTCGTCTTTTATCTTTGGCTAGACCTTTACATTGTTTCCACTTTGGGGCTGTTGTGACAGTTACTGCTGTGAACAGGGGTGTGCAGATATCCGCTCCAGGCTCTGCTTTCAGACATACTGGATCCACACGCAGACACGGCGTTGCTGGATCATGTGGGAATTCTATGTTTAATTTTGGTGGGAAGCTCCGTACGGCTTGCCCCGTGGCTGCACCACTTCCCATTGCCACCAGCAGGGCACCAGGGTTCCAAATCCCCCACCCCCTCTGCGACATTGCTATTTTATTGACTTGTTTATTACTTTGGGTAATAGCCATCCTCATGAATGGCAAGTGGTATCTCCCTGTGGGTTTGACGTGCGCTTCCCTAACTGCTTAGAGACGGTGAGCGCCCTTTCCGGGGCTTGTTGGCGTCTGTGTGTCTTTGGAGAACTGTTTCTTTGAGTCCTTTGTTAAGTTTTTAATAGGGTCATTTGTTTGTTGTTGTTGTTGGTCATAGGAGTTCTTTATATATCTTGCATATTAATCCCTTACCTGATACTCGATTTGCAAGTATTTTCTCCCATCCTGTCAATTACCTTCTCATGCCGTTGATGGCGTTCTTTGATGTGTAGAAGTTTTTAAGTTTGATGAAATCCCATTTTTTTCTTCATCCTTTTGTTGTCAGTGCTTGTGGTATCATACCCATTGTCACAAAGCTTTTCTCCTGGGACTTTTCCTAAGAGTTGTATAATTTTGGCTCTGGCATTGAGACCTTTGATCTGTTTTGAATTAATTTCTGTATATGGTGTGAGGTAAGGCTCCTGATTCACTCCTTTTCTTTTCTCACACCCAGGCTGGCTCCTCTTGGTGGCAGGGAGTGGGGAAACCCGGGGCTGGGCCAGGCCTTGAATCCCTCCCCGCCCCAGGCTGGCCATCAGAGCCTCAGCTCTGGCCTGGAACATGGCTGGACATGGGCTACGTCCCGGGGCAGCCCAAGCCCGGCCCTTCTGGGCTGACAGGGGAGGCCAGCCTGGGGTGTTCTGGGTTCCACCGGTATGGATGTTTCTGTAATTCTCTGTGGTTCCCCTGCCCAGCCTGCATGTGACACTGGCTGTCTGTGTGGCAGGGTGTGGGGCTCAGTGTCCATTGGTCTGTCCCCATGCTCCTCAGGAAGCCTGTCCACCCACATCCTCTCATGTGGCCTCTGCCATCCGAACTTACGCCTCCTGCTCAGAGCTGGTCACCCCTCTTGTCTTCCCTTCCAGCCCGACAGAAACTTCCATCCTGAGGCTGCTGTTCAAACCCCTTTGCCCGAAGGCCCTCCAGCACCAGGCACGCCTTCACCAGCCACACACGGATTCCGCTGACAGGGTTGGCTGTAGATTCAGCTCCTTTTGGGGCTGGGCATGTGACCGGGCAAAGGGCAGGGTGGGACCCGACCGAGAAACAGGGGAGATTTCCTCCTAACAAGTGGCCTGAGCTTGGAGAAGTGTCTTGGCCACAGCTTGAACTCTGGACAGATAGCGACTCGGATTTCAGGATTTCAGCTCGCAGTGGACAACACTTCTGCCTTTAGACCTTTCAGATCCTCCTTCCTTTTTTTCTTTTTTTCCCCTTGAACAAATGAGGAAACTCTGACTTGAGCAAAGCTGAGTAAACAAACCAACACACCCCTAGGAAATTAGCAAAGAGGCACCAGCTCTGAAACTACATGCTTCGGGGTTGGGTGGGTCTGTGGGAGCAGCTGGGTGCGGCGGGCCGCGGGCCGCGGGGTGCGGGTGGCGGGAACCCGCGCCCTGTGCTTCCCGCCTGCTCTCCTGCCCCCTCCCGCCAACAATCTGTGCGGTAGCTTCTGCTTGGAGTTCCCCTCCTGTCACCCCTAGTGGGGGTCCCGCTTGCAGTGCCATGAAGCCCTGTTCATACCAGCCCACTTTTTGAATATTTCTTGAGGTCCCGCGATGTGCAGGTGCTTGCCTAGGTTCTCGGCCTCTGGGAGCGAGGAGGTTACTGCCCTTGCTCTCGTGGGACTCTGTCTGAACCAGATGCCAAGCAGCTAGCCAGTGAGCCCACCGACAGATGATTCTAGACAAAGGCTGTGTGTGTGTGTGTGTGTGTGTGTGTGTGTGTGTGTGTGTTGGGGGATTAGTGGAGGCCCCTCGTGAGGAGGTGACACTGAGCTGAAATTGGTGTGACCAGAAGGACTCCACCAGGCCAGCGTTCAGAGGAAGAGCTTCCAGGCAAAGACAACAGAAAATGCAAAGACCCTGAGGTTGGGTCATCAAGGTGAGGGGAGGGGCCGGGTCAGATGGTGCCGGGGAGGCCTGTGGGGTGCCCCGTGGAAGGAGCTACGGGCCCTGGATGCCCGGTGGCTGCTATGTCCCCTGCGGCGGGCTGGGAGCGGAAGCCGGGAGGCCTGGCGGGGGAGAGCTGGTCTTCACGGTGGGAGAGGGAGGGCTTCCGATTCCTGGGGGGACCCGGGTGGCTGATGAGGCTTCAGATGCCCTGACCCCACTGCCCAGCCCTGCCCCAGCGGCCGCTGACTTGAGTAGGGAGGCTTGTGCTGTCTCCGCTAGGAGGACGCCAGCTGTGGCCTGGTGTCTGCTTGCGGGGAGGCTAGGCCGCCTGAGTCCTGGGAAGGTGACCCCGCGCGGCAGCAGGTGTGGGAGGGGCGGCGGGCTCCTTCCCGTCCCGCCAGCTCCCGTGTCCCTGGGCAGAGTTATTGGGAGCCCCCGCTTGGCGCCACGTGCCCGCTGGGGACCAGCACCCCTCCTGCTGGCAGGGACTGAGCAGCTGTCTCTCCAGCTCACCTGGCAAGGGCTTGGGAGGGGATGGAGACTCAAGAGCTGCTCACACAGGACGGTGGACAGTGGGTGCCTGTGTGTCCTTGGTCCACACGGGGAACATTTCGGTCAAGCCCTGCTTGCTACTTTGTGTGCCCCGGGACCATCCACGGGCTGCCTGAGCAGGGGCGGCACAGGCATGGTGGGTGAGTGCAGGAGGCTCTCCCAGGCCCAAGACCTCCCCTTCCCGGGGCTTCGCTTTGGGCCCGCGCCCCTCTCTGGCCCTGCTGCTCCTGCAGTGCACACGGGTGGCCCCCCGCCATCCGCCTGGCTGGCCTGCCAGGGGCCATGGGGCCCTTTCCAGGTGGCATTTCTGTTCAAAGATGCAGGGCTCTGGGCTGTGGGGCTGGGGGAGATGGCCCAGGATGTCATTATCTGGTAGGAAGCCAGGTACGGCTTTCAGATGGTGGACATCTGCACGTTGCCAAGCTCCAGGATCCTCGTTCAGCGAGCGTGTCCTGATCCCTATGGCACCATGTCCGAGGGAGAGGATGGGGCTGGGGGGCGACCGTGGACCGGGGGCTTGGGCTGTGCCTCTGTGCTGTGTGTTGAAGGTTCAGGGGGTAGGGGGGATACTCCAGGGAACGCCCCATAGTGTCCCCCTCACCCCCGCCCCAGCTCGCACCTCTCTGGGGAGGAGTGGACAGTGGGGCCTGGGTTCTGGAAACGTGCATTGTCTGGGCATGGGTGCCCCCATGACTGCAGTGAGGGGCCGGGCGGGGCCTGGGGAGGGAGGAGGCTGCAAACCTGGGGAGGAGCCGGACTGGGCTGCCGAAAGCCTTTCCCCCAGAAGGTGGCGGTGCAGGCCCTCCAGCGCCAGCCCCTGCCGGGTCTCTGTGCTCACCCGATTTGTGGGACGAGGCTACCCCTGCCTTCATTCCTCTTCCCGGGGCTGCTCTCCGCGGGTGGAGAGAATGCGAATCACGGGGAGGCCGGGGAGGCTCCGGTGTGGGAACCAGGACCCCCGCGGAGAAAGAGACCCGCCGAGGCCTTGGACTTTGAGGTCTTCCTGCTTCGGGGGGGAGGGGCTCTGGCCACATCCTTCTTCCCTGTTTGTGGTTGAGACGGCTCAGTCTCTTCTAAATTTTTCCAACTTTTGACTGCGAAAGATTTCAAACACACAGAAAAGATGAAAGAATTCTAGCACCCCCTGTGTGCACCCGCGGGATGCTGTAATGCAAATCAACCGTGTCCCCAAAAACCCATGCGATTTGGGGGCTCCACGTCGGAGTAAGTTGCTGATATCCGCACACATGACCCTTCAGACACCTCAGCTTGTGTCTCCCTAGCTAGACTCCAGTATTGGTTGAAGTTTCTGTTTCTCTCTTGGAGGTAAAACGGATGCATCGCGAAACGCCCAGAAGTTCGGTGGACCCCTCTGAGATTGGACCGAGACGTCCACCGTGCGTCCGAACTGCTTTCGGACTGCGGGGCGTCACCATCCACGCTCTTTGCCAGTCTGTCTCTACCTCCACCTGCCTAAGGGCTGCCAAAATTCTGGCTTTTTCCACTATCGATTAATTTTGCCAGTTTGTGTGTTGTTTTCCATCTATCTATGTTTTTGCCGTGGTTTGTCCCATGATTGCTACGTGGTGTTCATTTCATGTTTCCCGTGTGAGGCTCTTATAAATAAAGCTGTGATGAGCATTCCTTTTTTTTTCTTTTTTTAAATATTTAAAAAAAAATTTTAAGTTATCTCTACCCCTAGCGTGGGACTCGAACTCACCACCCTGAGATCAGACGTTGCATGCTCCACCGACTGAGCCCGCTGGGCGCCCCTTCTCTGAGCGATCTTATACAATTTGTGGGGGGTGGGCGGGGGGAGGGACATAAGCTTCCATTTGTCTTGTCTAAATACCAAGTAGAATTATTGGACCAGGGGCGCCGGTGGCTCAGTCATTAAGCGTCTGCCTTCAGCTCAGGTCACGATCCCAGGGTCCTGGAATCGAGCCCCGTCTTGGGCTCCCTGCTCAGCAGGAAGCCTGCTTCTCCCTCTCTCACTTCCCCTGCTTGTGTTCCCCCTCTCTCTGTCTCTTTCTGTCAAATAAATAAAAATCTACAAAAAAAAAAAAAAGAATTATTGGACCAAAGGGTGGGTTGGTATGAGTTTAGTTTTACAGGAAACTGCCAGATCTTTTCCTAAGGTGGCTTTTACATGTCTCCCTGTCAGAGTTCCCATGGCTCCACATCCCTGCCAGCATTTGGTGCTGTCACTCTACGACTCCGTCCTTTGGGGGGGGCGTGGGCGTGTTGTGGTGTTTCTTTAGGGCTGCAGTTTGCATTTTCTTGACAACTAGTGCCAGAGAGCACGTTTTCGTGTGCTTACAGGGGACTCATCCATTTTCTCTTTGTGAAGTGCCTTTTCAAATCTGTTGCCTATTTTATTTATTTTTATTTTTTAATTTTTATTTATTTGACAGAGAGAGAGAGATCACAAGTAGGCAGAGAGGCAGGCAGAGAGAGCAGGGGAAGCAGGCTCCCTGCTGAGCAAAGAGCATGATGCGGGACTCGATCCCAGGACCCTGGGATCATGACCTGAGCCGAAGGCAGAGGCTTAACCCACCGAGCCACCCAGGTACCCCTTGCCAATTTTAAAAGTGGTTGTGTGGGGGCATCTGGCTGGCTCGGTCGGTTAAGCATCTGCCTTCAGATCAGGTCATGATCTTGGGGTCCTAGGATTGAGTCCCGCATGGGGCTCCCTGCTCAGTGGGGAGCCTGCTTCTCCCTCTGCCAGATGCTCTCTCTTTCTCCACCCCCCAGGGGGCAATTAAATACATAAAAGCTTTAAAAATATATTAAAAGCGCATTGCTTGACTTTTATTCTTTCTGGATACTGGTCTTTTGTCAGATATGTGTATTATAAATATGTTTTTCCTGCTCTGTGCCTTGAATATTCATTTCTTAAAGATCTCTTCTGATGAGCAAAAGTTTATAATTTTAATTTTGATGTAATCTAATGTAACAAATTTCTTTCTTTGTGGTTATGGCTTTTTGTGTTCTTTATAAGAAGGCCTTGCCAGCTCCCAAGTGGCAAAGGTATTTTCGGTGTTTTCTTCTAGAAGCTTTATGTTATAGCTTTTATATTTGGTTTAGAAATTATCTTTTGTGTGTGGTGTGAGGTAGGGGGTTAAGGTTCATTATGTTGGGTTTTGCTAGCTGGTTTATTTTTTCAGTATGGATACCCGGTTGTTCTAGCACCATTTTTAAAAAGACATTGGAGTACCTTGGTGCCTTTGTTGAAAATCAATTGACTTTGTACACGTGGTTCTATTTCTGGAGTCTATCCTATTGTATTGATATTCTGTCTATGCTTTGGCCAAGACCACTGTGTCTTGATTAATATGGCTTTATAATAAGCCTTGAGATAAGCCCTCCTAGTATATCCAAACCACTGCTTTCGATGTTCTTATTAAATTTTTATTTTTTATTTTATTTTTTTTAAAGATTTTATTTATTTATTTGACAGAGAGAGATCACAAGTAGGCAGAGAGGCAGGCAGAGAGAGAGAGGAGGAAGCAGGCTCCCTGCTGAGCAGAGAGCCCGATGTGGGACTCGATCCCAGGACCCTGAGATCATGACCCAAGTCAAAGGCAGCGGCCTAACCCAGGCCCTAACCCTGAGCCACCCAGGCACCCTTTTAAAAGATTTTATTTTTAAGTAATCTCTACCCCCAACGTGGGACTTGAACTCACGACCTAGATATCAAAAGTTGCACACTCTACTGACTGAGTCTGCCCAGTGCCCGTAGATGTTCTCAGTCTATTAAATTTCCTTATAAATTTTAGAATTAGTCAATATCTATTAAAAAATGCTGTGTGAATTTTGAGGTTGCATTGAATCTATAGGTCAATTTAGAGAGAATTGATATTTTAATGACACCAGCTCTTCTAATCTTATAAACGTGGTATGTCTCCATTTTTATTATTTATTTATTTTGTAAACCAACATATAATGTATTATTTCTTTCAAGTCTGTCTCCATTTTTAAAGGCACTTTTCTTCAGTCTCTATAGAATTGTACTGTACTGTAGTTGTCAGTGAAAAGATCTTCATGTCAGTTGTTAAATTTCTTTCTTTCTTTTTTTTTAAAGATTTTATTTATTTATTTGACAGAGAGAGATCACAAGTAGGCAGAGAGGCAGGCAGAGAGAGAGGAGGAAGCAGGCTCCCTGTTGAGCAGAGAGCCCGATACGGGACTCTATCCCAGGGCCCTGGGATCATGACCTGAGCTGAAGGCAGAGGCTTTAACCCACTGAACCACCCAGGTGCCCCTCAAAGTCATTTTTTATCCCAGTATTTGTTTTACTTATTTCTTCCTGATCTTGATTCCTTTAATTGTTTTTTCTTGCCTTATTATACTAGCTAGACTGGCCAGTACCATATTGAATATGAGTGGGTAGGCTTCATTGTCTTGTGCCGGAGCTTAGAATGTTAACTATAGATTTTCCCCAAATATGCTCTTTGTCAGACTGAGGAGATTCCCTTTTGTTCCTAATTTGCTGGAGTTTTTAGCATGGATGGATGTTGACTTTGATAAGTACTCTTTCTGTATCTATTGAAAAGATCATTATTTTCTCCTTTGTTCTACTAATAGGGTGAATTACAATGATCGATTTTTGAATATTAAACCAAGCTTGCATTCCTGGCATAAGTCCTATTTGGTTACAATATGCAATCCTTCTCATACATTGCTGGATTTGATTTGCCTAATTTTTTGTGAAGGATTTTTTATGTAGATCATGAGGGATATTATTGGTTTGGTGTTTTTTTGGTTAGTTAGTTTGTTTTGGTAATGCCGTTGTCCGTGTTCTTTCAGCCTCATGAAATGAGTTCAGAAGTCTACCCACCTCTCCATTTTTTGTAAAAGTTTGCATAAGATTGGTTTTCTTTCTTTCTCTCTTTCTTTAAGAGATTTTATTTGTATATTTGACAGAGAGAAAGATAGCAAAAGAGGGGACACAAGCAGGGGGAATGGGAGAGGGAGAAGCAGACTCCCCACTGAGCAGGGAGCCCATATGGGGCTTGATCCCAGGACCTGGGATCATGACCTGAGCCTGAGGCAGATGCTTAATGACTGAGCCATCCAGGCACCCCGGTGTTATTTCTTTCTTAAGTGTTTGATGGAAGTCAGCAAGGAAGCCATCTGTCCCTAGAGTTTTCTTCTTGGAAAGTTTTTTTGTTTTTTTAATGACAAATTAAATACTTGTATTAAATATGTTAAATGAATTTAATATTTAATTGGATATATTAAATGCATTTGATATGTAGAGAGAGCTATTCAAGGTTTTTACTTCCTCTTGTGTCAGTTTTGGTAAATTGTATTTTGAAGGAATCTGTCCATTTCATGTAAGTTGTTGCACTTATTCATATAAAGTTCGTAATTTTCCTTTTTTATCATTTCAGTGTAGGCTCCTAGGGATAACCCTTCAGTCTTAATACCGGTAATTTACGTTCTCTATCTTTCTTTCTTTCTCTCTCATGAGTCTAGCTATGAGCTTATTGGTCTGTAGATCTTTTTTTTAAAAGATTATATTTGTTTAAAAAAAAAGATTATATTTGTTTATTTGACAGAGGGAGAACACAAGTGGGCAGAGCAGCAGGCAGAGAGAGGGAGGGAAGCAGGCTCCCTGCCAAGCAGAGAGCCTGATATGCGGGGCTCAATCCCAGGATCCTGAGATCAAGACCCGAGCTGAAGGCAGAGGCCTTAACCCACTGAGCCACCCAGGTGCCCTGATCTATAGATCTTTTCAAGGAATGCTTTTTTTCTTCTTCTTCTTCTTCTTCTTCTTTTTTTTTTTTTCCTTCATTTCTATCCTTATCTTCATGACTTCCTTCCTTCTACTCACTTTGATGTATGTGTCAGGTCCCAGGCAGGAAACAGAAACCATACCACACCAGTAATTTGAACAGCAAAATGTAACCTACAGCATTATTAGCAGGTAAAAGCTGGTTAGCTGCTAAAAGAATAGAACAAGACTCTGGAGGGGCATCTGGGTGGTTTAGTGGGTTAAGCCTCTGCCTTCGGCTCGGGTCATGATCCCAGGGTCCTGGGATCGAGCCCCGCATCGGGTTCTCTGCTCAGCGGGGAGCCTGCTTCCTCCTCTCTCTGCCTGCTTCTCTGCCTACTTGTGATCTCTGTCTGTCCAATGAATAAAAAAAAAAAAAAAAAAAAAAAAGAACAAGACTCTGGAGAACACAGAGCGGCAGAAGCAGCAGCAGCTAGTTTTGAAGGAAACACAGTGTGACTTTGGGTTTGGTCCCAGTTTCTTGGCTAGGACACCAAAAGCAACAGGCAACCAAAGAAAAAACAGATAAGTTGTATTTCATCAAAATTAAAAAAAACCCTTCTGTGCCTCACAGGACACCTTGACTGAGAGCAAAGGCAATCCATGGAAGCGGGGTGGGTGGAAATATTTGCAAACCATATATCCATAAGGGATTAATAATTAGAATATATAAAGAACTCATACAATCCAACAACAAAAACCCAAACAGCCCAATTTTTAAAAAAACGGACAAAAGGACTGGCGTGGCCCTTTCTCCAGAGAAGACACACAGATGCCAACAGGCCCAGGAAAGGATGCTCAGTGTCCTTAAAAGTTACAGAAATGCCAGTCAGAACATCAAGGAGCTGCTACTTTATACTCACGTTATCCAAAAAACAGAGTAACACTCGGTGACCAGGATGTGGGGAAATCGGAGCCCTCGTGCTTGGCCGCTGGCTGCTGTGGAAAACAGTGTGGAAGGTCCTCAAAAAATGAAACCCAGGATTCCCACATGCTTCAGCACAGCCACTTCTTGTGGGATCCCCCGAAGAACCAAGGGCCGGGTCTCCTGCAGATACGCATGTGTCAGGGGCAGCGGCTGGGGGGCTGGGGCCAGGGGAATGGGAAGTTCATGTCTGAAGGGCACAGAGTTTCAGTTTGATAAGACAAAATGTTCTAGAGATGGGCAAGTTGATAGCTGCACAGTGACGAGGCAGAGGCCACGTCCCAGAAACCCAGGCCTAAATATTGTTAAAACGGTGAATTTTGTGTTAGGGAGATTTCATTGCGCACGTGCGCGTGCACACACACACACACACACACACACACAGGTGCACGCGCTCAGGGGGCCGCTGTGGCCCTGGGGCTGGGGAGCAGTATGTGAGAGGACAGGGAGAACCAGGAGCCCCTGCTGCCCTGCCTCACTGGGTCTGGGGTTCAGGCCTTGCTGGAGAAAGTGTGGCTGCCGCACACACCTGTGGTCTCCTGGTGGTGAAACGCTCTTCCTAGAGAGTGTGGTTGGAGCTGGTCTGTGGAAGCAGCTCATGGGTGGCAGAGAAGCTTCTGGAGGGCATGGGCAGGTCGGAGCTGGTCCACAGGAAGTTTCTGGGCAGTGGGCTGGGAGCTAGAGCAGGTGCACGGGAAGGGGCCCCCTGGGTGCCAGAGAAAGGCCGTGAAGGGCAAGCACCGGACTGCTCAGGGCCCCGGGAGCCGGGAAGAGGAGCCCCTTCCCTTGTGCTGCCCAAGGGAGCCTGTCCCTTGTCCCCCCCCCCGCCCCCCCCCACGACCTTTGTGTCTGTGTGCGTGCGGAGGAAATGATTCACACCCAAGTGTGAAGGTGGGGCTCAGAGCAGGCAGCCCTAGGGTTTGGGGAGCCCAGAGGAGGAAACGGGGGTGGGGACAGGAGATGTGACAGATACCGGGAGACGCGTCGTCCACACCTAGAAGGCCCGGGGGAGGTTTCCGCAATGCCCGGGACACCGGTTCCGTCACATCTGAAGTTTACCCTTGTTTCAAGAGGCCCGGGATCCTTGGAGGTGACCGGAAAGGAAGGAAAAGGACGTCCCCTGGGGGTCGTGTGTGTGTGTGTGTGTGTGTGTGTGCTCCGCCTTCATTTCCATTTCGCTATCTTCCTGATCACCAGGGAGAATGTCTGCGAACCTGCCCCCACCGCCCGGCCCTGTGCTGCGTGTGGTGGGACGTGTGGACGTGGGCACACGGGTGCACACACACACACACACACACACACACACACACAGACAGGCAGGGGCGAGCAGTCCTACAGATTGTACCTAGGCCTGGCAGGAAACCGGGCTCTGGGAAACTTCAGGCCCCACCTTTGGCACAAAACTGTGCTTTTTGTTGCTGAGCAGAAAGTGGGGGTGGGGCCCGTCGGTGCGCAGAAGAGCAGGTCCGGCCCTGGGCGTCCAGAGCAGCTGCGGGCCTGTTCGGGGGCTCTTTGTCCCAAGCTCCCAAGCTTTGGGGGGCTGGGGGGTTCTAGGCCAGGATCACGGGGTTGCCCCTGAGAGGAACCTCGGCCAGAACACGCCCCCCACCCCGCTGCCCAGGGGCTCCCCACACTGGCGGAGGGCAGGCGGCTGAGTTGGTGCTCTGGGCAGTCTGTGCGAATACGGGGTCCAGGCCACCCCGCCAACCCCGGCTGACTGTGAGTGGGAAAGGGGGGCCCCGCCACAGATGCTCTGGGGGCGCGGGGCCGCCTGGCCTGTGGGGC
The DNA here is from genome assembly GCF_964662115.1 of Mustela nivalis. Taxonomy (NCBI): domain Eukaryota; kingdom Metazoa; phylum Chordata; class Mammalia; order Carnivora; family Mustelidae; genus Mustela; species Mustela nivalis. The sequence continues at coordinate 58,224,981 of NC_139036.1, forward strand.
GTGGGAAGGTCTGCATGAACCCACTGACCGATGGAGCTCGGGGCGAGCAGCCGTGTGACCTGGCAGACGGGACAAACCAGCTGCGGGAGGGAGGGCCACCGGCCACCGGGCCATTCCTGCTCAGTCCCTGTCAGAACAAAGGACCACAGACCCGGTCTCACACAGCGGACACCCTCCTCTCATGGTTGCAGAGGCTGGGAGTGCGCCGGCCGGGCTGGCTCCTTCTGGAGACCCTGGGGAGAATCGGGAGCCTCTCCCAGCTTCTCTCCGGGCTCCGGTGGCCGCCCGCCTCCCACGGCCGGTGCCCCACGGTCGTCTCTGCCTCCGGCTCCCTAGGGCTGTCTCCCCCGAGCGTCTGTGTGTTCAGAGAAGCCATTCCTTTCTTTTACAGAGACACCAGCTCGTGGGTTTAGGGGTTTAGCACCCCCCCACAATCCAGGATTCCCTCCTCTTAACTCCATCACATCTGCAAACCCTCATTTACAAATAAGGTCGCTTTCGCGGTTCTGGGCATTAGGGTTTCCACGTACCTTTTTGGGGAATACAGCTCAGCTTCCCACAGGCTCTCTGCAGAGGGGGCCTCTCTGGGCCTCAGTCGTGAAGGAGGATGTGTAGGACAAGAGAGGGCCCTAGTGTGGGGTGTGGGTACCTGGATGCTGTGGGGGGGCTTGAAGGGGGTCAGGGCAGGGGAGGGGAGGGTGCTGCGGGTTTGTCTGGACAGGAGGCACAGAAAGAGAAGAGCTGCCGGGACGCCTGGCTGGCTTAGCCAAGTGTGTGGCTCTTGATCTTCGGGTCATGAGTTCGAGCCCCGCCTTGGGTGTACAGATTACTTGGGGGGACAAAAAAAGAGCTACAGTCACTGGTCTGAATATTTGGAGGGTTGTTACATAGAAGGAGGAAAGGACTTAGTCTGAGTTCCTCCAAAATGTACCCTCAGGACTGGAGGCCTGACAGGTCCCAGAAAGTATAGTTTGACTCGTCACATACAGAGGCATTTTGCCCACAAGCTGGATTTTCTGACAATGGAGCAGGCCAGTTCACAAAGTAGTGAGTTCCCCATGCCTAGAAGTATTCAAGCGGGGACTGTGTGGAGATTGTTCAGGAAAGCTGTAGAAGGGGCGTCTGAGGCTCCTACCAAGGTGTCTGTTCCTTGATGGGAACTTAACCCTCAAGGTGTGGCGATGTGGGGAACATGCTGGAATCGGGAGGGGCCTTCTGCTCAGGCCCCACACATTCTGCTTTGTCTTTACAGTTGGGGATCAGGCCAGGCTTGATCCTGCCACGCTTCCAGCCCGGCTCTTTGTCTTTGGCGGCCTCTGGTTCCTATGGCAACGGAGTCTCCGCCCTGTGGCCTACCTGCCTGATCCCACATGTCGTAATTAAGCGGGGTGTCAGAGGGGCCTGGGGAGACGTGTGCGGATTGTCACATATGCGGATGAACACATGCTTTGGTGTTGCACGTGTGAACACACACACCCCACCCCCGGCCGAGGGTCCCTGGTGCAGAGCCCCCGCCTCTGCCGCCCACCCGCCCCCGCCGGGTCCGAGATCCGTCGAGAACACCAGCTACGGAGGCTGGCCGCATGCCAAGCTCTGTGTAAGCACGGAATAACACGTGTCTTAGTTTTTGACTTGTTTAGTAAACCTGTAACACTTGTACTATTCTAAGCGCTTTACAAGCATGAACACATTTTAATTTCATGATAACCCTTTGCAGTAGGTAATGTTATCCCCGTTTTAAAGATAAAGAAACTGAGGCATGGGGTTACAGGGACCTGCCCGAGGCCTGCCTCGCTCCCTCGTGCACACACACACACACAAACCCGTCCAGACACACTCGCACACATGTACTCGATGGCAGCTGTTCTCCTCGGATGTGAAGCGGGTCTCGGAGTGGCCAGGGTCCTGGTCGGGTCCGAGTCTCTCTCTGGCCTTGTTCTGCTGCAGACACTGAAGGGCATTCCTGTAGCCTCACGCCTCTGTCTGGCCTGTCTCCCAGGAACTGGATTTCCCCTAGAACCCCTGCCCAGCCCGGAGGAAGGGCTGAATGACCCCCACTGCCTGGAGGTGACTGGTCAGGCTCAGTCCCCCTCCTGCCAGCCCCTCTGCTCACTGCTCTGTGGGCTGCGGGGCCCACTAGGCTTGCCCCTGGATCCGGGGACCCAGCAGCTGTCCGGGAAGGAAATGACACTTGAGCCTCTGGGAAGCTTTGGGAGAAGCAGCTGCAGGGACGTGCGGCCTCCTGCTGTTGTTCCCCCGCCCCCGAGGACGGGCATGAATGGATCACTGTGTGGACGTTCCCAGTTGGGCACAGGGTGGCACAGGCATGATGCCTGCTTGTCACACGTGCTCATGAGGACTTGCCCTAGTCCTGTGTGCTGCCCACTCACCCGCCCAGCCCAGGGCAGCCTGCAGACACCGTCCATGGTCTTGCTGAGACTTGCTATTTCGCAAGGAGACTGAAGCCCGGAGATGTCGAGATTCTACCCGCTGATAACTTAGCCGAGCTGGGGTTTCTGTCCAGGGCCCTGCGCCTCCAAAAACCCAAGTTCCTCCTATGACATCAGACGCAGGGAAGGATTGGGTGTGTTTCCATGAGCTGATTCTTTGGCTGGGCTGTGCTGCTCAGTTCATTATAGTTGCTCAATAAAATGCCCAATGAATGGGTGCCCCCCTCCCCTGGACCGTCATGACTGAGAGTCAATGGCTTTGGCCCAAGTGTCTGCCTCCGTTCCCTGGCCCAGTGCCTCCCTTTGGGGTGTGTGACCTTGAAAACAGTGACCCTCTCCGTTCCGCCTGGGACGGCGACTCTGAGTGGCGTCAGGGGAGCAGCTGGGGATTACCAGCGCCCCGTGGCTGGCCGGCTGGCCGCCACATTCCTGGCAGGGACGCGCGGGCGGTTGTCAGCCACATGTGTGGGGAGAGCTGCCCACGCACGGCTCACGCACAGGCCTGCCCCCGCCCTCCGGCACGAGCCCCCTGGGGGGCTGCCAAGACTCTGCTCTGGAACGTTGGCCAATGAGGGGGTCCTGCCTGCTGTCCTGGCTGTGGCGGTTGTTCAGGGTGGTCACGGTGGTGGAAAGAGCCTGCCCGTGGATCGTGGGTCCTGTGTGTGTCCTGTGTGCCTTCTACCTGTGCTGTTGTGGGTGGAGACCACCGCTGCTCGCCCAGGGGCTGCAGCCTCTGAAGGGCCTTCCACGGTGGAGGGCTGGTGGGGGACCCATATAAACGCCGGCCCTGGGGGACGGGGGGTGTGTTTAGAAGCTCTCGGGCCCCTTCCTTCTGTGCCAGGGCTCTGGGTATCCGTCTTCAGGGGAGAGCCAGTGTCTGGGTCTTGGAGTAAGAGTAATACAGGGTGGGGTGGGTCTCCCTGCTGGTGGGGGCATTCCTGGACGCAGATGCAACACTGTGCCAAACAGGGACTCTGGGCTTAGGCGAGCGAGCTGGGGCTGCCCGGGCGGCTTCGCTCTGCAGAAGTGGGTAGCGTCCCTGCCCCGTTAGCACCCCCGCTCCGCCGGGGTTAGTGAACGCCCGCTTCCCCTGCCCCCGACCCCAGCATCACACGTACTGTGCACCCGGTCCCCTGGCCTCGAGAGCCTTCTGCAGGGACTCAGAGCCACAGCCCCTGCTGCCCTTGATCCTGTTGAGGGCCACACGGATGGACGTGGGCTTTGGACAGGCCTAGTTCATGTCTCCCAGCAACTGCCCCGATCCCCGGGGCCTGGACAGGCTCCTGCCTTCCTTGCCTCTCTGCTGCCCGTGGGGAGATGGGGGGATGGGCAGGCTACGTCTCCGCAGCTTCTCCGGGGCCAAAGGGGGATGTCACAGTAATCATGAACCTGACGAATGCCGCGGGCTGCAGGCTGCAGGCGCGCTGGGGCTGCCCCGGGGAAGTGCTGGCCCTCCTGCTTCTCTCCTGTTCTTGTTTCTTCTCCTCTGGCTGTTGCCCCCCCTTCCCCTCCCCCTCCCTCGCCCTCCCCCCTCCATTCTCCTCCCCCCCTCCGCCATGCACTACCGCCAGGACTACGTCCCCAGGGGCCACCTCCGTTCCAGTCCTCTCTCTGGTTCTCTGAGTGGGGACTGGAGGGCAGAGAGGGGCTGCCCCTCCTGGGGGGCTCCTGCCGGCCAAGCACTGAGCAGGACGGTTTGCAGTCTCCAGCCTGCTTCTCCGTCCACCTCTGGCCTGCCGGGGGCTGGGCGCAGCCGCCGGAGACGCAACCCCGGAAAGGGGCTCTTGGAGACCAAGGGTTGGCCGTCAGGACAGAGCGCTGTGGGGGAGAGGGGTAGGCGCCATGGAGGGGAAGCTATTGTGACATGCGCTAGTGCTTTATTTATGACTTAGGATGTTTGTGGGGTGACTGGAGCGGAGCTGGAGACGTTGCTGGCCAGAAGTCCAGGATTGTCCACTGCGTGGCTGGACCCGGCCGCTGGGGGAACTCTGGGCAGGCAGATAAGGCGTGGGGGCAGGGGCTGACGTTCGCTTAGCATCTGTCCCACACCAGGCACTGGGTGCAGAAGGGCATAAGGAGCGTGGTCATCTGGGCCGGCCCACACCTCCCTGCAGAACCTTCCAGGTGCAGGTGGGGAGAGGACAGTCAGGACTGAGAGGCAAGAGCCTTTGAACTCCCAAGGCACGATCGTGGTCAATAAGCATCTCTCTGGCGGTCTTCAGGAGGAGAGAGAAGGCGCATCCGCGCTTACAGGGCTGCGTTCCTGCGCGGACTCTGCGTGGGGGTCTGCCCCTGCCCCGGCAGCTGCTGTGGTTCTCTGCAGCTCTCTCCTCCCTCCACGGACTGTGGAGTGGTCCCCACGGAGTGCAGTGGGGAGCACTTTACGGTCCATACCCACGTGCCAGTCCCTCCGATTCCGCCCCGATACCGAACTTTGCTTTGTCACCTCTTTGTCCGCCTGCCCGTCCTTCCATCCGCCCGTAGGTCCACTTTGTTGTTACTCCTGGTGCATTTCCGAGGAAGTCACGAATGTCCTGATGACCTGCAGAATCATTGCCAGACGCTCCCAGCGTCACCTGCAGAATTTCTGACCACCTGCCCACTCTGAATACTCGTCCAGGGCTGCTCCTTCCCCAGCAAGAGCATGGTGGGCGGAGCTGGATGGAGCCTGGGTTCCAGGCCCGGCTCTGTCGTTAACAGCTGTGTGGAACCATCTTGCTTCTCTGGGTTCAGGGATGAACGGCATTCGCCTGTGTGTTAGAGGTGACGAGCACTACCAATGACCAACTCCTGTTTCGTGCCCAACACTTGCTGTCACGAATCCCTTCGATGTAGGGATTGTCATTCCTAACATTTGGGGGGATCGGGGACAGCTCAGAAAGGTAGAGCAACTGGCCAGCTGCCCTGCCGCCTGGTGAGTGGTCACCCTGGGTCTGCGCCCTGCAGTCCGACCCAGAGCCCAGGCCTTGGCTCCGGCTGATGGTCTTAGGCTGTGATTCATCCCTGGAGTGGCCAGTTCTGCTCTGTCTGTTCTGTCTGTTGGTGTTGGTGAACAGAACTCTCTTTCTCAAGGTCTATCTCAACACAGAACTTTCCAGAATGGTCCAAGCCTACTCTGGGCATGTATTGATTTGGTGACCCCTCTGACTTATGTTAGTGTATGTGCTCTGTCAAGCTCAAACCTTTATTTTCCAATTTCAAATGCCCAAACAAGCAAACAAAACGAACCCGGGGGGAACTAGACTGTTCATTCTGCTGTGATTGTATCAGACTCCGCCCGGGGCTAGTGCGTAAAGCTCAGGTCTCTGCCTTCCCTTCAAAGGAGCTCTCAGACTGGCGGGATGAGGGACAGACGCCCTATCAGCCAGGGAGCTGTCTGGCTGTGTAGCAAAGACTGAAATAACAGAGGCCGACATAAAAGAGAAATTAATTTCTCTTCCACTTCCCTGTCCAGATGTAAGCAATCAGGGTGGCCCAACACGTCCATCCTGTGAAATAAGATGGTTGCTGTGGCTCCTGCCATCAAATCTGTACTCCTGCTGGGGGAGGGAAAGGGCAGGAGTGTCCGGAAAGTTAAACACTTCAGATCCCCTCTCGCTGGACAGAACTAGGCACATGCGTACTCTTGGCAGCAAGGGCACCTGGGAAATGTATTCTTTCAATGGGCACCGATATGTCCAGTTGACACTTTGTCACCGTGGAAGAAAGGGAGAGTAGATATTATGGAGGGCACCGAGGGTCGTGCCACACTTGGTATGTAGGGTGACGGCCAGCCCTGTGGCAGGGATCATTCCCGGGAAAGGTGAGACTGGGAGACAGCTCATCAAGGAGGTGACATTTGCGCTGAGCTTGAGGGGCAAGAGAATGGCAAGTGTCTTGGCACACGTGCCGCCTGTCCTGAGGTCAGGACAGACATGGTTGGTTGATCATTACAGCTGTCTTTCTCCCTGAGCACCCAGCAGCCCCGGAGACCTGCTCCGCATCCCCCCAGTGGGCAGGCGATTGGCTCGGGCCTGCCTGTTGAACCCCACCGGCCCCCGCATCTCACCCGTCCCCCCAGAATGAATCCGCTGCGGCTGTCCGACCACGTCAGCTAGAGGTGGGTGCGCCCCGCACCCACTCTGCATCCAGTCACGTCCTCTTGGTGGCTTGAACTTGGTCACGGTGGGGTCATTTCCATCACCGCAGTTGGCAAATGTGATCGATCAGGCATTTCCCCGCCTCTGGGTGGGTCGCTAGACATTGACCAGCCCTCCGGACGTGGCCTCTGCCCTATCTTCCATCCTTTCTTTCTATCTTTCTTTTTTTTTTTTAAAGATTTTATTTATTTATTCGACAGACAGAGATCACAAATAGGCAGAGAGGCAGAGAGAGGAGGAAGCAGGCTCCCGGCTGAGCAGAGAGCCTGATGCGGGACTCGATCCCAGGACCCTGAGATCTTGACCTGAGCCGAAGGCAGAGGCTTTAACCCACTGAGCCACCCAGGCACCCCTCTTTCATCCTTTCTTAAGCAAAGTCTTCCTGAAAGGTCTGAGTGCAGATCTCTGTCTTAATAGGGGGTTCCCGCTGCGCAGCGCTTCCCTCCTTTTGAAGGTCTTGCTCTGCCTCGGGGTCACCGTTCGGGATGTCAGCGCCTCCCACGCAGAACTAAGGTCGCGGGTCTGAGCGGGGAGATTCGGGAGCCCGGCAGGACTGACAGTGGTTGTGTGGTGCTGCTGTGTCCCAGGCACCTGCGGCTTGGCTGGATGGGGGATGGGCGCCAGGGAAGCCACGTGGTTCTGCAGAAAGCGGATGTGTGTTTGGAGGTCGGAGGTCCCCGACAGGACCGTGCTGGACTTTTCCTAGACAGATGATCTAGATCATTCATCATCGAGTGGGAACCACTCAGTCCTGGGCCTTGCCCAGCCTGCTCGCCCAGAAGACCACATGTGCCACGTGGGCTCCATCCGTTCCCTTCACTCCAGCCGCGGGGTGGGCCTCGGGCTTGTGAGACGGGCTGACATCGGGTGATTCACGGGCCTGGAATGTCCGCGTTTACCTCTGTGAACACGACGCCCCTGGTACCAAAGGCTCCGCTTGGGTTTGTGTGCTGGTCTGTGCACCGCGGGTGCTGCGGCTTCGGCTCGCCTGCCCCACCCCCTCCAGTCCCGGGGGGCCGTGCCGCTCCAGATGTGCGCTCACTTGGGCAAGGTCGGCCGGCCCGGGGCCAGGTCTGCGGGCATGTGGATAGAACAAGCTGCAGAGACCCAGACTCCACGGTCTCTGAGACCCGTGTTGACGTGGCCCCCTCTGGCACGCCTCCGCCCTGCCCCCCGGGGTGGGAAGTTTCCCTCTGCTGGAGAACAGCTGTTCTGACGAGGGAGCCCATCTGGCCGGCAGGACAGTGGGCGGACGGACTGGGGGTGCTCTGCGCCTCCTTCTTTCTCTGGCTGTGTCTTTCCCTGCGGCAGGAGAGGACTGTCCCCTCTGCAGGCTGATTGCTGGCTTCCCCCTCCAGTGAATGGTCTGGGTCAGAGGCTGCCCTGGTCCCTGGGAAACCCACCCGAGGGTCCGGGAGAGAGTCCCTCCTCCCACGGGCTCCTGGGGGGCTTCTCAGAAGTGGCGTCCGAGCCGAGGACCTGAGGGCTCCGGAGTGAGGCAGCCAAGGGACGCCTGGGCGGCTCAGTCCGTGAAGCATCTGACTCTTGATCTCGGCTCCGGTTATGGTCTCAGGGTCGTGAATTGAAACCCCACATTGGGCTCCACACTGGGCATGGAGCCTGTTTAAAAAAATTAAAAAAAAAAAAAAAAAAGGATGGGTCAGCCAAGGTCGGGGCGAGGAGGGGGATGGCTACCAGGCGGAGGCGTGACACTGGCTTGTCCGGGAACGAGGGGCAGCGAGGCAGGGGCAGAGGGCCTGGGGATGGAGGGCCTAGGACAGCCTTGGGGGCCTTGCTTGGCTCTCAGCGCCTTTGCAGGTGAAGGTCGGATGCACATTCTAGAAATGGGGTCCCGTCAGCAACTCTGGGTTAGGCTGGGAGGAGCCTAACCCAACTCTGGGTTAGCCCTGGGCAGGGAGGCCCGCTTGGGGCCCGAACGGTTCTTCCTGGAGCCTGCAGCCAAGCGCGTGAGGGAGGCTGGGTGTTCAGCAGTGATGAAAGACACCCCAAACCTGTCTCTGACTTGGGGCCACTCCAGCGATGCTGGGGGCGTGGTGCACTGGCTCTTAAAGGCCGTGGGCTGTCTTGTTCCTCTTCCCTTTGGCCATTTTCCAGGTCAGTCCTCCCCCTCAGCTCCCCGTCTGCAGGAGTCTCCTGGAAGACTTTCTGTCCCTACATGGGCAGGAGGAGCATGGCTGCCCAGGTGCCCAGCGAACCAAAGAGACACACAGAGGCCTTCTGTGGGCCCCGGATGCAGACGGTCTAGGGGAAGCCTCTGCACCCCCCACCCCCACCCCCCGCTGGGGCCTTGGCACTGGGAGGCCTTTGTCCTTGGGGCTGGTCTCTCTCCTCACAGCCTGGCCAGAGCTGGCATCCCCCTGGTCAGGGCCCTCAGCCCAGCCTTGTCATCTCGGCGAGTGACTCATGCTGGGGGCGGGGGGACCCGAGCGCCAGGCGGGCTGTGGTAATAGCAAACCCATGACGTCCCCGTCCCTGAGGTCACTTCACACGAGGGACAAATGGTTCATTGAGGTTGGTTTGGCTGCCTGCTGGCCCCGGCAGCCCTGGTCGTGGGGACATGTCATTACCCGGGAAAGCAGTGCTGGCTCACGGGGAGGGGGCCTGGCCAGCCTCCCTCCAGCGCAGAGCATCTGTTCCCAAGGCTCCGGGCCCAGACCCAGAGGCTGCATCTCAGGTGGAGTGAGGCAACGTGGGTGCCCTCCCCCAGGGGCCACGCCGGGCCGAGGGATGCACCCGGCGGTACACAGCCTCTTCTCGGTACATGGCGGGCAGGGACGGGCAGAAGAATCCAGGCCATAGGGAGCCCCCCCCCCCACCCCCCTCTGCATTTTGGCTACTGATGTCAGGCCCTTTGTCCCCAGATGTCGTGCTCCCGAGGTCTCCGGAGTGAGCTGACCGGCTCCTCTTCTTTCTTCCCCATCGTTCCCCGGAGGTGTGGGCCAGGCGAGGCACGGCCCAAGTTGCTCAGTAGAAATGAGGAGGATGAGGGCCAAGTGGGGGACCTGCCTGCTCAGGACTGTCCCCACATATGGGTGGCTTCCCGCTGAGCCCTTAGAGGCCTGGCCCAAACAGAGGCCGAGGCACCCGGCCTCTTCCCCCCCCCCGCCCACCCTGAGCCTGGGTTTGAACCCTGGGCAGAGTCCCGTAGCACCCGCGATCCTGGGGTTGCCGGATGAGAAGGGGCACGGAGCCTAGGTGTGCCTAGACACTTGCTCCTCCCCTGGCTCCCGTTTCTAGGGCCTGTCTCCGGCTCTGGAGCACCCCCCTACCCCCGCCCCGGCCTTACGGACTAGCTTCTGGGGACATTTCCCCACAGAGGCCCGTTGATGGGAAACCAGTTCTCCTCCAGGCCCCAGAGCTTTCCCGTGTAAGCTTCGGTAGTCAGGTTTCTGCCGTTGCTAGGGACGCCTGGGAGCTGATGTCTCCCTGGGGGCCCCTCCTCCAAGCCTTCCCTGGGGGGTCCGTGGCGCAGCCCCTTCCTCAAAATGGAGGGGCACATGCCCAAGTTCCAGGCTGCTGTAAAGGCTGTTGGGAATCCCTACTTCGGCATCTTCTTTCCGCTCTTCTGAGGGTTTTTGCTTGCTTTTCTACTTTTAATTTTTTTTTTAAGATTTTTATTAAGATTTTATTTATTTGACAGAGATAGACACAGTGAGAGAGGGAACACAAACAGGGTGAGTGGGAGAGGGAGAAGCAGGCTCCCCGATGAGAAAGGAGCCTGATGCGGGGCTCGATCCCAGGACCCTGGGATCATGACCTGAGCAGACGACAGACACTTAACCGACAGAGTCACCCCGGCGCCCCTCACTTTTCTATTATTGAAAAGAGTAAAGTTGATGACCTTCTTCCATGGGCAAAAGCTATAGTCTCTTCCTCCCCCTGCCCTCTTTCTACCTCTGTCTCTACCATTCTCTCTCTTTTAAACAGCCCAAACTAGGGGGCCTGGGTGGCTCAGTTGGTTAAGCTACTGCCTTCAGGTCATGATCTCAGAATCCTGGGGCTGAGTCCCAGACTGGGCTCTCTGCTCACTCTGACCCGCTACCCAGTCCTCTCTCGCTCATTCTCTCTCTCTCTCTCTCTCTCTCTCAAATAAATAAAATCTTAAAAAACAAAAACAGGGGTGCCTGGGTGGCTCAGTGGGTTAAAGCCTCTGCCTTCAGCTCAGGTCATGATCTCAGGGTCCTGGGATTGAGCCCCACATCAGGCTCTCTGCTCAGCACAGAGCCCGCTTCCTCCTCTCTCTCTGCCTGCCTCTCTGCCTACTTGTGATCTCTCTCTGTCAAATAAATAAATAAAATCTTTAAAAAAACAAAAACAAAAACAGCCTAAACTGAAAAAAGACAGAGTAAGCAACATTGAAAGACACTGAGCTCCCCGTCACCAGAGGTGTTCAAGGGTAAGGCGAAAGGGCATGTAGGGGGCAGGCATTGAAGGGAGATCCCAGCAAGGGCTGTATGTGCCCTGGTAAGCCCTGAAGACTCTTGTGAGAGGGTGCGGGGTGGGGTTCCCCCCTTTCCTGCCCTCCCACTGAGGCTGCCGCCCAGAGCCTCCATGGCTCTTCCTCCCACCTGCTCACTGGCTGTCTCCTGGGCGGGGGCGGGGCCAGGAGCACTGTTAGGGCACATGTCCCGAGTCCAAAGGGGCAGGCGGACGGGCAGCTCCCTGGGGCCAACGTCACCTCGGTTACTGCGGCGACTTTAAAAATAAGTTCGGCCACAGAGGGCCTGTTGGCCTTTCTTCTCCGCTCGGATCCCGCTCAGATGCTGCTGTTCTTGCTGACGTGGAGCTGGGGGAAGGCTGGTGACTCAGCTCTTGTCCCCACGCTGCGGCGGTGTGAGCCGCTGCCAGCTCCTGAGCCCTTGGAGCCCAGGGTGCCTGCTCTGGAAAGGCAGCGAGGGGGGCAGGACACCGAGGGGACAGCCTGTCCTCTCAGGTATGTGGCCCAGCCAGGTGTCCTGGCAGCCACGGGGTAAGGCCCAGCCACTGGCTGCTTCGAGGCTGGGTGGATACCAGGCCGGCCCCTCCTTCCTGCCCCCTGCGGGACTCTGGACGGGATGCAGTGTGGCCCTGGCCCCCCTCTGTACCTCTGGCCTCAGCTCGCTGCCAGCGGGCTGGGCACTCCAGACCCTTCCGAAGCCTTGTTCTGGGGGCTGGAGTAGGAGCAGACTCAGCAGGAATGGACTGCGGGCAGAGGGCACGAGTCAGGGATACGGCGTGAGCCCCCGTTCTCCTCCTCCCCCTTTCCAGCCAGAGCCCCTGAAATCACCTTGGGGGGTTACAACTTCCAAGCAGTTTTCTGTCCCCGCCCCCCCACCCCAGCCCCATCCCCAGGTTCACAGCCGCTGCCCCCACCTTGCACGGTGGTCCCAGTGGCTCTCATGTCCCTGCAGGAAAATTTACAACTGAAACAGAAAATGGGAGGCCAGGCAGGGCTGCCAGCCCCCTGGGAGCCAGCCATGGCCATGGGAGTGGTGAGCTGCTGGGGTCCCGAGCATCTGTCCCTGGGGCTGGGTGGCTTGGGCGGGTCACGGGCCGGCAGCCAGGCAGCAGGGAGCAGGAGCTTGTGCGGGTCCTGCTGGCCAGCAGCTTCCTTCCGTGACCCGAAAGCATGAATTTAGAGGAGTAATACTTTGTTTAAAAAGCTCCCTGCCTCTGAGATAAGGCCAGGGCTGCTGTGGTCAGAGTTTGCTGTAAATTTTCTGAACAAAGCAGGCTGGGGCGATGGCTGGGGAGTCTGGGGAACAGATTAATCATGTGCTAAGAAAACGGCATTCCCCTTTGAAGTGAAACCTTATGGTTGCATTTAAGCAGCCGGGCAGATGGAGGAAGGGTGTTCAGTGGCATGCGGGCTCGTGAAATGTCAGCTGTACCCACAGACGGGCTTCACGGGAAGCTTCACACCCCGGCAGCTCGAGAGACGCTGTGGTCGGACCCTGATGGCGTCCCAGGGCCGTGGGAAGGGAGAGGGGTTCCCGGTGCCTTGGTTGGGGTGCGGAGGGCACCCTGCTTGTCGTCCCAAATGCTGGGGCTGCCTGGTGGCTGGCGGGCATTCGGGGAGTCGGCACGCATCCTGAATGCGCCCCGTGCCCCTGTGAGCTGATCCTCTGTCAGGAGTCCCCGTGACCCGGCCGTCCTCTGAAGGAAACTGAGCTGTCGTTCCCCAGGGATTTGACAGGTTCTTGAGGAGTCCTCTTTGCGCGCCGGGAGGCGAGGAAGCAACTGTCTCAGGTCTCCTGGGAGACCCTGGGATGGTCGCGCTGGTATTTAAGATGGAAACGACAGACAGGAAGCCAGCCGGGGGACACCTTAGGGACGCTGCCCAGGCAGTGGGAGCCGCAGAGGAAAAGGTCCTGAGGCAGAGGACGGTGTGAAGGAGCGGGCCGTGAGCAGACCAGGTGGAGATGGGCGCGGGCGCGTGGGAGCTTGACAGCCAAGGGAAGGCGTCTGCAGTTGATTCTGAGCAGGATCAAGGGCACGGGAGGTGACATAATGTGATCTTGAAGCGTCACTGAGATCCGGATGGAGGGGCCAGAGTGGAAGCAAGCTCCCGGCTGGGGAGGCTGTGCAGGACCGCCAGCGGGAGAGGGGGGCCGGGAGCGACAGCCCGATGTTCAGTTCCGGGGTACCCTGTGAGCCGGCTGTTAAACACAGCCGTCGTGAGAAATGTAATCACGTAGCATACGGACACGGAATTCATATTTTCGGGAATGTATATACAATAAAAAGTAAGTTATATGTAAATTATTGCTTAAAATTAAGTGCTGTGGAATTACCGTACAATCCAGCAGTTGGGGTTCCGGGTAGATGCGCGAGGGCGGGGGCGCAGGCCTCCGAGACCGGCCCACGCCCGGGTTCCCAGCCGCTTATTCCCCACAGCCAAAAAGTGGAAGCCACCCAAGTGTCCATCGACGGCTGGACGGGCACACAAAATGTGCAGTGGGCCTACGGCAGAACGTCAGCCTTAAAAAGGAAGGAAATCCTGACACACTTGGCCACACGGACGAACCTTGAGGACCGTGAGCTCGGTGAGCTAAGCCCGACCCAGAAGGATAAACACTATGATCTCACTCGTGTGAGGTTCCCTCGAGCCGCCGAGTTCACAGAGACACCAAGTAGAGGGGAGACTGCGGGGGCTGGGGGGGCACACGGGGAGACAGGGGTGGGTGGAAAGAAGTTTCCGTCAGGGGGACAGCCACAGTCCTGGGCATGGCCGGGATTGATGTGTTCAGTGCATGTCGCTGTGGGCCGAGGTCCGGTTTGAGTGCTACGCCTCACGTTCTGTGCATTTTGGCATCACCCTATTAGAAACAAATCACGTTAGATGAGAAACAAATCACATTATAAAACTAAGTTATCTGCTCCATTTATATAAATTCCTTTAGACATTAGGCAGCATGCACCCCTGGAGGGGGTTGGACCCGGGTTGAGGTCAGAAGCAGCTGGACCCACAGATTTCCACTTTGGAGATGGAAAGTCACTGATGGCCTGGCCGTGGGGTGAGGAGTGAGGGGACCCAAGGCTGATGCCTAGGCCCTTGGACTGAGCTGCTAGGTGGATGGAGGGACCGTTTACAAAGGTGGCGGACAGAGGGAGCTTGGGGGCTGTGGAGGGTCGGGCAGCCGACGGATCCAAGGCTCTGGAGCTCATGGAGGCTCTACTGTGCGCCATGCGTGGGTTGGGCTGAGGCCATGGGCGCCTGTCCTGGTCTTTGAGGAAACAGATGGTCCACTTAACAGGGTGTCCTGTCCAAAGGCTCAGAGCAGCCGGGCAAAGAGCCACTGTCCTCCCCTTGCTCTCCTGTCCCCGCATGGAGTCCCGGGTCATGGATGCAGGGGTTGAGCCAAACGGCTGTTTCCGCCCATCCACTTCCTAACTCCCTCTTTCCCAAGGCTCATCCCACCGGGGCCTGACCCATGGGGTTTCTCTCCAGGCCTGGTCTTGCCCATTTCCAGAAAAGTCTAAAACTGGACTTCATATTAGACCTTTCTTATCCACCCCTGGCCCGTCAAGGATTATTAAAACTTGCTGCTTGCTGTTGGGATGTCCCCAGCCCCACAGTCCCCTCAGGATGACCACCTGCACAACAGCATTCCTCGTCTACAGCGGGTTTGGGGCTTCACACAGCAGAAATGTCTTTTCTCGTGGTTCTAGAGGCTACACCCCGAAATCAAGGTGTCAGCAGGGCCGCACTCCCTCTGAAGCCTCGAGGGAAGAATCCTTCCTCACCTCTTCCAGCCTCTGGGGTCCCAAGTGTCCCCAGCTTGTGACCACACCCTCCAATCTCTGCCCCCAACTTCACATGGCTGCTCTGCATCTCCTCCTTTTGACCTCTTACAGGGACACTTGTCCTTGAATTTAGGGGCCGTCCTAATCCAGGGTGATCTTCTCTGCAGGGTGATCACATCTGCAGAGATCCTCATACCGAATCGGGTCCCATTCTGAAGTTCGTGAGGATGTGTGTGTTTTTGAAGCACCCACTGCAGTTCTCCTGGGGGAACCTGGGAGGTGGGTGTCCCCTCCGGTGTCCTCTCTAATCACTCTTTCCCCTTGGGCCAGGCTTATAGTCTTGCCTTCTCCGTGGCCATCACAGAATGCGGACGCCTTATTCTGTTTTTCTGGCCAAATTTAAGCTCGCTTTCCTCTCTCTGCTGTGGCTCCCTTGATCTGCCCAGCACCCCAGCCCAGCCTGCCCTCCGCCTCCCCACCCTTTGCCCTGACTGTTCTGCCCTGAGAAGGGGGCTGGGAACCCCTCACCTTCCCATAAGGCCTACTTTGCAGACTGGACGGAGCCATCGGAGGTGATGGAAGGCTGGGCCGAGACAGAACTGGGAGCAGGATTTCTGCGGGGAAAGTGAAGGCCGGAGCGCGGCCTGATTGTTTTCGGGTTTGGAGAAGGTGATTATTATGTGAAGGGTGGTGCTCAGCTGTTTGCCATCGCCTCTGAAGACAGACAAAAAGGAGGAAATAAATGATGTACAATTAGAGCAGTTGGTTAGATACAAGGGTGAACTTCCTGGCTGGGAGTGTGGCCAAGTGCTGGGCATGGTTTCCCGAGGGAGCATGGGGACCGCTCCTTACCTGGAGGTGTCAAGGCCCAGGGGCAGCGGTAGCCCATGGTGGTTAAGCCGAAGGCAGGGGTGTGGACCGGATGGGCACTTTCTGGCCATGGAAGTTGGCTCCCTCCTGCCCATTGTCCTTTGGGTTCCCACAGGGGAGCCTTTGGCGAGGCGTGCACCAGGGCTGGGCTCCCCGAGGAGATAAGCACACATCTGTTCAGCTCCACGAAGGGGACACGAAGAATGCATAGAAGCTGACTCTATGCTAATCTGGGGGAGCTCCAGGCCAGCTCTTTGGAACAATCGCATGGGTGTGTCTGCACTCCCCAGGGGCTTTGTATAAGCACACGGGAGAATTATGCCATGGACCAGCACCTTCCCAGGGGCCTGTGTAGTTAGGCCTCTTCGCAGGGGCAGTGGACCACCCAGCTGCCCAGTACTGGGTGGAACAGGTGGCCCAGAGAGCTTGGCTGTTCAGCAGGCCCGGTGCTGGCTTTGCAGCAGGATGTGCCGGGGCCGCTGGAAAGGCTGTTGGGGTGCCCGCGATGGCAGCGCTGACTCCCTGGCTGAAACCCGGGCCCCAGGCAGAGGAGGGTGTGTGCGCATCCGAAGTGTCTGTGGTTTTGCAGTTCCATGTCCACAAACTCACTTAGTTGAAAATAGTTCAAAATATCCAAAGCATGAGGGAGGGAGTGACCACTTTTTTTTTTTTTTTTTTTTAAAGAAAGTACTCGGTTTCAGCTGCTTGATAAAGCCACCCAACCCTGTGTTCTCAGAAGAGATGGGGAGGGACTGGGATGTCAGTCAGGCCTCCGCATCCCCTGCCCTTTCGGGATCTTTCCAGGCTGGGGGTGTGGGGGCTGAGAGAGGAGTGGCACTCATCGACCTGAGACCCAGGACAGCCCTCCAGCTCCTGCCGGCCTCACCAGGAGGGTCTCGTCCCTGCGGGGACTCTCACTGGGCTTGAGGGCATGACTTGGGGCAGAGGTTCTGGGTCTAAGGTAATGAGCGGGACAGCGGGCCAGAGCAGACGGCCTAACTGACGAGCCCCGGAAGGGACAGGAAGGCCCCTCCGCTGTGGGGGCCAGCCCTGGAGAGCCCTTCCTGGGGGCTCGGTCCTTTTGCTTCGACGGTTCCAACCCGGCCTGGAGGACCTGCCTGCCTCCCTTGTAGATGACAGAATTTAATCAGTGTTTGCCAACCCATGGGCACGTGTAGAAACGGCTGTCTTGGAGGGCAAGACCAGGTCCGAGGTACGGGGAGACGGCAAGCCCCCCTTCTCCCCATTTGGAACTCCTTCCTTCAAACATCGCCGCCTTACCGGGGGTAAGGCCGAGGTTGACGCCCGCTGCCACCAAGCAGGGCCCCCCCCCCCTTATTGTGGAAGCTGCGGGTGGCACATTCCGCTGGATGTTCTGGTAGGGGTGCTCCTTCCTGGCACTTTTTCTGTCACCTGGCTCAGAGGGTGCAGCAAGGGACCCCGGGGGTATACGGGTGTGGGTGGTGGGAGTCGCTGGAGGGCCCCCCCCCCCGCCCCCGGGCCATGTGACTCCGGCGCTCGCCCCTCGCTCCGCGGCTCCCGGCCCACAGGCGGGGGTCCCGCGGCCCGCCAGCTCGGGCGCTTAACCCTTGCAGGCGCTGAGCGCGCGCAGGCGGCGGCGGCGGCGGCGGTGAACTTTGTTTGGCTGCGTAAATAAAACCTCCCGCTGGAGGAACCCTGCGCCCCAGGGAAGGGGAGGAATCTCTCCCCCCCACATTCGGCGCCGCCCCCGCGCCGCCGCCCGGCCCCCACATCCGCCCACATCTGGCCGCGGCGGGGCGTCCGGGGGGGAGGGGCCGGGCCGCGTCGGTCGCCGTCCCCCGGCGCGGGCCAGGCGGGGAGGAGCGGGGCGCCGGATCGGGCGCCCAGGACTCGGCCTGTCCCCGCGGCGGCGGCGGCGGCGGCGCGGGCCCCAGCACCCGCTCCCCCACCCCACCCCCAGGCCCGGGCCTTGACGGGCGGGCGGAGCAGCCAGTGCGAGCCGGGGAGGCCGGGCCGGGTGCGGGAACCTGATCCGCCCGGGCGGCGGGGGCGGGGCGGGGCGGGGGCGCGGGGAGCCGAGGCCCGGCGCCCGCCCGCCTCCCCCATTCATTCAGCGGAGCCCGGGGGCCGAGGGGCTCGGCGGCCAGCTCTGCTCGGCGGGAGCGCGGGCGCAGGGCCCGGGCCGCCGGGGCGCTTCCTCGCCGCCGCCCTCCGCGCGCCGCGCCGCCCGCCAGCCACCATGTCCGACCCCGCGGTCAACGCGCAGCTGGACGGGATCATCTCGGACTTCGAAGGTGGGTGCCGGACGCGCCGCGGGCGCGAGGAGGGGCGGGCGGGACCCCCCGAAGGGGCGCCCTCCCGCCGCGCGCCCCTTGTCCCGCGCCGCCTACGTGGAGGACCCGGTTCGGGGGCCCGCGCGCCTCGGCGGCCCCCGCGCTGCCTCCCGGCTTCCTTCCTTTTATTGTATTTGCCGAACGGCGACAGCCCCCTCGAGGGCTCGCGGGGCGCCCGCTGTACTGGCCGGGGCTCGCGGCTCCCTCGGGGCCGTCGCTCGCTCCCCTCCCTGCGGCGCTGCCCGTCGGCCCTCGGGCCCCCGCGGCCCTGCGGCGGGGCGGGGAGCCGGTCACCCGTCTCTGCGTCCTGCCCGGAGCGCGGCCGCCCTCCCCCACACCCGTTTCGGGGCCGGACCGAGCCGAATCCTCGCCGGGGAGGCCGCTGAGCGGACACGGCTCGGGGCCGGTGGGATCTAGAGGGGGGCGCCCTTTGGCCCCCCAATCCAAGCCCGGGGACACCCCCTTCCGCCTCCCGGAGTCGGGCGGCGCGGGGGAGGAGGGGCCTGCGTGCGGGTGGGGAGCGCAGTTTGGTCCCCTCCCCCCTTCGGGGTTTACGGAGTGTGCCGGGACTTGGGGCTCTTCCCTCCGAGTGCGCCGGGCTCCCCAGCCCTGAGCCTGCGTGTGTGCGTGTGTGCGTGTGTGTGCGCGCGCCTTCGTGCGCCCTCGCGGCGGCCCGTGGCTTTTGGTCCTGGCGTCCTGGGGAGTAAATAAAGCGGTCGGGAGGGAAGCGCACACAATAGTCCGCTGCGCTTCTGGGCCCGGAATTCTGAGGGGCGGGCCTGCCTCTGCTGGGACCTGGAGCCCCCGCCCCTGCAGGGGGCTCCCAGGCAGCCTTGGGCCGAGCCGTCTGGTGGGCCTGGCCTTGGGGCTGCTAGGCTGGAAGGAGTTTTAGATGTCCAGGTGCCAGGCGGAGCCAGGAGGTCCTCTAACACCCCCACCCCCCCACCCCCGTCCCCACACACAGGATGTGTGTGTCCCTGAGCTCTGAGGCACACATGGTCTGCTGGGGTCGGCAGCATCTCTGGGGCCTTCTGGGGACCAGAGTCTGGCTGGATCCCAAGCAGAGCCGGGGCAGCCGTGATTCTGGGCTGGGCATAGGCTGGCCCAGGCAGGGGTGTGAAGAGACGAGAGTGTTCGGGGTCGAGTGCGCCGGCACACCCATGCAGGGGACGGGCCTGCGGTCGCCTGGCTTGCTGGCGGCTGCACTTCTGTGATTGTGACCCTGAGCGCCAAACAAGGGAGGCTGTGATCTGCAGGACTGTGACGGCTTCTGCTCTGCTCTTGGGACCTTTTGGGTAACGTGGTTCTGCTGGAGTGTCCCTGCGTCTCCTTCGTTGTGTTTCGCCTTCTGCGGGCCCAGTGTGGCTCTCTTTTGAGACTCCCACAGTTGCTCTCGGGGCCTCTCATCTCCAAAGTGTCCCAGTGCAAGAACCCGCCGGCCTGGAGGCGACTGCCCTCTCCAGGTCGCGCGCTGTGTGCACACCCTCCCTGGGGCCCGCGCCAGCAAGCTTGGCCTGCAGTCCCTGGCCCGGAAGCGTCCTGCGGGAAGCGGGGGTTGGGAGGTGGGAAGAACAGGATTCGGTGGTAGCCCTGAGGCAGGAGGGGGAGGTGGAGATTTGGGGATGGCGTGGTCCTATAGCCGGCCCTGTTCGCACCTCTGCTTCCAGGTCCCCGTGTGTAACTCCATCCTGACCCCGGCGGGCCCCATCTGGAGATGCTGGCCGCCTCTACCCGCTCTCCCAGGCGGCTTCTTGACCCTCTCATTTGGTCTGAGACAATGGCCGCATTGAGACCAGCTTGGTGCGACAGTGGGAAGCCCTGTGACTCCAGGGGGAGATTTCTCACTCTTTGGGACCCTCTATTTCCCTGTGGTCACCAGTCGCTCTGTTGTGTGCTCTGACAAGCTGAAAGGGTCCTGAAGGGCAACAGGTCGGGGGTTCGAGCCCCCCAGGTTTTTGGCTGGAAGGGTGTGTAAGGGCCCTGCTCATCCAGCTCAGGGACCGGAAAGGCCTCCCTGACGTGCCCCAGGAGCTCGGGGTGGAGTTGGGTATTGGGTGTTGGGTGCTGGGCCTGGATTGTTCAGAGGTGGGGAAGGGGCCATCCGTAAGGGAGGACAGGGCGTGACCCAAAGCTGCGGTGACAGATACAGTGTGGCAGGGCCCAGGCAGAGAAAGGTCACCATGGAGGAGGCAGAACTTAGGCGAGGAAAGTCGGAATTCAATTGCAGGAGGGAGGGGGAAGCACGCAGGTCCCGGCGCAGCAGGCAGAAGCGGGGGAGGCCGGAATGAGCTGGTCCACGGGAGAATGGGGCACAGGGAGGGGCCAGTTGGAGCGGATCAGAGGACCAGGCCAGGCGCGCCTGCCCGGGGTTGGGACTCTCCTGCCTGGGACGGCAGCCGGAGTGTGGAGAGCAGAGTTGGAGGAGCTCTGGTCTGGGTCCGTGGGGTTTCTCCGGGTTTCTGAAAGGTAGGACGAAAAAAAGGGTTAGGAAGGAGCCAGCCAGCCTCACAGCT
This sequence comes from Mustela nivalis, assembly GCF_964662115.1. Lineage (NCBI taxonomy): Eukaryota > Metazoa > Chordata > Mammalia > Carnivora > Mustelidae > Mustela > Mustela nivalis. The sequence continues at coordinate 58,245,515 of NC_139036.1, forward strand.
GCTGCTGTACCCCCAGAGTCCTGGGGCCTGGCGACGTGTGTACTCACTGTTGTGGAACAGAAGCGCACCCCCCCCCCCCCCCCGGGCCACCACCAAAGCCCGGCAGGTTCCCAGCCACAGCGTGGTTGGGGGCGGTTTGCAGTGCTCGCAGAGTGGAACCCTGCAGGGGCCCAGAGGGCCCTCCCTGGGGGTCTTGGGAGGTTTGGAGCTAATGGGAGTATCCAGGTCAGGGTGGCATGCCCTGCGGGGCAGAGGGGAAGGCACCTGGGGTGGGGTGCAGGGTGGGTGTCCCAGCCAGAGCTGCGCGTCCCTGCACGGCCGACAGGAAGCTGCCCCAGGTGCATGTGTGTGTGGGTGTGTGGATGGATCTACCAATGCCCCACTCCTGGGCACATCTGTCCCCTGCCTTGGGGGGCGCTGTTCTTGTTTTGGCTCTGTCCCATTGTCGGGGAGGCATGGGGGTCTGTCAGGTTCACATCTCCCACCAGGCATTGAGAGGGTGGCAGTGGTCTTGATGGGCCTGAACGTCCCACACTGGCCTTGGCCTTCCCTTGAAGGATGACCTTGGGGCTCTGTGGCGAATCCTCATGTAGGGGAAAGAAGAGAGTTTTGTATTTTTGCTCATTTGAATTTTTTAGAGAGTTTTGATCCCCCCTCCATACCCCTTGGGAAGATGGGCCTGGGACAGATGACTCCTTCCCTGATCCCACCCCTGGTCGGTGCAGGCACGGAGCCGTTGGACGGCGTGTTCTTGGGTAAGAGCAGGCCAGATCTGTTATCGCGAAGGCTATTACAAGTCTGGTCTTTGTGTAACAAAGCCCTTCCAAGTGCCAGCTGCGGGCCTGCCTTCCTCGGCGCTGTTTGCTGGAACCCTGTTTGCCTGCGGTGAAAGAATCCTGAAAGTCCTTGATGTGTGTGGGAACGCCGTCTGGCCCAGAACCTCTGCACTCCGGTCCCGCAGCTGAGCTCTGTTGCATACAGGTGTTGCCTGTTCTTCCAGACCCTCTGCTGTCTGTTTGGAGGACCCTTCTAGAGGGGTCCTGGAGGCTCTGTGCCCCAGAGAGCAGGCTGGTGGGCCTGGGGGGCGGGGGCAGGGAGCGGGTCTCCTGGGGGCAGAGATGGGGCCACACAGACAAGCCCACTCATCTGGGAGCCCAGACACCTCTGGGACGGGCGCTCCCTCGCCTGCTAGATGCAGGGCCCCCATTCCTCCCAGAAGGACAAGGCCTGTTGCTTGGTGATGGGTACAGACCTGTCCCTAATTAATGCCAGTGGGCCTCTCGAGTGATGCCTCCTGCTTTTCAGCCACACGCAGAGCCCCGGGAGTACTTCCTCCCTGTGGGTGGCACCTTGGAGGCAGGAGGGGGAAGCCAGACGGTGGTGAGGTCCCTCGGCCAGACTGGAGGAGCCGGGCCTTGGGGATTCGGCTGATGCCTCTTCCGCAGTGATGACGGGGCAGCTTCCTTAGGATCCAGCTGCCCCCACAGCAGGGGCCCGGTGCTCTGGGTGGCCTGAGCAGGGGACCGAGCACAGCCTGGGCTTCGGTGCAGGTAGGACAGCTGGGGTGCACGCTCGGGGTGGCAGGAGCACCTGTGCCGTGGGATCCTGGGCAGAGTGTCCCACCTGGGCCGGGGAGGTGGGGGCCTGTCTCACGCCGCAGGGTGTCCATATGGAAGGGCTTCCGGAGGACAGGGATCGGAGGGTTTGGAACAAGGCAGGTGGGCAGAGCTTGCTTACAGAGCGGGAGGGCCTTCCAGAAGCTGAGGGCTGGGGCAGCCGAGAGCCCCCGTGGTGCAGGGCTCAGGAGGGCGAGCCCGCTGCCACTGAACACTGTGTGGTGCACGGGAAGTCTCTGAGCTCGAGCCACAGTTGACCCTCTCTGCAAGGATTGTCCTGGGATTTAGGTGGATGTGGCTGGCAGCACCGAGCACAGGGCCTGCTCCTGGGAGGGTGGGTGGGGGGGGTGCTGTTGCCGCTCGTGGAGTTGGGGGAGTGTTTGCAAGGGATGGGTGGCCACGGGCAGACGCGGAGATGTCGGGGTCTGGGGGATGGAAGGTGTTCCAAGGCCACAGGCAAGGCCCTGTGTTCACCCTGGGTGAGGCTGACAGTGAGGTTTGTAGCTTCTGCGGAGCTCCCGGGCCCCCTCTGAGGTCAGCAGATGCTCAGGCTGCCGGCCAAGCCAAAGGACCCCCCTCCCCCGACCCCCAGCCTGGCAGAGTTCTCCAGAGGTGCCACAGACCTGTCCCTGTCACGGCAGAGCTGGGCTCATGAGGGCTGTGGGGCTGCTTCCCTGGAGAGGTCACCCCACCTCCCCTGCCATTCCCCAACCCAGAGCATCAGCGATGTGGGGCCACGGGCTGGCGCTGGACGGCCTGACTGAAGTCGGGTGGTGGGCTCAGGCGGCCCACCTCCCTGAAAGGTGAGTGAGGCAGGAGCCTGGGTCAGGGGAGGGTGGACACATGGGGCTGCCTCCTGGTCCAGCGGCCCTTTGGCAAGTCCTACATGTGTGTGGGCTGTGAGCTTAGAGACGAGGGGGCAGCAGGGGCAAGCCAGGTGCCCTTCCTGGGCCCCGGGAGCCTGTGTGCTCTGCCCCCCTGCCTGCCAAGGGCCCGGGGAACCTGGGCAGGGGGTGGGGGCTCTGGGGCTTCCCTGCCCGGAGCTCAGGCTTCCAGCGCCAGTCGTGGGCACAGCCAGCCCGGTGTCTGGTACGTCGGGGGCACTTGCTCAGGCCACACTTCCGGAGGTGGCCATCTTGCCGATGGGGGCAGTAACACGGTGGCCCATGTGTGACGCGGTGACACCAAGGGCCACATGGATGGCAGATGGTGGGCCTGCCCCACTGGAGTCAGGGATTTCTCCGTCCAGTGCTGGTGGCCTCAGCCTGCCACTTGGTGCTGTGGGCCACGGACGCTGGCCAAGCAGAGCAGGACTCCCTCGTCCTCTCTCTCCTGGAGTGCCTAGAGGTCGTGGGAGGTCCCAGAGATCTGACCCCCAGGACCCCCTCAGTCCGGTCGGGGCCAGCACTGGCACCCCGCTGGGTTTACCGGCCTGGCAACCCTGGGGTGGGGCCAGTTTGCTGCTCGGAAGAGTCCTTGGGGTGCAGATAGGAGTGTACCCTGCTTTGGCAGCAAGGACCTGGGGACCAGACTCAGGAACCCGTGGTGGCCCCAAAACCCAGGAAGGAGTCCCACCTGCCTGCCTGGCCAGACCAAGGCCTTCGTGCTGGGCTCGGAGCCCCCTTTGCTCACTGTTCTGTGGCTGAGTATCCTCAAAGATGAGAATGGGGGGGTGGTGAGGGGCAGGTCCGCGGGGGCTCCCGTGGGAGATTCTTCAGAGGGTGGAGGCCCCAGGAGATTTCATTTTTTTTTTTTTTTTTTTTTTAATTCATCCCTGAGACTCCTGCTTTCAAAGGCACTGAGGAGGAATGGTCAAACGGTGGCTTTCTTTCCAAAGCCCTCTCTGTTTTTCCCAAATTTGGAGGCTCTCTGAGTTGCGAATGAGACCAAACGGTCCGGAACTCTCTGGAACATGGTCCCAGAAGCCTGAGGATTTGTAATCTCCAGCCAAACAGACCCAGCCACGGGCCCCTAGACACCCCTGGCGCCTGGGGGCAGTTCTGGGCTGGGACTGTGTCATTCGGTTGGGACAGATCGTGGAGACTCGGTCAGCCTGGACCAGGAGACGTTCTGGAAGCTCCCAAGCTTGTTGTCATTTTTAAAAGTGCTGCCAGTGCCCAGAAATTCAGGCGGAGGGACGAGAGGACGGCTCCGATGTCTGATGTCTGTGGAGTGCCCACGCCCAGCCCAGGGCTCTCTCAGGAACCAGGGCTGCAGGGAAGGTGGCGAGCCTGGCAGGAGGCTCTAGCCTACTTCTTTTCTTGCTTGCCTTTGGTGTTTTTCCTTGTCTTCGTCTCTTTCCCATGTTCCTGAGTTTTTAATAGCCCTTCCCTGGAGGGTGAGCCTCTACGGACTCTGGCCTTCTCCCTCCCCTGGGCCAAGTCGCAAAATCCAGAAAACCCAGGGCGCTGGCCATAATGCATACACGTGTGCTCCCCACCCACGGCTTAGAGCTTCCTGTGCCCCGGCCCCAAGGTGGGGAGCCTTTGCCTTCAAACACTTGGAACAGCCTCCTGGGAAAGCCAGGGGAAATGGGGAAGGGGAAGCAGAGCGGCGACCTCACCCCCCACCTCCTGGCCTTTCCACTCCTCCTTTGGTCTCCAAGGGCCCGTCTGGCTGGCTGGGGTTTAATGATTGTTCCCTGGGTACAAATGGTGGGGGGAGCATGGGGAGGTGGGGGTTTGCAGCCTGGGGCTTATTTGGATTAAGGGGGGGTTCCTTCCCCTCTGGGCCCCACTTCCTCAGTTTTCCAAGGAGGGGCTGGAACACAGAGCTCTTTTGCAGGCCTTGTCAGGTCTTTTTTGATGATTGTGTATCTGGTCTCCTAGCCGAGGCCACAGCCTTCCCTGGCCCTTCGAGGAGCGTGGGCTCCCTTTGCTGATAGGCTTTAGGCTGTTCCCTGGGGCAGGGTCTGGGGGTCCTGGCACCTCCCCATGGGAGGCTACAGCTGAGGATCCCCTGGAATTGAGGAAGGGAGCCACCTGGGCCACAGACAGCCCCCTCTCTGCCCGTGGGAGGTTAGGCAACAGACAGCATCATTCTTTTTGGTGGGAAGAGAGAGATGTCTCCAGTATGGGCCACCTGGCCGTCTGCCCCCTCCCAGGCCGTCTCCCCTCCCCCAGACACTGACCTGGAGATGTTTGTTGCTCTGACCGTCGGTGGGCAGCAACCTGGTGGATTTCTATACTGTCCCAGGCAGGGTCTCATTCTGGGTCTGGGTTGGCTCCCTCCCTCCGTGCAGGCAGTTGGTTCTGAGCCGGGATATTTGGGCCTCCTTTCCATGTGGGTGGGCAGATTCCCTGTGAGTGGTAGGCTGGGCCCCTGCCCCATGTCCCCTGGAGACCGAGATTATCTACAGTAAAAGCATACAAGTTTTCTTGGCTCCTAGCCAGGCATGGAGGGGTGGTCTTCTCTGCTGTCCCCTGCCTCCTGTCCCCAATAAAAAGTCAGGGGAAGGCACGCTCTGGGAAGGGGCTGGGTTTTGGCTTTTCGTTCAGCTTGAGAAGTGCTGGGGTGGGTGGCGGGGCGGGGGGTAGGATCTATGGGGTGGGAGAAGCCGTTGGCTCATTCCTTTTATTCAACAGCTGTCTGCGGGCGCCCTTTTTGTTCTAGGTTCTGGGGGTCCAGGCGTGAGCCCAAGAGAGGGGTAGGTTCAGGAGGGCTTCCTGGAGGAAGGAGGATGTCACCAGAGTCCCGGGTGGGAGGTCACCAGGTAGGGTCTCCAGGCACATGGCGCTGGGCTGGCTTCTCTTGTGATTCTCCCGGCTCATAGTTTGGGGGATCCTGTGGTGCCCACACCTGGCAGGGGCTGTGCTCGCAAGGAGGACCTGGGCTCCGTCTTTGCTCCTGGTCAGGAGGCTGGGTGAGCCACGAGGGACGTGGGTGGTGAGTGATCCCGGTGGGAGCAGCGAAGTAGCTGAGTCGTTCGCCTCACAGGGGCGCAGGCTGGGTGGCGAGCTTTGTCCGAGTCCTGCTCCACAAACCCTCAGGGAGGCCTGCTTGGCTTTTCTGCGAAGCTCCGAGAGAAAGCCTTGGCAGGGCTGGGGCCCCTCGGGAGCGAGATGGGGGAAGGCCAAGGCCGTCATTCGTTCACACCTTTGGAGCAGGGAGGTGGAGTCGCGTCCTCTCCCTCCTGGGTGGCTGTCCCCACCGCAGCCCCTGGCCCTGGGGGACACGGAGTCTCGGGGCAGCCGGGGGACGGGGACCCTGGTGAGGGAGGAAATCCTCCCCTGCCCTGCACTCAGATATGTACATCTGTCCCAAGACTTAGGTGATGAAGCCAGGCTCCTGCAAACAGCTGTCCCAGAGCCGGCTGTCGGCTCCCTCTGTCCCTCCTTCCCGCCCTGCCGCATTCTTTGTTTCTGACCCAAGTCCCGGCCCTTCCAGCTGTTCCCCCTTTGCTCACAGGCACTTCCTCTGACCGTGCCCGTTTCTTGTTAGTTTCCATAACCATCTCCTTTATCCAGCGCCTACTACATGCCCGGCTCTGGGGGCTGGGCACTTCCTACACTCAGTCTTCCAGGCTTCCCCGAGTCCAGCAAGGTGGACGGGCTGCTGAGGCTCACTCGGGTCACCCCTGGCCCCAGGCCACCCTGGACGGCAGACCCAGGCCCTCCTGACCTGTACCTGCCTCTGCGCCAGCGCTCCCTACTGCTGAGTCCCGTCCTCTGGCTCTCCCTGGCACCACCCTACCCACGGGCTGACCCTGCCAGGCTGTGATGGAAATCCCAGGCCACACATCAGCGGAAGATGGGACAGCTAGGCGTCTAGAGCCGGCAGTCTGGGCTGGGGTGGGGGGCGCCCCTCCTCCAGTCCTGGCCTCGCTGCCCTGCAGCTCTGTGACCGCTTCCTGTGAGATGGGATTCCTAGTGCCCACGTTACAGGGTGAGGGGGAGCTTGGGAGAGGTGGTGAGGGTTTGGGGCTCAGTGCAGTGCCCGTGGGGGGCTGGCAGGCGCTCTCCCCTTGAGGGTGTGGCTCTTGGGGTGGGGGCTGGGGGGGTTTGGAGTCAGAGTGGTGGTGGTGGTGTGCCGATTAGCATGCTGGCTGGGGTCTGGCTTCCCTGGCGCCCTGCCTGGGTGCTGGGCCAGTTGCTTGCTTCTCTGGGCCTTGGCTGTCCGTCATCGGTGAAACCGGGAGGGAATAAAGGTACTGGGTCTTGGTGTGACCTTGAGGATTGAATGGGCCTCGGAGCCGTGCCCGGCCTACAGTAAGCACTCCGCGACATCGGCTGGTAGAAATTCAGAGTGATGGGCCTTTGTGGGTTTGTAGGACGTGCCAGGCAGGGTGCGAGGCCCTGGTGGAGATGGCGACTGTGCTGGTCTGTTTGGGCCTCTGTCGTGAAAGCCCAAGGGTGGGGACTTAAACCGTGCGTCCATCTCTTGCCATTTCGGAGGCTGGGGTTCCAGGATCACCATGCTGCCAGGTCCGTGCTCACAGACGGCCGTCTTCCCCGTGTCCTCACCGGGTGGAGGGCTCTCTTACAGGGACACTGATCTGTTCCCCAGGGGTCCGCTCCCACATCCTGAGCACATGCAAAGGCCCTGCGGCCTCATACCATCCCACCGGGGTAGCATTCAATGGAGGAATTTGGGAGGGGGCACAGCAAACACCAGCGCGCTTTACTCCTGTCCCCAGGAGGGTGACTGGCTGTGGGGAGGAGTGGGCAGTGGGCGCCCTGATGGTTGGTTCTTAAGATTTTTGCAGGATTCTCAGCAGGGGGCGGTGGTGGAGAGGAGGCTTGTAAGGTCCCCCTCTTCCCCTGTGATGCACGCTGGGGCATGAGGCCCACCCAACCCTCCTGACTCAGAGCCTCCAGGAGGCCAGGACTGGCAGTTGACTTCTTAATAAGCTCCAGAAACGATTCTGACCGAGGTCTGCACGGAGAATGATCAGATACCAGGACCTCGCAAGTACAAAAGAATTCAGAGCGCGGTGCTGGAATGAGTAGGGAGGGATTTGACCCGTGTGCTGCTACCCAGAGGGCAGCTCAGAGCGTGCCCCTGCACGAGCCTGCCCACGAGACACGCGCACAGATGTGCGCCCCAGGAGGATTGGAAGGACCTTGGCCAAGATATTGACCGTGGTTGTCTGGGTCATGGGTTTATCGATGTTCTTTTCTTCTGTTTCCTTTGTGTCTGGCCAATTTTCTACATTGTCTATGACTTGTTTTTAGGGTCAGGAAAAGAGCAATGGATGTTGTTACCTCTGCAAGTTATTATCAAAAAGAAAAAAGCACTTCGCACCGTCTCCCACGGCGGCTCGCAAGATGGGTGCCCACTGGCTTCTCCTGCTCCCGGTTGGGCCGCTGGGTTGAGGGAAGGCCAGCTTCACCGGCATAGCTGCCAGCTGTGGTTTTGGCTCCAGAGGAATGTAGCCACGCCTCGGTCCTCGACCTCAGCCCCGGGGAGGAGGTGGGCTGGCCCTCCCTGTCTGTCCCCGGCCGGGCCCCTCTGGCTCTGCTGATGGTGGAGTTGGCTGGTCGGTCTGGGAGCAGCAGAGTGGCCGGAGCTGGTGGCCGACTTCAGAATGGTCCCCGGGTCCTCGGGTGCCGGAGCTGGAAGGGGCTCTTCAGCCTGCCCTTTTCCAGGTCTGTCACCAGGACACTGAGGCCACAGGGGTCATCTGTGCAGCCCAGGCCGCCTTCCCAGCCCCGGGTTCAGTGGAACTGCCCCTGCCCTTCCCACACCGAGCTGCTGGTTGACAGTGGAGCTAAAATTCTCTCTTTTGGGCAGTGGCTGTGGTCTGCCAGGGGCTCTGGCACAGGATTTAAAGCTCGCTGTAGGCCACGCTTCTGTTTCTCCTGCTCCTGCAGGCCAGAAGCAGAATGGAGGGGTGTCTCTTTATGGGGTGTGGCCCTGGAGGGGGTCATTTCTTGGCCCACTCGCAGCCCAGCAGGCAGGTAGATGTGGGTCACGCACCACCTGCCCCAGAGGCAGCAAAGGGAGGACATCCCGCAGGGTCCCGTGCCAGCTGCCTGGGCATGCTGGGGCCTGCTCTGCCCGGAGCGGGATGTCTCCTGTCTCTTAGGAGCGCACTCAGTATGAACTTGAGGACCTACCCAGTACCCACAGTGACCACATCTTGAGATTTTTAGTCACATCTGCAAAGACCTTATTTCCAAATCAGGTTCCCCTTCACGGGTCCTGGGGGCTGGGACACAGATGTGCCTTTTGGGGACCCCTCTTCAGCCCACCAGTGACCCATCTGAAGGGCAGCACAGTGGTCTAGGCTTGCTGTGGGATGGGCAGGTGGGGAGCCGGAGACCAGGCCCCGAGGGCCGTCCGTGTCCAGGCATCAGGAGCGTGTGGTGTCCCGCCTGCCATCCTCCCGAACCGCTGCCCATGGCCTGCCTGCTGGACCTGCCCAGGGGTCTCCCCACGTTCTCGATGCATGTGTAGAGTTGACCAGGAGCTTGCCGACCCTGGTGAGAGCCCAGTGAGGCCCGGAGCAGGAGGGGCCCTGGAGGCTGCCTGACTCAGCACCCCCCACCCCACCCCCCGGTGGAGGTGCTCCTGCTCCCGGGGGCCCCTTCCAGAATCTTCTCCGTGTCCAGCTCTGGTCTCTTCCACGCCGTGGACTCACCTCTTCTTTTCATTTGCTGTGTCCCTCCCCTTCCAGACCCCTCCTGTCCTCGAGGATAGAGACCAAGTCCGCCCCCCGCTCTGTGTGACAGAGCGTGAACCCACAAGCCCGTGTTAGCGCAGGTAGGGCTTTGTGGTCGCTGCGCCCTCCCCCCTCCGCCCCCCGCCATTCCTCCGGAGGCCTGGGGAGCAGCTGGACTCCTGGGTGCCACTCTGACCGGCGCCTGACCCCTGCTCCCTGGGGTCACCGTCCCCTGTAATTAGGCCGCAGCTCCCATTGGCCTGGGCAGCACCCGCTTACCACCCGCCCCGAGGGCCCCATCTGTCCCCCTGGCGTCCCTCAACTGCCCGCGTGATTAATGGAGGGCTCCACCTGGGCTGGGTGGCTCCTGGTAGTGAGCTGGGTTTTTTCCCTTCATTTTTTTTTTTTAAAGCACATTTACCATCTCCACCAGTAGTCAGCGAGTTGAGGAAGGGGAGGGGGTTCCTCCACCCCAGCAGATTGGGAACAGCCAGCTCCCCTGGGTGCCAGGTTGCTGGGCGCCGAGAACAGAGGAGTAGCACCCCTCGGCTGCTGGCCCCCCGCCCTGACCGTCGTCCGGCAGCTCGGCCTCCCCCGTGGAACCCAGATGTCTTCGGTGCGGCGAGGGTCCTGGTCTGCGGCGCAGGTGGCTCACGGGAGAGACGCTCCCAGGGGTACGGCCGGGCCCTGCGGGAGGGCCTTTTTGCAGAGTGATTTTTGCGGACTGTCCTTGCTCTGTGGTCAGGGGCTGCCGGGCCAGCACTGCATCCCAGGTAGCACTTGGGGGCCTCCGTGGGCCTGCGGGTTGGGAGGAAGGTGTGTTTGGGGGAGCGGTGGGCGGTTGGAAGGTGCGGGTAGAAAGGAGGGGGGAGGGCTGAGTCCGTGGCGGGGACCGCCTTGTGGGGAGAGGGGCCGTGCTCTGACCTGGAACCAGCAGCTCGGTTCTCTTTTTGGGACAGGACCCCCTGGAGACCCCCGCAGGATGTCTGGGGTGCGTGGGAAGGTTACGGGGCTGAAGGGCTCTGGGCTCTGTGACCTCTGAGGCCCTGGAAGCTGTGGCCCGTGGTTTTCGGGTTTTGAAGTTGGTCTCCTCCCCCAGGGCTCCCTCCTGCCCTCCCAGGCTGCCATTTATTTGAGAACCTTTGACCCGAGGAGGCCTGAGAGGTCCTGTGTCCGCTCCCCGCCTCCAGGCTGGGCCCCTCCTCCGCCCAGGGAGCTCTGGCGTCCCCTCTCCCCACCCCGGGGCAGGACATTCTTGCCCTATCTCATCTGCTCCGCTGGGTCCCCTGGCTCTGCGCTCTCTGGGTTTGAGAGCAAGGTCTGGTTTGCAGCGCCCGCCGCCTGCAAGAATCGTTTGCGTGTGCACGTGTTCCTGTAACTTTAGTCAAGATAGAAAGATGGTCCAGCGTCTTAGAGGACTTTTAGACCTGCCCGGAATGCCATTGGTGTCACCGGGCCCAGGGGGACAGGGGGTACTGGCCTAGATGGCAGGAGCGCGCACGGAGAGGCCTTCCTCCGGGAGAAGAGGCCCCATGCCCATGTGTCATCATTCTGCTCCGTGTAGAGAGATTTCCCGCAGGAGGAGTTGCTCCACGGCTGTCCCCGGCTGCCTGCTGGGTCTCCCGGACTGGACAGCTGTCACCCCAAGGCCCCTCTCTGGTGGAGGAGGGGTGAACACCAGTCATGAGCCCTCTGAAGGGAGGCCGTCCAGAGGACTTTCTGCCCCAAGGGGCACGGTGTTGGGAGCGAACAGGTGTCCTCTCTGGTGACACTGGGACAGCAGGTGTGAGCTGGGATGTCCTAGGTGGGCAGGATGCATGGGCCCTGGCCCCAGGGGGACGTCAGCGAGGCTCTGAGGTCGGGCAGGGAGAGCAAGCAGCAGGAGGGGCCCGGGGTGAGCCGCTGCCCTGATACAGGAGGAGGGGCTCCTTCTCCCCAGGCCAGACGATTCCAGGGAACCCGTGTTCCCCGTCTCCGAGCAGGGGAGAAATGGCGGGAGGTGGCTTCAGCATCCGCAGAAGGTGGCCACGGCGGTTGCAAGAGCTCCCCTTCTCTTCCGTGTTCATTTCCTGGGCTGCTGTAACCCTGACTTTTCCTTTCGGCCTGGCTGGCTTCCTGAGGACACACTCCTCTCCCCTTCCCCACCTGCCCCCTTCGCCGTCTCCCCTCCACCAGGTGCCTGGAGGCAGCTCCCGAGACCGGGGTCCAAGTGGGGGTAATCCCAGGTGCCTTCCTGGCAGAGGAGGCCGGGAAGGGCATGGCCTGCAGGGGGCAGCCCCAAGCACATGTTAGGCAGGTGGTGCCCACTGGGGGTGCTGGGGGACCCTGCCACGTGCACCCCAGAGTTGTCCCAAGGGGGACAGCTGGGGTATTTGCCCTCCATTTACTGCCTAAAGGCTGCCGGCCAGGAGAGCGGTGTTAACCCCATCCTGCCTTCTGGGCATGGGCACCAGGAGGCCACCAGGACAGGCCCTCGGGCTGTGGGACATTGGTAAGGGCCCTGCAGCCTTGGCAGCACACGGGGGGACCGCACCCCACGTGCCTGCGTGCACACGCACCCACCCACAGTGCACACGTGAGCAACAGGGATGATTAGGTCACAGGCACCATCGCGTCATCCTGTCACAGCCGCAGGAGGACAGCCGAGGAAGCAGAGACTCCGCGATGACGGAGGTCGTGCACTCCCTGTGGGCTCCTTCTCCCCAAGGCCCTGATGTGACAGTCTGCGTGAGCGCTGTCGGTCCCGCACAGTACGGCGACCCGGGCCCTCTGCCCTGCGGCAAGACCCCGTTCTGTCCTTCCCCAAGGCTCCGCTGAAGTTCTTGACCCAGAGCCAGGGGCCTCTGCCAGGGCCCGGCCCCCACAGGAGAACCAGGGCTTCTTGGCTAGCCCTGGGTGTCCTGACGCCGAGCTGTCACCTCCGGGGTGGCGTTTCCCTGTGGCCTTGCCCTACAGGCTCGGGTCAGGGACGAGGGCAGTACTCCCTGCCTGGTTCCCTGGGCCGCGGCCGGGGCTCCTGGGTGGCCACCGGTTCAGGGACAGAACCTGCTCCACCACTACCTTGAAGAGGCTCCCTTGGCCGGGGCGACGGTCCTGGGGCCGGAGCCCAGAACGGGACCCAACGATCCATGGCGTCCCCAGCGCTCTGGCCCCTGGGAGTTGGGTTCGGGTTTGAGGGTTGACCTTGTTCTCTGACATTCCTTGCATAACATTTGTCCCCTCCACCCCTCCCCCGCTGGACCAGGGCTCCATGATCGCCCCCGATGCCCCCTCCCCACACGGGCTGCTCTGTGCACCCGGAAGCGGGAAAGCTTCGCCGCAGCCTGTGGTCGGAAGGGGCCTGCACAATGGCTCCTTGTGTGCCCCGCATTCCTCCTTAAACAGGCCCAGATCCGGGCTGCTCCTGCCTCGACCCCCACGGGCACGGACGCCCGAGCATCTGGAGAGGCGGCCCGGCCTCTGCGCCGGCCGGGCCTGGAGGTGGTTAGTGGGCTGGAGAGGGCCGGGCTTCGGGGCAGGAGGAGTGGGGCTGGGCCGGCGTGTGATGACCCACAGCCTCCCCTGTTCGCAGCAAGGGCTGTTTTTTAAAAACAGTGTTGATGGTCTTACTTCCTGAAAGTGTTAAGCCGCCCACACGTGGGGCAGGCGTGCTGGGAAAAGGCAGGAGGCCTTGTGGAGAAAAGCCCCCACGAGAGCCCCCTCCAGAGCGGGCGTCCTCCGCGAGCGTGCGTGTGCACCACACGTGTGTGTGTGTGTGTGTGCGACGCAGCCCGATCTGGGCACGTGTCTGCTATTTTTACTCGATATTCTCAACATCTCTCATCTGCAAAACCGTGATTTGGATGACTGCGCAGGACTTCGGCATATGGGTTTAGAACATCTACGTAAACCCGGATTGTTTCCAGTGTTTGCTGTTTAAACGCTGATGCGAACGTCCCCATGTGTAAATCTGCTTCGGATTATTTCCTGGGGGTGAATTTCCAGCAGCAGGCCAAGGTGCACGGACCACCATCTCCAGGCTCCTGGTGCCCATTAGGGGGGGGCCTTAGGGCAGCTGAGGTTTGAGCCTGGCCTTGGGGAGGACTTGAATACCGAAGAGGGAGAAGGGGAGCAGTCTTGTTTTGGGAACTGTGTAAGCAGGGGGGCGGGGGCGCCTCCTGTCCCGTGGGCATGGATGGCAGGATCGCTCCCTCCCCGACAATGGGAAGGGGAGAGGGACCTGCCACCGGGGGACGTCACACCTGTCTCCCTTGGAGCTGGTGGAGGGGCTCCCAAGGACGGGGGACTGTATGTGTGTGCCTGGGACCCAGAGTGTGTTTTTAGGATTCCAAGGCAGGAAGCTTCAGGGCAGTCTGCTAATTTTTCCCAGCTGGGTGCTGCCTGTGTCAGGACATCCTCCGTGGGGAGGCAGCTTTGTACAGGGCGTCCCTTGGGAAGCCTGCCCTAAAAGATGACCTTGTTTCATCACCAAATTTCCCAGTGTAAATCTGGAGCGGGGCCCCCCCCGACGATGGCTCCTACCATCTAGGGTTTGTGTGATTCCAGAAGAGGAAAAGGAGGTGGCTTTTTCTCCTGGGTCCCTGATGGGGGGGTGGGCTGGGGTGCAGGGCGGGGTGGCAGCACCATTGGGAGAGCCCAGAGGTCTCAGCCCTCTAGCGGTCCCTGTGGTCACTTCTTGGGGCGGCCGTAAGAAATTAGCACGGACTATGGGGCTCAAACCACAGAAATTTATTCTCACAGTTTCTCACAGAGAAATTTATTCTCACACCTCCAGTGGGCTTCTCACAGCGGTCATCCCGTTCTGGGGCAAACCTGGGCAAAGGCCCCCCCCCACCTGATTCCTGTTCTCCATCTCGGGCCCCAGAGATTAACCCCAGGGACGACTGGAAATGCCTGTGCTGAGGTGGGGGGAGTGCGGACCCCTCCTCTAGGGAGCTCACAGACATTTGGGGGGGCAGTTTGGACAGTGCTCTCAAGGCGGGGGGTGGACCAGATGTCTTGAGGCCCCGGGGAACCCCAAAGGTCCCGATTCCAGGTGTTCAGCTCTGGACTTCTGTCCAGTTTAAGACACTCTGGCCCGTCCTTTGTCACCTCAGCCACCTTTGGAACGAGCAGTTTGCACCCCGTGGTTCTCTTAGGGGCTAGACCCCCGGGAAGAGCTATGGCATCTCAGACACATCCCTGCCACCCGACACGGGACCCCAGTGCCCTTGGCCACGCTCTCTCCCGGAGGTCACTCACTGGGCCCCCAGGCCAGTTGCAACCTGGGTGGGATTCCGTTTGACCGCTCTGTGTTTGAAGAGGGTGGTTTTCCTCTGCGCCCGCATATACAGATCGGATGGCCCAGACAGGAAAGCAGATTTCCAGATTCTCCGGCCGAGTCTGAAGCTCTGGCCACGTGGGGCGCCCGGGTCGCCCGGCGGCAGCAGAGCTGAGCAGGAGGCAGATGGGTTCCCCGGACAGAGCGCTCAGTGATCGGCTGGGTTCCTCGGACCAGTGACATGTCTGTCCCCGCGGGGCCTCTGGGATGGCTGAGCTTTGCAACTTGGGATTTTGTGTCCTTTGTGTCCTGAGAAGGAGGTGTGCCCAGGGCGGAGAGCGGTGCGGCTGGGTGCTGCGGTGGGGGAGCACGGCAGCCAGACGCTGGGGACGAGGGCGTCCTTCGCTCTCTCGCTCTATCTGTGCTTATGAGCACGTGCTTCCCAGGCCACCCACCCACTCAGCCACCTGCCCGGCCCTGGTCTCTGGAGGAAACACCGTCCCTGGGAAGAGACAAGACTATGCTGGAAATTGGCGGAGGGAAGACACAGGGTTGGGGGAATGGGGGTGAGAATGGCCCCAGATTGTCGTTGTTGGGAACCAGGCCAGCTGGGGGCCCAGGGAGGAGCTTCGTGGGGTCCCAGGAAATCCGGGCTCAGGGAGCTGTGTTGGCGAGGTGGGGCGAGGGGTAGGAGAGACACTATGGGCCGCCGAGCCTGCTGGGGGCCGGGCCGGGAAGACGCGGGCGAGTGTTCCTGCCACGTGGGCCCTTCCTGCTCTGATCGTGGTAACGGGAGCGACTGGTTCTTGTTGGGAGGGTAGCTCCCAGGACTGTGGGGATGGCTGGTGGCTTCCCAGGCATTGTCCCCTGGCCTTAGAACAGGTCTTGGCAGAGGTGGCGGGTGGCCGGGCGGGAGCATGGGGCTGCGTAGTGGGAGTCAGATGGCCAGGTTCCCCCCCGGGGGCCGAGGTCTGGCTGGGGCAGGTAGCCAAGTGCGGGATCCGATGCAGACAGGGGTGAGGACAGAGAGAGTGGGATGGTGCGGACCATGCCAAGGCTCCGTTACGCCATCTGAAACGGGACAGCCAAGTGGACGGAACCGCGGGCCTCGCAGCTGGACAGACGCGTCTTCTGGCCCCGCTGCTCTATCTCCTCACCTTTGGGTACATTTCCTAAGCATTGGGGCCTCAGTTCCCCCATCTCTACTGGGGGCTAACGGCAGTGTTTATAGCAAAGGGTCGCGGGAGGCATCAACGTACACAGTAAACCCGGTGCCTGTGTTAGGGCTTCCGTGCCGCTGTTGGTGGCAGGTTGCCGTGGTGTCCTTGCCGTCACGATTCTGCAGGTTATGGCTGTGGCTGGTGTGACTGAGGACGCCCCCTCCCTGCCCGCACTGCCCTGCCCAGTTGCTGTCTGGTGGTGTCTGTGTTGGGTGGAGGTGAGGACAAGTGAAGGGCGACAAGGAAGACATCAAAGCTCCCCTTGAGCCAGCACATCTTTATAGAAAACGCGGTTGGCACGTGGACACCGTGGCTGTGGGGGACAGAGAGGCTGGTGTCCTGCAGACTCCAGCCTTCTTGCTCCCTCTCCTCCAGTGGGCGCGATTGCTGGTGACCGGGTCCCCTAGGACAGTGGGGCTGTTCCCTTTCTTCCCAAGAGGTTGCGGGAGTCTCCCAGGCCCCTTGCCGAGCACCCCTGCCCACTACCTTAGCAGCGTGTTCCCCAACCGCCCGATCCTCATATCCCCCCTCTCTATTTTCCAGCCCTGAAGAGATCTTTTGAGGTCGAGGAGGCCGAGACGCCCAACTCCACTCCGCACCGGAGGGTCCAGACCCCCGTGCTCCGGGCCACTGTGGCCAGCTCCACCCAGAAGTTCCAGGACCTGGGGGTGAAGAACTCCGAGCCCGCAGCCCGCCATGTAGACTCCCTCAGCCAGCGATCCCCCAAGGCTGCCCTGCGGAGGGTCGAGCTCTCAGGGCCTAAGGCCGAGCCCGTGTCCCGGCGCACAGAGATCTCCATCGACATCTCGTCCAAGCAGGTGGAGAGCGCCGGCGCTGCCGGGCCGTCCCGCTTCGGGCTCAAACGAGCGGAGGCGCTGGGCCACAAGACACCGGAGCCTGCCCCTCGGAGGACGGAGATCACCATAGTCAAGCCCCAGGAGTCAGCCCACAGGAGGATGGAGAGCCCTGCCTCCAAGATCCCCGAGATGCCCACAGCTCCAGCTGTGGATGCGGCCCCCAAGAGGGTCGAGATCCAGGTGCCCAAACCGGCCGAGAGGCCAGCCTCCCCACTCCCACCCCAGACCCTGGAGAATTCGGAACACGCCTTGATGTCTCAGCTGCAGAGCCGGCTGGAGCCCAAGCCCCAGCCCCCCGTGGTCGAGGCCCTCCTGAAGAGCCAAGAGGGTGAGTAGCAAAAGCGTGTCCTCTGTGCTCCGGTGCATGGGGGTGGGAGCTGGCTTCGCCTGGAGTCTGGCTGTGGGGGGAGGGATGGGTAGCAGGTGGTGGAGACAGGATTCCGGGGGGGCCAAGAATACACCAGGGCAGAGGTCCCAAGCCCGACGGGGGCACTGGCGGCCTTTTCCGTGCGTGGGGGTTGGACCAGGATGCGGCAGAAGCTTGGCTTGTGTTGGACTTCAGGCAGAATCTTGGGGGCTCAAGGGGCCCCCTGTACTGGTCAGAATGCACCATGGTGTAGAGCTTCTGCTGGGAGAGTTGCGAATGGCGGGGATCCCAAAGTTTGGGAAATGGGGCAGCGGCAGGCCCTCGTCGGGACATGGGTAGAATGGGTTTGGACCCAAGGATGGGCTCTCACGTGCTGCTGGTTCCCGGGCCACGGGGAGGCAGGCTCCTGCTCAGGAGGGACTGTGGGCTGCCGTGCGTGGCAGGAGGGAGTTCATTCCCTCCCGAGGTTTTGTCCTGGAGGGTCCTCCTCCAGCTCTTAGGGAGGGAGGGTCGTGACCGGAGGCCTGGGAAACAAGAACGCCTGATCTCTGTGCCCTGATTCTTGGGGCCGCTGGGAAGGGGTCCTTGGGCCAGGGAGCCCCGTGATACTTGCGCGCGGCTCCGCGTGGGGTTCTCCTCCAGTGAGGGAGGGAAGCCAGGGGCTTGGCTGCTGCTGTCCTCCAAGGGCCCAAACTTGGAGTTGTGCTTCCGTGGGAAGTTGGAGCTCGCTGGGGCCTGCTTGGGAACATCTGGCCTTGGGACACGGTGTTCTGTGCCCCTCAGCGGTCAGGAACCGGCAGGGCTGCAAACCCTTTCCAAGCATAGGACCCAGGAAACGTCCAGTAAGTATTCTTTGGGTTGGATAAACAGAACGTTCTAGGCTTTTGATTATTACTTTTCATTTTGGTAAAATAAACGTAGCGTGAATTGACTACTTGAGCTGTCATGAACTGAGCGGCTTAGCGGCATCGAGCCCACTCATGCCGTCACACAGCCGACTCTGCCATCTGCCTCCAGAACCTTCCCCAGCTGAAGCTGTTTCCCCAGCAGGCATAACTCCCCACCCCCCTGCGCCAGCCCTGGGCACCCCCCGCCCGGTCATCTACCTTCCGTCCCCGCAAACCTCCTGGACGTGGGATCCGACCATGTTCGTCCTTCTGTGTCTGGCTGACTTCGCCGAGCACTGTGTCCTTGCTGGCCATCTGCAGTGTCACACGTGTTAGCACTTCTGTACTTTCTACGGCTGAGCTAATAGCCCATCGTGTGGGTGGACCCCATCTTGCTGCTGCTCCTCGGCTGTTACGAACGATGCTGTGAGCGTGGGTGCACGCTAGCCCGTCTGCGTCCTGCTTTCAGTTTTTCTTGGTTTTCCTTTGTGAATGCAAGTTTTCTCGTGCTCCACGGGCTTAGGGACTGGGATGGCTTTTGGCGTTGGACGGGGCGGCACATTGGATGGAGGCTCCGCGTGCTCCTCACGCTTTGGTGGGAGCAGCTGGGGATGGGGGTACGGGCCGAGACTCCGCGTTGCCTGCAGTGCTGGGCCTCAGCCCACTTTCCTGTCTCCCCAGACATGACCCTGCAGAGCCACACCCACCCACTCAGATGCTGTGGTGCTGGCATGAAGGCATGTCCAGTGTGTGGGGAGGGGTCTTCTGTTGACCAGGGCCTTTGCCACCAGGTATGACCCCCTCGTGGGGGTGAGGTGTTGGTGCCCCCATCTGTGTCCAGATCTTTTTTTTTTTAAGATTTTTTATTTATTTATTTGACAGAGAGAGATCACAAGTAGGCAGAGAGGCAGGCAGAGAGAGAGAGAGGAGGAAGCAGGCTCCCCACTGAGCAGAGAGCCTGATGCGGGACTCGATCCCAGGACCCTGAGATCATGACCCGAGCCGAAGGCAGCGGCTTAACCCACTGAGCCACCCAGGCGCCCCTGTGTCCAGATCTTGATGGTGGCCTATGCTGGATGTGTGAGGAGGCGGTCCGGCTCTGGGAGAGGGGCAGGAGGGGGTCTGCCCAGGCTGGTACTGCCCTGGGTCAGCAGGACAGGCGGGGCGCGGCCTCAGAAGTGCAAGAATGTCTTTCTCCAGCACTGATGTGGCTCGGGCCCCACTTGGCCCAGAGGCTGTGCTGGGAGCCGGGGCTGCTGGGGCTAGCCAGGCTGGCTACCGCCACCAGGAGCCATCAGGGGGGCAGTGGAGGTCTTCCCAGAGCCCAAGCCCTGTGAGCCAGCCTTGGAGAAAGTAGGATTTAACCAGGCCAAGAAGGGGAGCTGAGGCAGCTGTCCCGAGGTGCCCGGGACCCTGGAGCTCAGAGAAACTATAGAGTTTCTCCATGGAAGAATGTTTAACAAACCCAGCGCCAGAGCTCTGCAGTGAGCAGCCCTGGTGCCCCTCCGAAAGCAGCTGGTGGGCCCAGCAGACAGGGATCCGGGGGCTATCCTTCTGCCAAGGAGCATAAGCTTGTGCCCTGACCTGCTGCGTCGCATCGGCTGGGTGGGGAAGGGGCTCTCTAAGACCCGTGCTCACAGGTTGAGAACCTTCAGGCTGGACAGATCTGGTTAGATGGCTGCCGAGGGGCGGGATGCTGGTGGGGTGATGAGGGGGGCGCTGGAGGAAGTGGGGGGCTCAGATGACTCAGTTGGGGGGGATTCTGTTCCCTTCGGGCAGCACTGTGGGTGACTCTGGTCCTTGAGCCCCCGAGTAAGGCGGGGTTAGGCGTCGGGTGAGGAGAAGGAAGCTGTGCCCACTGTGGGCCGGAGGACTTGGCCCTGATGGCCTGGGCCTTGGATGTCCAGTCTTAGAGTGCCGGGTAAGCCCAGTGGTGGGCAGGGCCTTCCCCATGGAGGTGTGGTTCTGGAATCTGTCGCAGCAGCATCCGGGGGCCCCCTGCTCGGAGGCTGCATCTTCTCCCCTGCCCCTGCCCCTCCTCTGGTCACAGCCTGTCTTGTCCATCCAGCCACAGACCCTCAGGTTGTCCTCAGGGACCCTCAGGTTGTCCCTCAGCCTCGCTTTGCATCCGTCTTTCCTGCTCCACTAGCTCTCCCATCCCCTTCCGCCCCCTCACAGATGCGCCCCACCCCGACTGCCCCCCCCCCCCCCCCCCCGTGGGCACGCTGTCCCTGACACCCAAGGCCAGCTGCACCGTAGGGGCAAAGGATCCAGGAGGGCAGGAACTCTGTGTCTCCTCTGCCTTCTGGGCTGGTGCAGGACAGGGTCTCGGGGACCGCAGCCGAGTTGCTCCCAGATGGAGCCCCCTATGGCACAGCACTGATGAAATCCGCATCCAAGAGTCTTCCTTTTCCGCTTCTGTGGGGCCCTCCACAGTGGATTCACCCCTGCTCCCTGGGGTCTTCCTGCTCTGGTCTTGTCACAGCCTCCATAGGCCCACTTTTCTCACCTCCTGCTCTGATCTCCTGACCACCCCTGACCCCTGACTTTCTTCCTTTACACAGCACTGCTTTTTGAACTCCTATGCATCCTTCAGAGCCTGGCTCAAATGGCACCTCTTCCCTAAAGCCCTCTCACTAGCCAAAAGTAGCCTCACTTTTTTTGACTCCTGTGTCTTTTTGCCTATGCGTGTATGTGTGCGTGCGTGTGTGTGTGTGTGTGTGTGTGCGCATGTATGTTTGTGTGTGTGGTATCTTGTGTTTGGTTTGGAATGTTGATTGTGTTGCAAGAAAATTTTTTCCTGTGCTAGATTTCTTTTTCCTTTTTTTCTTTTTATAAATATTTTATTTATTTCGGTGACAGAGAGAGGTGTGTGCTTGCACGAACGAGCTTGTGCAGGGTGAGGGGCAGAGGGAGCGGGAGTCCTTCTAGGAGCTGGATCCCAGGACCCTGGGATCATGACTCCAGCCAAAGGCTGGAGCCTCCCAGTGCCCCTCCTCCGCTAAACTTCTAACGTGAAAATAGTTTCTTAGCAATACCTTTTCTTTCAAATTCAGAAAATCTAGGAGCTAGAATCTACAGTTCACCTATAGCCAGCGATACCCACTCCCAGCATTTGCTCGGTGTTTCTTAGAATTCCCTCCATGCCCCCCACTAGGTTCTGGGATATTTAAAGGTAAAGCTGTTGTTTGCTTTTTTTCAGGGTTTGTTTGTTTGTTTTGGTTTTGATTCTTTTAAACGGGTTGACTGACCCAGATGTAGGGAGGGCTCAATCAAACACGGTTGGAGAGGTGCGATGGCTTTTTGTGGCCCCTGCAGGCAGACACAGGGACCCCAGGATCCCCACGGGACCTTGCAGGGACCAAGCAGATCCTTTCCTGGTCAACCAAGAACCCACAGGTCTGACCTGCTCCATCCTGGCATGTTGGGGTCTGTGTTTCTGAGGCTGCTGACCCCTGACCCCTGACCCTGGCCCCCGACCCTCTTTGTCACCTTTTGGTTGTCCCCGCTTCTCTCAGGCTCTGGTTGAGTACGGCCTTGTCCCCTCGCCCAGGTCCCTGCCTTTCCGCTGCCCCTGCATGGGTGGCTCTGGGTGGGGCTGGGCCTCGGGACCCAGAACCATGTCTGCACGCCGTGAGCTGCTGGCTCTGCTCCCCCTGGGAACCACCCACCTCTGGCTCCGTGGCTGACAACGGCCAAGTTTCCCCCAGGCTGCCTTATAAGGCGGGCAGAGGCTGCTCAGTCCCTGGGCTGCTGCTTTGCCATCTCGGGATGCTAATTGGGAGCCCTGGGGGAGGCGTGGGAATGTGCCAGGCCCCGAGTGGGGAGGCGGGTGAGAGGGTGACCACTGTGCGGTTGGGGAGGAAAGGCCCAGGCTCTGCAAAGCCTCCTGAAAGCCTCCCGCCCTGTTTACAGGACACCCCTCTAACTAGGGTCCACGCTGGGCCTGACATTGGGCCATGAACTCCCTGGTGACATTTCCTCCAGCACATGGCATACAGCAGGAGCTTGATAAATGCTGAGGGACTCATTTGTGTGTGATCAAGCAAGCAGAGCAGTGGGGTCGTACCTCACCGAGCCCTGGGCCCTTGGCCTGCAGGATTTCCTCTGTGTGGAGCTAAACGCTTCTTTTCTTTCTTTCTTTCTTTTTTTTTTTTTTTTAAAGCTTTATTTATTTATTTGAGAGAGAGAGAGCACATGCACGTCTGCATGCAGAGGGCGAGGGAGAGGGAGAAGCAGCCTCCCTGCTGAGCAGGGAGCCCGATGTGGGACTCAATCCGAGGACCCTGAGATCAGGACCTGAGCCGAAATCAAGAGTGAGCCGTTTAACTGACGGAGCCGCCCAGCTGTCCCTAAGTGTTTCTCTTCTGGCAGAACAAGGCCACGCCTCCAGCAGGGATGTGCCCCCCGCAGGCTGTCTTACCTGAAAGGATCCCTGTGCTCCGAGCTTCCCCGTTCCTGACTCAGCCCTAGAGAGCGTCTAGGCGCCCCCCTACTTTTCGGGATTGGGTCTCTTCCCCCTTCCTCCAGTAGGAGTGAGCAGCCGGCCCCTCCCGGTCTGAGGCGGGACGTCCCCGCGCACGGGGGTGCAGGAGGCCAGGATCAGGGGTCTGTCCTTTGAGGTGAGGCAGAGAAGGGGGCAGCAAGGACAGAACTTGCCTCCGCTGCCTGGACACAGGGCCCCGCCTCCCCGGCCGGCTGTCTGCCCAGCCCAGGCCAGCCCAGCCCAGCCCAGGGGTGAGAAGGACCCGTGCAGGGAATGCAGCGCCAGCAGCTGCGGAACGCCTGAATGCCTTACAGGAGCTCAGCACAGCTGCGGGGAGGGCAGGGCAGGGAGGCAGGCGCTGGAGGCGGGTCTCAGCGCTTCTCAGCTTCGGGGACTCTGGTCCTGACCACCCAGCCTGGCCCCAGGATGGAACCCAGGCTCCCGACACATGGCGCTGGGTGAGGCCTCCTGCGGGCTCATTCCGGGACAGCTGCTGGGAGCCCGGGTCTGCACAATGGGGCCGCTGTCTGTGGGATGTGCCCGTGCCAGACAGCCACGCTCCGTGCGGCACGGACAGAGGACACATTCAGTGCTGGAGGAGCACACTCAGACCCCCACCTGGTGCCCGGGAGGGTGGGCAGCCCTGGCCAGACTCTGGGTCCTCATGGTTGGCTTGGAGGATGCCCCTTGGTCCACACTGGTCTGCTGTGGCCCAGCGGGGACCTGTGGGGGCCTGCCCGAGTGCCGTGGCGGGGGTGGGAGGTTGCGGGAAGCAGGCCGGGAGGCTTTCCTCTGGGTTGGATGTGCCTTCCTCTCCCCTGGTCGACTTTCCCCGACCCCGGGCCTTTCTGTGGGCATCACAGGTGCCCCTCCCCTGGAATTCCAGGGGTGCTGGGAGCTCGGGGATGTAGCTGGGGAGCAGAGGCCGCTTGTGCCTGGGACTGAGCTTCCAGTTCCCTGAGCGGTGGGACAGGGACGAAAGGGGACGCGCTTTTTTAAAGAGGGGGCACGGAACTCACGCGGTGATCTCCCCTGCGCGTTCCCTCTACCGCCACCTCCCTCGTTTCCGAAGGACACCCAGAGTTTCCAGCGTGGAAGCATAGAAGGTGAAGAGGCAGGAGTCCTCGGGAGGCCTTGCCCACCTGTGTGTGGGATCGTCCTCAGGCCACCTGGGCTCCCGCCGGCTGCCCCGCGCACGTCCGATCACTTTGGCCCCTGTGGCTGGTTTCTCGTTGTGCGCTGGGCACGGTTCCTCCCGCGCAGCCTCTTAGAATGAAAGCGCTGTTGGGTGAAGCCGACCAGCGCAGGCCCCGCCGGGGAGAGCGGTGCCCCTCCCTCCGCAGGCCTGTCCGCTCCGGAGCCCTGGTCAGCTTTTCCACTCTTGCTCCAAAGAGCCGCGTGGCCAGTGTTCAAAGAGAAGGAATAATGATCCCAGGAACTTTGGAAAGGAAGACTGTCTTTCTGGACACCCCCTCCCCCTTCTTCCCCGGGGCAGCCCGTGTTAGCAGCGGGGCGCGTCGTGTGGCCTTCTGGGGTTTGCATGTGGGACTGTCCTTCGGTGCCCCTGGAGAGGAGTCTGTGTTAAGTTTCAAGTGAAATCAGACCCTACAACTACTTCTCCATTATCCTGGGGCTGTCTTCGTGCCCAGCGGGTCCCTCTGGTCCTTCTGTCCTGCCCTGCTGGTCACCGGGATACGTGAGGCTTCGATGAGCTGCCCCGTGTTCCTCTTCGTGTGCCCGGGACTGCCTGACTTCAGGAGGGGGACGTCTGCACCACGGGGCCAGTGCATTTAAACTGTGTGTGGCGCCACACCAACCTCGGAGTAGTCACACCAGATTTTGGGGCTTGTGCACCGTGGTCCCGGCCCCGGCCAGCTGTCCGACGGGGACTTAATCTCCTCTGTCTTCCTGGGTGGGAAGGGGAGTCTCTTCTCCCACATTTACAGGTCCTGGTTTCTCCCTGAGCGGCTCCTTCCTGCCCTTCTTAGCCCGACTTGGGCTGTTTGTCCTTGTGCTGTTGACTTTTCTTCCAAAGAGTCCCTCGTGCACCTTTGTTTTCTGTCGCTGGTACAAGTGCTTCTTCCCGGTTGTTGACTTTGGATTCTATTTATAGTGTGGACTTCCAAACAGAGGGTTTTAATCCGAAGGCTGTCAAGCGCATTCCTTTTTTTTCCCCCTCTGTTGGGATCTGTGCTCTGCTTGGAGGCCTTCTGCGTTCCAGGATTATAGAAAACACGCCTTCCAGGTTTGCTTCTAGCACTTCTCTGGTTTCGTGCTTTACGCACTGCAGTCATTAATCTACTGGAATTTATTGGGGTTTAAACAGCGAGGTGGGGACGTGTGGTTTTGCACAGATACACACACATGGGCCTGACCCGACATGTGTGGGGTGTGCTTGTGCCTGCTATATATATATATATATAGATAGATAGATAGATAAATAGATATATCTATATAATTTTTTTTTTAAAGATTTACTTATTTATTTGACAGCGATCACAAGTAGGCAGAGAGTCAGGCAGAGAGAGGGGAGGTGGGGAAAGCAGGCTCTCCCCGGAGCAGGGAGCCCCATGTGGGGCTTGATCCTAAGATTCTGGGAATGTGATCTGAACCCAAGGCAGACATTTCCCCGACTGAGCCACCCAGGCGCCCTGCGTGCGTGCTATTTTTATCAGTTTTGGTGTCAGCATCCCACTGGCTTCGGAAAAATAATTTGTGTGTCTTTCTTCTCTGTGTCCTGGAACATTGTAACAGCAGAAAAATAATTTGTGTGTCTTTCTTCTCTGTGTCCTGGAACGTTGTAACAGCAGCACAGTGTTCTTCCCGTTACAACTTTTAGAGAATTTCGTAGTGAAACCGTCTGAGCCTGATACTTTCAGAGGGGCCCTCCTCCTTTTTAAAACCTCAACAAGGTTTTTTCCAGATCATCCTTTAAGCCACTTAAACCCTCCCCGAGGGTTCGGGGGTGATAGTGTGGGCCGCATCGCTCCGTGCTCCTTGGCTACTGCCCTGGGTCAGGCGCAGAGACGCATGGATTGGCCGCTGGCTGGGGTGCTCCCTCGGACCCGTGAGCAGTGCTGTTTGACGGGTTCTGAGAGTGACCAGTCCAGAGGGCCACAGCCCCCCGGGGAGAGAGCTTCCACCACGCCGGCCGAGCCCTCTTGGTGGCTGTGCTGGGGGACCCCGGGCTCGGAGGGGGCAGAGTGGTCCAGGCAGGTGAAGGTGTGCGTTCCAGGAATCCTGAGTTTGCTGTGGCCCAGTGAGCGCCTTTCACGCTTTGCTGGGCTGCAGCTCCTGGTAAGAAACACATTTTACAGCACACACCGGGGCACAGGATTGTGTAGATCGAGGCATGTGTTTGGGGGATGGGTGGGTGTGTGTGAATCTCCCGGAGTGAGCCTTAGCTCTCTAGCTCTCCGGTGCCTTTCACTTTCCCAGCAGCGGCGGGAGTTTCGCTGATTTCTTTCAAAGCAGGTTATCAAGATCCACATTACAGACCACGGGGTGAGCTCATCAGAAGGGCTCACGGGAAGGGCGCGCCCGCAGACTGGTGCAGGCATGGCTGTGTCCAGTTCTAGACTATTTCCATCACCTCAGACGGAGTCCCGTACCCTTTAGCTGCCGCCCCCCACCCCTGCCACCGTTTCCTCCAGCCCTAAACGGTGCCAGGTCATTCTAGATGTGCCCGTTCAGAACCTTGCTTAGAAAGAGGGTCAGGGTCGCCTGGGTGGCTCAGCCGGTGAAGCCTCTGACTCCTGATCTCAGCTCAGGGCTTGATCTCGGGGTGGTGGGTTCGAGCCCTTATGAAATGTACTCCTTTAAAACGTGTGTGTATATTCATTTTCATTTGGGGGCTTTTTTGGGATGTCCCTAGGCTTTATTTTCTACTCTGAAATAATCTCATTCTCAGGCTCAAATCCTCCCATCCCCGGGTCCCCTGAGCCCCCCTAGTGGGGTTCCCCCCCGCCCCGCTCCTGTGAGAGCACCTGCTGCCCAGGTGTTGAGGTGTTGGCCGTGAAGGTTAAGGAAGATGGTGTGCTGCACCGGCGAGACCACAGGTGCTGGAGCCCCCACGACACCTCGAGGCCGTTTAGCCGGCTTGGTGGGC
Organism: Mustela nivalis; assembly: GCF_964662115.1. NCBI lineage: Eukaryota > Metazoa > Chordata > Mammalia > Carnivora > Mustelidae > Mustela > Mustela nivalis. Next base: position 58,271,919 of record NC_139036.1, read on the forward strand.
CAGGCTGAGTTCCTGGAGAGGATGGCTCGATGCCCGTGGTGATGGCAGAGCCTGGCCTCCCCCGGAAGTTCTGCTGCAGGTGCAGAGCTTGGGCCTGGGCCGGCCCCTCCTGCTGATGGTGGGGAGGCAGCCACTCCCCCTTCCCTCACTGCCCCAGCAAAGTCTCCAGATGCTTTGCCAGGAGCAGAGGGACGTCGAGCTGGCGAAATGGCACATTCGCTTTCCAGGCAGCCCTGGCTCAGCCCGGCTCCACCCGTGGGCCCTATGTCCCGTGCTGGGTTGCCCTGGGGCCCGTGTGGGCCAAGGCCAGCACCCCCCCCCCCCCCCCGCCCCCTAACCCCAGACCATGAGGCCGGGCAGCCGCTCCCTGCTTCCCAGGCCTTCCGTCCCTAAAACCCTGCACTCCAGGGTCCAGCTGGGAAGCCTCTGTTCTCAGTCACTGTCACCGGCAGTGACACCGCCGACAAAAGAACCACTTTTGTCCATCTGTGGGCACCGGGACTTCAGGCCTTGCCTCCCTTGTGGTCGGGCAGACACAGGAGACCCTGTGGGGCCCCAGAGGGTGTGAGGTCTACACTGGTTTTTCCCTCTGTTCCTCCCCTGAGGTGGGTCTGGCAGAATTTGGGGTGTCAGCTTCCTCTTGTGCATGGCGCTGGGGAGCAGGTTGGGGAGCCTGTTATCAGCGGGGAACTGAGCTAGAAGGGAGGTGACACCTACGGGCTCCACTTGTCACTGGTGACCCCAGAGCTATGCCTGAGGCACGGTGTGACTCCTGCCTGGTGGGCAGTGTCTTTGTCTCTGCATGGTCCAGTATCCCAGCCCGAGAGGGAGAAGAGGGCCTCCGTCTTCCTCCACAGGGTGATCCCCCCCCCCCCCCGCCTTAATCCGTTGGGCCTCCCTTAGGTCTGTGGCTCCCTGCCTGCCTGCTGACTAATGTCCGCTTGGTGCCTGATAGGAAGCACAGCACGGTGAGGCAGCAGCCCCCGGCACAGGGGCTCAGGTTACTGAGGGTTGAGGCATCTCCTAAAACAAGGCCCCCAAGCCACTGACCCTCCTCGGCTGCCTGGATTTCAGGCCCTGACACCTGCCCCAGGTGAGTTCAGACTGGGGGCGGAGGGAGGGTCAAGGGGTGGTGGGTTTCTGGGGTGGGGCATGGCTGGTGGAGGAGGGCGGCTCCTCCCCTGTCCCCGGGGGCAGGAGATAAGCCTCCTAGCTGGGCCCCACCTTCTTCTGTGGGTGCTGGGTGGGGGTCTTAGCAGTTGGTTAGGCTGGTGCAGGCACTGTGGGGCAGGGGCCCACCTTGCATCCACACCGTTGCCTGTGGCTTACCAGGGCCGACGCTAGAAGTGGACGTTCCATTTTGGGGAGGCAGCCCAGCTCAGCGAGTGAGAAGCCGAATGCCCTGAGATTTAATTCGGCAGCAAGTCTCCCTCTGCCCAAAGCCTTGTTTATCATGCTTGCCTGTTCTTGGCAGTTCTTAGCACTCTGCTCTCTGTGGGAGGGGAGGGCGCCCAGCCACCTTGGCCTTGGCGGTGCCCCCATGTTAAACAGAAGCCTGGGTTGCATCCCCCACACCAGTGCGGGCAAACCGCTGAAACACTTGGCTCCAGTGATGGAGATTTTGTTCAGACCCTCAGTATCCAGAGGAGTCTTGGGGGGGACGTGCAGTCTGAGCACTCCTCCTGTCGCACGGTCACCGGCACTGTTCCACAGGCACTGTTCCCGGAGGGTCCTCCCCTTTCCTCTCCCTCCCTCGTCCCTCCCGCTTCTCTTGCCTCTCCCTCTGGCACATTCCCGCCCCTCCTGCCTCGCTTTTCCTTCCCTCTTCCCTTCCCCCCAGGCACTTTATCTGGCCCAGGCACCTCGCTTTCTGGGTGGGACTGATGGGACTCGGGTGTTGGAAGACTCTCCATCCAGAGTCACTGCAGTTAGAGAAATCTTTATCTCAGCCCGGAGGATTGATAATAACTTCACAATTGCAACGTGACAAGGCTAGCCTCTGGCCAAGGTTTCTCTAGTTATCCCATTTGCTGGATTAGGAAAGTACGTCCGAGAGACACCCAGCCTCTGGCCCGGGGGCCTGGCAACTGCTCACAGTCGGATTCGAATCCCAGGAGAGCATCCCAGGAGTGCGTGGGTTCTGAGCTGGCCCGGGAGGCGGGCAGCAGGGGTGGGGGTGGAGCTGCGTGGGGACCCGGGCCAGGGCGTGAAGCCGCGGCCCTGCCCCAAGCTTTGGCTGGGATGCGGAGGAGCCCGGGCTGGCACCCTCCCTCTGCTGCTTTCTTTCGCGAGGCGCCAGGAGATGATGAAAGAAAACCCCGTTTAGAAAGGAGAGACTCTGGTACTCCCCGTCCTCCTCCAGCCCCTTCGCTGCGCTTGGTTTTGAAATAAGATACCGCTTGTCAGGGGCTTGAGTGGGAACAGATTGGAAGCCCCATTCCTCTTCGTTGGATCACAGCTGCGGGGAGCCCCGCGTGGCTGCTCTCCGCGGCTCCAGCCAGCCCCGCCCCTCCCACCCTTGCCCCGCCCCTCCCACCCTTGCCCCGCCCCTGCCCCGCCCACCCTACATGCAGCCCCGCCCCTCCCGGCTCTTGCCCCGCCCCACTGCTCGCTTCCGTCTTTCTGCTCTGCCGGGAGGATTGATAATAACTTCACAATTGCAACTAGTGCTGCTGGGAGTGGGGGAGGTTTTGCTGGGCCTTCTTGGTTGGGGAGAGGCTGAGTTAAAACTGGATGTCACGCTGGCGTCCCGCCTGCCAGCTCTGACCCCAGGCCTTGCAGCAGGTCCCTCCCTGCCCTGCAGGTCCCAGAGCGGGTCGTCTGTCCCGTGCACTGATGGCTTCCACAGGCTCGCCTGGGTCACGGATGTACCTGGAGCTTGGGTACTTCTCCAACCCTCCTGATGGGGCTGAGCAAGGCGCCGACTTGGGCCAGGACGGAGCTTTCCTGCCCCTCCCCCTAGGGTGAAGGGGGGGAGCGGTGGGTCTTCCCCTCGAACTGGCAGCTTCCATGCTTGCTTCAGAGGCCTGCATGCTGGTGTGTGGGTACCCGGCTCAGGTCTTGGTGGGTGTTACCAGCAACAGCACAGGCCCTGTCCCTGTTCCCTGCACACCGTGGCCCAGGCCATCGGGATTGTTAGTGAGTCAGGTGGGGAAGCCGGCAGAAACGCAGATCTGTCAGCGCCCGGCCTGGGAACCAGGACAGGAGTGAGGCCACATGGCGTTCTGGGGGGCCAGCGAGTCAGCATGGCCCCGGGGTTGGGAGGGGAGCTTCTGTCCTTGGGTGTTCTCATTCCTGGTCTCTGGGCTTTGGGAGCCGGCCCCCAGAGTTCTGCCTGGGGATGCGAGGTGGGGAAGCTGGGGTGAGAGCAGGGCCCAGGGGGTGCTGGGGCCCCCCCAGAAAACCATCCATCCTCACCACTCACGAGCAGGCCCCTGGCCGCACGCAGCCACGGGGAGGCTGATGGCGCATGAGGCTTCCCCGTGGCAGAAGGCTGCTCCTTGTCAGACCGCGGCTCCCTCGCCTTCTGGGCCCAAGTTCTCTGTCCAGGCTCTGGAGAGTTCTGAGTCTGAAATGCAGCTTCCTAGGCCCAAGCCCAGCCCTTCGGACCCAGGCTCCTGGGGAGGGAGGGGAGCTCGCCGACGCTGCTGTGAACCGCCTTCCTGTGGCTTCCAGTTCTCAACCTGTGCCCCTGGGGTCTCGGTCAGGACCCCACTCCAGGGTCAACCCCGAGTGACGGCTGTAGGATCTGAGACCTCACCGGCCTCTGGACTGGGCTGTGGTTGCCTGTGAGGAGCTATAGCCCCTCTGAGCGTGTCGTACACACGGTGTTTGGGGGGGACCTCGGCAGGGGGGTCCCCTGGATATAGTGTTTGGGACTATGTGACCAGGTGGGGACAAAGGCTCCTGCCCCAGAGACTGGAGTGCCGGGGCCCCTGGCTAGTGCCTCATCGGGGAGTTGGGGGCCAGACTGGCCTGGATCATTGCCCTGTGACCCCGCGGCCCGTGAGATCGTGGCTCTGCAGTGAGTAACCCTTCTGAGCGCCACTCCCCCTGGAGCGGCTGTGTTTCCTTCTGCCCAGAAACTTCTCCAGGGAGCCAGCTGACACACTTGGCCTGCGTCGTTTGTTTTTGAACAGGCCTGAAAGGAGAGAGTGAGTAAGAAAGTGTGTGTGTGGGGGTAACTGAGTAGGGGAAGGTCAGAGAGAGGGGAGGAAAGATCTGGAAAGTCCCAACATGTGCTTTGGAAGCAGGTGCCAACCATGAGCTACTCTGGAGGGTGGGGCCTGCCCACGGACGAGCAAGCAGAGACTGGGGTTGGGGCAGGGGGAGGGACCAGTGTTCGGAAAGGGGGTCGCGGCTCGAAGCCAGACCTGGGAGCTTGCCCTTGGCCGGCTCTCTGCTGCTTTGGGAGCAGAGTTGTTTCCATTTTAGGGACACAGTGGGGAGGCTGTCATTCTCCTCGTAGTCCTTATTAAGATTCCATTAATCACCGTGATCGCTCCAAGTGCTGGACTCCAAGCTTCTCCTCCAACTGCTTCATGGGACGCATCTGCGCAGCAACCTTAGCAAACACTCACTGACTGTTAGGTGTTGTAGAGAAGGAAGCAGGGCACAGAGAGGTTGAAAAACTTACCCAGGCCACACAGCTGGAAGTGGCAGATGCTGGCTTGGAGTTTGAACACGCAGCTGTTGGACTCCAGAGCCCCAGCAGGTTTGTAACTCGGGGCCTGCTTTCTCTGCCCCTTTGCCAGCCTCTGGTTGGCCAGCTGTGCCGAGGTCCCTGGCACGTCCGGGCAGCCCCAGCGCAGTGTCCCCATCGCTAAACTGGGGCCAGGAGAGGAAGGGGCTGCAGCCTGAGTCTTACTCCCAGTGGGCAGCCACCCCGAGGACGAGGCCACATTTCCTCTCCTGGAGCTCTGGAGCCCACAGGTACGGGGTTGGGGCTGTCTGCTTCCTAGTGGGAGAGGGCCTATGGCAGCAAACTCTTGGAGTCTGGCCTGCGAAGCCTGGAGGCTTCCGGAGGCCGCCAGACCGGCTCCCTGTGCAGCTGGTTCTCCCGCACGCTCAGTCCCCAGTCCCCAGTCCGCACGACCTCCCGCATCTGGGACAGTCTTCCCAGGCTGGGTCATGTGGTGCAGGCCGGCGCTGCTCTGGGGGAGGGCGGGGTGCCAGGAACAGCCTGCAGGGAGGGGGCCCCACTCCCCTGGAATGGAGTCAGAGCTCACTTTGGCCCAGTGCCCACTTGACACAGGGGCGGCCTCCACTTTCAACGGGGGGAGGTGGGGTGTGTGGGGGTCCCTCCATGTGGCCCAGCTCTGCACAGGCCCTGTCAGTTCCCTGACCGCCTGTCCATCTGTCCACCCACCATCCCCCGTAGTCCTCCGGTAGGCATTTATACTGTACTTGTGGTCTGTGGGAGGAGAGAGACTGTCTGTCTGGCTCAGAGCCAGAAGTTGCGGGGCGATCCCGGGTCTGCTGGCCACTGGCCACCGGCCACTTGATCCTGGGCAGAGCCAGGCGTCCCTGCATGACGGTCCGAATCTGCGGGAGGAGGAGCTGGGACGTGATGGTTCTGGGTCGTGCCGGGGCAGTCCCCGCTGAGAAGTTAAGCTCTGTGTTCACACAGGGAACCTGGACCAGTGAATCAGGCTGAGCGGAGGGTCCTGGGCTGGGGAGGGCACCCCTCCCAGCCCAACACTCTCCAGCACAATTGGCCATTTCCTTCAGGGCCCACACCTCAGGCCTCCTGGTCAGGAAACAGTGACACCCTGGGAGCTGCCTGGGCCCGAGAAAGTGGAATCATCTGCCCCCACTGCTGTCTCCAAAACGTCCCAGGCAGTTGCTGCATCTGGAAATGACCGTCGACCCCGCGCTGCCCCCTGCTGTCCCCTGCCGCCCCCCATCCTGCAGGGCTCCTGTGCCTTCCCACGGGTCACTGCGTGATGCTTGACACTGTGATTCTGGTGGTCCATAGTGATGTTCCCGGGCGGTTCAGATCACTTTGTGCCTCAGACCTCCCAGTGGGCACCCCTTGTCCATGGGACACTCATCCCCCTTCCCCGGTTGTTGGCGTCTTGCCCCCCGGCCCTGGCTGCCCCTGGGACACAAAGGCTTGTCCCCACGGACATTTCACTCTGTTCTTTTCTGGGCCATCTTTTTTCTGATTCTTCTCCTGGCTGCCTCATTTGGGTCCCTGCCTAAATGCCACCACCTGAGAGGTGCATCCCCTGCCACCCCAGCTAAAGTGGCTCTCTCACGGCAGTGGGTCACTTGCTGTGAGCGTGAGTGGGGGGTGTGTGTGCACACATCTGTCACTTGCGGCCCACATGCAGCGTACACACTGCACGAGGGCAGGAGAAAGCGGCTCGTGTCCCCGGGACAGGCTCGTCCTCCATGCTCAGTTGAGCCTGTTGGGCACTGAGCAGTAGGGGAGTGCAGGAAAGGAGGTTCCCTCTAGCTGGAGCTAGTCATGGAAGACTTCCTGGAGGGAGTGGTGTTTGGTGGGCCTTGGAAAAGTGAAAAGTTTGTTTGGGGCAGAGATTAGGGTAGAAAGAAGGCCAAGGGGTATTGTCAGACCTCAGCAGAAAGCCGCCAAGCAGCGAAGCCGGGAGCAAGGAAGACAGTGCCGGGAAGTGGATTGCCTCCGGCTGGTGCCTAGCGGGAGTCCCACATGCCCGCGGGCCGGCATGCCTAGGGAGGCAGAGCTCCCGGAGCAGAGGCCTGAGGTGGGAATGACACCTGTGGGTGTGGCTTGCTGTCTGGTGGATCCCAGGAGGGGCAGCCCTAAGCCCACCAAGCAGAGGGTGAGTGGAGGTGTTTCCAGGGCACCAAGTCCAGCGTGGGTGGGTGGACTGACAGGTGGAGAAGGGGCAGAAGGGCCCGGGGCTCTCGTCCACCGAGTCGGGCTGCCCCACCTCCCTGGCCCACCTGGCTCTGGCTTTTGGGCTGGTACCGTGAGTGTGCTTTGGTTATGGGGCTGGCTCTGGCCCGGCGGTCATGGCTGCTTGAAGCGCTGTGTTGAGGATTCTGAGGCCACAGGGAAGATGTCTGCTCGACACTGGTGGTGTCCGCCTCCGGCTGCGGGGGTCCGCCTCCGGCTGCGGGGGTCCCCACTCTGTGCCTACCTGCCTCTGCCCCAGTCCTGGCAGGAGACCCACTCATACCTGCTGGGGCAGGCAGCACCAGGACACGGGGAGGCCAGGGGCACAGGCTGGCGGGGGGGACCAGGAAGGCACCTGCCCCAGTTGTGCCTGGAGCTCTGCTCCTCATGCCAGCAGCACTCATTTGTCGGATCAGCACCCCATCCCTGGGCTCCTTCGCCATTTTGGCTTGATCTGTTCATTGTCACTGTTGTCCTCCCCACCCCACGACTGGCTGCCAGCTATCCAGCCATTCTGGCACGGCGGCCACTGGGCTCAGAGTGCTCCTTGCCTTTCCTGTGGCCTTCGCAGCAACCCAGGAGGCAGAGAGAGGCTGAGTCACTTGTCTGTAGTCACACTGCAGGTACTGGCGATTAAGCTGGACCTCTGACCCCAGGGCCTTTGCATGGCCAGGGTAGGACATTGGCAAGGAAACAAGGTATGTGGGCTGGCCTCGCCTCAGAGCTCACGCAGGATGGCCCAGCCGGCCCACCTGACTCAGTGGCCTGTGTGGGCGGGGCTGTTAACAAAGCATAACCACGATGTGTGCCTTGTCTTTGGGGGAGATGAGCATAGTAGGTAAGAGCGTAGGCTCTGAGCTACATGCACCCACTCTGGTGGGTGACCTTGGGTGCTTTCCAGAACCTTTTGGCCTCCTTATCCAGGAAGAGGAGGACTAATAGTCCCTACCCCTAAGGCAGGTGGGGGCAGCAGGCACAAGATTCGGGGAAAGCTGGCCTGTGTCCCAGGTGCATGGTTGACATTGGCTGTGCAGGTGACCCCTCAGTGACCTTTTGGAGCAGGCCAGTGTTGCTGTCTTGGTTTTGAAGGGACAGCCCAGAGAGGTTAGGGAACTGTCCCAAGTCCCACAGCAAGAGCTCACAGGACAAAAGAGCAGTATGGGCGGGGCGGCCTGAGCCCAGGAGGGAGGACGGTGGGGTCAGCCGAGGGAGGGTGTGCTTTCCAGCTGCGGGGTGGGGGGGGCCCTCACCCACTCACTCGCCTGCTTTGTGCCAGTGCCTGGTGGGTAGGGAGGTCATTCCTGGGGCCGCTGAGAGCTGATGGACCTCAGGGCCACACAGCAGACGGGGCAGCCTTGGGGCCAGGCTTCAGACCCCCACTCTGTGGGCATTTGCCTGCGGAGTCGTGGGTGATCTGATGGAGCCAGCCACTAGCCGGCTTTGCCCTGTGACATAATGCCGTCCCCTGTTCTACAGGAGGAAAGGGCGCCTCCGACGTCCCGGCACCTGCCTGGGGTGGACGTGGGGCCAAGCCCTCGGCAGGTCCGAGTGTGCCGACCCTCCTTCCCCCTTGGCTCGCAGCTTGCCTCCCCAGGCTTGCCCGGCAGACCGTGGCTGTGCCTTGCCGGGGCTAGCCCGTCGGAGGTGGCCCCGCGCTGGCCTTGCGTGGGAGGCTCACTAGCCCAGGATGGAGCCCCACCCCCCGACCTCGCCCACTGTCCGCTGCTCATGGTCGTCACATCCGGAGATTGGGCTTGGGGGAGGGTGCTTCTGGGTTTTGCTGGTGGCCACGGTCTCCTCTGCTTGGAGACAGACCTGAAGTCTGTGGGGTGTGCTGTGTGGGCAGAGCCACTTGCCCACCTGGGAAGTGGGTGTCCAGTCCCGTGTGGCCTCATTTCGTCATAGAGGAATTGGGGGCCATGAGGTTTTTGGAGATGGGAACTGCCCTGGGTAAGAGGCTCCCCTCCTGCCCTGTCCCTGTGCTCCCAGCCCCACTCCCTGCCTCCGTGTGCCCGCAGCCTCTCTGGGCTGGGCACGCCGCCCCATCTTCCTCCCTGAGTCACTACTGGTCAGTAGGGGGCAGTGGAGGTTGCAGGTCCTTGGAGAGGAGTGGGCACAGCGCTTTTGATCTGTCTCTCCCTGGAAAGTCTCCGATCTCGCCCACAGTGGCTTCCCTCCCTGCTAACATTTTTCCTGGGGTTGTCACACCGGGTGGGGTGGGGGGTCCCCACCAGGCTGGGGACGGAGCAGAGTTGTGTTGACACAAACTCCAGCTGAACCCACATCCTCTGTGCAGTCCAGCGGGACGGGGCCTCGAGGTAGGGCCTGTGGAGCCCCCACTGTGTGTCCCGTCGGTGGCTCCTGGACCTGCTCCTGCCCGTGGAGGCGAGGGGACCCCGGGCCTGGCTGACAGCTCTTTGGAACATTCCGCCCGCTTGGCCAGTCGAGCCAGCATGTCCTCATAGGGGCTGCTGAGAAGCTGTGAAGCATCTGTTTTCCTGGTTGAAAACAACCCTTATCTTTTGTGATTTAAAAATTATGCCAACTCATGGCAGAGAAAATTAAATCTGAAAACTCAAGAGAATATGCTCACTGATAGTTGCATCTCTTCCAAGCTGTCTTTTTTTTTTTTTTTTTTTTAATTTTATTTATTTGACAGAGATCACAACTAGGCAGAGAGGCAGGCAGAGAGAGAGAGGAGGAAGCAGGCTCCCAGCCGAGCAGAGAGCCCGATGCGGGGCTCGATCCCAGGACCCTGAGATCATGACCCGAGCGGAAGGCAGAGGCTCAACCCGCTGTGCCCCCCAGGCGCCCCCCAAGCTGTCTTTCTAAACATATGCTTAATACAAATGAGTTAAAAAAAAACCCCAAAAACACAAAAATGGGATCGGACACTTCTTTCTGCCACACGTAAGTGTGCTCCCTCCTGGGGGGGTTTTCCTCCTCCTGCCTGCATCGGGCCTTGTAAAGACTGGGCCCACTTGTTCTAGAACAGTGTGCAAAGTCAGAGGACCGTCTTGGGGCCATGGGGACTTGGAAACAGGCTGGGGAGCTTTCAGCAGAGGGGGGTGACAGACCAGGGCTGGGCCCCCCTGGATGCTTCCTCTTTTTATTCTGTGGGATTTTCTGTGAGTGGTGTGGTCAGGAGTGTAGGCACAATGCTGGGCGGGGACGACCTTCTGGAAGCATGACCTTGGCAGCATGGCCAAAGTACTTTGTTCCCATCTGTGAAATGGGCTTATGGAAACCAACACTCCAGAGATCTCCGTGAGAGAAGGTTTTGTCCATCCGCACAGAGGGCTTCGAGGAGCCCTGCCATTGTGGTCTGTGACGTCCACTGTCCATTGTCCACTGTCAGGCTGTCTTTCATTCATTCACCTTTGGAGGTGCCAGGCGTGGAGCTGAGGACTAGGGGTAGATCCTGGGGTTTCCGGGGAGAGCACGAGGATCTCAGGGACGGCCCCAGCTGCCCCACCACTCCCTCCTCAGCCGGTCCCCACGAGGCCAGCAGGGAACGGGGCCGGCTCCTATCCCTTCTCGCTGTGTGACCTGGGACAGGTGGCTGAGCTCCTCTGTGCCCCATTTCCTAACCTGTTGAAGGAGGAGAGCCACAGGAGGGTTCCAGTCGGGTTGCTGTGAGGACCCGAGGGGCTTGCGTGTGGAGCTCTGGGAACCGTGCCTGCCATTCGTAAGCTCTTAGTCAGTCTTCCCTCTTCTCGTAGTTGCGGTCCTGGGAATGTTCTGGATCTCCGGACGCTGACGACTGTAGATGAAATGCTTTCTCTGGGAGCCGTCGAGGAGGGACTGTAGGAACATCGACTGACTGGGAGCCTGTCCCCAGAGCTCAGTCCCCGTTCTGCAGGGGGAGGCAGCCTGCCCTGGAGTCCTGGCTCTGAGAGGGGGCATTGGGGTGGGGTGGGGAAGGGTGTGTGTCTGATGGCCCTTTGCCAGGGACCTGGTTCTCCCAAGTTTAGACCCTCCCTGCTCTGACGCTGAGGGTCCTCCCTCCCTCACCTCATGGGCCCACTGCGTTCTCAGCTGCTCCCACAGTGCTTTTGGGGCCGTGAGGCAGAAACCCCAAACCACATGGCCCGAAAATGTACTTAGCGCAAAGTGGGAAGCCCAGAAACCGGGCAGCTCTGGGATACTCCAGAGGGTGCCCCATCAGCCGTCCTTGTCCTCTGGTGTGACTGTGCTGTCAGCTGGTTCCCCGTGGTCACAGACGCCCCAGCGTTCAGAGGCAGGAGGGCCCCTCCTGTGAGCCCTGCCCCCCACCCCTGCTAGCAGCTGGGGCCCGGCTTCAAAGCCCCTCTGTGTGCTCCCTCGTGCCCCCCCATCCCAGGGTTTGTCTCCCAGCCCCTGACCTCCAGCTGAGACGCCGGGGCTCCTGTCCCTGTAGCAGGAGGGGTTTCAGGGCTGAACAGAGAGGAAGGTGCATCCCTGAACTAAATGAGGCTTGGCTGGGAAAGGGAGGTTGAACTGAGAGATCCTCCTTCAGCAGAGGGAGCAGGGAGGAGGCCCCTGACTCTTGCTGGTGTCCGCGTAGACACGGGGCACCTCGGGGCCATTCCTTCCTGATGGGGCGACCCGGGTCATCAGTGTGAGCCAGTGAGGCAGGACCCGGTTTTGCCCGCCCAGGGGGACCTTGCTGTGGTCCCCCTTCCCCCCAGCCCCACCCCCCACCCCCCATCCGTGCTGGAAAAACAGCAGTTGTGGCCCTAGGCACTGACCGGGCTTTCTTGGGGCTGCAGAGGGCTGGCTGAGCTGGCCCTCCAAGCCGGATCCAGCTGTCCTGGGGACAGGCTGCAGATACAAACGCGGGGGGGGGGGGGGGGGGGGAATCTGCGGCGGGGGGGGGGGGTCAGGGAGGCCTGGCTGCTCCTCCCTGCAGGTTTGGCTGGGAGTGCACCCTGCTCTTTCCTGGTCCCCCTCCTGCCCCTCATGGTTGGTTTCCTTTCCTGCCCCTCCCCCCGCTCTCCCCTCCGCTCTGCTCCGCGTCTGGTACTAATTAAGTCCTTCCGCCCGCAGCTCAGTGGAGGAGAGCAGAGCTTGTGTGGGGCCTCCCCCGACCCTGGGTCTTCCCCGCAACACCCCCCAGCCCCCCGACCCTGGGTTCCCCCCGCCACCCCCCCCTTCCCGACCCTGGGTTCCCCCCGCCACATCCCCCTCCCGCCCCCCAGCCTGCTGGCCTTCAGAAACCAGACATTTTGCCTGTGCGCGTAGGTTTTCGTGCCGTAGAACACCGAATTGATGCTGTTCCTTGTGTCTGAGTTTCTCCCTTTTCTGCTGGGGGAAGGCCCCTCAGCTTGGGGTTCCCAGGCCATGTCCCCAGCCTCTCTGGGCAGCTTCTCTTCGCTTCCCTAGAACAAGGCCACACAGTGGGGGGGGGGGGCTGTGGCTGGGGCCCTGTCCTTCCCCCCACCTAGAGGTGGTGTGAGGGGCAGGGTCGGGGGTAGCCCCCAGGGAAGGCCGGAAGCCCTGCCAAGCCCCTGGTTTCTGGAAGAGAATTCCTGGACTCCCCACCCTGGCCTGGAGGGGTCGGTGTTCTCTCTTCCACTTGAGGCTAAGGGTTGTTGGGAGGAGGGAGGAAGGAACGAACACGATTTTGAAGATGAGGTCATTGTTCACCTTTCGATTTTGAAGATGAGGTCATTGTTCACCTTTCGAGGGTTGTGGTCGCTAGCTCAGGGCGTGGTTGCCCACCGGGAACAAGGGCTGGGCTCTAGCGTCTCAGCTGCCGTCAGAGGGGAGAGAAGGCAGGCGGGTGGGTAGCACCTTCTGTGGACCGCGGCCTCGAGCTGCCAAGGCTGCACAGGGCCCCCAAAGACTGGCACAGTGGTCTTGGTGTCCCTTCATGGTGACTTGGGCTTCCCGGGGACTCTGCATGGCCATAGGACGCTTTACCTGGTGTATCTCCTTTCATCTCATCTACCGCACTGAGAAGTCAATTCTGTGATTCTCATTTCACAGAGGAGGAAGTCAAGGCACAGAGAGGTTATGTAACCTGCCCAAGGCCGCACAGCTAGTGAGGGCGACAGAGAGAAGGTTTGAGTTCAGGAAGCCTGACTCCAGAGCCCCTGTCCCTACCCTCCTTGGACCTCTGACCTTGCGGAGAACCCAAGGCCAAAAGAGATGCAGTGACTTGGCCAGGGTCACCCAGCAGGTTCGTGGCAGAGCTGGAATCCTGTCTCCCAGGCCAGCGAACAGGCCTGTCTGCAGGTGGAACAGCCCATCCTTGGAGTGGGACTGGAGGGTCCAGGGGTCCCTGGTCAGTGTGGCCTGGTCTCCCACATGTCATTCCAGAAAGACATCAGTGCACGATGGGGTGTCTGAGGGGTACAGACAGCCTTTGGGCTGATGACCACAGTCAGTCACGGTCGGCTCCTTTGGGTACGGCTTCCCTTGGCCGCGTATCTGTCCTGCCTTCAGTCTGAGGCTTGCCTCCAGCACAGGTGTGGGAATCTGCACACGTTGGCATCAGAGCCCTGCCTTCATGTCCTCGGTGAGGCAGGAACCTCTTGGGGCCCTCCGTGTCCTGCGGAATCCGCACACGGCTTCCCCAGGGCAGGGCTGAGAGCCTGGAGGGAGGCCTGGCCGCAGGAAAGCCAGCACTGTACGGGCCGATGGTGTGTATTCTTGGCTTTGACTGTGTATGCTTTTATGTACGAGGTGCGGGCACTGGCTGGTCGGCCTCTGCTGTCCACCTCCGGTTCCCAGCGTGGTGGGAGGGGGTGGGGCCGCAGGAAGTTGGCGGGCAGGAAAGGGTTAATGATGAATCCCAGGGCTGGGGCTCCTGCTCCAGCTTTTCCCAGGGAAAGGGCAGGACCGGAGGCCTCTTCAGAGGAAGGGGTGGGTGGGGGAGGCAGTGAGAACGAGCTCTTCCGCACAGGCACAGGCACCCCGGCCCCCGACTTCTGCAGGCCAGCTGTTCGGAGTGAGCCCGGAAGGTGGAGGGAGCAGAGGATGGAATGAGTGTGGGATTCATTACTGGGGTTTGGCAATGTGAGGGCCTCACTTTCTCCCTGGAGGGCGGAGCGGGGACGGGGGCGGGGAGGCCCTGGGCTGGAGCCATGGGGAGTTGGGGTGGGGGCTGTTGGGCCAGAGCCCCTGCCCATCCCCCCATGGCTGAGCTGGGGGGCTGCCGCTTCCCTGTCCCTGGGCGCCCCTTGCCCTGAGAACCCGGGGCTGGGGTCACGTGCCTCTGCTCCTCTGGCTTCTGCTGGAGGGAAAGGCCCGGCCTCCTTGGCCCCTGCCACCTACGGCCTCCTGTTTTGCTGCCTCGGCGGCCTCTCTCGCAGAAGCTGGGGTGGGTGTGGGCAGAAGCCACTTCCGGGCCGCCGCCTTGGCCCGGGAAGCCACTGAAGTCTGCTGATGCCCCTGCAGGGTGGGCGGACACCAGGGAGAAGGCCAGGGTGCCGCGGCGTGGGATGGCACGTCGAGAATGTCCCCAGCCAAGTGTTCCTTAGGCCGGGGTTGCCGCTGGGTTCCAGAACGGCGTCTGCGGGAGTGTCCCACTCCCTCAGTGTAGGGAGGAGGAAGGGAGAGGCCCAGAGAGGCAGAACCTTGTCAGATGACAAATACGTGTTGGAGGTCACAGAGTTTGTGACGGTTTGTTACAGCAGCAACAGGAAGCTGATACAGTCCGGAAGTGGTAATCTTCTTCTGGAAAGATTCCGGGCGAATTCTCTATGTGTCCCGAGCCCCAGAAGACGCTGGGCTCCCCCAGCCTCTCCCTGCTCCGGAGTGGGCGGGTCGGCTCCGCCAGGCCGGGCCGCAGGGGATGCAGTGGCGCAGTGGGTTCCCCTTTCCAGGTGAAGGCAGGGGTGTGAGCTGGCTTGCCTGCCTCATTCTTGTGGCCTTTTTTTAACCCCCTGAACGTTCTGTAGCTGAAAAAGACTCTGGGGCTCATCTGCCTGGTGTGCATGTGAGGAAAGGGAGACCCCAGGGCAGCTCAGTGCCAGGGTCAGGGGCACGCAGGGAGTTCAAACCAGGCTTTCCGCTCGCCGCCTCCAGCACTGTCCTCCGTGGTTAGCGGACGTCAGGGAGCAGACTTGGTGGGCCTGGGAGAGCTGGAAGAGCCGCCCCTGCTGCCTCTGCTCCCTTCCCCGCAGCCCTGCCTGAGCCACCGGCCTCCGCCTTACAGTGCTGGGAGCCCATGCCTTGGCTGAGGCTGGGGAAGGGCCAGGTGCCCTGCATGGGCGAGGGGGGCCTCCCCTGCACACCGCCTCTGCCCTCCACCTCCTGCAGGTGCCTCCAGACTGCCCGGGGCTCCTGGAGACCTCGGTGACTGGCCTTGCCACGCCCGCCTTTCCCCATCAGCACCCTGAGGCCAGCAGCGTGAAAGAGTCAAGCTCTTTCTGGCCACGACACCATCCCTTTCTGAGCAGAGTGGAGACCCGCTGAGCAAGTCCCTATGATCATCCAATCCTGGGACCCAGAAGAAACAGCTGGGAGTGACACTTTAGCACAGTGGGGACCTCCGGCCTCATCACTTGCCCCTCGGCCTCTCTCTCTTGACATCTGTGTGCAGGTGTCCCTGGCAGGGACACCTGCCTTCTCCTCTCATGAGGCTTGGGCCGCTTTTAGGATCCATTGGGAACAACCTGGGTGAACCGTTCTCAGGTGTTGCCAGACCCTTCGTTGGGCTTCGCCATCCTCCCTGATGAGATCTGAGCCGCCAAGGTCCGCGCACCCAGGACAGAGCCTGGGCTCCGGGCACTGTGGCGACACGCACCACATAAGGAGACGAAGGAAGACAGCGTCCAGTACCCTGTTTCCGACTTCTCTATCGTGGTCCGTGTTCACAGCCTGTTACATTTTTGATGTACTTTTTAAAAACTTTATTTTGAAATTGTCTTAGACTCTAGGCTCACAGGACGTTGCAAAAGTCATAGAAAGGAGGTCCGGTGCTCTTTACCCAGTGTCCTCCCTCGTGACGTGTCATTATCAAAGCCAGGAAATGACGGGGGTCCAGTGTGAACTCAGTGTGAGCTAGTGTGAACTCAGTGTGAGCTAGTGTGAACTCAGCTGCAGACCTTCAGCGTTCACCAGCTTCATGGACACTTCGTTGTTTTCACCTGTGGTTCCACGAACTTCTACCACGTGTGTGGATTCGTGTGCTCTCCGTCACAGTCGGGGGACAGAAATGTTCTGTTCCCCAAAGAATGGTGCCTGGTTTTGCGCTTACCCAAGGGCACTAGACGGCATGCTTTCATTATTTCTTTTTAATGTATTTTATTTTGCCTTCTTTCACTGACTATTGTGTATTCATCCTTTTTTCTTGTCTTTTTTAAACGTACCTTTAAAAGAGAAATTCCCCCAAGAGATCCTGCGGGCGCCCCGTTAGGGTTGGAAAGCACAGATGCTCCGGCCTCTCTGCACCGGCACTTTCTGCTTATTCCTGTTTATATCTCCAGCTCACAGCCCCCTGCATCTTGGCCACAGATGCTCACTCCGGGCTGTTCCCGGCCCCACGCCCGCGCCCGTGCCGGGAAGAGGTGGGCGGTCCGTGGTGCTGGAGCACCTGCTGGTGCTGGTCTGTGCACGTTCTGTCTGCCTCTTTCTCGGGTTCCAGGGATGGGAGGACCCTTTCCCCTTTCCGTGGCTGGGAAGACCCCTGCCAGGAGCTTGAGAAATTGGCCCAGAGTCTCTCAGCTGCTCAGTGGGGGGGGGGGGGGTGCAATACAAAGGGAGGGGTGCCTGAGACCACAGGCTCCTCTGAGGGAGGGATCACTGGCCCCCCAGCCCCCCTGCACGGGGAGGGTCTAGCACTACGGGGGTGCTGGGGCTTGTGGCGTGAGCCCGGGAGGGTCAGCGTCCCCTCTCTGAATAAACAGCCGGAGGTGATGTGTGGGCTGCTTCACAGCCTCGAATTTCCTGAGCTCCTGCTTCTGGGGGGAGAGAGGAAAGAGCAGGGCTGGCTCGTGCCCAGTTCAGACAGGCTTCTCCGTTGCTGCGAATGGTGGTTTCACCTGTGCCCCTGTCGGTGCTAAAGGGGTGGGGGGCTTCAGGGGCACCCCCCCAACAGTGGGTCCGGGCTGACGGAAGCCTCATGTCAGCCTGAGCAGCCGGCAGACCTCAGGCCCAAGACCAAGGCCTCTGCCCTGAAGGAAAAAACAAGGTTTCCTTTGGCTGGGATGCTTTCTGCCAGGTCACGAAAACAGGCCTGGAGTGGGGGGGCTCCCCCTCTCCCGGCGAGGCGCTTCATGTGGTTTCCCAAAGCCCTTTGAGGCTGTAAACTCATTATCATCCTGCCCAGAACCCCATAAGGGAGGGCAGGAAATTCGAGCAGGCACCTTGCAAGCAGGTGATGAGCAAATGGGTTTGTTGCCTCTGTTTACAGGTGAGTAAACTGAGGCTCAGGGACATTATCAGGCCTTGAGCCAGTCAGTCACAGAGAAGCTCACGCCTTGTTATTCCCCGGGGTCCTCCAAAGAGTTCTTTAGCTTTTAATAAACCTGCACCATCAAGGACCATGAACACCCGCGTGCCTCCGCCGGCCCGAGCGGCCGCAGGAACCAGCCGTGTTTCCTTCCACCTGACACGCCCGCATCCTTCCCACGTGGGCCTTAGAACGTCCGCATGTCGCTTGCTGCGTTCCTCTCAGTCATGCACCGTGGTGTGGTCTTGTGCACGTTGGACAACTGGGGGTATGAAGTATTAGCATCCTTGGGCGGCTTTTTGTGTTTGGAAATGTGAGGTCATTGTCCCCCCCCCCCCCGCCCCCCGTGCCTGTAGTTCTGGGTGTATATTCACTGCCGGAGGGTCGCGGGCGGGTGGCCCCGAACCACGATTCGCTGTGCTCTCCTCCACGGACACGCGTCATTTTCAGTTTTTGCCTTTAAACATGCTGCTGCTGTGACACGTGTTCTCTGGTAACTTTGGAATTTGGGTTTAAAACTGTTATTCCAAGATCTCAGGCAAGCCGTCCAACCTGTGGGGCTTGTGATCTCTGCCCCCACCCCATCTTTGTCCGGGAGTCTAAAACCGATCTGATGTCTGGCCTGGAACCAGAGCAGAAGGCTGGCAGGCTGAGAAGTCTAAACCAGTGTTTCCCAAACTATGTTCTGTCTGGGACCACGAATTGGTATTAAAGGTGCAAAGTGGTTCCATGGCCTAACAAGTTTAGGAAATAAAGAGTTTAAACTTAAAAAAAAAAAAAAACCAAAACAGAAAACCCAAAACTCTAGAGAATATAGTTTTTAGTGTGCTAATAAATACTTGTGAACATTAAAAGAGGGGAACAGTTAATGGATATATTTGTGGAAACCTTTTCGGACGGAAGCGTCCTGCAGAACAAATTTTCCTGCTTTAACAGACTTTGAGAAACGGGTCTGAATTGTTGGCTGTGGGTGGGGAAGCATGGATTTGTAGTGAAGAGAGGGGTTGCTTTTGTTTTTGTTTTGTGAGTGCTGGTAAGGAAAAACTTTCTCTCTATCCTCTTAGGTTCAGTACCAGAGGTCTGCAAATTAAACTGCAGGAGCCCCCTCACCCCGGGGGGGGGCAATTAAATATCAAGAGCCACAGTATGGAAAGAAAAGACAGCTTTAATCACATAGGTATGGGAGTTTACAGAAAAAATGTGATGCAAAGGGGCAGTTAGAATGAAGCTTATATGCTATCACCAGAGGGATAAGAACACTTACTGGAAGACAAATCACGTTTTGGAAAGATAAGTGGCCCTTAGGAGAATAGATGGGAAGTAGATAGTTCTGTGAATGTCTCTTTAGGTCTGGTGTGAAGACTTTCCCGTCTTCTGTGATGAAGTCTGTGTTGCCTGGTTGCTGAGAGCAGGGGATTGGTGACAGCCAAGTCCTTCTGGGAAGTTCTGCTTTTAGACTGTTAAGAGATTTCAGGAGCTCAAATGGCTCCTCAGAATCACTGTGCCACAGTGATGTCCCCTGGACCCCTCCCAAGGTCTCCTTTTTGTCTTGTTCTTTTCCAAGTCCCAGCCGGACAGCGGGCAGCGTGGAGAAGCTTAATGGAAATCAAAGAGCCTTGTCCATTGGGTGGCCTTCTCTGGACAGTGGAAGGAGCTGCTGACCCCCTAGCTTCCCCCTCATCCTGTGCGTGCCGCTTGTACATTTGGCTCAGAATGTTCTCGGCAGAGACCCCGGGATCTCGCCAGATTCCAGACATGTGTCTGCACCTGTCAGACCCACATGGTGCCTTTTTTTTTTTTTTTAATTTTTTAAGATTTTACTTAGTTATTTGAGAGAGCGAATGAACACACAGGCCAGGGAAGGGGGGCAGAGGGAGTGGGACTGGATCCCAGGACCCTGAGCCAAAGGCAGATGGAGTGACCAGGCTCCGCACACGGTGCTTTTCAACCCAGAATGCTCGGTGGAGTCCCCTGAGAAGTTTTCAGAAAATACCAACCTTGGATTAGTGGACTCAATGGCTGGGGTGAGACCCCGCCTCTGTATTTTTTGGAAGTTCCTCTTTAGAGTAGTGATGTGTTGCTAGGATGGAGAACCTGTTTCCAGAGGTCAAACAGCCAGGGTCTCAGAGCCTTGCGCAACCCCGCCCCCGCCCACCCCACCCCCGCCCCCAATCCCACTGTCTCAGCTGCTGAGCTTTGGTTTCCGTCCTTGTTTCGGGGAGGGCGGGCGTGGAGGCCGCTGCACATATCACCAACCTGGAGCGCCCCCACCCGGCAGCCCGCCCTCCTGACACCCGGAGAAAGCCCGCTTGGGGTCTCTTGGTCTTTGAAACTGGCGCAGGGTTTGGGTTCCGGTTGTTCCGTGGCCAGGCATCTAGAATTCTGGCTGGCTGTCACCGGGGCGGCCCGGTGGGTTCCCGAGAGAGGGTGGGCGAGGTTGGAAGTGGGCCTGGGGCTTCCCTGATCCGCCCCAGTGGCCCTCATGCCCGCAGGCGGAGCAGAGCTGGCTGCCGAGAGTTGAGATATCATCACATAATTTCCAAGACACCCTGTTGACATGTTAGCTCTTCAAGGGGAGAAATAAATGTGTATTAAGGTGCCCTGGAGGGGAAGAGGCAACCTGACAGCGGAGGTGGGAGGCGCAGGCTTCTTAGAAAGGAGGAAATGGGGCCTTCCTGCCACGGAGCTCCACAAACACGCATCTGCTACCTAGGAGACCAGGAGGGGGTGAGTAAGTCCCTCTGGCAAGTGCTCCAGATCAGGGTGTGACTCCAGAAGCTCGGAAGGGTGGTCGAGTCTGAGGGAGGGCATCTGGAGGGCTTCCTAGAGGCGGTGATTTTTAACAGGGGTGGGGTTTTTAGGAGGGGTTTGGGAGACTGCAGGGCCTGTGCTGTGAGAGGTGGTTGAGCTGGGAACACTGTCTTTGGCTGAGTCTGGGGATGGAGAAGAGACCCCTCTGTGCTGTGGAAAGCCCTGCCTTGGGGGGACAAGGGGAGGATAGCGCCCTGGGCAGTGCCTTTCCAGAAGGAGGGGCCGTTCATCTGTGCCAGCCTGGTGGAGCTGGATGTTGGTGCTGAGCATTTTCTCAGGAGGCTGGTTTAAGTAGTGAGATGGGCGGGAGCCAGACGGCAGAGGTTAAGACGCGAGCAGGTGTTGGGAAGATGGGACCGCAGGGCAGACAAACTGTCAAGAGGTGGGGAGAAGGCCAGCAGCTGGAGGAGGAGATCGTAGCTGGGCCCAAGGGAGGGGCCTGGTTTTTGAGATCGGAGGCAGCCTGACTGTCCGTCCTCGGTCACGTTGCAAAGGAACCGGAAGAGAGATGTCAACCAGATATGACCGAACCACCAGCCTGCTAAGCGTTGCTCTATGGCGAGAGAGACTTTGCAGGCCCCGGCCCCCCAGGCTTGCCTGAGCCCTCGCTCTGGGCCCCTTGGGAGCCCACCCTAGGACAGCAAGAGCGTGTGTGGGCTCCCTGCCCCCTGGGGGTGTATGGCTGCATCTGCTGGCTGTCCACCCCAGGGCCCCCACGCTGCTGACCCGCCACCCAGCCCTTCCCTGGCCCCTGTGTGCAGGGCAGCCCAGCAACCGCTTGCAGAGCCAAGGGAAGGGTGTTTATTCCTTGGCCTTTGATGTATCTGTGTATCCCATGGGGGTTCATCCAGGGTGGGTTGGAAAAGAGGTCATGGGAGGGCTGGGTGTCGTGTTTACAACCCCGCTTTGGGCTTGGCAGGAGAAAGCAGGGGCGGGGGTGCGCTGGGGCATGCGTGCTTGTGGGGGTGGGGGCAAGGGAGGCTGCCACGTGACCACTTCCTTTCCTGTCCGCTGCCCTGCGCCCGAGGGGGTGGTCTCGGGCATCGTCACGTGGGTGTCCCTGCATGGCGGGGTGGGTGGCACCCCCAGACTGTGCTTTCCTCCCAGGTGGCCCCTTTGGAGGTGGGAGCCTGCCCTAACTGTCCCCCTTCCCCTTTCAGAGTAGAACCCTGTTGCAGGCCACCTGTCCTGTGCTGCCGCCTCTCCCTGATGACTGTTCTGGCGGGGGGCCCCCAGGGAGGGCGGTGGGTGCTGCTCACTCTGGGCCCCCGGCAGGCATCCTTGTCAGGGACACCGTGGCACCCCTTCCCCTCCCCCGCCCCACATGGCAGCCTGTTGTCCAGCAAGGGGGCCAGAATGTCCTGAAAGTGACAGCCTTGGAAAACCCGAGCTAGACCCCCCTCCAAAGGGCTGGGAGGGATCCTGTTCGCGCTTCTGAACTGCCTTGGCCAGGAGCAGGTTTCCTCCAGCTCTAAGTATTTGTTTCCTCGATTGAAGGTGGAAGTTCCTACCTTACTCTGGCTCGAGTCGGGACTACAGGGCTGTGTGAGGGTCCTGGGGCCACTGTGACAGAGTACCACAAATTACCGTGGCCTTAGGCAACAGGAAAACCTACTGTCCCGCAGTTCCAGAGGCCCTGGTCTGGGATCAGGTCACTGGGCTACGGACGGCGTGCCGTGGGCAGGCCCCAGGAGGGTATGTCCTCGTACCCGGGGGCCTTGGCTCGTGGCCACGGCACCCAGTCCCTGCCCCCATCATCACGTGGTCACCTTCCCCGTAGTCTTCAACTGTCCCATCAACTGCCACATCAGGGGACCTCCCCAGGCTCCAGGCAGGGGACACTGCTCCGTCTCCCCCAGCGCCCCTGCTTTGTCTCGGGGCCCTTGTGGTCTCCAGGTACAAAATAACACGATAAAGTGCCCTGCGGAGAGGAAAGGACTCATTAGACTTTTTCCTTTCAGTATAGTTTTCACGGTCTGTTTTTATGGCGTCCAGAACAAGAAATCCACCATCAGTGACACTTAGCACATTCACAGGGTTGGTCAGCATCACCATGATCTAGTTCCAGAACATTCCCATCCCCTCAAAAGGAAACCCCATGTCCATTAAGCGGTCCGTTCCCATCCCCCACCCGTCCTGGCGGCCCCCAGTCTGCTCTTTATAGACTCTTTTTTCTGATCTGCGTGGCTGTGTGTGACTTTGCAGCCGGTAAACAGAGGCAGGACGAGTTGGTTACTGGAAGGACGAAGGTGCACGGAAGTCAGAGTGTGGAATGCCCCGGCTCGGAAGGGGAGAGGCCTGCGGGAGCTCCGCCGGCCCATGCTCTCCGTTCTTGGGGTCTCTGCCTGCGCTTCCCCCTACGCTGCCCTGTCTCCCTTTGCAGATGGCCCCAGACAACTTCTCTCCCTGAAGTCTGCATGACCTCGGGCTTCTGGAGCCTCCACCAGCAAAGCTGCTGGGTCCGGGCTGCAGGGGGGTACGCTCAAACGGCCCAGTTCATCACTTGCTTGAGACAGGCACGAGGCTGGGTGGTGGTCTTCCTTCGAAGCAGGAGTTCACCCTGGCCTGAGCACCTGTGAGCCAGATGAGACGGAGAGCCCCAGAAACCGGTGGTGGTCTCACTGACGCTTAGCCCAAATACAGCAGAGAAACTTCTTTGGAGAAGTTGTATTCTTTGTGGTAGTAGAATCTGGGAGACACATCCCCAGTACGTCCCCGGCAGGGGGGCAGTGTGAGGTAGGGATCAGCGGTCCTCGAGATCCAGTAGAGGCTACTGTGGCTTCCATCAAGCTGTATCCCTTAGCACCCCCAAACGTGGCTGCGCATGCACCACGGAGAGCGAGGTGTAGCGCTCAGATAACGGGTCTCAGTGAGCTGCCCCCCAAGGACCTGGAGCCCTGGGTCGATCGAGAAACTCCCAACGACTGCCGGTACAGTAGCCGCAGCAGACGCTGACCGCGTGAAGTGTGCCTTGACTGGTGGTGCCCAGCTGGCTGCGTCGGGACAGCGTGCAACCCTGGATCACAGGGTTGTGAGTCTGAGCCCCACATGCGGTGTAGAAATAGCATAAATAAATAAACCCTGAAAAGAAGAAAAAAAGAAATGTGCCCGGTCCAAACCAGGGGGGTGCTGGGAGTGCACGAGGCACACTGAATTTCTGAGGCTCAGTACAGAAAGGAAGAAGAGTGTAAAATGTCTAAAAAGTTTTGGGACCCCAGGTGGCTCTGTTGTGAAGTGTCTGCTTTCGGCTCAGGTCATGATCCCGGGGTCGTGGGATCGAGCCCGCATCAGGCTCCCTGCTGCACACACAGCCTGCTTTTCCCTCCCTCCGCCCCTCCCCCTGCTTGTGCGCGCTCTCTCTCTCAAATGAACAGATTCTTTTTAAAAAATTTAAAAATAAAAAAATAGAAAGGGTTTAGAGGAGTGACCTGTTGAGTTGATACTGTTTGGGCTGTATTAAGTAAAATACATTAAGTGTCGCCTGTTTCTTCTTACGTTTTTAAACGTGGCTACTGCCAGTGACAGATGTGCTGTGCTTATGGGGCCTCGCTTTCTGTTTCTGCTGGGGTTTCAGTGGGCGGCTGTGTGGGCTCCAGGCCATTCTGGTAGATGCTGTGTGTGGGCCGGCCCCGGGGGCAGAACTAATTCATCAGAAAAGCACCCTCCACCCCTGGGCTGAGCGTCTTGTGAGGCCCAGGGGTTCCCTCTCCTGCGCTCTGGAGACCCCCATCCCATGGGCGATGCACCAAGGAACACGCGGGAAGCACCCAGGCCACGTCCCGGGCCAGCGGTCTGCAGGGATGAGGGAGAGAGGACGAGGAAGGGCAGGCAGTGGCCTTGGAGAGCTGGCAGGTTGCCCATGTGGTGCCCAGGAAAGGGGGGGTGGTGGGTCCTGGGGGACAAGTCTAGGTGAGAGGTTCCAAGGGGAACGCTGGGAAGCAGGGGCCCCGCTCACAGGACAGGCGGAGCCGGGAGGTGGCATCTCCATGGTTCCGCGCCAGCCTTGACACCGGTGGGACAGGAGTCGCTCCTGCTGTCCTTTGGAGCTGTCCTTCAGGGCCCAGTGGCAAGGGCCCAGCAGGCGGGGCAGGGGGTGGTTGGAGGGGCTGGGCCCTCCCTCTTCCCTGTCCTAGGAAACCACCTTGTTGGAGGAAAGAGAAGCCTAGGTTCCGAGTGGCCAGTCTTCCCAGCTTGAACGTCACGTCCTGCTTTAGTTCTTGTAAGGTGATTGTGTCCATTTCACAGGTGGGGAAGGTCAGGTCCCACAGGGTTGGGTAATGAGCCAGAGCTGATGGGAGTGAAGGGGACCTTGATCCTGGTGTGTCTCTGAGGCCCTCAGCTCAGGTCCTGCACCGTCCTCCCTAGCACTGAGATGGGAACAAGGACTCTGGACACGGGGTCCCTCCCCTGGAAGCTGCCTGTGTTCGGCCCCCGGCCCAGAGACCCAGGGCAGCAGCTCTGCACTCTGAGGGGAGGGGAAGGGAGTGGGAGGCCAGCCTCCCTGAGGCCATTATGGCAAACCTGAAGACTCGGGAGGCCTTGGGGAAGAAATTGGCCATCTGGAGTGGGAGTGGCCAGGCTGGACTGCCAGTGGCTACTGCTAGGGAGATCTGGCTTCTGAGAACTGGAGGGAGGACCCGCTGGACATGATCAGCCTGCCAGTGTGGCCAGTGGGCTGGGTGCTTGGAAGGTGGGGTGGGGCTCACCCACCAGCCATGGGGGCGAGTGGGGACGGGGAAGGAGAGAATGCCTCGGGGGGAGGGGCCGGGCTCGAGTTGTTCCTCCCGCGGGTGGCCACCTGCTCAGGTGTCACTCAGGACTCCTTTGCACTTGAACTTCTCACCCTCTGCCCCTGCAACTTCCCAACACCAGCAAGAGCTTTCCCCTAGTGGGGAGTAGGTCTGGGGCTGGCTGCCTTGGCCCCGCCTGAGCCTGGGAGTGACTCAGTCAGGGTCAGAGGTCGTGGCATAGGATGGGTCTGGCAGATCCCAGCGCCCAGGCCCCACCCCAAACAGGGTGGCTCCCAAGCTCCTCCTTCTGGGGGACCACCTAGCCCATCCCTAGGGTCTGTAGGGAGGGTGACTCACTGCCTGGGCCCTTAGGCTGTAGAAGCTGCAGCCCAGCTCCCCGAAACCGAGTCCTTAGGCTCCAGGAAGAAGACAGAGCTTGGGGTAAGCTGGGCTGGCCCCACCTTTCCCTCCCGAGCCCCGGCCTGTGGTCCCCTTGTGCTGCTTCTCCCGTGGGGGTGATTCTGTCACCGTGGCCTTGGGCAGTGGGTGGCACACAGGGTCTGCTGTGCTCTGGCCCCCATGCCCAGACCCTGGAACAGCCCCAGCTTTGGTTTTTGACAGCTTTCCTGGGGAGGTCTGCAGCCCTGGGGGGAGGCCTGCCCGATAGCCTGCTGTGCCATCTGAGCTGGATGGGGTTGGGACCCATCAGGGGCTCACCTGGCAGAAAGGGTGCTGGGCGGGGCAGCAGGGAGAGGGGGCACCCCCGGGCCGTGTCCGATTCCTGGCACTGCCCTGCACGCCCGTCCTATCTTACCTGGGCAGGAGGACAGTCGGAGGGGAGGGACTGGAGGCTTCTCCGGCCCACAAACTTCTTGGCCAGGGCAGCTGGACTGGGTGTCCAGGTGAGCGCCTCCTGCCCTCTCTCCTTCCCGGACCCCATGGCCCTTTCCTTTTGGGGATGACTCAAGCCCTCTGGGGGGCTCAGCTCCTTGGCGTTTCTCAGGCACGGAATGCACCCCGCACGGCCCGGTTGGCTTCAGGCCTGCAGCCAGGCGCCCCTGGCCTCCTCCGGGGGTGGGGGGGGCCCTCTTCTCCCTCGCCCTGCCTCCGAGCCTCGGTTCTCAGGCGGTCCCTCCTACCTCTGCCGCGCTCTGGGAGGCTCCTTGTTCCGTGGCCACAAAGCCCCTTTGATCCTCTGCTCGGCTCGGAGCCATGTGACCCGGTGGGCGGGCCGCGCTCTCAGGCGGCCAGCGCAGCCCGTCGCCGCGGCTGGGGTGAGTCCTCCGCTCCCTTTGTTCCTTGCAGCCTCACACCGGTGGCTGGGGGCCTCAGGTGGTGCGGCCGCCCCAGGGCTCCCCGAGGGCAGGGCAACGGGGCCCAGAGCGGCGCCTCCCCGGGCCCCCTGCCTGCGGCCGGGGGACCGCCCCGGGTCCCCGGGAGAGGGGTGGTGGGAGCTCGGTCTCCACGCGGGGCCCAGATTTTCGGCCGCGGAGCAGAAGAAAGGGGCTTTGTGCGGCCACAGCTATCTCTTTGTAAATATTTGGCCAGCTTGGCTGAGTGGTTAGGTCCTCCTCCGGCAGGGAGTTTCTTGGAGCCCGTTTCCCGTTCGCAGGGGGCTTCCCTGACTTCTAGGAGGCCCCGGGCTGGAGGGGGGGGGGGCTCGGGTTGGCCGCCGCCTCCTAAAACTGTTCCGCACCGATTGTCAGCCGTTGGGGCCGAGGCTGGGCGGGAGACTGGCTTCGGCAGATGCTGGAAACATGGGATCCGACGTGGTATTGTGGGTCGGGGAGTCGGCGGCGGCTTGTCTGGGTTCCGGGCGCTGTGGGGGGTGCGGCTTGCTCCCCGAGCGGGTGGGGGCTGGGACGGGTGCACCGCGCTGGAGGGGGAGTGGGGCGGTCCGCCACCCCTTGTCAAGGAGCAGGGGTGAGGAAGCAGCCCCACAGGGGGACCCGGGGACCTGCCATCCGAAGAGCCTTCCAGCCGAGACGCTGGGGAATGCCGCAGACTCAGATCCCAGGCCGGCCCAGCGCGCCCCGAGGGCCCCAGTGCTGGGAGGGCCGAGGTGCTCTGGGGCCACGCCATCTGCTGCCGAAACGTCGTCCCACATGTGTGTCCTCTCGTCCCCCCCCATCCCTCTGCCTCCAGGCACTCCATCCTGGTCCCTCTCCGCTTCCTCTCTGCTGGGGAGTCTTCCCAGCTTTTGTCAGAGGTTTGGGGAGCATCTCTGCTCACCAAAGAGCAGTTTGAAATTCCTTTCCTGGAGAAAAATGTGCCGCCCAGCCAGTGTGTTTCTGGCTGTAGAGACAGCGCCCCGATCGGAATTTGGTTTGGATCCCTCATGGAAAATCCTGTTAGGGGACGAGGGAGAAAAAGCGCCCATGTGCTTACGATCCTTTCTGTTCCCTTATAACCCCTTATAAGTGCGTGCGGAGTCCCCACTTCATTCACTGTGGGTGTTTACATAAATGTCAGTCCTCTTGGGCCTCTCCCCGCAACCCAGGGGGCCCCTTTTCAGGAAATAGGAAGAAGATTGAGTTTGTTTAACCAGTTGGGGCCTGAGAGCCGGCGTCTGCCTGAGACCTCGTGCCTAGGGTAGGATTCTTGCTTCCCTCCTTTGGATCTCCTTTGGGCTAAGGTGTGACTGCAGAAGGAGACCTCTTCCAAGGCCGACCCCCTCCCGGGCGTCCCCATGCCCACCCCCCACCCCATCATTTCCGTGTTGTGGCACCTGCGACACCATCGTGTCTACCGGTTTGTGTGTTTATTTCCTCCAGACGGCACCTTGTGGGACGACGGTTGGCTGCTGTGTGGGGAGGGGCCTACGCTGTGTGGGACCCTGGGCGCTCCAGGACCGAGGAGTCGGCACCCTTCTGGATGGGAAGGGGACATCCACAAGGCGACACCCAGCCAGGCCAATGACAGCTCTGGTTGGGGCCCGTTGGGCCATCCCCTGTGCACCTGGCCCAGCTTGTCCTCCCCAAGTCTGGAGGACAGGGCTTACCCTGGGCTTTCTCCCCAGAAGCCCTGTACCCGCTTGGGTGACCAGAGTCTGGGCTAACGTTCCCTCCCCACCCCTCCCCACCTCCCTGGCCACGTACTGTCCCCACTTCCTGTTCCGCCACTGCCTGAGCTGCCCTTGTCATTGTCAGATAGGACAGCAGCATTCCCTGGGGGTGTTCAGAGAAGGGGAAGACCCCATCCGTATGAGAGCCCCCGGCAGCTCGAGCTGGGCCCAGCTTCCTGTGTTGTCAAAGAGCTCAGTGCCTTTTCCCGAAGCCGTTGGTTCACTGGGGAGCTTCCGTTATCCCAGGCCCGCTGCCCACCGGGATCTCGGGTGGCTTTTCCTTACGGCCGAGGGTTCTGGGCGCCCTCCTCCTCTGCTTGGCTGAGAGCACAGGAAGAAGGACTGTATTTCAGGGCTGGTGATGTGGGGAGAGCCCCGCGCCCCGCAGCCAGGCTCTGGGGAAATGCTTCTAGCACAGATCACAGCCCTCGGCGAAGACGCCATCCGCAGGCTTCTGCCTCCAGCGGCAAGCTTTGATTTCTCTGTTGAGCGCCAGCCTGGTTCCTTGGACAGGTCGGGGCCTGTTCTCAGGAGCTCGGTGGAGCCTTAGGAGGCCTGCCCAGAACCGCTGCGAGGGTGGTGGGCTGTGCAGCCGGCTCTGCGGGCGAGCGGGGAGGCCCAGGGCTAGTCACAGGCCCGCCAGCCCACCCCCTCCCAGCCGGCTCATCTGGACCCTTGTTCAGGGTTGGCGGAGGGACGGGGCGGTTAGGGGTGCATATCTTGCTTGCGGTGGCCTGTCCCTGGGCCGTGGGTGCAGGAGTGGGGTTTACATGCTACCCTCATCTCCTTCTCTGTTACCACCTCTGGGAAGTGTGGGGCCACTAGGCCTGTGGGGGCAGAAGAGCAGCCCTGCCAGGCCCAGGGGTTCTGAGTTCTGATTCTGACTTTGTGGAGGGGCCTGAGCTGCTGCTGGGCCTCCGGGCGGAGCAGAGTTTAGCGGAACAGAGTTTATGCTCAGCTGGCGGGAGCTGGTTTCGGGGAGGAGGGCCTGGGCCTCGGTTTGGGGCAGCAGCATGGTGCAGAGGGTGTGCAAGGTGAAGGCCAGCCTGTCCGCTCCCTCCCCTCGTCCTGGCTGTTCCAACCTCAGCTGAATTTTCAATGTTTTGATTTGGGTTCGGTAGCTGGATCATGGCAAGGGCACCCTGACATTTCTTGTCCCTTTCCTGAACCTGGGGACGGGGGACAGCTCCTGAGAGGCTGGCTCCTGACCACCCATGGCTGCACCTGGAGCCCCAGCTCTGGGTCAGGGTGAGTCACCAACACGGACCCGCACTTGGCCTTGGGCAGGGAGGCTCCGCTGGTTTCCCTGTGGTGCTCCTTGCTGGGCTCTGTCACACCTGGCTTAGGCTCTCCCCTTCCGGGACCTGTGTCCCCAGAGGCCTGCCAGCCCCGGCCCTACCCTGCGAGTGCCAGGCACGGAGTGGCCGGTCATCAGGATAGTGTCCTTGCTGGTGTCCCCAGTGGAATGTGCGCAGACCTCCCCCGACCCCGCAGGCCCAGTTCTAGGTGCCTGTCACCAGGCCTCTGGCAGCAGATAAGATTTTCCTAGCTCAGAGCAGGAGGTGAATTCACCCTCCCGCGTGGAAGAAGGATCCACCCACATCGGGTCGGGAGGTTGGTGTCCGGTCTACGGTCTCTTAGACCGTGGGCCTGTGGAGAGAGGGCGCTTCCTTGGTCTCGGCCTCCAGGTCTTGCTTAGTTCACGATGCTCAGTTCACGAACGCACTCCTGTCAGCGCGGGGGGACCGCAGCGGTTTCATCTGTCCACCCGGGACTCCGCGGTTTCCATGCAGTGAGCTCCGGGGGCCTCACACGAGCAGCGGCGGGTCCTGCTGTCCTTATGTGAGCTCTTCTGGGAGCGTTTTTTCAGGCCCCAAATGCATTCTCCCCAGGGCCGGGCACTGGGCCAGAAGACCCTGGCACCGCTCCGCGCCCTGGTTCCGGGGAAGTAGGGGACCAGAGAAGGGATCCAGGTCGTGTCCCTGTCACTGGCTGTCCGTGGTGGGCTCCAAAGACTAAAGACGGTGACAGTGGCTCCACGGAGTCTGAGGGAGAACGGCTGCTGGTTGTGGGTGGGGGCCGCGGGTGGGCAGCGTGGCGCGGAGAGCCGTGGAGGGAGGCAGCACATTCGTGGCAGGGCCACGCACCTTCCAGGAATTCTCTCCCTCTTGGCCTCACTCTCCTGCGCAGGTGGGCTGGGGGCTGGCCTAGCCCTGCGGACCCGGGCCACGGGGTGGAGGGAGGCTGGGAGGCCGTGGTCGGTTTGCAGACCCCACGCTCTGCTGATCGGGGGCTGGTACCCGTCGCTCCGGGACTTGGCAGTCTGTCTGCTGGGGCCGGTCCCTGTGGCCGGTGCTGTCCTGCTGACCACGGACGGTCACCTCTGGGCCTGGTCCCCGGGGCCCTCGGTCTTCATCTTGGGGAGTTTACTTAAGTAACGAGAACGCCAGGTTCCCTACCTGGAAACTGAGGCGAAACAATAAAGTCATCCTGGAAGCATTTTCAGGTGGGTAAGAGTTTCTTTCCTTAGGTAGGGTTGCTTAGTAGGAATAAGTTTATTTATTACAGAAGAAAGGAACTTCAAGATGACCCCAGGGACCCCCTCACCCCAAGGCCGGTGTGGCCTTTGTGGATGCTGGTGCCCCCTCCCAGCCCTCCTGCAGCCTCTGCTCCCTGGAACCCTCTGGAGCCCATCGGGCTGGCCGAGGCGCTGCTTCCTGCGGGTCAGGACTGTGCATCTGAACAGTGCCCAGCACGGACTGTGCGAGCGCCTCCCCGTCGGTCTTCCTACACGCCAGGGATGTTAGAGCTCAGGGCACAAACCCGTCCTCCCCCCCTTGCAGGCGGACGCCAGGGCCCAGGCCCGAGAAGCAGGTCACTGGGCCCCTTGGGTTCAGTAGCTTGGCCCACTGAGGCCAAATTGGAGGCAGTGGAGCTGGGACTCCTTCCCGTGTGTCCCCTACTCAGGTTTAGTGTGAGCCCCTCTTAGCCCCCCCACCCCGAGGGCCCCAGCAGGCTGAGGACCCTTGGAGGCCGGATCCAAGAGAGCACAGCCCCCTGCGTGAGGCCTGCCGTCCCTCGATGTGGTGACTCTAGGTAGAAGGCAGGGAACAGCGCGGAGTCTGGTTGGGTCCAGCGGGCCTTGTGTCCCAGCCGAGGGGAGGGTCGGACGGGGTGGGGTGGCCGGATTTGGTGGACACTGGGGCTAACTGGGTGTCCACCTCCGCTAACTTGGCGTCGGCCGGCTCCCAAGGACTAGGGGGGACTCTGTTTCCCGAGGCTCCCCACTGCACCCCTCTTCTTGCCCTGTTCATGCGCTGGGACGGCCTGGCTGCTCGCGCCCCAAATTCCAGGAGGAGATGGATGTTCAGGGAGGTGGTTTCCCTCGCGGGGCCAGTGACCTGCACCACCCCCTGTGCACCTCTGGAGGACGCTGTGGCCTTACACACGTGGCTCGCCACCTCTGAGCCGCGCTCCAGCATCCAGAAGGCATCATAACAGTCACCGCCTCACGGGGTTGGCGTGAGGGTGAACGGACATAAATCAGAGAACGCGTGACCCTGGCCACGGAGATGTACGTTAGCCTGTGACAGCCGCTGTCACGAGTTCCAACCACGTGGCCGCCCTGGGACCAGCAGGGTAGGGAGACACACAAGTCGGGCCTTCCAGAAGCTTCCAGTCCAGTTAGGTTGGTGGTATGTACACTCCAAGATGAGATGCCCTGGGACCCTCGGGCGTCCCCAGGAAGGCAGCTCGTTGGCAGTGGGGACTCAGCAAAGCCTTCAGGGCCCGGAAGTGTTGTACCGGTCGTCCTGGGCTCCCTGGACACAGAGGAGAGCAGCTGAGAATCGGGGCAGCCAGAGAAACGGGACAGGAGGGCAGAGGAGGGGCGCGGGGGGTGTGGGGCCAGTCCCCTGTGCTGTTCTCAGGCCGCCGGGCTCCGTGCACACCCTCCACACCGCACCTCTCCACAGATGCCTGCTTCCTGCTTTATGCTCGCCTGGCACAGGTTCCTCAGCTGACCTGTGCCGTCCTTCCAGAGGTCTTGGCTGCATCCCCAGCCTCCCCCAGGGCTCACGGTGGAACCGGCGTGCCTGGTCCGTCTCCCTGGGTCCTTGCGTGTGGGCCAGCAGCCACCTCGGTCTCTGTCACTTCCTGCTGTGCCTTGGACGCTGCTCAGCAGGAACGTGCAGAGAGACTTCCCGGCCTGAGACCCAGGCCTGGTCCGCCGGAGCCTCATGCCGCCGGCTCCTGGGTTGCCGCTGGAGCCCGGAGAGGATGAGCCGGCGGCCTCTCTCCGGACCTCGCTTTCTGCCTCGGGCTCAAGAGCAGAAACTTGCGTCTGCTGCTCATTCACGGGGCTGTGGGGGAGACTGAGTCAGGGCTGGGAGGCGGGTTCTCTGTGGGTCCCAGGGTTTGCTGGGTGGGTTGGGGGTAGAAGAAGCCCCTCCGTGGGGGCTGGTCTGGACTGCCTCCTCCCCACGGGGCTCTCTAAGGACAGCTGGGGAGTAAAGAGCTAGTTAACACCACGGGGCTCCGGGAGACTCAGTACTAAAGTTATAATTAAACCTTGAGCCACCAGAGGCCCCTCTCCCTCGGGGGCCTGGGCCGCCCCATAAAAGTGGGGCTTCAGTGAATTCTCTCTCTGACTTGTTTTTATGGCGTCTCCCTCCCAGCAGAGTCCCTAGGGCTTGGGATCTGGGGGGAGTGGCCGAGAGCCTCTCACACATCTGGGGTGGGTGCTGTGGAGATGGCTCCGGAAGTCCGGGGGCCCCAGCAGCTGTGGGCTCCCGCAGTCACTTCCTCTGCCCGACCCGGCAGGCGAGACTGAGCACCTGCCGGGTGTGTGTGTGTCGGGCGGAGGGTGGGGGGCGGTGCCAGGTCCGGCTGCTCCCACACACAGCTGGTTCTGGTACCGGTGTCCCCACAGCCGGGATGCTGAGTGGGCTCTCCCTTGTCCCTCCTGCCCAGAGACCTGGGATGAGCCGAGTGTACCCTTTGTGGTCCCTTTGTGGTCCCCGGTCGCTGCACGTTTACTACCGCCATCCTGCCCTTCCTGGTGAGGCTTAGGGCCTCCTTTGGTATTAAAGGGACCTGCTCCTAGTTCACTGTGGCTGACAGGTTCAAGGCTGGGACACCGAGATGAACGGAGTCCTCGTGAGCACTGCTGGTGAGAGGAGCACACAGTGGGCGGTCCCGGAGGAGCCCGCCAGCGCCCCACTCCCAGGGCTGCAGACTCAGAGTGGTGCTGGGAGCCGCCCATGGACGCGGACACAGCCCCCGCGCTCGTGTGCTAGGGATCCGTCACGGGGCCCCCATTCCGTTGTTAATAGCTTTGTTGAGATGGCATCCGTACACCGTGAAGGTCACTCTCCCAGAGCGTGCCGTTCAGCGGTGTTTCATGCATTTGCAACGTCCTGCGGTTATCGCCACTGATTCCAGAACGTTCTCATCATCTCCGAAGAGACTCTGTATCCATCCGTAGCCAGGCTCTCCGCCGGCCCCGGGCAGCATGGATCTGCGTTGGTCTGTGTAAATTCTCCTGTTCTGCGTATTCTGCAGGACTGGAATCCAACGCATCTGGCTTTTCACGGGGTGCGGTGTCTTCAAGGTTTGCACTGTGGCAGGTGCCAAAGCTTCGTTCCTTTTCGTGACTGGACAGTACTCCACACGACGGCCACGCCGTGCTCCGTTTACCTGTTCATCTGTGGGTGGGCGTCAGGGGTGCCCTGCATTCTGTCATGACTCACGCTGCCGTGAACACGGGTGCCCGGGTCTTGGTGTGCGTGTGTTTTCGTTTCTCTTGGGGACCTGCCCGTCCCGTGGTAGGTGGTGGGGGCGCACTGGGCGTCCTGCCCCCAGTCCCTGCGTGTTTCTTGCACTTTCCCCCGTGACATGTTGAATCTACGTCTGGACAATTCTCCAGAGGTGCAGGGCCAGCCCCGTGGGATATGGTGGCTGGGCCTGGGGATGGGTTTGGGGGTCGGTTTGGGGGTCCACGTGGGGGCACAGAAGAGCCATTCGGGTCTGTAGCCAAGTGCTGCCGCTGGCTTCTGGTTCCCTTCACCCGTGGGGAAGGTCTGCGGGTCCTCCCGCTGGGGCGATGGGGAAGCTGCAGCCGAGCCCCTGAGCGGGAGGAAGTGGGTGGAGGGAGTGGCTGGGCTGCGCAGACCCCCTCCCTCGTAGGAAGCTGGGGGAGTGGACGGAATGGACGGGGTGTGGGAGCGGCCTCTTCCTGGAAGATCGGGCTCCCCCTGACCTCACCAGCCGTGGCCCCAGGCAGACGCTTCCTTCCAGGGAGGGTGGAGGTGCGGGGGACTCGGGGACCCCGGGAGGGGGCGCAGGCAGCCGGAGCATCTGCCCCCGCGCCACACACAGAAAAGTTAGGCTCAAACAAACACGTGTCCTTTGTCATGTGAAACCAGCACAGGAGCGCAAAACGCGAAGTCCGTTTGCCCTGTGCCCGGTGCGCCTGCTCCCCCCGCAGCCCACAGCCCGAGCTGAGAGCCCCGGAAGGGCCTGGCGGGGCTGGGAAGCCAGGAGGGCGCGGCTAGGCCCTGGGCTGGCTTCCCTCCTCCTCCGGGCCGCAGCTGGAGGGGCCTCCACCTCTCGCCAGTTCGCAGGCAGAAATTACCATATGAATGTGGCTGCTTCCCGGATCCTGGAGCTGCGGGACCTGGGAGGGCACAGGCTCCCACCCCCGGGCCTCCGTGTTCTGTGCTGGCTGCCGACCTAGCGGAGGAGGCTGACTTTGACTCGTTTCCGATCCCTCGGCAGGTACCCCCGGGGCACAGAGGGTGCGGGGTGAGCGGGACACCCCACCGACGGCACGCTTCAGGCTGGGCTTTCTTCCGTCCTGACTTGTGTAAGGACAGGTTTCCGTGGTGTTGGTTCTGTTGGTCTCATTTCAAGAGTCACCGCTAGTTACCGCAGGAAACGCGGGCTCCAGGGAGAAACCGGCGGCCGGGTGGGGGGCGGGATAGCAAGTTTGAGCGCGTTTAGACTGAAGTGCCCTTGCACAGCCAAGCCCTGGGGTCCCTGCTGCTCTGGTGGCCCAGCAGCCTCTTGTGTCTGAGCCCTGGGCTCTGTCCGTTGTTCAGCCACTCTTAAGTTTGGGCTGGAGGTGTGTCACATAGAACAGCTGGATGGCAGATTCAGGGACAGCAGGAAAAGTCCCCCTGGAGCTCTGCAACTCACCGACAGATGCCAGCTCCCAGGGGGCGTGTCTTCAGGGTTGCCCAGTGACTGGTGGCCTGGTCCCCTGCACACAGGAGACCCACTTGACTCTGTGGCACCTGTCAGGCTGCCTGTAGCTGGGGAAGCCACTCAGGGTAGTGCCTCAGGGTGGTCCCAGGTGTTCTGCTCTGAGCCCCTGCCCATCTGCTGGGCCTGCCTGCCCCTGGCCCTGTCACAGGCCACCAAGTGTCTGCCTGGTTTCCTTCTCCGTGGGCGCCCTACCCCCATTTCCTGAGCGAAATTTCCTGACCAGGCAGGAGCCACCCCCGGAAGCACATCCATCCATTCGTCCTTCCTCTTGGGGGTTTGGTGCCTCTGGAGGATGACATGGTTAACGTCCAGCTCACACGCTGCCGCACACTGAAAGCCGCCGGGGAGCCCGTGGGAAAGGATGCAGGCCAGCACCTCGGGGGCCAGGGCGGGAGAGGTGCCACCTGGATTGGCCGGGGAGCAGTGGCCGGCCCCCCACGATGTTCTGGGAAGAGAGGAGGGCTGGAGGAAGAGCAGTAGCTCCCCGTTCATTCATTCAGCACCCTGGGGGAAGGGGGGGGGTTCTCTGGGAGCAGGGGGCAGGGAGAACCGCTCTGAGGAGCCTTGTTTGCAGAGCTGATAGGAGCTCCGGAGACTGGCCACGCACCCAAGCTGGGGAGCTGAGCGGGGCCTGTACTTCGCGGACAGCGACTTAGAGCGTTGTCGGTGCCTCGCGTGTTTCTGCCTCGGCAGTAATCTTTGATTCTTACAATGCTCTTGGGAGGCCAGTGTTACTGTTCCAGTGTACGCATAAGGAAATGGAGGCACAGAGAGGTTAGGTTACTTGCTCAGGGTCACACAGTAAGTGTGGTGAGGGCTACCAGCGAGTGGACAGAGGTTGGCATTTAATGACCAGAGGACAGGCAGTCTACGGGGGAGAGCATCCAGCCCGGGACCAGGACGGATTCTGCTGGTGGAGGAGGGGCCGGTGAGCAGCCTTAGCCCCAGCAGCTCCGACAGAGGAGACAAAGCAGCAGAGGCCGGCATGGAAGCCCAGAGAAGAGAGCACTTAGGGAAAGGAAAGGGGACTGGTCAGAGCTCATTCCCTACAACTTGGGGTGAGGAGGTACCCCAGGCACTTGGCTCTGCAGAGGCCCAGCGGCTGTGTCTGCTTAAAACGCCAGGTCCAGAGTGTACCCAGACTTTGTGCCACAGCGCAGGCAGGAAGATGGACCGGACCTGCTGCTTCCCCTCTGCTGTGTGACCCGGCACCTGGGCACAGGCGGGTCTGCACTCCGCCCACGGCCAGCATCCCACCCCCTGCTGGTGTGTCGGGGCGGATGGACATGTCTGTCCAGAGGGTGGGCAGCGGGCTTTTTCCTGGGAAGGGCCTGGCCGAAAGGGTCGGGTGTGTTTCCAGGACTCCTTGGATGGGCTGGCAGCCGGTCCCGCGCTCCGGCTGGAGAGCGTGTGACCGTAGGGGTGGGCCCTCCAGTATCACAGCGTCCTCCTTTGGTTTATTCACTGGGTGAGGGGCTCCTGTGGGCGAGCGGGGGCTGGAGGGGGCAGGGGGTGGGGAGGCATGGAGGGTCTGAGCAGCCCCGCTGGCTGGTGGGCACAGTCGGTTGTAGGCTGAGGGCCGTGGAAGGGTCCTTGCTGATCCCTGGGCCCTGAGCCCGCTGCGTGCAGAGCCCCCGTCCTCCTGAGCAGGAAGGACCCTGGGTGGGAGGGGGGATGCGTCCAGCCCCCTGTCAGCCTGAAGCTGGAGCCGCAGAGGGATGGGTGCCCTGGTGCGAGAGGGTCTGGGGCTGCCGACCCCGCCCCTGCTTTCCCCCACCCTTCCTGGACCCTCAGCCCCTGGGCCTGTGGTATGAGCCGTCCCTCTCCCTGCCTCAGGGGTCATCTGGCTGGGCTTCGCTTCTTCTTCCGGCCCAGGAATGTGCCCCTCCCTGCTTGGCCCGCCTGCCCGGAGGGGGCTCTGGGCACGGGGTCGCCTTGGGCAGCGCCCCCATCACCCTACCCACCCCAGGCCTGACCAGAACTGCACA
Organism: Mustela nivalis; assembly: GCF_964662115.1. Lineage (NCBI taxonomy): Eukaryota > Metazoa > Chordata > Mammalia > Carnivora > Mustelidae > Mustela > Mustela nivalis. Next base: position 58,309,042 of record NC_139036.1, read on the forward strand.
GGCCTGGTTTGTTTCGTAACTTTTTGGGGGAGGGGGAGGTGAATTTTGATGTCTTTTTCCATGTAGCCCCTGGGGGTGGGGAGGCTGCCCCCTCGTAGCCCGAGAGCCCTGTCTACTTTTTGTTTTCTCAGATGACTTCATCAGCTGGAGGAGGCAGCACCCCCAGCCTCTGTCCGGTCTCCCCCCAGCTCTGGGGAGCATCTGCTGACAGTGCTGCTGATAGGAGGGGGGGGCAGGGGCAGGGGAGGCAGAAGCCCCCCTCTTTAGGGGGACATCCCTGATAAGAGGAAATTCCACGCTGTGACAAATGGCCGGTTTCCATCCGTCCACGGGGGCGGGTGGGACCTTTTCTTTCTCTTTTTAACTTGGCAAATATTTGCCAAGAACTAACGGAATCTCTGTGGTCAGCCGGCCCCTTCGGACCCGGTGGGCGGGCTGGCTGGGGCTGGATACTGGGTTAGCTTGGGGGCGGGGGTCCCGGTCATGCTGGAAGGTTCTCTGGGGTGGGAGGAGGCTCCGGTGGGTGGGCGGGCCGGGGGGCACAGTCCCTGATCCTGCAAGGCCAGTGGGTGCTGGAAAATGGGCTAATAAATCCTCGACACAGGAAGTCGGAGGGCTCATCCCAGCCCTGGCTGCCTGTCAGTTCTCCAGGCTGCCTTGTAGGAAGGGAGCTCAGGCGGCTTGCAGGTCGGAGCCTGCTCTGAGCGAAGAAAGACGGATGTCTCGCCCGGCGAGAGTCCCTGGGAGGGGGAGGCGGGCCTGCAAATCAGGAACAGAAGAGGGCCTCTTCCAGAAGGGGGTGGGGTGGCCTGGTGAGAGGTGGCCGCTGTCCAACTCGGACTCTGCCGGACTCGGGCCAACTGAAGCGAAGAGCTTCTTGAGATGTGAGACTCCTGCCTGCACGACGGCGGAGAAGCTTGCTTCGACGCGTCCGGCGGGAGCGAAGCCCGGGAGCCTTGGTTGGACGGTAGGAGCGGGGAACCCCCTCCCCGCCTTCTCCGCCTTTGGGGCGCCTTCGGTCCTTGAAGGAATGAATGAAATGAATGAGTCAGAAGGGGATGGCATGGTCACTGCCGGGTCCTCTCCCAGGTCCGCAAAGGCTAGGGTGTCCTGGGAGATCTTCCTTGATGGATGCACACCCCCACCGGCTCCCACGCGGGAACCAGAGACTGCAACTTTGTCTTCTGCGGTCTCTTCCTCCTCCTCCTCCTCCTCCTCCTCCTCGGAAAAGGGAAGGAGCTCCAGGGAAGGAGCTCCGGAGCGGGAGAAAAATGCAGCCCTTTGCATATGCAAATCCCTTTTTTCTTGCCGAGCTGCGAGCCTTTGTGCTCCTGTTCTAAGCCGGAGTTTCAGGCCAGAGGGCGAAGTCTCCGGTTTCTGGCATCCCAGTTCCCGACCAGACTCCGACGAGGCACTTCCTGCCTCGTACAACGTGTGAAGTGTAATTTGATTTGGAATTACTTATCGAATTAGATGAGGCGTGTGTGCTTTTGAAATTCAGCCCTCGATCCGCGCCCGCACAAATTTGCAAAATTTGGTCATTGATATTCAGTGTTTTCCGTCTTTAGAAGGGAACAGGAAGTTCCCCTGCAACGTTTATGGGGAGCTTGTAGCGGCTTGGGTGGGTGAATGGGGGACAAGGAGAAACGAGCAAGGAGCAGAGGAAATGGAAGAGGTCCTGTTTCCAAAGCCCTGCAGGGGGCGAGGCCCCTACACTCCCTGCCCACCCCCTGCACATGGCTGGTTCTCACTGGCCCTCTCGCTGCAGCTCTGGGAGGGAGACCCCCGGCCTTGAATCGTTTGTTGAATGAATCTGTATTGTGGTTCTGGTCCCCTAGGACCCTGTGATTTCCGCCGCCCCCCCAAAGTTTTTATTTATTTTTGACAGAGAGCACAAGCGGGGGGAGCAGCAGAGGGAGAGGGAGAAGCAGGCTCCCCCCTGTGCAGGGAGCCCGACCAGGGGCTGGACCCGAGGAGTCCAGGATCTTCTTCCACGATTATTGTTTGTAGCCATTTTTTTAAGATGCAAAGCAGTTCCGTGTGTGTGTGTGTGTGTGTGTGTGTGTGTGTGTGTGTCCGTCCGTCCGTCCCCGTCTGTCCGGTCCGTCTGTCCGGTCCCCAGCCCCACTGACTTCCCCAGGTTGGCTGACAAGCACCTCTCCCTCCCCTGCCCCTCACAGCCAGGAGCGGGGAGGCCTCTTTGAAGCCCCTGTGAATCGGTCAGCTCAGCGGTCAGCTCAGCCTGGGGCGACCTCCAGGAAGTGGAGTTTGGGGATGGGAAGCGGCATTTTGCTCTCTGCTGGGATGGCTCCATGGGGAGCTTGCAGAGCAGCAGCGTCCCAGGCCTCTGTGTGGGGCCTCTGCTGTGTCAGGGCTTGTGTTCTTTGCCCCCCCCTGCACCCCCCCGCCTTCCCTGGGAGTTCTGCGGCCTGGAGAAGGCCCCTGGTCTCTGGGACCCCCCTGTACTGGGCCCCGCGATGACTTTCGAGGAGCTTGACCAGCCAGGCTTGGCCTTTAGGTGGTTTTCTCCCAGGTTGTGGGGGCTCAAATGCTGTGCCCCTTGAGAGGCCTGGGGCTTCCCTAAAGGGAACTCCCTTCCCAATCGGGTGGGCGTCTCCCGGCGGCTGCTGGGGAGAGGGGGCGAGAGCTCCGGGCCTCCCATCCCTGCCCCCGCGGCAGACGCTGCCTGGGTCTTTGCTGGAGGACTTGGCCTGTGGAGTCGCCCTGCTCTGAGCAGGCTCGCCGCGGTGCGTGAAGGACCACGGCTGGAACAGCGCTTGGGGCGCCGGGAGCCCCCGGGAGACCTTGGCCGTTGTGATCAGCGTCAGGCCTGCATTCGTTCTCTCGTTCATGCCAGACAGCGAGTCTTGGACCTGCCGTGTGCCGGCGCCGCTCTGAATGTGGCGGCTGAGAGCCCTGGCTCGGGGTCCCGTGGAGGGGGGCGTGGGAGGGAGCACATCGTCCTAACGCAGTCCCCGTGGAGACTGCCCGAATGTAGGGTGTGGGCTCAGTAGGGGACTGCGGGGACACGAGGTGCCCAGGCCAGGGCCTGCAGGGCTGCAGGTACCGGGGGAGGTTGGGCAGAGGGCAGGAGCAGCTCCCATCACTCTGCCCTGCATCCGGGCCTCGTTGCTGGGGACGAGGAGCATCAGCCGTCTGTGTCGTGGCCACGGGCATCTGCCCGTGTCCCCTCGGCCTGCACTGCAGAGCTGTGCCGCGGTCCCAGTGGGTAGACTCTAGGCACCTGGGTGGGGAGTGGGGAGCAGCCACTGAGCCTGGAGGTTACCGGCTGGAGGGCAGTCTTCTCCGGGAGAGGCCTTGGGGCGGGAAGAGAAGAGGCCCTGGTGGGCCCTGGTATCCCCAGGAGCCCATCCTCTGACCCCCGAGTGGGCCTACCTGGATCTGCTTGGTGACCCTGGTTCCCTGCCTGGGCCCGTCCGGTAGCCTTCTAGGCGTCTTCGGACCGGTTGGCCTCGCTCTCTGTTCGGGCACTGTGGGCGGGTGGTGATTGAGTGAGGCCTGTTCAGACAACAGTGGCAGAGTCCCCGGGCTCTAAGAGCCAGGCATGGAGAGGATTGGGGTGAGCTGGGTGGATGGCATGGGCCTGACCCCGAGGGCGCTGTCCCGGGGCCAGCTGCATGCGACACGGGACCGGCCCCGTGGCTACTGCTTCTGCCGGGAGCAGAGTCAGGCAGCAGCCCAGGGCAGAGGAGTCTGGTGCTGGGGAGGATGGAACTTGGGGGGACGTTGCTGGGATGCAGAACAAGGCAACAAGACCCCCAGGGAGGCGGCAGGCTGCTGGGGCGACCCCTGGGTGTTGGCTTCCAAGTCAGGCCTTGCAGGCCTGCACTGGTGCGCTCTCCGCAGCCGCCGCCCAGGAGCTGGGCTGCAGTGTGAGCCGCCTCAGAGGCATCCCACCCAATAGCGGGCTCCTTTCCGGGGGCTGCCTTTCAGCCAGGGGAGACTTGGTGGCGCGGGGCAGGAGGCCATGGAGGGGGTTGGCTCCAGGCTGCAGGCAGAGAGGAGCGGGGTCACCGGGTGGGGCGGGGGGAGTCCTGCACTCCTTCCTACGTAGGTGGCCTTCTGCCACAGGCTGAGTCACACACGGAGCCTCTTGGTGGCAGGGTTCCTCCAGGTTGGGACCGGTGGCCAATGCCACTGCTCTTGATGGCTCACGTTCCGTGGGTCGTCCGTCCGTTCTGTTGCTGGAGGTCGTAGGTACTTCTCGAGGGCCACTCTCTGGGCGAGGGGTTGGGGGCACCACCGAGCAGGCCACGGTGTCAGGTTCAAGGAGAAGGGAGCAGCGGTGGTGGGGCGGTGGTCAGGAGCCACAGGGCCTGTTTTCTGCCCAGGTAGACAGTGCCACTGTGGCAGGGTGGGGACCCTGCTAAGAGCCACGGGGAGCCATGGCCGGTACCCGAGGCCCTAGACATGCACCGCGCAGGCCGCAGAGAAGTGCTACATTGCTCTGACGGTCGGATGACTGTCCAGTGACCGTGCCTCGCCGAGGGTCCCCTGGGTTCTGTGAGTAGTTAGGCTGGATGCCTGCGGGGGCCCAGAGCAGGGACTCCGGCTCTTGCACGGCCGTGCTCACAGCAGCCTTATTTACAGACGGGGGAGACGGCGCAGGCGTCGGGGGATGGATGAATCGATAGACAGCGGAGTGTCAGGCAGACGTGGAAAGGGAGGCCATTCCTGCCCCTGCGGCGACACGCAGGCTCCGCGAGAGAAGCCGGGTGCAGGGGACGGGGCTGCGCGAGGTCCGTAGGCCTTTGAAATCCACAGTCCGAAGGTGGACGCGAGGCCACCGGGGTGTGGCAGGGGAAGTGAGAGGTCCGTGGGCGCGGTCCCTGGGGAGGGTGATGGACGCATTCTGGAGGTGGCCGGTGGTGCGCAGCAGCAGGGATGGGGCCCAGAAGCAGACACTGAAACATGGTTTAAATGCCTGCAACTTGATGTTATATAAATGTTACCACAACCAAGAGGATAATTAGGCTGGAGGAAGGGATAAGCCAGTGTGTAGGGTCACCCCAGCCTGGGTGGTCTCGAGCCTTCTTTCCACGGTGAAGGTTGGTGGCCTGGCGGGCAGTGACGTCACCCTGGGCCTGAGAGCTGCCGACAGGGGGCGGTGGGGGGGCGAGGGGAGGAGGTTGACCCCGGGGCCGCTGGGGTGGGAATGAGGCTGCACCAGGGCCCAGGCCCTGAGATAGAACGGGCATCCCCTTCTTGGAGGAGGGGAAGGAAAGTCATAGCAGTTTGCTGTCTTTCCACATTGCCTTGTCCGAGAAGCAGGCAGGAACAGTGAGCAAAGGCAGGTGGTGCTGTGTGACCACGAGTCAGTGACTTAACCTCTCTGAACCTGGCTTTTCCACTTTTAAAAAATAGGGCTCTTTTGGGGCACCTGGCTGACCCTTTCCATCTCAGGGTTGTGAGTTCGAGCCCCATGCTGAGCGTAGCAGTCACTTAAAGATAGGGCCTTTTTTTAAAAAATGGGGCTCAGGGCACCTGGGTTGGGCCTCTGACTCTTGGTTTCAGGTCTGGTCGTGATCTCAGGGTCAGGGAATAGAGCTGTGTTGGGCTCTGCGCCTGGAGTGGAGTCTCCTTGGGATCCCCCCCGCCACCTCCCTCTGCTCCTCCTGCTCATACGCGCGGTCTGTCTCTCTCTCTCGGATAAATACATCTTTAAAAAAGCAGGACTCCCCCTGGTTCTGTTTAGCTGATGACGGTGCAGAGAGGGTCCTCTGGGACATAAATGTGAAACTTCTTTCATGTGAAGAACATCCCTTTGCTGTTTGTAGCATCTCACAAAGTTCGGGTATGAAACAGAAATTCAGGTGCCGGGGCCACGGGACAGAGGATGCGGCCCCGGCCCCAGGGAGGGGTCGCTGGGGGACGTGGGTCGGATGCAGGTCTGACCATCGTCGCGGCGGGGCTGTGGGCCAGGCTGGGGCCGCAGAGCCCTCCTCCCCCGAGCCCGCACCAGGGGGACAACTCCCAAGACCCCAGTCATTCCACGAGTGTTGTTAGGGGGTCCCCTCCCTGTACTACAGCTCTGGACGGACGTGGGGGTCCACCCAGGCTGGCTGCCGTGCTCCCTGGGGCTCACGGCGTGTGTGTGGTGGGGGACACGGATGGTAGCACACGGCCCAGCAGTGAATAGGAAGCTTTCGTATTGAGTCAATGAAGTGACGGTCGTCACAGGTTGGCCTGGCTATTTCTGATGGTGTTTCAGGGAAAAAAGGGAAAAAATAAATCACTCTGCAGACTTCAGTTTCCCCATTTGTGAAAGAAGTAGATGGAACTAGAATTCTTTGCTATCCAGTGTCTTTGCCCTTTGCCCTGGGTCGCTTTTTAAATGTAAAGTAATTGAAATAATAAAATGAAAAATTCGGTTCCTTAGCGGGACCGGCTGCATTCCCAGTGCTGGGAAGTCACATGTGAAAACAGGTGGCAGTTCCTCAGAAAATTAAAAATACTAATGCCACGTGACCCTGCAATCCCGGAAGAACTGGAAGCAGGGTTTCCAGATCTCGCACACCTGTGTTCCCAGCGGCGCTAGTCACCAGAGCTGAAACGCAGAAGCGCCCCAGGTGTTGATGGAGGGACGGATAAGCAGAGGGGACTCTGAGCCTTAATAGGACGTTCTGACACTCGCTACAGTGTGCACGAGCCCTGAGGACGTGATGTTAGGTGAGATAAGCCAGGATAAACATTGTAAGATTCCTCTACATGGGGATCCCTGGGCCTGCAGATTAGAAGGTAGAATTGGTGGGGGGGTGAGGAGTTGGTGTTTAATGGGGAGAGAGTTTCACTTTTGCAAGACAGCATTCTGGAGACGGGTTGTACAACAGCGTGAATGTCCTTCATGCCACGGGACTGAGCACTTAACGTAGGTGATGGTGAATTTCATGTTCCATGTATTTTAGCACAATTAACACTGTAGCCCCACGTGGCTGCCGTATCAGGCAGCGCGGGCCTGGGGTCCTTCCATCCTGGAAGTCCTCTGGGACGGTGTTGGGGGAGACGGTCTCTGCTGTCCCTGCCAGGTGGCCGGAGCAGCCGGGTCCCGGGTGGCTCTCCGTGGAAAGCAAGGGTTCAGAGAAATCGTCTGGGGCAGGTTGCCCTGATGGGGCCTCTGCTTCTCCCATGGTTGGGCGGGCGGGGTCCTGCCTTTGGGCCCCGCAGAGCAGTTGTGCTGGTATCTCCACTGGCCGGGAGAGAAGGGGCTTGCAGGAGGGAACCCTCACCTGTGCAAAGGCCAGGCCCTTCCATCGGTGATGGGGGTGATGGGGTGGGGGTTGGGGGAAGAATGGGGCTCGTTGCGTTTTTGTGATAATTTCTGAAGCAGGCGCTGGTGGCAGGATGTTTGCTTTGTGGTTTGAGTTTCTGCCTGGGCAGGGGGCGGGTCGCTGGAGCCCAGGAGGCAGGGGATGAGGGCTGCATGTGGGAGTGGGCGGGGCCGGTGCAGGCCCCCGACCAGACCCAGGGGCAGCTGGAAGCAATTTTCGGTCACGTGGGGCCAGGCCGAGCCGCTGGCCTGCAAGACAAGGCCCCATGTCTGTGTCCAGGAAGCAGCCGCACGGCCACATGTTCAAGGCCAGCTGCTGCGCTGGTCTTTGTTTATTTAAAGTTGCTGGAGCTGGGGACAGTCTTTCTGAAGAGGGGGCAGTGGCAGATGCCTTCCGGGTGCTGCTGGGAGGAGGCCCCGTGGCTGTCTTTGCTGCCTCCTGGGTCGCTCGCCTTTCCCTGGCCTGGGAGTGCGGTGGGCAGCAGGGACCCGTGGGCTCTGTTACTGCTCGGTCCCCGATTCCGTGAAGGGGGAGTCACGGCGCTTTGTCCGGCTGAGAAAACGGGGAAGTCGAGCGACGTTGTGCAGAGAAACCACCCACGCTCTGATTTCTGGAGTCTGTCATCTCATCATCCCGGCCGCGGAAGGAGAGGGTGCTGGGCCCCCCCGCGGTCACCTCCCTCTGACACTTCCACAAAGCAGAGGTGCGGCCACCTAGGTGCGAGCCGGTTGGGCCCACTGGGGTTTGGCACTGGGGTTTGGTTGCCTGGGAGAGTCTGGTCGCTTCCCCAGGAAGTGGAAACCCCCGTGTCCCGTGTCCTGTGCATGAACCCCGCCCGCCCCCCACCCCGCCCCAGCGCACACTTGGGAGCGGGGTTCCGAGGCTGATGCCCAGGGAACCAGCCAGCCCCTCCCTGGGGGGGACCCTGGAAGATGTTAGGATGCACCGTGTGTGTTCCTGGGAGGGGGAGGGAGCTCACCGTCCTCCTCAGTGGTCGGGGGCTGGGAAGGCCACAGGGGGACTGAGAGGCTGGCCAAGGAGAAGTGTGGATAGGCGCGTGTGGTGTATCTAGGGGTACTCCAGGACATGGCCGATGTGCTCCTGGTAGACCCTGGGAGGGACCCATGCTGTTCTGAGCACCCTGACCAGCTCCACCGGGGGAGTGGCCCTCAGGTCCCCACTGGGTGCCTCTGGCCACTCCTTCTCCAGGCCTCTGACCTGGGTGTACAGACTCTTCAGGGCAGGAAGGGAGGGAGGTTCTGATCTGCAAACTGCAGAGGCTTGAGTTATTTCTAGAAGCTCAGTCCTGCCTGCCTGTCCGCAGACCTGGAAGCAAAAACTGGAGGTGTGGGGCACACAGGTGCCAGGCAGAGAGAAGGACCCCTCCCCTGGGTGGGGGTCGGGAGCTGCCCCAGAGCCCCAGAGCCCCATCTCCCTGCTGTTGCCTGGGAGCCGCGGAGCCCAGGAGGGGCATACTCTGTCCCCGTCTATTTACGGGGACCCAGGACTGAACACACCTCACCTGGGAGTTGCAGGATGATAGCCGGGTGTTCTTCATCCTGGCTCACGGGCTGGCCCCACCGCTCAGCTCTTTGGCCCTGAGGGTCCTGAGGCCTGTGGGAGCCTGTTTGAGCCCGTGATGGAGGTGGAGACGGCCTACCCGGGTGCCCTGGGGCAGGGTGGAGGCTGGGAAGAGGAGGGCTGGGGTCAGCTCTGCCTTGGAGCTGAGGGAAGGAACCTGCTAGTAGGCAGCTGCTGGGGAGGGGTGGGGCTCTGCGGGTGCTGTGGTGGGGGGCCTTTAGGTCTGGGGTCTCCTGTAAGGGTCTCCTGGGCAATTGAGCCTCAGTTTCCCCGCTTGAGAAATGGGGTGGTGGTCGGTGCTTTGCAGATGCCTGTGTCAGACCCCCTGACGCCCCCCGTTCTGCCCACAGCCCCCGAGGCGGCTCCTGGCTGTGTTGGCGACATGGCTGAGACCCCCAGAGACGCCGGGCTGAAGCAGGCGCCCGCGCCCCGCAACGAGAAGGCCCCCGCGGACTTCGGCTACGTGGGCATCGACTCCATCCTGGAGCAGATGCGCAGGAAGGCCATGAAGCAGGGCTTCGAGTTCAACATCATGGTGGTCGGTGAGTGTGCGCCCCACGCTGGGACCCCACGCCGCGGGCTTTGGGGCTCAGTCCGCTCCTCGGAAGACGGGGGTGGGCGCACCTGGCCCGCAGGGCGGATGGCACGTGGCACCGAGCGTGCGCCCGTGTGCCTGCCGGGAGGGCGGCAGCTCACTGACCAGCAGCCTCACCCCCTGCCCCCTCCGGGGCTCCGTCCTGGACTTCCAGTGACGGGGCCGGCCCCCCCACGGCCAGGAGGTCTTGCTAGAGGCTTCCTGGTGGCCCCGGGAGAGCTGGATGGGCCCCAGGGCAGGTCACTGATAAGCTCGGCCTGATCCGGGTTGGGGGCCAGACGTGGGGGTGCACTGGGCCACCTCTTGTTCCTGAAGTCCTTGGGGCCCCATTCGGTCCTCGCAGACGCCCTGTCAAAAGGGTGTCCCACTCTGCAGGCGGCAGTGAGGCCCAGAGGGGGCCTGGCACGGTCTCTGCTCACAGGGCGGGGAGACCAGAGCTCTGCTCCCTGGGCCAGGCGGGCATCTGTTTGGGGGTCTGCGGACCCAGCATGGAATCCCGGCCTCACCTGCCCACTCAGTGGTGTGGTGCTGGTCCTCCCTTCCCCGGGGCTTACTCATCTGTAAGATGGGACCCCCGGGAGGGGCAGTTGCAGAAGCAGCAGCAGGGGGCGGGGGGAGGGGAGGACGATAATCCCAGACAGTTTGGCGTCTCCCAGACACCAGGCACGGTGGCCGGGCTCTCTGACGTAGCTCCGGCCTGGCCTGGCAGGGGCGCAGACAGGTGGGCTGGGGGGGGCGTGGACAGCCGGGCCCAGGGGTTCCCGACGTCCACCTACGGCATCCTGGGAGCTCATGCTTTTTCTTGACAGGTTATCAAAGTCGGAAAGTCGGTATAATTTAATTCTATAAAATACGTGGGCTAGTGTGGCATAGAGCAGCTCAGGGAAGGGGTGAGGTGCTGGGGCTCCACGTGCGGGGTCGTGCCTGTGAGGTGCTCCCGGTGTGGACCCTGAGGTGGAAGGTTGTTTCGGGGCCCTGGATCAGACTGTGGGGTTCCCATCCCCGCACTGGGCTCTGTGCCTGTTTCCTCCTCCGTCGGGCGGGATGACGATGGCCCCCGGGCAGGCGAGGGCGTTACACAGCCTCCCTGAGGACAGCGGCTGGCGCATGAGGGGAGAGCACTGTGAGCAGAGCCCGGGGTCTGCGGCAGCGGCTGCAGGGCCAGCCCCCCTCCCCCCACCATGCCCTCTGCCTTCTGCCCTCCTGCTGTAGGCGGGCCTCAGGTGATGTGAGGATTAGAAACAGCGGCCGGGAGTGTTTCTGGGGCCCAGGGGTCTGGGAGCCCCATAGGGGGCGGCCTGAAGCCCCGGGGGCTCCCTCGACCGCCAGGATCTGTGGACATGGGCACTGGCCAGTGGCTGTTTCTGTTCCTGGCGGCGAGACCCGGCTGCCCCCCATCTGGCTGACCCCCCCGCCCCATCCTGCCCCAGCAAGAACTGACCAGGTGGCTTCTCACTGAGCCCCGGGGTCGCTCAGCTACAGGCTTGAATGCTGAGTGCGCTGGCGGTTCTAACCTAGGTGACCCCGGAAACCAGGCAGAACCCTGCAGTGCAGCGGCCTAGCGCGGTTAGACTCTGGCAGGTTTGCAGAGCCTCCCTCTTGTGGTCCTGGGGCTCTGTGGAGCTTTCCCTTCAAACCTCATGACCTCGGTGTGTCCAGCTGTGAAGAGGAAAGCTGCATCAGGGGGCCCGGCTCCCCCACGTGGCCTCCCCGGTGCTGCTCTGCCTCGCAGCTCCTCTGGGGGGCCCTCTGGGTCCTGCCCCAGGACAAGGCACCACTGCCTGGGCATCCCGGCCCTTCCTGCCTCTCGTCCTCCCCTGACTTGGGGCCCCCACTGAGCGGGGCCGAGGGACAGCACAGCGCCCAGGTACTGCCGAACCACCGGGCCCACTGACCGGCTCTCCTCCTCTCCCCAGGGCAGAGCGGCTTGGGGAAGTCCACCTTGATCAACACCCTTTTCAAGTCCAAAATCAGCCGGAAGTCGGTGCAGCCCACCTCGGAGGAACGCATCCCCAAGACCATTGAGATCAAGTCCATCACGCACGGTGAGTGCCGGGGTGGGGCTGGGGGTGTCGACACGGGGTGCGGGGTGCTGCATCCTGAGTGGCCAGGTTGAAAGTCCGGGTCAGGGATGGTCTCCGGGAGCCCTGTAGGCCCTGGTTGGAGGGAGCCCCCTGGAGACAACTGAGTTTTACAGCAAAACCCATGGGTAGGAGCTGCCCAAGTCAGCGGTCACCAGGCCCTGCCGGAGGCGGTCCTCCCTGTGCATCACCTGGGGGATCGTCGCAGGTCCCCGGGGGGGCACCCCAAACGGGCCTTGGTGGGGGCCGGGCTGGTCAGGTTCCTCCCAGGCAGGACCCAGCCTACCCCAGGTTGTCTGTGGGGGTCCAGGGTTTCCCCCTGAGCTTGGTGGGCTCTGTGATTCTGCAGATATTGAGGAGAAGGGCGTCCGCATGAAGCTCACAGTCATCGACACGCCGGGCTTTGGGGACCACATCAACAATGAGAACTGGTGAGGACCCCTGGGGTTGCCACTGCTGGAGGAGCGCCCTGACGGCCGCCGGGGCCTGTCTCGCGGCCTGCTCCTCTGCTGAACCCTCCGCGGCCCCCAGATCCTGGGCCAGCGTGCAGTTCCCCTGAGACTCGTGACCCCCGCACCTGCTGGGGTCAAGGGTCAGCACGGGAGGCTGGCTGGGGAGCTCTCGGGGAGGGTGTGGTCTCTGCTCAGACGGCCCCGCAGCCCAGACCCTCACACTGGCAGGCCGAGGACGGGGCTGGGACGCGTGGGGGAGAGCGGGCAGGAGCCGTGCCCCAGGGCGGGCTGACGGGGCCTGTGCTGGCAGCTGGCAGCCGATCATGAAGTTCATCAACGACCAGTACGAGAAGTACCTGCAGGAGGAGGTCAACATCAACCGGAAGAAGCGCATCCCGGACACGCGCGTGCACTGCTGCCTCTACTTCATCCCCGCCACCGGCCACTCGTGAGTCCCCCGCGGAGCCCGGGCCGTGTCCGTGACTGCCCCTGTCGCTGTGCGGGAAGAGCGGTTGCAAGCTCTGCTCCCGGTGGAAGACGGTGGCCGCCACTCGGGGTCCCTGCAGTGCTGTCCCCATGCCCTCCCAGGACGGGCTTCTGGTTGGGGGCGGTGGCACACTGGAGCCAGTGGGCCAGGCTCTGGGGGCACCCTGGGCAGTGGCCTGTCCTGGAGCCCTGGCTGGGTGGGCCCAGAGCTGCTGGGGGCTTCCTTCCCCCACTCCCTCCTCTCCCCTTCGAGGGGACCCCTCACCCAGGACGGGGCTCAGAGCCGGCATCACACCCCGTGCTTCTGTCTGGGAAATGCCCTCTTCCTCCTTCCTGTCCCTTGTGTCCCTTCTTTCTGGCGAATGTCCCTTCTTCTTTCCTGTCCCTTGCTTAGGGTTTGGCCAGCCATGGCCTTACCCGTGTGTCCACACCTGGGAGCCCCCACGGACACCTGAGGGCCCTTTCTCAGCTGGAGGCAGCCCTGCCTGCCTCGTTCTGTCGCCGTCCGTCCGTCCCCCTCAGCTTGTCGCTCACCCACACCATTCTGCTTCAGCCTCAGGCCCTTGGACATCGAGTTCATGAAGCGCCTCAGCAAAGTCGTCAACATCGTCCCTGTCATCGCCAAGGCCGACACGCTGACCCTGGAGGAGAGGGTCTACTTCAAACAGCGGGTAGGGCTCTCCACCTCCAGCCAGGCTGTCGGACGCAACCCGCCAGCCTTCCTCCGGCGCGAGCCGGCGCGAGCAAGCCCAGAGCGGGCGGGGTTAGGTGGCCGCGTCCTCCGCTGCCGCAGTCCCACTCCAGGCCGCCGTCTCCGCGCCCGGGCCTGCGGCATCCTGACAGGCCGCAGGTCAGAGCCACCTGGGGAGCCGGGAGGACGAGGCCGCTGGGCCCCACGGAGCCTCCACCCCCGGTGGGCATGAGCGGGGAGGCCCCTAGGTCTCATCCCCAGAGCGCTGGCCGTGCTCAGCCGTGGCCCCGGGGGCGGGGATTTTCCCAGCAGGCTGAGGGGAGGACTGTGCCCTCGCCGTGGGCGCGTCTGCCGGAGGAAGCGGGCCACTGGGGGTCGGTGCCGGGGGCAGAAATGACGGGTGTGTGCGGCGCATCCGCGTGTGGGGGAGCCGGGGCAGCAAACGGTGGGGACAGTCGGACACAGGCAGGTGCACGCCGGGCTGTGGGGTCCCGGGCAGCACCCAGGCCCCGCCGTGACAGAGGGTTTCCAGGTGGAGCTCGAGGGGCAACTCGCCATCCCAGAGCTGCTGTCTCCGGGGCGTGCCGGCCTACAGAGGGAGGAGGGGGAGACGGCTCGGGACTCCCGTGGCTGCACCTGTCTCCCGGCGGGCCTGCAGCTCCCCCTCCTCCACTCGGGAGGCTCGAGAACTGGAGTATGAGGGTCACCAGCCCCGTAGAGCCTGCCCTTGGCCCCAGGCTGGGCCCCCTCACTTTCTGGAGGTCACAGTGCGGGCGGATCCCGGTGGGTCAGTCCAGCCTGCTGTGCGGGCGGCACCCACATCTCTCCCCTCCGGATCCCCAGATCACCGCGGACCTGCTGTCCAACGGCATCGACGTGTACCCCCAGAAGGAGTTTGACGAGGACCCGGAGGACCGGCTGGTGAATGAGAAGTTCCGAGTGAGTGCATTGGCCGTTCCCGGAGGCCCCCCGATTCCTGCTAGAGGCCACGGCAGGGTCTTCGTACTGCTCCAGTGGGACTGGGGAAGCGAGTGGGATGGCCCTGAGCCATGGGAACATGTTCTCTGGGCCGGAAGGAGTCAGAGCCCAAGTGTTCACATGGGGCTTCCTCGGGCCAAGGGTCTCCGTTCTTGGGGGCCCCGGGCTCAGGGCAGCTCCTCCCCGGGGCCCAGGAAGCACACTGGCCTTCGCACACACGTGACCCGTGCTGCCTGTCCTTCCCTAGGAGATGATCCCGTTCGCCGTGGTGGGCAGTGACCACGAGTACCAAGTGAACGGGAAGAGGATCCTTGGCAGGAAAACCAAATGGGGCACCATCGAAGGTAATTATCAAGCTGCTGGGGTCTCCAGACCAGAAAACTCAAGCCTCTTCTGCCAGCCTGGAGCTTGGGCACCCAGGCCCCAGCCGGGTGCTCCCGGGGCCTCATCTGCGGCATCGCCGCACTCGGCCGCCGGGAGGGGCCCAGTGGCTTGTCTGGGGCCCGTGGCCGTTAGCTGATGGAGCTGTGCCTTCACCCCGATCTCCCCGGGGACAGGGAAGTATCCAGAGAGGAAAGGAAGGAGCCCTGAGGGGTCCTGCCGAGTTCTGGGTTTTGGTGTTTCATAGCCATGCTGTGTGACCCTGGGCAAGTTGCTCCACCTCTCTGGGCCTAGGACAGTGCTGGGAATAGCGCTGTGAGAACAGCTGTGAGAACCAAATGGCACGCCCCCTGCCGAGGTTTCCGGGACCCCACATCTTGGTGTCCTGCGGCTGCTGTAACGGATGACTGAGACTGGGTGGCTTGAAACAGAAATGTCTTCTGGTTCTGGAGGCCAGAAGTTAAGGCATCAGTATGGCTGGTTCCTTTCAGAGCCCCTGAAGGAGAACATGCTTCAGGCCCCTCTCCTGGTGGCTGTCAGCCATCCTCCGCGTCCCTTGGGTGGCCGGCAGTCCCCACTCAGCCTTCGGACTGTGTCTCTGTCTCTTGCTCAGGAGGCCATCTGCCTGTCATTGGCTTAGCTTCCCCTGAAATTCATGGTGATCCCCTCTTAGGGTCTTTACCTTAATTACATCTTCCAAAAAAACCTCTCCAAGTAGCCCCCATTCACAGGTGCCGAGGGCGTCGGCTGTTGGACATGGTTTGGGGGACACAGTTGAACCCCCTTTGGGTGGTGGTGCCCGCGGCAGGCTGCTCTGGGCACCGCTTCACCCTCCGCTCTGTCCGTCTCCCTCTGTAGATCAGAGGATGCAGAATGGACAGGTTTGAAGGGCCATGTTGTCTTTGCTCCCGTGGCTGAGGGCCCGGCGTGGACAGGTCTGGAAGGTGCTCACCAGCCGCTGGGCCCTGTGTCCCACCCCCACCCCCGTGACACCGGGCGAGTCCCTCGATCCCCCAGGCCTCAGTCTTCATCTTCACCATCCTTAAGATGGGTGCTGTGTGTCAGGACCTTAGCAAAATGACGGACGGTCTCAGACTTGTGAAACTTTGGGGCAGCAAACGCCCTTAAGAAAGGGATCCTCGCGACACGGGACAGGGAGCTCCCTCCCTCTGTGCCTGCTCATTTTACAGACGTTATCCCGATGCCTGCTTAACTCCCCCTCCCGCTCCCACCCCTGCGGCTGACCCTGCACCCTCCTGCAGAGAGGACCAGGCTGTGGCACCCAAGGGTTCGCCCCTGCCCTGCCAAAGCCTGGGCAAGGCGTGGAGCGGCCCGATCTGCGCTTCCGCAGCCCTCCGCTCCTCTAGGGGTGTCTCTGCGGCCGCTCAGGTCCCGGCCACGTGGGCGGTCTCTCCGTCGGGCTTACCTGGGCACGTCCTGCCTCGGCTCTACCCTGTGCTCTCCAGGAACGGTTGGCGCAGGTGCCCATTCTGGAGGGTGGAGAAGTGTGGGATCAGAAGGGCCCATGGGGACTGGGGACACAGCTGCCCAGGGCTGGATACGCCTCTGCTGCCCCCTGGTGGCCAACTCCGGCCCACAGGCTCACCTTGGGGTTGTGAGAAATGGCCCTGTGGCCCCTATAGGGACCGTTGCAGGGTGGTGGGTCTCCCGCAGCCTTCGTGAGCACCCCAGAGATTTCTGCCTCCCTCCCCTCCGCGTCCATCCAGCCGGACCCCGCACTGAGCTAGCGGCTCTTCCTCGCCTGGGCCTTGCCTGCTCGTAACTGACCCGAGGCCGGGCTGCCCTGTGCTCTTCCCCGGCCAGCCTGGTGAACGTGCCCGCTGTCCTCCTTGTCCCTCAGTCCCTGGTCCTGTTTCTTTGATCCTGGTTTTCGCCGTCCTGAGACGGTGCACCCATCCTCGGAAACTGCCTGGCGTGTTCCGGAGGAGGGTGGGGTGGGAGAGAGCTCGAGGTGAGCTCATCGGAGGCGGGTGGCGTTGGAGTCCCACCTTACAGAGGAGGAAACTGAGGGTCAGAGAGGCCAGGAGAGGCAGCAGCCCCACGCGCACACTCCCAGCCGTGGGGCTCCCATCTTCCCGCCAGCTCTCTCCACTTCACGTCCGGAGCAATGCCGCGTGAGTCTGTCGGCAGAAGGTTCTAGTGCGGGCACAGCCCCGTGCCGGTGGGAGGAGGGCCGGGCTGTGACGGGCAGGCCGCCGCGGGAAGAAAATCGCAGGGCTTGGCAAGGGGGGGACCCTGGGGCTTCGGGGCTTTTTCTCCCCAGCTTCCTGGGGGCGATGGGGGAGACAGGCCCGTTCCCTGCGCTCTGAGCCCCGATGCCCCAAGACCACAGACGGGGAGGCCTGTTGGTGTGTTGGGTGCATGAAGGTTTGATGACACACACGAGTCATGCAGCAGAGCCCTCGGGGGCGCGGGGACACTGCCTCTCGGGGGGACCTGGAGGCATCCGGGGGGCCGGTCCTCCCACGTCCACAGAGCTGACTGCTGTCCTGCAGCCCGTGCTTTGGGCATCGGCGTGTAGCCGGGCAGCGTAGGGTTCCTGAGCTCAGCGGCAGTGGTGACCAGCGTGGGAGAAGGCCCAGCAGGGCCCAGGTTCCCTAAATGCCACTTCGGTCCCTGCCTGGTTCCATTGCCACCACTCCCTGTTTTCAGGGTCCCCTGGGACGTGCTGCTCTTCTCAGGAGATGCCCCTCCCCCGGCTCCCAGTGAGGAGCAGTGGCCCTAGTGGCCCTGCTGGACGGGAACCCTCTGGGGGGTGGGCGCCTGGCAGGGCCTGCCTCAGGGTGTCTGCAGAGTCCGGTGCCTGTGGGAGCCCAGTGCTCCCCTGTGGGGTGGGGACTCCCACCCCCACCAGCCCATCCACCCAGGCTCCTGAACTACTGGGGGGAGGGGAGAGGCAGGGCGGGGGAGGGGCTTCGAGTGACCTTAAAGCTCTTTTTGTCTCCTCAGTCGAGAACACCACCCACTGTGAGTTTGCGTACCTTCGGGACCTCCTCATCAGGTGAGAGAGGGCCGTGGGGTGTTGGTCTTGGCCCCCCGAAGGCCCTGAGAGGGCCTGAAGTCAGGTGTCTGGGCAGTGGGGGAGCAGCCAGAGGTGCCGGACAGTCGCCGACCCGTCCTCCCCCAGGAGGACCTCGGAAGCCCGTTGTCTAAAACAGCTCCGTGGAAATGAAGCAGAAGTTAAAATCCTTCTTAGTCTGTGTGAAGGCCCCCCCGCCCCCGGGAGGGAAGAGGCTTGGTTCTCGGCAGTGCAGCCTTGGGCCCCGGGGGTCTCTCGTGCCGGGCATGGAGATCGTGTCCCCCACCCCCATCCCAGTGTCTTCTGACCCCACCACTCTGACCTGGCTGAGGCTTTCCCTTAGTTTTCCTTGAGCTCAGATAGGGAGTGGCCGCCCTTAAGTCGTTAGAGAAGGTGCTTTGTGGCTGGGTCTGGGCGGGTGATGAGACAGTGGGGCACCTGCCGTGGTACCAGGAGCTCCTGGCTTCTCTGTTAGAGGATGGGTGCATTCTAGGCATTAAGTGGCCGTCCCTGGGTGGGGGCGGCTCTTAGTTTGGGGGTGGACTGTGGCTTCTGGGAGTGACCCCACTGTGTTGGACACAGGTCCTGGGGCTTCTTGGTGGCAGCAAGGACATTTGAACGCTGTTCCCTCTGAGTGTGCACCCAGCCCCTACCCTTGGACTGGCCACAGGCTTGGCATGGAGAGAAGGGGGCCGTGTGCGTTAGAACATAGGTGTTCCGAGACGGTCTGGGTCACTGTGGAAACTGCTTTCCCCCACGCCCCCTGCCGTACCCCAGCCTGGGCCCACTTGGCTGGGCCTTACAAGCCCTCCTGGGGGGCTCCCTGAAAGCCAGGCAGGAGGGATGGGGTGCTGGGGGAGCAGGCAGTGGGAGTCCCGGCTCCGGCCCTGTGGGGTCAGCGCCCGTGTCCCCCCATGCCCCCCCAGGACGCACATGCAGAACATCAAGGACATCACCAGCAGCATCCACTTCGAAGCCTACCGTGTGAAGCGTCTGCACGAGGGCAGCAACGCCATGGCCAACGGCGTCGAGGAAAAGGGGCCCGAGGCCCAGGAGATGTAGACCCACCCTGCCCCGGGACCCGCCCCTCCCCCCGCCCTTTCCAGCACCGCCCCCAGGCCCGCCCACGTGCCCCGTTTTATTTTATATAATTTCCTCCACTTGCGTCGCTCTCTGCCCTTCACACGCCGCCCAGTAACGAGGTCACATGCACCCTCCTGCGTGTGTGCGTCCTTAGCCGCTCCGTGCGGGGCCTGGACCTGGTCCCGGGACGGGAGGGGCAGGAGAGGGGCCTCTGGCCCAGCGCCAGGCCCCAGTCTCTGAGCAAGGCAGGCCTGGGTGGGGCGGGTCAGGCGGGGGGGCGGCCTGGCCGGCCTGGAGCCCCTTCCTGCCTGCTCTCCCTACACGGCCCAGGCCATAACTCAGACCCGTAACTCAGACATCCTCCCCCCTGGCCCCCCGCCCCAGGGGAGACTAGTTAATTCCATGAGATGCAAGTTGCCAATTGCTTAGAAGCGGGGAGGCCCGTCAGTGCCCGCCCGCGAGCCCGTCCTGCAGCAGAAAGTGCCTTTATCTCAGCCGTCCACGAGCCCGCCTTCTCTCCCCCTCTGTCCCTGCCGCCGGCACTGGGGACACATCCCGGGACACATCGGAGAGAGGGAGGTGTGTCTTCATCTCTCCACCCCCCACCACTTTGATTGAGCATGCAAGGGAAGGGAACAGATACCCCCACTCCAGCCCCGCCCCGTGATTTGGGGGAAGGTCCCAGCAGGTGAAATCCGGTGGAGGTGCTGAGGGTCGAGGATGTGACCGTGTGGGAAGGAGGGGGCTGGGCCGTCCAGAGCGGCCCAGGTGACCCCAGCGCCTGCCTGCACCGCCCCACGTGACTGCGAGAGTGTTTCTGTCTGTCTGTCTGTCTGTCTGGATATCTCTGGCCTAAGATGCTCCGCCCGGGGTACACCCATTCAGCCCTCCTGGGCCAGGTTTTGCTCTGACACCTTGACCCCGGGAGCTTTTGTCACCCTAAATATGCCTGGGTTCCCGCACCCCAGAGCCCATCGTAAATACGCCCCACCCCAAGGAGGGAGAGGTCAGGAGGCAGGTGTGCGTGGGCCCTCACTGGGCTGCAGCCCAGGCTGGCTTCTTGCAAGGGGAGGGAAGGGGATGCAGACAGGCCTGTGCGGGGGAGTGTGTGTGTGTGCGTGTGCGCACACGTGTGTGTGTGTGTGTGTGTGTGTACGATGTCCTTGCATTGTGTGTTCCCTCCCCACCTAAGACAGGAAGGACCCCTTAGCGAAACCGTGTACTTGCCGAATTGCCACATTTTTGCCAAAACCAAGACTGCGAAGGACACCTCCACCTTTGGCGGCGGGGCGAGGGCGCGGGGGGGCAGCCTCGGGCGGGCCGGACTCGCTTTCCTTCTCTGTAGCCAGATCTCGGCAAATGGTGTTTCACCGGCACCTGTTTCCACAGTGGCCTTTTGCTATGTGCCTCCTGAGAAATTCATCTTTTTGTATAAATAACAAAGTCTTGAGACTGTATTTCCTGAAATAAATGTCCAAACGCAAACCTGCCGGCGGGGGGGGCACGTGCTCCTCTTCCTGATCCCAGAGGCGCGGTTCCCCGCGGGAGAAAGCCAGCCCGGCGGTGCTTGCGGGGGGCTCTTCAACCGCGTGATGGGGAAGCCGGTGTCGGGGAGGTCAGAAGCCCGCGGGTATGTGGAAAGCCAAGGGCAAAGCTTTCCTAATGGATAAGGAGGCTGCGAAGTTTCCCACCGCGAGGCGCCGCAAGCCTCTTCCATTCCTGTATTGTCGGAAATAAAGTTTCTCTAGTTCAGTTTTGTCCTATCAGATCGAACCGTAGAAACTGGTCAGAATTTGACAGTAATTCCCTACCAGTGACTTGTTCGTGGAGAACGTGGCCCCGAGGAGAGGGAGAGGTTCCGGAGGCTGCCGTGGGCGCCTGGCTCTGCACGACACCCCTCCCCCTTGCCCCAGGGTGTTGGGGGCCGGAGCCCTTTTCTGGGCATAACACGCTACCCTGAGCCGGGCCGTCTCGAACGGCGGAAATCATTCTGTCCTGGTTCCTGAGGCTGAATGTCCGCGGCGGGCGTGCGGCAGGCTGTCCTTTGCCCCGGCCTGCGCCGGCTTTCCTCCTTGCAGACGAGAAACCGATTTCGCGGAAGGCACCCCTGTTGGTTTGGGGCCCTCTTCAGGATGGGTTCGTCTCAGTCCATCGGCAAAGACCCTGTCTCCAAATAAGGCCGAGTTCTGAGGTTCTGTCTGACGACATGAATTGGGGGCAGGGGCAAGTGCTCTTCAGTACCCCCCCCCTCTGTCGCTGGGCCCCAGGGACAAGGTGGCTGCAGAGGGCCCCGCAGCAGGGCTCCGATGTGGGTTCAAGGTCGGCTTGTTCTGCGGAAGGTCAGTGGGTTTCGTGTGCAAATGAATCAGTGGGCGGAGGCCCCATGAACCGCGGGCTTCTGGGGTCTGGGGTCTGTCCGGCACTGCCGACCCCTGCGGGGGGCACGGGAGGACAGAATCAGCCCAGGGCGGGGCTGCGGGACCTTCATCTCAGGGCTCTTCCCAGCTCTCAGCGACGCTCTTGAACTTCTTGACGCTGAGGCTTCCCCTCCTCTCCCTCCTCCAGACTGAAACCACCCCCATCTTCACACCTGCTGGACACCCGTGGCCGTGGCCGGCAGCTGCTCTCTTGGGCCTGATCCCCCCCCCCCCCCCCCAGGGCCCAACGCCCTCTCCAAGCCTTGATCTCTGTTCCGGAATCTGGCTTCTTCCCCCAGGGGCTGGCTTACCGGGTCTGGCCAGCTCCCCGTCCCTGGCGCTGCTGGTCCCTCACCAGGCTGACGGGGACCAGGACACGGGCTCTGCCCAGCCCACCTGCACGTCCCTCCAAGGGCAGCGCAGGAATGCCGGTGGCGATGGGGGCTCTCCCACCCAAGCAAGCAAATCCCCTGCTCTCCATCTGGGTGACCAGCTGTCCCAGTCTACCTGGACACGTGGGGTTTCCAGGGATCTGGAACTTTCAGTGCTAAAACCTGGAAGGTCCTGGGTGAGCCGGACAAGTTGCTTACCCTGTGGAGACCCCACACCACCCTGCCCCCTCCCACCGATCAGGGTCATGGTCTTGGACTCCTCCGCCCAAGGGGCTCTTAAGGAGTTGGGCTGGTGCCAAGATATCCTGGGGTGAGCAGGGGCCTCCACGGCCAGCCAGAGCGTCAGACTGGCTCTGAGCACCTGTGGGGGTGGGATGTCCCCAGGGGGCTGTGACCAGGTGTCCCGTGCTCCCACATTCCCTGCTCTGGGCTGCAGGGTTTGACCAAGCCAGGAGAAGGATTCAGTGAAGGGGCAGTTTTTGAGGGGGAGGGGGTGCTTTTCCAGACCCTCCCTTGTGTATGCCTTTGCATCCCGGGGGAACCATGCGGGTGGCCCCCACCAGGGGGAGAAACCAGATGGAAATCAGCTAAAGGGTCTCTCTTCAGATCTGTATTTAGGGATGTGCTCCCCCTTATTGTTCAACGTGACATGAACCAAGCAGATGATGTGCAATGTGGGAGATGCCAGGAAAAAAAAATACCCACAAGGAAATGAAAAACCTACCATCCTCCCTAGAGCCCATTCTGGGGGCGGGGCTGGCGTCATTCTCATCTTGGTTCCTCTGCTTTGCCTCGTGTCCTGCTTGATTTGGTTTCAGGGGCACTGGGAAGAGGAAGTGGGGGGGCAGGAGGGCGAGGGGGTGTCATGCCGACCAGGCCAGACCCCCGTGTCATCAGCTGAGGGGTTTGGAGGCATCCTGTCTTGGGGACCACCCTGCAGGGGTCCCTAGCTCCCACTCACCCCTAGCAGGTGGCCGGATCCTTCCCAGATGAGACTGCCTGGTCCAGGCAGGAGCCCTCTGTCCCCGGCCCTCTCCTACCCCCTTTCCCCCGCTCGCCCCCACTCCAACCCCCTGAGGAAGGGGAAGGGGGACAGGCCTCTAAGAAGGTCAGGCCCAGCTCGGGTGTCCCAGACGGTGGAAATTGGGACTCGCTGAGCAGACCAGATGCATTTCCTGCCTTGGCGCCTGGAACACTGCAGGTGTGTGCACGGCCCCAACCACAGTCGGGAGGGGCCGGGGGAAGCAGAGGCAGCTGTGTCAGGGATGCGGGCGTCAGCGTCACGCCAGCACGTGGGGCTGTCCCCGTGAGGAGCCCAGACCTGAGAGCCTGTCGTTGGAGAGCCCCAGGGAGGCTGTGGTCCCCTCCGCCCACGCAGGCAGGCCGCAGACCCCTTGCCCTGCTTGCACTCCGAGGGCGCTGGCCTTTTCCAGAAAGTAAGACGTCCCAGCTTTTCTCTGATCATATTGGCCCTACCTGCTCCCTGTCGAAAGTGTGAAAACAGACAGAAGCCAGAAAACAACCACCCTAACAGCGAACACAAACCCCCTGATGCCAGTCCACCAGCTAATGGATAGGAGATACAGAAGTGCTTTAAAACATATTGGGGAAAATAATAATAATAATAATAATTAATTAATAAATAAATGCATCGGCGAACTTGTCTGTCTGTCTTTCCGAAACTGAGCTCAGACCGAGCCCTCCCCTTTGTAACCGGTGTTTTCACGATCAGGGAGGGTTTTCCTACTTCATTATGTTTTCTTGGAGACCGCGATTTTCGTGGCCGTACATTAGCCCATCCCATACCCCTGCCTCACTGTGGACGGCTACGGGTTCACCCCCGTCCGTGGGCCGCGCCGGGAGGGCCCGAGGGTCGAGCCATCCCTGTCCTCCTCAGAGATGAAAGAGGTGCCTGGTGGCAGGAAGCTGCTGGAGACGGTTCTGAAGCCCACGCTGTCAGGGTCTGTGTAGACCCAGAGCCAGGAGGGGCCCTGGGATCGCGTGGACCCGTCCTTCACCCTCCTGCCTGTTGCCCTCGAGGCTCTTGTTACTGCCATTTGGCACGTGGGAGGGCAGAGCGTCCCCGAGAGGTCGTGCACACCGGCCGTCAGGGTCTCATGGAGTTCAGGGCTCACGCACAGAGCACGGCTTGGACCCCGTTACCGAAATGCTCATTTCTGAGCTCCTTTTCCACGTAGATTCAAGTATGCAGCTGGGTGTCTCCCGACTGGGTCCGCCAGGGAGACGCCGGCAGGTCACCTCTCGGTGATCAGATATTGGGGACGCCCCAGAGGCCAGAGGGGGTGGGTTGGGGAGGGAGGGTGGGGGGGGGCAATGGCCCCTGGGCCCTGCCCTGGGTCACTCATGGTCTGAGATGACCCTGATCAGTCCCTCAGCTTTGGGAGGGACAGGAAGACCCAAACAGCCTTGTGATCATCGGTCACCGTGGTTTATGTGCCGAGGGAGAAGTTCCAGGCCTGAAAGGTTGGATAATGGGGGACCTGGCCCGGGATGGGGTAGGCATCAGAAGGGGCCTCCTTCCTCAGGGGGGGCATGGAGTTGGAGGGGATCAGGAGGCCGAGAAGCTGGAAGTGGCAGAGGGCGGGGGGGGGGAGTGTGGGGGGCTGATTCTGCCCCAAGCCAAGTCCCTGGCCTCAGCACCCTCCTTTCCCCTATCCGGGTGAGCCCCCAGCCACTCTCCCGCTGCACCGCTGCCTGGTGCCCCACCCCCCCAGGGCAGCCGGGCTCCTCCAGGGACAGCTGATCCCCAAAGTCCCCCACGCATGGGGTCCCTGGCCAGCCCTCCGCGGTTCTGTGAGGAGCCCGGGGCAGCCGCTCAGCCGCGTTTCCCGGCCGAGGGGCGGATCCCGACAGAAGAGTGCGGCTGAATGGATGCCCGGAGCCCAGGGAGAAAGCGTCTTCCTTCCCGTCAGCGAGGACGGCTGTAAATAATGAGAATAAAGAGGGAGTATGAATAATTAAAGCTGCCCAGAGTGAGTGGGTCTTGAACCGTCTGCCTGATTTAAAAACTAATTACTTGGAGAGTGTCACTGGCAGGGAACGGCTGCCCGTTTTCCACCATGCCCGCCTCCCCCCTCCCCCTCCCCCCTCCTCCCCCTCCCCCTCCTCCCTCTCCTCCCCCTCCCTCCTCCCCCTTCTTCTGTCGCCTCTTCCCCTCCTTCCTCCTCTCTCTCTCCTCCCTCTCTGTCTCTCCCCTCCTCTCCACTCGGTTCCCCCTCCTCTCCCCCCTCCTCCCCCCTCCAGTGGTGCTTGGTGGGGGGGACAACAGCATCAGGCTGATCAGCCAGACCCGGCCCAGGGAAACCGCCATGGCCCCTCCATCTCCCTGAGTAATGACTTCAGTAGAGCCTGCCCCCCCGAAAATACCCAAGTCCCCTGAAGGAAACAGCCCCATGGGGGGGGACCACATTGGGGAGGCGTCGAGGACCCACGCAGGCAGAGCTGAGTCTGGAGCTGGAGCACTCGGGAGACCCCAGGGGCAGCCTCACCAGCCAGGCCGGGTTGGGCCCGGCTCAGACCTGGCCTCTGCAGCCTGCCCAGAGCCCCTTGAGGGGGCTGGGGGAGGCGTGGCCCCAGGTGGTGCCCCTGGCTGGGTGGCTCCTGGACACATGGCCCTCAGAATGTCTTTGTGTGTCAGGAGTTGGGGTAGAGGGTTGGGAGGGAGTGTTTATGGGGACAGAGCTTCAGTTTGGGCAAAGAGAACGTTCTGGAGGTGGATGACCATGGCGGCCGTACAACAGTGTGAATGTGAACGCCTCCAAACTGTGCACTTAAAAAAGGCTAAAATGGTTATTTTATGTTCTATTTTACCACAATTTTAAAAATAAGTATGTAAAAAAAAATGGCTGTCTGTGTCTTGGGCCCACTGGGTCTGGGACAGGCTGGTCTCATGGCAGAAGATACGGTTCCAGCATGTTCCGGCATGACAGAGGGTGCGTCTCTGCGTCTCCCGCTGGAGAAGGGGGCCTTGGGGCTGCGGGGGGGCCTCTGCCAGGAGAAGCGAACACTGTACCCTGCGGCCAGCTGCAACTGGGGCTTTGAGTGCTGGGTGGGGTTAGGACCAGCAGTGCCTCCCAGAGGGTCAGCTGTGGGCTTTGCGGACATGGCCTCAAGGGGGCGTTGCTGAGTCTTGGGATTTGCAACCAGATTAACCCGAGAGGGGCACTGGATCCCTGCTCTGGCTCTGGGGCAGGTCAGAATCCTGCAGGAAGTTCCCTTCCCCTCCTGCTCCCCAGCTGCTGCCTTTCCTCACCCCTCCTCCTCACGGTCCTGTCTGGAGCTCCAGCTCCCCCGGGCAGCCGGATCTGTAGGGGAGAGAAAAGTCTTTCCCTGTAGCAGAGGCCCTGCTCTTTCTTTGTCCAGCCCTTCAGGGCTTACAGAGCATCCCACTCCCATGGTGCCTTTGGAGAAGGCCCATCAGGGGCTGCCAGCGCCACTGTCCCGATGAGGAGACAGCTCGTGCAGCAGGGCGGTGGTGGAGGCCTGCTCCCACGGTTCCTCCTCTGGGGGCCCTGCACTCTGGAAGCTGCTTTGGGCAGCCCTTCCTCTGCTGCCACCCTCCGTGGGAGGAGTGGGGCTCAACACAGCCATATTCGATGTCACCGCGCTGGGCTGCCTGTGGTCTCAGAGCAAGAAGCATGCGTCTGCGTGTGCACAGGTGAGTACTCCAGCAAGTACGCGTGCCCCATAGCACAGGATACAGGGAAGCAACGGGACTGAGAGAGCCCCCTGGTTTGGGATTGCAATCAGTGTCCTGTCCAAGTTCACACGTCCGTTGTGATGGAAGTTGGCAGTGGGGCCCTTGGCCAGTGACTAGGTTTCTTCAGGATGTGATTCATGTTTTACAAGAAGGGACAAGATAGCTCTCTCTCTGCCTGTGTGCGCACTGAGGAGAGGCCATTGGAGCAGTGAGAAGGCAGCTGCCCACAAGCCATGAAAACCCTCTCACCAGGAGAAGAATCTATCAGCACCTTGATCCTGGGCTTCCCAGTCTCCAGAAGTGTATGGAATAAGTTTCTATTGTTTAAGCCACCCAGTCTATGGTATTTTCTTATATCTTCTCAAGCAGGTGAAGACAACCATCATCACCATCACCCACCATCACCATCACCACCACCATCATCATCACCACCATTATCACCACTATCACCATCATCAACACCACCATCACCATCACCATCATCACCACCATCACCATCACCACCATCATTACCACCATCATCACCATCATCATCACCATCATCACCATTATCACCACCGTCACCATCATCAATACCCCCATCATCATCTCCACCATCACATCATCACCATCACCACCACCATCACCCATCACCATCACCACCATTATCACCACCATCACCATTATCACCACCATTACCACAACCATCATTATCATCACCATTACCACCTTCACCACTGTCACCACCATCACCATCACCACCATAACCAGCACCATCGTCATCACCACCATCATCACCCTCAGCACTGTTACCACCATCATCACCATCACCAACATTATCACCAACATGCTGAAGCTGACCTGATGGCCTTAACTTGCTTCTCTGTCCTGGAGTCAAGAGGAATGAAAAGCAAGGGCATCTGGCTGGCTCAGTCAGTGAAGCATGTAACTCTTGATCTCAGGATTGTGAATTCAAGCCCCACATTGGGCAGAGAGATTACCTAAAAATAAAATATTAAAAAAAAAAAAAAAAAAGGAATGAAAACCAGCCAGAAGGTGAAGGGTAGAACTGACAGCAGAGGAGAAAGTGAGCTGTTTGCAGCCCCTTCGGGTGCCCATTCTGCTGCCCAGGCCTGTTCACACATGCTGCCCACCTCCCCCTCTAGATTTTTTAACATCTTTATCATGAAGTCCTTGTCCGGTAATTCTAACCTCTCAGCCATCTCTGGGTCTACTTCTACTGACATTTTTTCTCCTGATTATGGGTCACATTTTCCTGCTTCTTTGCATATAATTTTTTATTTACCCCAAATGTTATGTGTAAAAAACCCAGGAGAGTGCAAAATAAATATATTTCTCCTGGAAAAAGAATATGACCCTTCTTTCAGGTCATGAGCAGGAGGGGCTGAGCTCATCCAGTTCGCAGCTGAGCCGGCTCTAGGCTTGGATGCTGCATTCATTAGACCCATTTCACTACTGGCTTCCAGGGTAAGATGAGGCCTTTCCCTTTAGTGATTGGGAGAGAAGATGGCAGCATGATAAAGTTAATGTGTGTCTCTATGTACAAGGTGGGCGGAGTGTGCTCATATGTGGCTGGCGTGGCAGGGGGCAGGTGTATGGAGGGGGAATGCTGTTGAACAAGCGGGTCTGGGTGTGCAGAGGTGGGTGGTAGTTCTCAAAGATGGCAGAACATATCTTTGAAGCTTAGACATGACTGCTGTGATTGGAGCAAATGATGATGGGCTTTCTCTGCTGACACCGGCCCCCTCACAGACCCTGGGAGACATCTCAGGACTTCCAAATCAACTGGCCACAGGCCACGTCTGCTTCCACGTAGTAGGAAAATGTGAATACCCCAGTTCTCCCTTCAAACCCCAGCGCATGGTGCGTTGCCCCCCCCCCCAAAGGAATTCACCACTAGAAAGCAGAAACTGCCTGGTCCTGGACCAGATCTCTGCATCCCAGCCTTGCCCACAAGAGGGGCTCCCATTAGCCCCACTCAGCTCCCTGCCACATCTCCCACAGAGCTTTTTGGCTTTTGTCAGCTCAAGACAGCCCTAGAAATCTGTGGAAGCCGAGGGGGTATGTGTCTAATAAAGCTGGAACTCTGTAATTTAGCAATTACTGTAACCCACACTTGTAATTTCGGGGGCTTCTCGTAATTCTTCTTTGTACGCTCTCTCTCTTTTAAAAAATACGCGGCTCTAATAGCTTTCTCTTTAATGCTCCAAAGCCTGGCGTTCACCCCCTCCACCCCAGGCAGCTGCAGAGCCCACAAAGTGTGCAGACGGCGTTTGTGCTTCTTTTCAAGGATTAAAAAGGTTAATTTAATGTTCGGCAGCTCCCAAAGGAAATTGAACTTGCTCTTTGCAATTGTGCATGACTTCAAAGCCCAGAATCCATCCAGTTTGATCATCGGTGTGGACTGAAACCCGCCGCAAGGTGTAATCGGCCCACCTCCCAGGCTCTGTTATTAACCAGTCCCTTTACTGCTCCCTGAACGCTCGAGCGCCACTCATGCTCCTTGGCCTCCATTCATGTGATTACCTGTTTGTTCATTTAAGGAAGGTTTGTTTTGAGAACCTCTGCGTGCCGGTGATATGCTTCCTATGGGGAATCTAAGTCATAAAAGGCAGGATCTCTTCTCGGGAGTTTGTACGTGGTGGGGAAGACAGATGACCGTCTCGTAAGTCTAGTTCAGAGCAGAGCTGGCCCAGGGGCTGTGGGAGCGGGGGTGGGAAGGTTGGAAGGACGCCGGAGAGACAGCGCCCGGGGAAGGGGCAGCACTTGGCTGAGGCAGTGGGGAGCATCAGGGCATGAGAGAGAAGCAGCGCACAGTGGTCAAAGACAAGCACATAATTCCGTGGAGCTGGGAGGAAATCTGGAAATGGGGAGGAGATGGCTCAGAATGCAGGCAGGGCCACGCTAGGAAGGCCTTGGGGGTTATGGTGAGGAATTTGGCTGCTTTTTGCAAACCATCGGAGCTACTGAAGACTTTCCTGAAGGGAAATGATGCAGTTAGTCTGCTTCCAGAACAGTGCTGTGCAAGGGAACTTCCGGCAGCCTTTCCAGTGTTCTATGGTGGAGATGTCCAGCGCAGCAGCCGTGAGACCCTATTAAAAATTTGAAATATAGCTGGGGCATCTGAAGAATTGCATTTTTTAAAAAAGATTTTATTTATTTATTTGACAGACAGAGATCACATGTAGGCAGAGAGGCAGGCAGAGAGAAAGGAGGAAGCAGGCTCCCCGCCGAGCAGAGAGCCCGATGCGGGGCTCGATCCCAGGACCCTGAGATCATGACCCGAGCCGAAGGCAGAGGCTTTAACCCACTGAGCCACCCAGGTGCCCCTGAAGAATTGCATTTTTAATTTTGCTTTAAACTTGCCTACCGTATTGGACAGTACGGTTTTAGACAGCGTTCTTTATAAGCTGCGCAAAGACCGTGTTGATGCTGGATAAGAACAGGAGATGAGCCGGTTACGACGGTCTGTGATGACCCAGGTGAGAAGCATTAAGGATCTGGCTTAAGGGGGGGGGGGTGCCTGGGTGGCTCAGGGCATGATCCGGGGTCCTGGGATAAAGCCTGGCATCAGGATCCTTGCTCGGGGGGAGCCTGCTTCTCCCTCTCCCGCTGCCACGCCCCCTGCTTGTGTTCTCTCTCTCTGTCAGATAAATCAATAAAATCTTAAAAAAAAAAAAACAAAAAGAATCTGGCATAAGGCAAAGACTGAAGAGGAGATGACAGATTTGAGAGAGATGTTGAAGAGCCAGGCATTGGCTATGGCTTGGAGGGAGAGGGGGGATCTTAAATGACTTATGAATTTGTTACTGTGTCCCTGGTCGGGGTGGTTCTTGTGTCACAGAGAAAACCGGACACACACACATACACACACAAATGTATTTTGTATGTTATTAATACCACTATAATTCATTATGTATTAAAATATATTGTATATATTATATAAAATATGCATAGGTATATTTTATATGTACATAAAATATATACTCACTATATAAATATATGACACACACACACACACACACACCATAACAGACCTAGAGTAAGAAAGAGAAAACCAAAAAAAGAAAAAACATTGAAAATGGTAGACTAATGAAATTTATTTATTTATTTATTTTGACAGACAGAGATCACAAGTAGGCAGAGATGCAGGCAGAGAGGGGCGGGGGGAAGCAGACTCCCCACTGAGCAGAAAGCCCCATGCAGGGCTCAATCCCAGGACCCTGAGATCATGACTGGAGCTGAAGGCAGAGGCTTTAACCCACTGAGCCACTCAGGCACCCCGACTAATGAAATTTAATAATGTAGTTAGGGCTGCCTATTTCATTTACACCAAGTAATGTAAATGACATAAATCACCGGTTAAAAGGAAATGACTCTAGAATCAGGTCAGAAGACAAACTCAGTTATACCTATTTATAAGGGACATATATGAAATAAAGCAATTCAGTCAAGTTAGACACAGAAGAAGGAAAAAGCATACTAGATTAGCCTAACAAAACCAGAAGTATAGGGGTCATAATATTGACACCAGCTCACATTCAGCTCAAGGGCAGAAGCCCTTAGGGGCCACAAAGGGGCCACGGGAGTAGAACAACGTGGTGTGAGATCTGGAGGGCCAGGGGCAGGGGCCGGGAGGGCAAGCCGGTCAGCATACTGTGGCTTGCGTCTCCACAGCACAGGAAAAGTAAGACCAGAAATAAGTAAGGCAGCAGAGAGTTTGAAAATCGGCTCTAGACGGAGCCCACAGCTGTGTGTTAACCATACCCCGGGGCTGGTGTATTTTCTCTTCGAGCGACCACGGACATTTACGAAAGCTGATTCTAGGCTATGCCATGAAGAAAACCTCAACAAGACCCCCCCAAGAGGAAGCACTGCTGACCACATCAGACTTCAGTGTAATAAGACGGAGAATTAATGACAAAAATGAACATAAAAAATTAACTATTAAAATGGGTGCCTTAACTAATTGATACAATTGTAAACCCCAGCAGCGTAATGGTCCAAAATTCATATAGACGGTAATTCTGAGCTTTACTATAAGCTTTGGCTCTGTGCCGGGTTCCCAGATTTGTCTCCATCTATCCCACATGAACGGAGCAGAGCTTCCTATTTGTTGGGAAATAGTTGGGTGTCTAGATCACACGCACCCTTAAAAATATATTGCTCGCTTCAGCTAACAAATCGATTTAGCACATTATTACTGATGGAGTAGGGTAAAAATAACCATCTCTCCGTCGTGCCCTTGGGCGGAAAACTGGATGTAGCAAGAATGGGAAGAGTTAAAGAATTTTATGCATTTGGAATATTTAAGCTACGTCAGTGGTAATGTGAAGTCAAGCCACATATCTTTCTAAAACAAAACCATCCTTAATGAGAGGATAAATCCCAATAGATTAAGGGTATTATATATGAGAGCCAGATGTTATCGTCTTGACCTGCAGACGATCATAATGCCTCCTCGCAGGGTCTGGCAATAGTTTTCTTTTTTTTTAATACTAAAAAAAAAAAAAAGAAAATTTTATTTATTCATTTGAAAACAAAACAAAACAGAGAAAGCCCAAGCAGGGGGAGAGGCAGAGGGAGATGGAGAAGCAGACTCTCTGCTGAGCCAGGAGCCCGACATGAGGCTCGATCTCAGGACCTGCAGATCATGACCCAAGCCAAAGGCAGACGCCCAGCTAGCTGAGCCACCCATACGCTCCAGTAGTTTCCTTTTTTTTTTTAAAATCTGGGTAGAGACACTCCTTATCAGATGTGACCTGTGCATGGGTAGAAAAGAAAGCAGTTTGAAAAGACCCACTTTGTGACCTAAGCTATAATCAATTTGGTGACCTCTCCATGGATGTTTGAAAAGTGGCAATATTATGGAAAATCCTATTTTTCTACCCATCTATCTCTTAGTCTTCTACTGCTTTGTAACAACTGACCCGCAAACAGTAGTGTCCAACGACAGGCAACCATTCACTCCCAGTTTCTGTGGCTCAGGAACTGAGGACCAGCAAAGGGAGAAAGTGATGCCCAGGGTCTCTCGACAAGGAGACGATGTTGGCCGAGGCTGCCGTGACGGGAAAGCATGACTCGGGCCAGAGGATTTGCTTCTACGATGGCTCCATTCGGCTGGCTGTTGGCAGAAGCCATGTGGGCTCCTTGCCACATTACAGCTGGCTTCCCCGGAATGAGTGACGTAAGGGACAAAGAAAGAACATGAGCCGACCAGAAGCCGTGATGGCTTTCAGGCCCCAATCTTGGAAGTGATGCACCATTATTCCTGTGTATGCCAGGGGTTACAGAGACCGCCCTCGGGGCCCAGCGGGAAGGGAGGACACAGGGCTCTTCTTGATCTATTTATAGACATCGCTAGAAATTTCTTTAACCTTATGAATTGTGTTATTAAAATACTTTGTCCATTTTTTTCCCCATTCGTCTATCAATGGAGAGAAATATTGTCAACCACTGCTGTTCTGAATCTTTTTGTATTTGCAAACTTTTTGTTAATAGGTTTTGATTCCATATTAATCTGCAGTATGACGAATGAAACAATTTTTTCACTGTGGGTCTTACCTTTGATCATTATAAAATAGCGGCGCATTTTGGTATCTTTCGCTCTTGGTGCCATGCTGACGGTCAGAATGTTCCAATCCCTGTTTTCTGTTTGTTTGCCTTTCCCTGATCGTGTTTGCCTGCTGTTTTAAATTTTAATCTCTCCTTAATATTTAATTTCTCTTTTGTTTTGGAAGAACCTCTGGTAAACAGCATATCCTTGTAAGTTTTTTTTTTTTAATAAAAGAAGACACTCATTTACTTATATTGTTATGACAAACACATTTGGTTTTAATGCTTTTGTCTTCTTTGTTTCTCTGTTTTCTGTGTGTGTGTGTGTGTGTGTGTTCCAAGTCCTCCGGATTTTTCTCTACAGATTGTATTTTTACCTTCCTGGCATAATCTCTGAATAATTTGTAAGGTAGTTACCTCTTGTTAATTCTGTATTTAATTGTTTTTTTTTTTTAAGATTCTATTTATTTTTATTGGAGAAAGGGAGAAAACATGAACAGGGGTGAGGCACAGAGGGAGAGGGAGAAGCAGGCTCCCCGTTGAGCAGAGGGAGAGGGAGAAGCAGGCTCCCCGTTGAGCAGGGAGCCAGACGTGGGGCTCAATCCCAGGACCCTGAGATCAGCACCTGAGCCGAAGGCAGAGGAGCCCCCAGTTGTATACTTAAGAACATTAAAATGTATACACTTTCGAAGTTATCTTTTAATTACACTAAAGAATGTGTGTTGTTTTAAATGTTAAATAATCTTAAAAGAAAGTAGCAAAAAGTCACCAGTTTCATACCCTGTCTCTCCCCCAAAATTCATAGGTGGGAAGGCTAACCACGCCCCTCCAGGGACGGTGCCTTTGGGAGGTGACCAAGTCATGAGGGCAAAGCCACAGGAATGATATTAGTTTCTTCCGTTAGAGACCCTTTCTGCCGCTGGAGGAGACGCTAAGAGGGAGGTCTGTGAACCCCGCAGTGAGCTGTCACCAGAAAGAAGCAAAATCTGCTGGCAGCGTGGTCTTACACTTCAGCCTCTAGAACTATGAGACGTCTGTCTCTGTGGCTTAAAAGCTACTTACTCTTCTTTGGTATTTTGTTATAGCAGTCTGAACGCTATTTCTTCCCACCTTGCCTCTGAGATCCCTTTTTCAAGCCTATTTCATCTCGTTTTGATTTGGGTTTTGGCTCACCCCTCCATAAGGCGCTTCTGTGACCTCCCTTGATGTTGCCCTCAACGTCCCGTGGCGGAGAATGAAGACGTGTCCCCGCACTTTCTCTCCCGCCCCGACACCTCCTTCCCTGCTCTCTGTCCATCTATTATGGCATCCAGTGGGTTAAAATCATTATTTAGAGTTTGGGTTATTGGGATCGTACCATAAGGCATTAGGAAAACACCAGCACCGAGGGAAATACTGTTACTATGTCTACATGTCCCTCCGTGTGTCCTCCATCTTCTTAGAGTTAATATATACATTTGTTCATAATACCTCATTAGATACTGTTATTTGGTTACACGACTGATGAGGTCACAGTCACGATTTCGTCCTCAATTCTCGAACACCCCGCTAGGTTCTACGTCCCCCACGATGATTACAGCAGGCGCTTCATGCGTCTCTCCCGCGGCACCTGATGGACCCCCACGTTCCTCCCAGAGCTCTGCTCTCCCCGGGTGCCAGCCCCCTCCCCGTCCATGAACTCGCAGCTTCTCTTTCCTTCCCACGGGCGTGTGCGGCACCTGTTTCCCAGATCAGGTGTCTCCCAGGGGCTTCCCGAAAACGCCCGAGGGATGCGTTTCCTGAGCTTCGTCCTGACAACGTCTTTGCTCTGCCTTCATCCTTCGCCTGCATGCCGAGCGCTCCCTGAAAACCGCTGCTCTGGGAGCGCCCTGACTGGGTTGAGCTTTTGTCTTCCAGTCCGCTACTGCGGGAGTGAACTTGGGGCCTTTTGTGTCCTTGGCACGTGGTCTCTTCGCTCTGAAGCTGTTCAGGTTATTTCTCTAGCGCCGCAGTTCAAATATGCCTGTGAGGTTCCTGGACGCACTCGTTTCAAATTCACCTCGCTGCGTCCTTTCTAGGTGTTTTCCTTGGGAGTTGAACTGAGGGACTTTGGACACCACGACCTTGGGCTCTTTCTGGTGGATACTGGGGGCCACGAAAGAAGTCTGAGTGGGGAGGGCTGACGACTCCCTCCCAGCTCTGCCGCCCGATGCTGGTGCATCCAGATTCAGAAGCAGGTCTTGTACATACGAAAATCCTTATTCAACAAATGTGCCTTAATAATAGGCACCAGAGAGTTCAGGCAACGCGGCTGGAGGCAGGCTCAGCTCCCAGCATCTGTCTCTCCCTCGCTCCCCCTACACCCGTACGGATGGCTCGTCCGGGGCGTGCCCCAGCTGCCAGCGCGTCCCTGAGCTTACAAAACTGTGGGGTTTTCCCTTCATCCCTGGTCGGGGGGCCCTACCATAGTCCTTGCTGACCTCACTTCGGGAGGATGGGGGACCCCCAGGCAAGAAGACCTTGGACCCTCCTATTACTTCCCAAACAAGAACTTCACGGTGTACCGTCTGCCTTTGGTCAATTCCCACTGCTCCCGAAGGCAGATTTTTGACAACTATGTCCGGTTTAATGCTTGTTTTTGTGGAGCGAATTCACTGAGCCCTTCATACCATCACAGCCCAGAAGGACCTCCATCAGACTG
Organism: Mustela nivalis; assembly: GCF_964662115.1. NCBI lineage: Eukaryota > Metazoa > Chordata > Mammalia > Carnivora > Mustelidae > Mustela > Mustela nivalis. The sequence goes on from NC_139036.1 coordinate 58,344,463, forward strand.
AGGTTTAAAAATCGGGGCACCTGGGTGGCTCAGTGGGTTAAAGCCTCTGCCTTCAGCTCAGGTCATGATCTCAGAGTCCTGGGATCAAGCCCCGCATCAGGCTCTCTGCTCAGCGGGGAGTCTGCTTCAGCACCCCTCTGCCTGACTCTCTGCCTACTTGTGATCTCTGTCTGTCAAATAAATAAATAAAATCTTAAAAAAAAAAAAACAAAACCACAACCGTATGGCCGGACAATCTTGACAGATACAGAACAGTAAGGGACAAATGCCATGGCCATTTACGAGCAGTAATTATAAACTTCATCTGTGATAATGGTTGTCTACCAAAACCTGACAGCCACTTACTGGCGAAATGTTAGAAGCTGTCTCTTTAACGTGAGAAGCCACTTCAGGAGCTCCAAACACAAATGTAGTTTTTTTTTTTTGAAGATTTTTTTTGAAGATCCCTATACACCCACTGTGGGGCTCAAACTTAGAGCCTTGAGACCAAGACTTGCATGTTCTACTGACTGAGCCAGCCAGGCGACCCCCAACAGATTTGACACAGGAAAGGAGATGTTGTAGGTCAGGAGGTGGCCGGAACAGTGACCTTGGAATGCGTCACTATCTTTGAGGGTGTGGCTCCACAGCTGGGCTCCGGAGGTCCGTGTGCGGTGCCAACCTCCCACCCGTAGGGCTGGAGACGAGCAGCTGGTCTGTGCACATCTCCCCACCAGCACCGCAGGGGAGAGCTAGGCCTCCAGGTCCCCGTATCTTCCACATATGACACATGGGCCTCTGTTCCAAACCCTAAACCACTTTTGGTATCCTACAAAAGCAAGGCAGTCGGGGAAACATGGCTCCGAACCTTCCAGTTCCCATGATACAGAGTGGCGGAAATGGGGGTGCTGGGTGTCTCAGTGGGTCAAGAGTCCAACTCTTGGTTTCGACTCAGGTTGTGGTCTCCGGGTCATAGGATCGAGCCCCGTGTAAGGCTCCCCACTCAGTTCTGAGTCTGTCGGAGATTCTCTCTGTCTCTCTGCCTCCCTCTCCCTCTGCCCCTCCCCCTGCCCACACTCACTCTCTCTTTCAAGTAAATAAAAAAATAAATACAATCTTAAAAAACACACACACACTCACACTAAAAAACCAAAGGGGTGGAAATGGCCTGCGGGTCCTGCAGAAAAATCTACATGCAAGCATGTAGAAAAATTCTGCCCTAGTCTTTGGACAGAATAAGAAGATCTACTTTAGCTCCAAACCTGTCTTGAATTTCTCTGGGTCCCCAGCCCGGGGGAAGCGAAGGGAACGGCTTGTGAACATTCCTGCAACGTCTGGTCTTTCACGGACGGGGCTTTGAAACTTGTGAACCTTGGCTAGACGTGGCAGAAAGAGTCTGTCTTCTTCTGGCCAGGCTGCTTTAACCCAATGAACTTAGACGCATGGCATATAAACAACACACATTTATTTTTCTTATTATTCTATTCTGGAGGCTGGAAGTCCAAGACGAGGACGCGAACAGACCCGGGGCCTGGCGGGAGCCTGTTCGGGTCCGCAGACGGGCGGTGGAAGGGGTGGGCTTGCTCCCTGGGGACTCCTTCAAGCAGGTGCGGACCCCACTGGTGCGGGACCTCCCGAGGTCCTTTCCTCCGGTACCCTGGGGGCCAGGATTTAATGAAGGAGTTTCAGGGGGAAGCTGACATTCAGTCTAATACCTGGAAGACCGTAGCTAACCCTCATGTTAGACTCTCGAATTCTGACCATGTTCCTATCAAGGAGAAAACACATGTGATGCTTCCTACGGAGGAGGGAGTCTCATACCGGGAACAGGTGTGCCCTGTTTCTCTGACTCCACCGCCCAGCCTGGGGACCCAGCCCCTACCCAATAGGACACCCCAGGTCTACTCCTGAAGGTGGAGGTGCTTGTCCCATGTCAAGCTGAAAGCACCGGGGTGGGGGGCACTGACTGTAGCCAAGAACCATCTGGGAAGTAGCCGCTGACATCTGTTTAAAGCCCTGGCTATGGGTCCCCTGTCGTGATTTTCAAGTTCAGTCTTACTTTTTTGTCCTAGGAAGGGTCATCTCGTTTGGCCAAGGCTCTGTAGCAGTGCACCCCAGTCCTGGGACTCAGAGTGGGAGGCGGTGGGGTGGGGCTAAGGGGTCCTGCAACGTATTCTGGGGGACAGTCTGCCTCGAGCGAAGCAGGACTTCTCTGGCGACGCTCACTCTCCGTGTAACGGACCGAAGAATCCCAGGAAGTCCACAGCCCCGCCAGGCCCGCGGTCCCTTGCAGGGCTCAGAGCTGAGCGCAGCGGCTCCGGAAGGTGCAAAATGGATTTCCAAGGTTTCAGTCCGGGCCTGCGGAGAGAGAAAACGGGGACCTGACCCCGGGCCCCCCTTCCCGTCCCCGCTGCGTGGGGGTGTCACGCCCCGTCCTCAGCGTCCTGTGTCCGTCGGTCGTGGTGCTAGAGGCTCGGATCTTGCAGAACCACAGCCGCCGCGGCCGGAAAGCCTCCCTGGGGCAGAAAGGCAGGGAACCGTGGTTGTAGGGGAGCCCTCCGCCCTGCCATCTGCGCGCACCGTCTCTCCCGCGTCACCCCTCCCCAGGCTCCCACGTGGATCTTTGTGTAATTAATTAATATTGCATTCATCAGCGCTTAATTCATGTTCTTGTAATATACAGGATTAAAACCAATCCTACGAAGAGAGCAGCAATAGGCTCCGGCTTTCCGGGCTGGGAGAGAGAATAAGGAGCCCCGTGACAGCCTCGTCTGCTTGCCCGCCCTCCCCAGCTCTGGGCGCGGGAATGCGCAGCACGGGGAGCCCCCTGCTCCCCGCCCCCCCCCCCCCCCGCTCCCACCCCTGCCCAGGAACACCTCCGCCTTCCTCCTGGGGCGGGGGCCAGGCTGGGAATGCATTCGTCAGGCAGAGCAAGCCGGGGTGCGGAGACAGGACAACGGGGCAACGGGGTGCAGGGGAGGCCTCCGGACGGGTCTGATCCGAGGGCCCCGCCTCCCTGCAGAGATGCCCGCCACGCGCTGTGCCTCCCGGTGCCACTGGCCTCTCTGCCACCGTCTGCGTCCCACGGCAGCGAGGGCTCCCGGCCAACCACCGCACAGAGCAGCACGGAAGGGAGACTACGTGGCGCTTTCAGGGCGTGGATTTTGCTCTGTGACTAGAGGGAGAGGAACGCAGAGGACCCGTACGGTGGGGGGCTGGGCTGTTGAGGGCAAATCCCATTGGGGTGCCCGGTGGGCAACATCAGGGCGCCCCCGAGTGTTGATGCCGGCTGCAGACTTTGCTCCGAGGCTGCTCAGTGCACGTGGGGGTGTGTATGGTCTTGGGGGGGCCGAGGCCGGCTGAATGCTCTGTCTCAGCCAAGCCTCTCCCCTCGTGACCTCCAGGCAGAGGCCCCTGTCGCTCTGGCCGTGGTCCCCGGGGACCTTGTCCCAACACAGCTGGTTATCTGGGGAGAGCAGGAACAAAACCTGGCGGGAGGGGGCACCCGGAGTGACAGCCACCGTCACCAGGGAGGGGGTTGGGTCACAGCCCTGCCTTTGTGGACCCCACGGCTCTGACCCCTTCCTTCTCTCTCCTCCCCTAGCACAGCCCCTCCTCCTCCCCCCTGCTTTTTAATGCCTGCCTTTCTGCAAGGTTCGTGGTGTTCCCTCCCCATCCCTGAGCTGCCTGTGCTGTCCCCTTTCCGCGAGCTTCCAGGAGGTCCGCAGTGTGGGAAGAACCTGAAAGCATCCTGGGTGCTCAGGGCGGGAGCCCCTCCTTCCTCTGCTGGTGCCCCCCGTGGGCAGCCATTCCTTCCCTTCCTCTGCCCCCTCCCTTCGTCCCCCGCCTTCCACAACTTCCCAGGTGCGGTGGGGACGTGGGGAGCCAGAGGGGATGGGGGCAGCGGGACCAATGTTGAGAAGGAAGGCTCACCTGTGCCCACCTGTGCGGGGGCCGGAGCAGGCAGAGCCCCGTGAGCCAGGGCCAGGACCAGGGACGGTGCGTCGCTGGGTGCGGCCAGCTGAGGAAGCTTCTGGAACGCTAGCTCCTGGGATAGCAGAGAACATCCAGAAGGGCTAGAGCAGTGTGGGGGCTGGAATGAGCGTTTCCGTTCTCTGTCTTGGTGCAGAGCTTGAAATGCCGGTTGGCTGTGAGGCTAAACGAGACGGGACGTAGACAGGGTGATCACAGGGCAGGGAACGGGCACGGGCTGCGTGCGCGGACGGGAGCCCCTGCGCGCCCCCACTGTGTGGCCACGGCGGCCACCCAGTCTCCTAGGAGATGGGTTCTTCCTTTTCTTTCTGCTGCCTGGAAGAGATGGGCCAGTCCGGAGGGTGAGGCTCCTTACCCCTCCCAGTGGTACCCAGCCACTGCCCCCCCCACTCTTAGCCACACTGTGGTAGGGGGGCTGGCGAGGGCCCCCGGGGACCATGCCGCCGGTGGTGGCTATTCCACCGACCCTTGGAGAGCCGGGAGGGACGTGCTGTTGCGGGCCGCCTGCCTGGCATCCTTAGGCGGCTGGCTGTCTCTCTGTCCAGCGTTGGCTCGACGTGGCTGGAGGCGAGGGTGACAGGGAGGAGGATGTTCTCGGGACAGCTGGTGATTTGACCTGACACGTGTCAGACAGGCACTGGCCTCCTGCCTGCATCCCCCCGGGGAAGAGCCCTGGCAGCTGCGGCTCCCAGAGCTGGGAGAACCGCCCCGGAAAGCGGAGGATGGCCGCTAACGAGCCTGCAGAGGGGTTGCCCAGTCCGCGGGCTCAGGGGGAGCGGGCAGGGGCGGTGGGTGCCGTCCGCCTGCTGACCAGGCCCCGCCGTGAGGCTGCCCTGCCCTCCCACGCTCGGGGCCACCTCCTGGGTGGTCTAAGGTTGACCCTGGAAACCACCTGCTCCTCTCTCTTATCAGGACAGTGCTTCAAGTGTGGAACTTTCTGGAATGTGCTCTCTGCCTTTGAGGCATGTTTTTATTATTTATGTGTAAATCTCCCTCTGGTGTATTTATCCTTAAAGATAAATAAAGTCAGTGGCTGGAACCGGGGTTCTTATGGGAGAGCCCTCGAGACGATGCCGAACTCGGGTCCTCAGGAAGCCCCTCCGGTGGGTGGGCGGGGTCTGGAGTGGACCGGACAGCCCGGCCCGCTCAGACCCCAGCACCTAGGATGCCGAGAGAAGGTCTTTAAGGAGATAATTAGGGTTAAATGAGGTCACCAGGGTCACCTTCATCCAGGGTGACTGGCGTCCTTCTAAAAAGTGGAGATGAAGACACACTCACGGAGGGAAGACCGTGTGAGGGCGCGGGGAGAAGTGTCCATGTGCAAGCCCGGGACAGAGGCCTCCGCAGAAACCTGTCCTGCCCACACGCCTGGATCTCGGAGTCCAGCCTCCGAGCTCTGGGCAAGAAAATTTCTGTTGCTAACGCGGCCCAGCCCGTGGCGCTTTGTTGAGGCAGCCTGAGAGACGAGTACAGAATCTCTTGGAAAATGTGAACCCAAAAGTTTATTTCTAGGGGCTCAGTCTGGTGAGCATCCGACTCTTGATTCTGGCTCAGGTCGTGACCTCAGAGTCCCAGGATTGAGCCCCGTGCTGGGCTGCGCTGCGCTGGGCATGAAGCCTGCTTGGGATTCTCTCCCTCTGCGCCCCACTGCCCTCTAAATAAATAAATAAAAACAAAATCTGTTTCTAAAAGATACATCCCAGGTCCCTAAAAACATCTGCTCTGATAGAAGAAACTTCCGGAATGCGTGTGCTGGTTCACGCCAAGTTTTCGTGCTCCAAGCCCCCTGGCCAGCACATTCCCCCTCAAAGATGTTTTCTCAAAATGTGTTCTTTTTTTTTTTTTCCCTTAAAGATTTTATTTATTTATTTGACAGAGAGAGATCAGAAGCAGACAGAGAGGGAGGCAGAGAGAGAGAGAGAGATTGGGGAGGAAGCAGGCTCCCCACTGAGCAGAGAGCCCGATGCGGGGCTTGATCCCAGGACCCTGAGATCATGACCTGAGCCGAAGACAGAGGCTTTAACCCAGGTGCCCAAAACATGCTCTTTTAAAAATGCATTCACACAACAGACCGACCTTCAAATACACGTTTAAGGAGCAATTATGACTATGCCCACTGTCAGAGTGAGGACGGCGAGGCTCACGTGCGTCCAGTTGGTTGGATAAATCACGAGTTGGCACGTTTGTTTTTTTCAAACCCACCACCTCCTGTAATGACGTGTTCGCCTTTATGATAACGCCACACCACTCTCAGTTGTAGCTACGAATGGGGGTAAAGTATTCCAGTAAGAGAGAGAGGAATGACTGAAGGAGGGGGACCCTGGTACCTGCCCGCCCCTGCCCCAGGGCACGTCTGCCGATGTCCCCAATTCCAGGAGCCACTGTCACACACCGCGGGCGCGTTTCCTCCTACAGCTTCTCCTATCTATGACCCACGTGCTGAGAGGGCCTCCCTGTGTGGGGGCCAGAGCGTGTGGCCCTCTCACCCACGCGGTCACGGGAGAGGAGACGGGGCGGGGCTGCTGCCAGGGGGCCTGGCAGGCAGTGGGCGCTGAGTCTTCCTGCCACATTCTACAGAATCACGCGGCCTCCGTCGGTCTTCTCAACCTCCCTCCTTTGCTCACAGAGCCTTGGGTGATGACGTCCACACCTGGGGGTGACCATGCCTTCCTTTAAATTTCCTAAGCAATCTGGATCTTACGCCTGGGCTGCTAGGGACAGAGCCCTTACCTTATACCCTTGATTCTGGAGTAAATGAAAGAAGTCATGCTGTGCCCATTTTACAGATGGGGAGAGAGAGGCGCAGAGAAGCTGTCATGTGGCCGGCCCAGTTCTGGCACTTGTGATTTTTAGGCCTCACATAGATACCTGGTGCTCTTCCAGAACAGTCTGCCGTAGGAAATTTGGGGACATGAAGCCATTTGACAGTGGGGTCACTACCTCCATAGGGTTCAAGAAATTCTGCTGTAAGAAGATGTTGGGTCCAAATCTACTTCCCAAGTCAGGGATGGCTGCTTTCGCTGGGAAGCTTAGCTAAGGAACAGGTTGGGACCACGAGCCCCTTAACGTGCTGTGGGTGGCAGGGGTCACACAGTGTGCCCCAGAGGGCAGGCCCTCCTGCTCTGCAGCTTGCTAGCAGAGTGTGCGTGCGTGTGTGCGTGTGTGCGTGCGTGTGTGTGTGCGTGTGTGCATGTAGAGGGGGCGCCCCCTTCTCATTACCTGGGGTCTCTCCGGCAGTGATTAGAAAGGAACCAGAGAAGCTAAAGTCAAAGGAAATGGAAAATTTTTTTTCCTCTAATAGCAAAATCAGGCAGAAGAAGAGCTCCGAAGTGATACTTCTTAACTCAGCTTTTTCAGGTGCAAGAGAAAAGCACTCAAATCGGACTCTAAACCAGGCAGGTTTGGGCCTGGCGCATCGACCTGAAGGCAGCCAGGGTCTGGAAGCTGCACTTGGACAAGCGAACCGAAGGGTCTGCTCCGGTCCCAAGACAGGCGGAGGGAGGCAGGCCGGGAAGGGCCTGAGCAGCTCCTTTGGGTGGGCTCCCCGGGGCCACATCCCGGAAGCCTGGGTGCCAGTCCCTCCCCCACCATCCCACAGCCCTTGTCGCAGAGCATCCCTGAGGACGCCTTCAAATATTCTCAAAGCAAAACTAACCATGACAGAAACCAGGTCAGCCAACACCATTAGTCATCAAGGAAATGCAAATCAGGGGGTGCCTGGGTGGCTCAGTGGGTTAAAGCCTCTGCCTTTGGCTCAGGTCATGATCTCAGGGTCCTGGGATCGAGCCCGGCAGGGAGCCTGCTTCCTCTTCTCTCTCTGCCTGCTTCTCTGTCTACTTGTGATCTCCGTCTGTCAAATAAATAAATAAAATCTTAAAAAAAAATGCAAATCAGAACTAAAGCATGACGTCATGTTCCACTTAGGGGGGTGGGGGTGGGGGGAGGAGCTCATTACTGAAAACAATGGAAAATGACCAGCATTGGTGAGGATGTGGGGAAGTCTGAGCCCTGCTGCACAGCTGGGGGTGGGGGAGGGGGCAGAGATGGGGGTGGGGGTGGGGGAGGGGGAGGGGCATGTAACATGGGGCAGCCTCCTGGCCAACAGTCCAGTGCTTCCTCGGTAGGTTAAATCCAGAATCACCAGACCCAGCACTCCCAGCCCTGGGTACCTGCCCGCCAGACCTGAGAGCAGGGACCGGAACACATTCTTGCGTAGCCACGTTCACAACAACGTTATTCCCAGTAGCCAAACGGGAAACCAGCCCCATGTCCATCGAGAGCAGAACGAAGTCGGACGTGATGTGTCCAGACCCTGGCAGATGATTCGGCCTTAAACAGGCGTGAGTGTCGGGGTGCGCACAGCACGGAGGGACCTTGAAAACCTTGTGCTGGAAGACCGGAGGAGGGTGTCTCCGCCCCTCGTAATGCCAGGGGCTCAACTTTTCCTCTCTTTCTCTTCCTTTCTTTCGGAGGATGAGGTCATCCACTTCCTCTCCATGCTTCCTGGTCCGCATTGATCTCTCCTGCTGGATGGATGAACAAGGTCAAGGTGGTCTTCTCTCCTTCCTGAAACAGCTTCGGAGGCTGGCTTTCAGGACAACCCGTTCCCTGGGTTGCCTCCCGCATCTCTGCTGTCCCGCTCAGTCTCCTTGACTGTGAACACGGGCCGGTCCCCTCTTGGACACCTCAAGCAGTGCCCACCTCCTCGGGGTCCGAATCTCCCCCAAGACTTTAGGTACCAACCGCGCTGACCCCCAAGTTCCCATCTCGTCTGTCCTGAACGCCCGGCTCGTGTGTCTGCCTCCGGCACGCGTCTGCGGGGTGCCCCATCGAGACGGCGCACAGCACGGCCAAGCTTGTGCTCCAGGTTCCTGCCTCCCCGACCTGTCCTGCTTCAGGAACAGCAAAGCCACTCACCAGGTGGCTTGGGCGCTCTCTGCCTCCTCTCTTTTGTCACAGCCCACAGCCCGGCTCTCAGCAGCCCCAACCGGCTCCACCCAAGCCTAACCTAGCCTTCCTCCTCACCCCGGTGATCTTCCATCTCCTAACAGGTCTGCCTGCTGCCCCCAAGCCCCCTCCAACAGCCTCCTTGCCACAGACAAGCCAAGGCAAGCCTTTGGCAACTTAAGTGAAACCAGGTCAGTCCTCTGTTGGAAAGCCCCCACGACTTCCAGCTCTGAAAAAAAAAGAAAAGAGTGCTAAGTCTTTATCTTTATCTTGGCCTCTGGGGCCCAGCATGAACCAGTCCCAGTTCATTCCTCTCTGAGCCATACTGCCTGCTTGTGTTCCTTGAACATGTGTGCACTGTGCTGTCTCAGGGCCTTTGCACTGGCCATTCCCTCTCCCTGGGCTGCTGTTACCTCCTGAGTTCCACATGTCTCACACCTGCATCTGTGTCTGTCCATCAGAGAGGCCTTCTCCAGCTATGCCGACCTTGAAGGGCAGCTGTTTTTGCTCCCTCTCTGCACGTCTCGCCTTGTTCCCACAGCTTTTATGCCACCTGCCATGTATATAATTACTTACTTGTTTACTGTCTTTCTGCCCTACTTCGTGAGGGCCTGCGCTTTGTTTTGGGTACTGTGTCTCTAGGGTCTGGCCTGTAGTCGGCCCTAATACATGGGTGAAAGAGAGTAGCCCAGTGCCTTTGCCCATCATCTTGAAAAGATCTGGGCTAACTCTATCTATCCATCTATCTATCTATCTATCTATCCATCTATCTATCTATCTATCTATCTATCTATCTATCTATCTATCCATCCATCCATTTATTTTTAAGTAGGCTCCATGCCCAGTGTGGGACTTGAACTCATGACCCTGAGTGCAAGGGTCCCACGTTCTGGTGACTGGGCCAGCCAGGTGCTCCTGGGCTAACTCTGGAGATGTTTTGGGACACAGAGGCCTGGCTGGTGAGAGGTCAAGCCCCAGAGGTGAGTCAATCTGAGTTTGACTTTCCCTTGTGTCTCTCTCTCCAGGATTTGGGGTGCTTTTTCCATGCATACTCTCCTTTGAAGGCAAGAGGCCAGGACAACAGGCTCAAGATGCCAGGAGGTGATCTGAGGTCTGTGGGGGGCATCAAGGAAAAGCTATAGCCCCCAAATCTAAGGTGTAGACCCAATCTGCAAATACCTTGCATGTGGTCTTTAAGGGGATTTGGCTCCTGGCTGAATGTCTGTGGTCTCCCCACTGGCCCCAGCTTCCGGGCCCCCTGGGCCTGGGTCCCCCTCGCTGCACTCTGTCCGGGTGTGGGCAAGAGACACTCACATGCCTCTGATGTTAACGGGGAGGCGCAGGGAGAGAGCGAGTTGGGGCCGGGGACGCCCCTGCCACGCCGGCCTGGGACCCAGCCAAGAAACACCTTTCTGGCTTGGCTGTCCTGGAGGGAGGGAAGGGAAATCTGACAGCCCAAGGACCCCAGGGTTTCCAGACCTGTCCCATCGGGCAGCCGCTAGTCTGAAAAGGCGGGAGGGTTGTCAGCAAAAAGTCAACCGAAATTTATTCCTTGAATCCGAAACTCCTGGGTGGAGAACTCAAGGCCAGAAGTCAGAGAATGGGGAGCTGCGGGCTACGCATGCTCCCCTCCTCTCCCCTGCTTCTCTTCTGGGGTCTGCACTGTGCAGCCAGGAAAAGCGGTGCCTAAGGGCTAGGGCGCCCAAGGTGCCCTCGGTCTCATCCGTGGGAAGCAAGGAGATGTCCTTGCCTGGGGATGCCGCTCACTGCCACTCTGCCAACGGGCAGCGATGGACTTGGTGGGAACCACGGGTCATCTGGGGCAGTGATCTGCAGCTTGGGGAGGGGACAGCCCACCAAACAAGTACCCGCCCTTGATCTCCAGCATAGCCCTGGGGGGGTCTTTCTGCTGTGTATGGTGTCTTTACATTAACCCCTTGAGGAGAGAATTTAATTTGTAATAAATCTGTATTACGGTGGAGGTTCAGTGCCCCAGCGACTATAAAAGTTAATTCCTTATCCCAAACTTTATTATACAGCTTTTGCAATGAGTTGGCTTGTCGTTGAATTCCTGGTTTGGGCCACGAAGAGTAATCAGTGTCACCGAACAGCGTCATGGAATATGTCCCCTCTCTCTGCAGCCCTCCACCGGCCTCACCCCCGTGTCTCATCACCACCAGCTGGATCCCCTTGTAATCAGTCTTGTAAATGGGCTGCGCTGGGCCATGACTGCCTGTTGGCTTTGACGGTCAAGAAGATGTTTTCTTTCTGTTCCTGAACGGCCAACTCTGTTCTTTCTCCTTCTTTTAAAGTACTGTATGTTCTTGGGGAGATCATTTTCCTCCTGAGCAGAGGAGGACTCTTGACAGCTGTTTAGGAAGCAGGGCTCCTTAATCCGGGACCCAAGGGGGGCTTCCAAAGGTCTCAGAACCCCTTGAAATTTCTGGAAAATGTTGTGTCTACATGCATGGATAAGCACTTAGTTCCCTTCTGAGGAAGTGAGGAGGTTTCTACAGATGGACAGAGGGAATCCACCTCCCAAAGGATAGTAGCTAATATTTATTGAGAAGTGATATAGACCAGACACCCGAGGTCTCTAACCTGGTGTTTATGGACCTGTAGAGGTCCAAGAGCTTGGATGAGGCAAGTTTACATATTTAGTTTTGGCAAAGTTATCCTGCAATTTAGTATTTCCTTCCATTAAAAATGGCCTCAACACACCACTGTGGTTTTCACAACTGTTTCTTCACTACATGAATATTGTTGCAGATATCGCAAAATATTCTTTATGCCCGACATCACTTGGAAATCATGTTGGTTATTGAATCAGCAGCTACACTTTATTTCATACATTGAGGAAGAAGCACATATACTATGGCTATCTTTACGATATATTTTAAGAACGGGCATTCATTGTCATTTGTCACCTCTGTAATTCTATGCATTTCATTTTATGCATTTATAAGTATTATTCTGAGACGGAGTCCATGGCGGAGACACAATTAAGCACCACTGGTGTGTACTAGAGCACACGCATGCATCTGAGACGAGGCTGTGTCTGAGTTTGGACACCTCTCCCACTTCCTACCTGCCTGGTCTGTGCTCTACTGGTTCCCTTTGAAATGGGGACAACAGCCACCAAACAAGGGTGCTGAATGGTTAGAATTGCTGGTATAGGTGAAAGTTTTGAGGCACCCCCAGGTACGACATCATACTCTTTACATCAGTTTTCTCATTTAATCCTCCTGCAACTCTATACATTCAGTCCTAGAATTATTCCCATTCTATAGATGGAGACACTGAGGTTTATTTTAAGGAAGAGCCCAAGGTCAGCTAGTTAGGAAGTGGTAGAACTAGATAGAAGTCCAGGCCATTGGACCGCCAATCCCCCGTGCAACACGGGCTTTCATTTTTTACCCATAATATTTACCACGCCTGGCACTCTTTATTCCTTCTTGTAGATCTGAATTCTGTATGGCATTATTTCCCTTCATCCTGAAGAACTGCCTTAGGCATTTCTTGTCATGCCGGGTTGCTACAGAGGAATTCTCTGAGTTCATTATCTGCAAACACGTTTGTCTCATTCTCATTTTTGAGAACTATTTTCACTTGACGTAGACTCATGAGCCAACAATCCTCCCTCCGCCTCAGCTCTTGCCTCCATTTCTTTAAGATTTTTTGCACCCTTATCTTCTAGCTGTGACTGTATCTGTTGAGAAAATAGCTATAATTTTTATCATTTTTTTCTTTCTATGTAAGGTATCTTTTTTTTCCTGCCTGCTTTCAGGATCCTCTTTTTTTCTTTTTCCTTTTTATCTTTCTTTCCTTTTTTTTCTTTAGCAGTTTGACTATAGTATACCTAGGTATGGGAAGCTTTGAAGTGACCTTGCTTGAGGTTCTTTGAGATTTTTGAATCTGCAATGAACGTTTTTCATCAAATTTGGAAAATTTTAACTATTATTTCTTCTGCCCCATTCTCTGTCTTCTCTGTTAAAAACTCTACTTACATTAAAAAAAAAAAAAAACAAACAACCTTCTGGGGTGCCAGGGTGGCTCAGTGGGTTAAGCCTCTGCCTTCGGCTCAGGTCGTGATCTCAGGGTCCTGGGATCGAGTCCTGCATCGGGCTCTCTGCCCCGCAGCGAGCCTGCTTCCTCCTCTCTCTCTCTCTGCCTGCCTCTCTGTCTACTTGTGATTTCTGTCAAATAAACAAATAAAATCTTTAAAAAAAAAACCCTTCTGCTTACATATATGTTATACCACATAATTTTGTCCAATAGATTATCAAATATCTGTTGGTTTTCATGAAATCTCTTTCTCTGTGTCCTTCAGATGGAATAATTTTTATTCAAGCTTCCTAATCCTTGCTTCCATAACATTCAATCTCCTAGTCAGTGAATTTCAAATAGTTTACCTATAAGTTCTGGAATTAACTTGGCTATTTTTAAATAATTTCTATTTCTTTCCTGAGATTCCCCCTATTTTGTTCATGGCCAACCTTCATTTAAGTTTGTGAACACATTCTTAATGGCTGCTTTAAAGGTCTCTTCTGCCAAGATAGGTTAGCTCAGCTCTTTTTCTATTAATTTCTTTTTTCTCCCCTTGATACAAGTCATATTTTTCTATCTCTTCACATGTCTAGTAATTTTCGATTATATGCTGGACATTTCAGAAGATATGTTGTATGGCGTCTGGATCGTCTTAACCTATGTTAAAGATTTTATTTATTTATTTGACAGAGATCACAAGTAGGCAGAGAGGCAGGCAGAGAGAGAAGGAAGAAGCAGTTTCTCTGCAGAGCAGAGAGCCCGATGCGGGGCTTGATCCCAGGACCCTGGGATCGTGACCTGAGCCGAAGGCAGAGGCTTTAAACCACTGAGCCACCCAGGTGCCCCTGTCTTAACCTACTTTAAAAAAATGTTGAATTTTGTTCGGCATGCAGTCCAATTCTTGGTGAATGCTTTTCCTCCTGCAAGGTTTGGTTGTATTCTTTGTCTGGGTGGACCCACTTTGGTTTTCAACTCAGATCTATGGTGTAGCCCTTAACCCAAGACATGATCTTTACTGCTAAGACCTGGGCTTTCTGGGGTCTCAGTTTAATTTAAAATATAGGCTATAGATTGATGCAAACTTCTTTTAGGGCCTTTGAGGGTACATCACAAAGAGAAAGTAAGTTATGCTGGGTAAGGGGGTGAAGATAAAACTATGATAAGAAGTATATTTGCCTGACTGTTGGTAGAGATCTGCTGAGTATATTCAGATTGTGGGAGCAGAGAAAATGCACAGTGGTCACAGATCTAAGTCCTAAATGGGAAGTCACAGGACAATACAGACAAATTACCTGTATGGGTTTGTGACAGAGCCGCTTCTCTATAGAGTTCTATATAGAATTACAGCATAATTCTATATAGAAAGTTCAAGGATTTACTTATGATTAGATTCAGAGTCCTTGGAATAATGCTGGAGAGGCAAGCTGGTTTTAAATGTTTTTAAAGAAACACTGATGGGTTATATTTAGACACCTGTAGTGACCACTTAATGTACTCAAATATCTTGAAGTTACTTAGTAAGGACGAGAATAAATAGATAAGTTTACTTTGTGACTATAATAGTACCTCTTTGTAAACAAATACACGTTATAACAGATGTACCTGAAGATAGTTCCTTTGTTTTGTCTTGTTTTGTTTTAAATATTTTATTTATTTATTTATTTGACAGAGAGAGCACAAGTAGGGGGAGCAGTAGAAGGAGAGGAAGAAACAGCCTCCCCACTGAGCAGGGAGCCTGATGCAGGACTCAACCCCAGGACCCTGGGATCATGACCTGAACTGAAAGCAGATGCTTAACAAACTGAACCCCCCAGGTGCCCCTGAAGGTAGTTTCAATAAAGAGTAGATTTTCCCCTATCGTCTTTGGTACATGATTAAGTTGCTTACATAGCTCCTTAACTCAGGCAAAGAGGACACACTTCATCTTAGCCCAAGTGGAAATTTGGAATGAGAGGTATCTGAATTAATCAATTAAGATAATAAGGGGCACCTGGGTGGCTCAGTGGGTTAAAACCTCTGCCTTCGGCTTGGGTCATGATCTCAGGTCCTAGACTCGAGCCCCGAATTGGGCTCTCTGCTTGGCGGGGAGCCTGTTTCCTCCTCTCTCTCTGTCTGCCTCTCTGCCTGCTTGTGATCTCGCTTTCTGTCAAATAAAAATAAATAAATAAAGATAATAAATTAATAAAATTTTTTTTTATTCCGCCCAGGGGAGTGCACCGTTCCCGGAAGTACTGCAATACCAGGTCGATGCGTGGAGTGGACGGAGCAAGCTCCTATTCCATCTCCCTGCTCCAAAAATCCATTTAATATATTGTCCTCGGATAGAGGACGTATCAGATATTAAACTGATAAGAACAGATACATAAATTAAATTAATAAATTTTGAAGGTAAAAATGGTATTTGCTGTCAAAGGCACAAGGTTGAGACCGATCACAGGTATTATTCTGTTTCCCTAGTGTTATGTAATAAGCCTGAACTTAGGAGTTATTTAAACAATGACTACCTTAATTTTGCCCACTGGCTCAGTGGGGACAGCTTTTCTCTGTATTATGCAGCATCAAATGGGATGGCACAAAGGCTGGGCCTGGAGTCATCTAAAGGTCTGCTCACTTACAAGTCTGGTGGCTGATGCGGGCCATCGTCCAGGACCTTAACTGTTGTCCCTCTATGCAGCTTGGCACCAAGGGTGTGTCTGGAGAGAGGGAGTCAGGCAGAAGTTGTATCGCAGACTGATTTTTCCCTTCAGCCCACCGCTATCCTTTTTTCATGTCCTAAATATCCTCCCCCATTCTATGCAGCCTCTCCTGTTCCTCCAGATGGGCTCAGATGGGGACCCCCAGACCCTTGTGTGTCTTGTCCTGTGACAACATGTGACACTTACGGGAGGGCCTGAGTCCTACCACGTGCCTCGTTCTGACAAGGATAAACTGAATGGCTTCAATCCTGTAGAGGTGCTGTTGCTTTTCAGAGGGACCATCCGAGCCGGACCTCCATGTTAGAAGCCCCCTCCCCCCAGGTTCCTAAGGTCCAGACCTTTCCCTGATGCCCGGCCTGGTCTTGGTCCACTGTGCCATGTTCTCTGCTGCCTTGGTTTCTCAATAGTTCCTGACCAAGCCAAGGGATTTGGAGCTTGCTTTCTTTCTCTAAGGACTTGCCTGTCAAGGAGAATTAGCTTGAGAGGAAATGCGAATAAGGACTTGGTGTGAATTAAAGGCAAAAATCTCCAGGATCTGAAAAGAGGGGGTGTGACAGCAACGCAGGTCTCAGGGACCCTGATGGCGATATTCCCACGGGTGCTGAACTGTGTGCTGACCCCTGACCAGGGAAGCACCTGCTGGGACCAATTAGATAGAATGTCTCTTCCTGATCTGAGTTCATTTGCATAAACCCGGGGTCCCCAGGAAAAAATTTTCAAATGGCCTTCTATTCTTTGCTAAATGAAAAAGGTTCCTCTTCTTTCTTCAACTGTCAGCTCACACTGGCTTCCTCAGCAAGCTCCCACTGGCTGCCCAGACCAGGTGGCCTCATTTGGCCACACTCCTTTGTCCTCTGCCTTCTCAGCCACACACCTTAGCTCACAATTACTTGTGCTCGCTCCCACACTCCAGCACCAAGGACAGAGCCTTTGCATTGTTTCATTGTAGCCTAGGCTTAGTGCACAGTAGGACTTACTTGCTCGATGAGCAAATGGATTTTCTTCCATGACACCTGTCTGCCCCCTCGTGAGCCAGACCCCACATAAGACAACTTATGGGCCATTTGGCAGAAAGCTAGCCAGTGGCTATTTTCTTTAGCTTTTACCGTGGTTAAGTCTCTGCTGGTTTCCAGGCCCGCCCCTTAAGGAGCTTACAGCTGAGCTGGGAAGATAAGATGTAAGTACATGAAAAGATTATTTTTATTTTTGGAAAGTTTAACGTTTTAAACCAACATCCCATGAGGCTGTGGGGTATGGCTGGAGGTAGAACAGGCTTATCCAATTTGGAATCACCGAGAGAGTTCCAGGAAGGGCTTAATTCTCCATCCCTTTTTATTTTTGAAATTCTGCAGAGATTGAGATACTGAGGTTAGGACTGGGAGAAAAGCAAACGTCGAAATGTCAAATGATGGGCTGGAGCAAGTGGGAGCTTTCAAGATAACGCCTGAGGGACCGGCTTTTGGGGGCCCTGTGGGACGTCTCAGGGTCTGGCTAAGACTTGTGATCAGAACAGCATTCACGATAAGCTGTGGCATATTTCCCGAGTCCCGTTTCTTAGCGGGGCGGGCATCCAGCTGCTAGAATCTGGGATGTAAATGGCACATGCTAGAAACATTTTCAGGTGCTGCCTTTGTCAGGGAGCTTGGCAGAAGGCGCTAGAATTTCTAACCAGGAGCAGACGGCTCGCGGAGCTGGACAAGCATGAAGACAGGGCCTCTGCCGCCGTGCAGACAACCAGGCTGCCCCGCGGGGAACTTGAAGGCACAAGCTCCCCAAGTTCTCTTTCATCTTCTTCCAGGCAACCCTAAACATCGGAAGGAAGAGGGGCAATTGCGCAGCGCGGCCATCGGGTGGCAGTATGGAACTAAGTCCCTGAGCGTGTCTGCTCCCTGCTCTTAGTCCGGAGTCAGATGCTGCCGGAAGCTGGGCGTGCAGCCCCAAGCAGGCTGGGAGTTGGGGCAGGAGCCGCGAGGGCTCTCCCTTAATTTAATCGACCCGTGCACTGAGCTGAGAACGTGTCTGCCATACGGGGAGCTTGGGCAGCTCCCCATGTACGGAGGCTTGGGGGCGCTTATTTGCTGGGCTGGGAACACGCTGATAAAAAGTTAATTTCTATTTGCTGTTGCTCGGTAATTGGATGAACATGAAAGCAATTAAATATTAAAACATACAAACAAATAACTAAGTCACTGTAATTAGCCAAAGTTTGATCACTGTCATATTTATTTAAGAAGAGGTGATATGTCTCAGCAGGTGACATTTTAAATACCCCGGGCCTCTCTGGTGTTGTCTTTGGAGGATGCTGAATAATGTACGGAGAATTTAATTAAACCCTGTTGTAAATCAGCTATGATGACAGGGAAATGACAGCCACATGTTGAAACGAGAATTAGTCCACAGCAAGGGATATTAATTAACTCCTTTTCTGAAGGCCTTTGGCACAGAGTGGCATTTAAAAAAAAAAAAGAAGAAGAAGAAGAAGAAGCAACCAGCGCTTTGACACAGGGAGGAGACTGCGCCTGTTATTATTTTTATAATCATCATTATTATTTATGGCTAGAATTTCTTTAGTCGCCCACACAGAGCTAATCATCAGGGCACGGTAGAGTGAGATCAAAGAGTCCTTTCCCTGGGAGCCAGAGACACAGGTAGACATCAGCAGCACAAAAGGATGCCAGGGGAGGAGAAGGTCCCTTAGAAAACATAAGCGTTTTCATAAGCCCCGGATTACTCTATTCCAGATTTGGACTCAGGGAGAAGGAACGGAGGTGTTGGAAGCCAATGTGCAGACCTCAGAGCTGAGAGAGGCCACGGAAACCCAGCGGCCTCATCCCGCTCATCTCCTGGAGAAGGAGACAGAGGCCCAGGGAGGTTCAAGGACGTGCCCAAGGTCATGGACTGATCGGGGCACAGTGGGGGGTGCAGCATGACCCTGGGTCAGTGGAGTTTCCAAAATGCTGAGGCTGTGGCTATGCCAGGGATGGGAAGAGGCGGCTGTGAGCCCTGGGGTGACCGCAGTGCCTCGTCTGTCCGCTGCTAAAGCTGCAGGGGCAAAGACTGGGGCAGAAGGGGGGGCGCAGGGACCCCCACTCGGCCTCTCCCTCGCTCAGAAAGGAGGCTGGGTGCAAAGATGAACTCTTGGCAAACAAGTGTCCCGCCGTGGTGTAGGAACGTCATCGCTCTGGGAGGAACCCTGACCCTCCACCGAGGACGGGCCACTCCGCGCATCCTGCCACCTCGAAACTGTCACTGCATGACGGGAGCCGGGCAGCTCCCTCCACCGCGGCTGGGTGCGGCCGGGACACACACTGTCAGCTGGCAAGTGCAGTCTCCGGACTGTTCAGCGGCACATGGACGCCACGTGTGTGGTCTCCTGTAGGCCACGACTGTCACTCTATTGGCTCTCTGGGTTGGTGATGGACCACTGCGTTGGCCAGTCCAGAGCTGGAAAGGGCAGGCCATCAGTTGCAGGGGAGACCATTCCAGATGATCCCGACCGCGTATGTGGGCGGACGTGTGTCCTCCTGTCCCGCAGGGTTGAGAATCTGGCCTGAAGAGGTTGTCAGGACACAGTGTTCACAGCCCTCCCTGGGGGTGGGGGCGGTGGCGGCGGGTTCAGAGAAAAGCCAGCCTGCTTCGGAGAGGTGGCTGCTGTGGCTTTAGTGTCTCAGGTGTGTGTGTGTATGCGTGTGTCCCCGACGCTGGGACCCTCACGGTCCCCAGAGGAACAGGGCTGGAAGCAGACGTGGGAGTCAGGCTGACAGCTCTCTTGGCAGAGTCTAAGACGTGTCTGTGTTGAGAGGAGAGCCACAGTGTCCCCTGGGTCTGGTTTGCATGATGTTATCTGCAAGGTCAGGGACTTAACAGAAGCTTAGCTTAATCCCTGGGGCCCTGCAGTCCTTGTGTCAACGTCACTGCCCCAGAGGCTCAGGCCCTTGGTGGGGCGCATCTTATCTGGGTCAGCCAGAGCCTTATGAGCAAGACAACAGCATTTTTGCTGCTTCCTCACAGGGTGTGATGGGCAGTTAGAGGGAAAGGTTCCTGTGCCTGTCTCCTTGCCGAGCCGTAGTCCCTGATTTCTCCGGGAGCTGCGCTGCACAGCTCAGCTGTCTGTGGCCTCGGGTGAAGTCTCACCGGACCTGGGAATGTGGGGGGGGGGGCATCAGCCCCGTGTTTCCAGGGGAGAACAAATAGGGTCAGTGGAGTTTCCAAACCGCCAGTTCTCTTCCCTCTTCCCAAATAAAAACCAGCACCAGGCACCAGGCACCAGGCGGTGAGTTCCCCGGGGGGAGCAGTCTGGGTTCATCTGGCCCTGTCTTCCCTTGCGGGTTCACCTGCAGCATCTACACGTCCCTCCTGCCTGTCACCAACACCAGTGAGCCTGGTCTCCAGCCCCGACCCCCATTCTCCAGAAGGCCCCGGGCAGGCAGCCCCTCATCACCGGTCTGTCTGCAGCCTCTGGTCTCCGTGAGCATCCTCCTTCCTGAGCTCTGCCTCCTGGAATGTACTCCCCCTCCTCCCCTGCCCTGCCCCCTTCCCGCCCTTTCCTCAGCATGGCTGGGGGTTCTGGAGTCCCTAAAGAAATGGAGACGGTTGACCAGTGTGGGGCTGGATCCAGTGGGTATGCCCACGGGCTCCCAGGACTGACCTGCAGAGGGCTAGCTGAGCGTGCTTCTGTAGGGCTCAGGTCCCTTCCCAAGGCTCCAGAGTCGGTTCTGGTAGACAGCCAGGGCTGAGAACTCCAGGGAACGTTCTGAGAAGGGTTCGGAAATGGGGAGATTTCTCTGGAAGCTGCCCTGCCAAGAGCACTATTTGGGGAACACAGATTTCAGACTCAGACCCATCTGGGCTTGGCCCTCAGCTGTCCCCTCACGGATCCTGTCACTTTGGACTAGTGACTTCACTCGCCAGTGCCTCAGAGCTGATCGGTAAAATGGAAATAATTCCGCAAGGAGCAGAGACTGCCCGAGCCAGCTCAAAGACGAAGAAGGGTGTTGACTGTGAGAATGGGAGGTGCCTCTGGGGCCACGAGCGACCCCCTAGTTCAGCAGGTCACTGACTCGTCCTCCAGTCTCTCGATAGGTAAATGCATGGGCCAGCCACTCAGAGCAAGACCGAGTCTCTGCATGTCAGTTCCAAATTCCCAGGCTACGGCTTCTGTCTGCCCACTTGGCATTCTGTCTCTTCACTCCCACAGCATCACCTCCGTACCCAGGATCGCTGTGGGCCAGACACTCTCCCGGAAGTCGGACACAGCCTAGAAACTGGAACACATCCTCCCCACGTGATTGTACATTGACTTAATGAAAGCAAGACGTCTGTGTTTGGAGAGGAGACTGCATGGTGGCTCCTAGAGCGGACAGGAGAGCTGGGCGTCCCCCCCCTGTCCTGCCCCCGGGGCCGGGCACCAGGGACGTGCAGGGAGTCTATTACTTTAAGTGAAGGGAAGAAGGTCTCTTCCCAGGGCTCTGGGCTTTGCAGACCTTTCCTTAAACAAACAGGAGAATTTATTTGTCTTCGGTCAAACTACACAGAGGTCAAGGGGCTGGTGACCCCTTTTAGTTTGGAGTGATGGGGTCACTTGGTTATTTGCTCATGGGCCAAGCTGATCCCCAGTGGGGGGAGAACTGGCGTGTGGTGGTTCGATCTCAGCCCTTTGCTTGCTTTGCTCACGTAATCCTGATGGAGCAGACAGCCTCCGTGATGGTGGTAGGCTGCTGTGGGCGCCCAATGCCCCTTGCGTGGCTGCCGCCTCTTCCCTCCCAACACCCCTTTCCGAGCACATTCTTCCTTAAGTCCTCGCCTCTCTTCTGCTTGGTCCCGCCCCCATTCTCCTAAGCTGTTACCCGTGGGGGCCCTCCGTATGTCTCAGCTCGCTGGGTGACCCACAAGCATGTTGACACCTGTCCTGTCCAGCGACCCTCCCCATGAATGGCACGAACCTCCAGTGCAGGAAATCACAAGGAGCCCTAATATCAATTATATGACTTGACGTTAGCTCCCTGATTTGGACACACGCCACACGTGTTGATAATAGATGTTACCTTCCTGTTGCAAATGTGTATTTTAGTAAGGTCACTCTGAAAGGATTCTTTTTTTAAGTCTGGTTACTTGGGTATAATTTGCATTTGGTAAAATTCACTCTTGCTAGAGGCCAGCCCCGTGAGTTCTGATGAATGCACGCAGTTATGTAAACAGCACCGCAATCCAGCCGTGTAACACTTAGCTCCCTCAACCCAGTCCAAATCTCCCCACGCCCTGGTCTCTGGAAATGAATAATCTGTCATCTTCCCCTATAGTTTTACCTTTTCCAGAATGTCCAGTACAGAGACTCATATGGTCGGTAGCCTTTGGGGTCTGGCTTCCTTCACAGAACACCAAGCATTTTTGTGTCTTCCGCGCTGCGTGCTGGAGGCTCCTTTCTTTTTCTTGCAGAGTGGTTCCCTGTTGCATGATTTACTGTTACTTTTTTTTTTTTAAGATTTTTATTTATTTATTTGACAGACAGAGATCACAAGTAGGCAGAGAGGCAGGCAGAGAGAGAGGGAAGCAGGCTCCCTGCTGAGCAGAGAGCCCGATGCGGGGCTCGATCCCAGGACCCTGGGATCATGACCTGAGCCGAAGGCAGTGGCTTAACCCACTGAGCCACCCAGGCGCCCTTACTGTTACTTTTTTATCTGTCACCAGTTGAGGGACATTTCCAGTTTTCGATGAGGATGAATCAAGCTGCTACAAACACTGCCACGCAGGTTCTGTGGGAACACACATTTCCAGTATGGAAACCCAGTGCCGTCCTATGATGACCAAATGGTCATCCTGCATGGCTGTTGCGCCCCGCAGGGCCAGTGTTTCACATCCTCACCAACTCCTGCTGTTGTCAGATTTAAAGCCCTTCTGATATCTGTGTTGGGACATCTCACTGTGGCCTTAGTTTGTATTTCCCTGACAGTTAGTGACGTTGAACATCTTTTCTTCGCGTGCTTATCTTCTACCCGTATACTGTCTTCAGTGAAGTGTCTTTTCAAATCTTCTGCTGACTTGTAAAAATGGGGCTGCTTCTTTTGCCTTATTAAATTCTGAGAGTTCTTTAAATATCCTGGACACGAGTCTTCGCACAGAAATATGTTTTGCAAACACTGGCCCCCAGTCTGAGACTTGTGTGTTTATGTTCTTCACAGTGTTTCTCAAAGAGGGGAAGTTTTTAGTTCAGACGAAATCCAGCTCATTATTATTTTTTTAATGGAGTATGCTTTTTATTTTGTATCTGAGAAATTGTCCCCTGATCCAAGATTTTCTGCCATGTTTTCTTCTAGAAATTCAGGTCTGCGTTCCTTGTGAGTTTGTTTTTATAGATGGTGAAAGATATGGGTGGAGATTTATCTCTTTTGCTTGTGGGTGTCCGGTTGTTAGACCATTTCTTTAAAAGACTGTCCTTTCCCCACGGACGTGTCTTCATGCTTTGTAGAAAATAAATGGACTGTCCTTCATTAGTTTTGAAAAATTTGGCTTAATGCTTAATGTGACCTGAAGGTCTCCTTCTGAGTTGTTTATGTCAACAGTGGTTTGTGGTGATGCTAGCTGGTAACAAGGTCTCACAAATATTATGTAGATCCAAAACAAAACAAACAAAAGATATGTAGATTCATTGGGAGGAAGCAAGAAGGAGGCTGCAGCTACTAAACCAAGATACTTGTTTTACAATCCCATCTGACACTTGAGTGCTTTTTTTTTTTTTAAGTGAAATTTGTTGTTTTCATTTCTGTCTTTCTTCATGTCAATCAGTTGTTCCCACAATCTTGGAAAGTGTTGCACTGTTCCCATCTTTAACAAATGAGTTCAAAACCCACAACACTCTTCATATAGAATATTTTTTAAAAGATTTATTTATTTATTTGAGAGAGACAGATTGCGAGAGAGAGCACGCATGAGGAGGGAGAGGGTCAGAGTGAGCAGTGCCGAGCAGGGAGCCCGGTGTGGGACTTGATCCAGGGACTCCAGGATCATGACCTAAGCTGAAGGCAGTTGCTTAACCAACTAAGCCACCCAGGCACCCCCATATAAAATAATTTTTTAAAACTTGTTAGGAAATTGCTTCTGGGTCATATACACCCGGAGAAGACATTTTATTGGACAGGTGATTTATTGTTTTGGGCAGTGATGATGCCAGCTTGACTCTACTGAGGACTTTCCCCATTGTTTTCTAGATTCTGGGCACCGTGCCGGAAATGGGGTACACGGATAAGGGGTGGTGCTAATGCCGGAGCACTAAAGAACATGGGAGACCTGGGTTCTGTGTAAATTGTGACTTATTCCACACCTGTGGGGGGTTGACTCTCTATTCAATAGTCTATTGAAGACTAAAAGACTACAAGTCTTTTACTAAATACTAAATAGTCTATTGAAGACTAGAAGACTAAAAGACTATTCCATAGTCTATTTTCCCTGTAACCTATTAAAAAATATTGATGCAGCTCTGCATTTGGAGACTAGCATCAGACAGTACCAAAGACAGCGTGAGTGTCTAGGATGCAGAGATGAGGCTCCTCGGTGAGCCTACCTACCAGCATTGGAATGGTAGGTCTGCACACCCCCTCAAGTATCCTGTGGGTCACATCCTGAATTTCATGAACTTGGGGGAGCCCTGAGAAATCACAACACCGAGTACACACTTGCTTTTCTCTGGGTCCCTCCCTTTTTTTTTTTTTTCCCCTCTTGCAGCACCTCAGTTCTTGGAAAGGTGCCCTGGAGATCTCACCGTAACGTTGGCACTCATGAGTTCTACAAAGCCCTGTGACCCTTCTGTACCCAGCAAGCACTTGAGTGTGGACTTTGATGAGCTCTGCAGGCTTAATGGCTCAGGCACCCTGGAGGGAAATGCTGTGCAAGAACTTCCATGCTGCTCTTCCCTCCCAGGTGGGATGTGACCAGGGGACACAGAAATGAAACAGGGAACGAAGAGAAGTGGGTCCTCTCCTTGTTGGACCGCAGAGAAGCTGGAATTTTCTTTGGGGGAGGCCCGGGGACAGACCATCTGGCTTCCTAAGGAACTGGCCGGAACTGGAGACCTCTCTGCTTTGGCCTATCTGGATGTCTCGTGCTCTTCTCGAAGGGAGAAAGCAGATCTTAGAGCTGCCCAGCTTTTGAAGAACAGCCTGAGCCGGGGCCATCTGCTGGTCACTTTTCCCCGAGGATGCTGTGTGTGCCAGAACCAGGGCCTTCTGACACACAGGAACCATGACAGCTCTAATGTGTGCATGTGCGTGCGTGTGTGTGTGTGTGTGTGTGTGAGTGCGCGCCCACATGTTTGTGTTTTCGTCTCTAATTTCTGCCTCCAGGAGGTCGCAGATGGCTGCCGGGCATCTCTGGTAAGAAAGAGAGCACCTCTTTGTCCCAACATTCCAAGCGAAGGTTCTGAGCTTGCATTAATAAAGCCAGATTGGTTCGCGGGCCCACCTTTGGGCAGGTCACTGTGACATAAGGGATGGGAATTCTATAGGGTGACCGCCTACGTCATGTGCTTTGTCTCTGAACCCAGCAACGAAGTCAGGTTCCTGGGAGGCGGAACTTGGAGAGATGGAGGCTGCTGGGAAGGGGCAGGAATGCTTGGGAGGCAGCCAACAGGTTAGGTTACTAAGGTTAGGAAGACCAGAGGCCCACACCCCATCGTAGTGTCCGACGACTCTCATCTAATCCTTCCATTGTTGGCCTTTGCGATGGAACGGGTCCTTCTACTGAAACTCTCCTGCTGCTTGTTTCAGCAGCATCAGGCCAGGATGCTGGGATAGATGGCCATGGCATCCTCGGGCACGAGGCCAGGCTCCGGTTTTGAACGCCAGAGCCTCGGTGCTCTCCCGAGAGAAATGGAAGTCCCGATCAAAACTGCCTTCCGAAGACGTCTGGGGGATTCGGCGGCTAATGGCGCGCCCTTCTCGAGTGTCTGGGCGGCAATAACCCGGCCCCAGGCTGGGGCTTCAACCATACACCCGGCCGGCTCACAGCTCTCGGGGCTGTAAGTCCAAGATCAAAGTGCCTGCAGATTCGGAGTCTGCTGGGGGTCCTCTTTCTGCTTCTCACTGTGTCCACACGTGGAGGGAGGGATGAGGAAATGCTCGCGGTCTCTTCCGTAAGGGCGCGCGCCCCATTTGTGAGGGCTTCCCCCTCCTGCCCTGATCTCCTCCCAAAGGCCCCACCTCCGAAGGCCATCTCACTGGGGGTGGAGATGCAAGCTATGACTCCCGCGAGGACACAACATCCCCCCTACAGCTCGCAACAAGGGCTCAGCCGAGAGGCAGGGGACCCTGATTTGGGCTCAGGGAGGGGAGCTCTTCACTGGCTGTCACTAGTCCACAGGGCCACAACCCAGAGGAGCAGGAGGTGGCGGTATTGGAGGTGAGAGACACAGGGAGGAGAGACGGGGCGGTGGGGACTCCTGCAGGCTTAGTGTGTCCTCTGGTGGACCCGAGGCAGCCACCGTTAAAAATAGAAGCGCACTTGGCGGAGAGATTCTCAAATGACACCCACCAAGTGCCCATTAACTCATCAAAGTGGTGATTCCAAATTGATTATTTCGAGTGTAAGACATAATAACATGTTCATCACGGAAAATAATTAGCAGTGGAGTGGGGCCCGGGACGGCCTGCTGCCTGCCTGCCCCCCAGCCCTGCAGCCGCGGGGGCGGGGGGAGCTGGTGGGTTCGGAGGGGGGATGCAGGCCTTCACGGGGGGGGGGGGGGGGCTTCCGTGGTTTAGGATTAATCCTCACCCTGCCTCCCCTCCCCCCCCCCACCCCCCCCCCCCGCCGCCTGCAGGCTGGGGCCTCTCCTGGGGCAGAGTTTGGCGCGCCCCAGCCCCCTGGCCCCCCGGGGGCTCCGTGGCAGGCCAGGCTCTGGGGGTACCAAGTGGGCAGTAATTGGCTGGGCTCCAGCTGGGCGCCTGGGCCCCGCATGACGCGCACTTCTCACTCGAGTGTGCGCAGCAGCCCGCACCTTCACCGTTTCCTTGGAAACCGAATTGCTCTGGCAGCATTCCGCGGTGACACACACACCACACACGCGCACACACACACAGTGTACACACACACCACACACACCGCAGGGAAATCAAGCGCCGTGGGCCACCCCTTCCCGCACCCCTGCGTGCACCCCCCACCCCCAGGCCTGGTGGGAAGTGCCCCCCTGTGAGCGAGGGAGGCGAGCTGTCTCCTCCAAGCGCTGCTGAGGAGGCCGTTTGAGCGAGAGGTTTATGGGCACTTGGACTTGGATGGAAAACGGCCCCGAGGGGCGGGGGGCGGCAGCTTAGGAAGTGGGGTGGGCTCTGGGGACGCCCTGGCAATTCTGGCACAGCGAGGCCTAGACAGAGGGTCCTGCACGTTCCGCGGCCCCTGCCCACCTCTCCCCTCCCCTGCCCATCTCCTCTCCCTCAGTGCCTGCCTCCCCCGCCCTGCCCACCTCTCCCCTCCCAGTCCCAGCCCTCCCACCTCACCCCCCTCCCTCCCCCACCCACTTTTCCTCCCCCCCAACTCTCCCCTCCACTACTCATCTCTCCCTTATCCCCCGTGTCTCCCACGAACCGCCCCCCTTTCCTCCTTCCCAGGCCCTCACTGCCGCCTGCAGAAAGCACTTGCAACGGCAAACGCTTGGGAGGGGCTGTCCTCAGGCTTGGGGTGACAGCCACATGAAGGCAATCTGGGCAGCGCGTGCTGTGGCGGGCCCCCAGAGCTCCATCCGGGCTCGGGGCTCACTCGCCCCCAGGTCTCAGTGGAGTCCTTCTGGGGGACTTGCCTCCAGCTGGCCAGAGCAGCCTGTGTGCTGGCCGGCGGGGGGTGGGGGGCAGGGTTGGAAGCACCTTTCCTACCCCCGCACCACCCTGGCACCTCGAGCTCCAGCTCCAAGGCTTGCAGTGGGGCTGCAAGTCTTCCCCGAGCCTGCATCAGCTCTCCAAGAGCATGGGAGACCCCCTGCACCCCAAAACTGTATCCAGCCCGTGGCCCTGCAGGCAAACCATGGCTGGGTGTCTGTGTGGGGTGTCCCAGCGCCTTCTTTCCCCCCCCTCCTTCCACAGTCCTTGGAACACCTACTGTGTGTCGAGCACCAGTCGACCACACAAGCAAGGCTCTGTTCTCACGGATCACCTGTGCAGGTTGGCGGAGACAGAAAAGAACGAAGTAGGAAAATATCAGATAGACGTGCTCTGCACAGTTAAAAGGGTGACCTTCTAGAAGCTGGCAGGGTGAGGCCACCATCCTCAGGTGGTCAGGAGAGCCTCTGTGAGGAAGGGACATGTAGCTGGACCCTTCAGCAACCAGAACAGCTGGCCTCGTGAAGGCCTTTCCACGCACGGGGAGCAGCAGGTGCAAAGGCCTTGAGGTGAGAACAAGATACACATCGTCTAAAGCTTACCGTTTCAGCCACGTTTTAAGTGGACCGCTCAGGGCATTAAGTCCATTCCCCCATTGCCACTGTCTGTCTCCAGAACATTCATGTCTTCCCCAATCAGATCTCTGTCCCCGTTAAACACAGGCTTCTCATTTCTCTCCCCCTGCTTCTCATTTCTCTCCTCTCCTCCACTTTCTGTCCCTGAGACCTGGGCTGCTTTTGAGTACCCACGTAGAGAGAATCTTCCGTGTCCCCCTGATTTCGCTGAGGAGCACATTCTCAGGGTTCATCCACGTTGTAAGAGGTGTTGGAGTTTCCCCCTCCTTTTTAAGGCTGTGGGTCTGGACCACGTTGTGTTCATCCACGGACAGGTGCTTCGGCTGTGAACGTGGGCGCACCACGGAGGGGACCTGCGTGGGGCGGTGAGGGGCACGGCTGTACTGATGTTTTAGCCAGATCTCTCCGGAGAAGATGGGCTGGGTCGGGAGGTCAGTGAATCATGGGGAGGGGGTGTCGGGGGGAGGGGAGGGTGATGCCCCTGCGGCTACTGGTGAAGACCACAGGCCTGAACCCGGGGTGCGTGGGAGGCACCATTGTGCCCACTATCCTGACTTGGAACAGAACAGATGAATCTTTGCCTCCTTTAAGATCTCATGTAAACAGGATCATGTGGCTGCCCCTTCCGCTTCGTGGCTTCTGTTGGTACGGGTATCTCACCCATGCCTGGAGATTTCTCATTCCCATTGCTGCAAACCGTCCCGACGGGGTAAGAAGCTGAGCCGCGTTTATCCGTCCACCGGCGGATTTGGGGGCGTTTCCGGTTCGGGGTTTTTCTGAATAGGCTGCGGTGTACGTTGTCACTTATTTTGGTGGACCCGGGACAGATCTGTGGAGGGTGTGAGCCTGGGAGCGATCTCGCGGATCCTAGTGACGTCTAGTTGAACCACTTCCCACTCCCAGCGGCACGCCAGCATCCGGCTGCTCCGCGAGCTCCCCGCTCTCCGTGGTGTCGGCCTCACCTCTGCAGCACCCGCGCGGTGTCTGTGGGTCCCCGGTGACTGTGAGGCTGGCCACTTTACCTATGTCTGCTGACCGTCGTCCCTTCTGTGAAGCACCTGATCAAGGTGTCGGCTCGTCGATATATTGAACCGTCTGACGTGTAGGCGTCCTTGGTGTATCGCATCCGTTAACTTCAAGTGTCAAAGTGACTGGGCTGCTGGTTAAACCTTATTTGTGGGTGTGTCTGGGAGAAAGTTTCAGAAGAGATGAGCCTTTAGGTTTTGGGTGAGTTAAGTAGATATTCCGCCCCGACGTGACTGGGATCCGCCCTTCCACCGAGGACCCCAGTAGAGCAAGAAGGTGGAAGAAGTTTGCATGAAGTGCCCGGCGAGCAGAGCTGGACGCTGCTCTCCTGCCCCTGGTCCTCGGGCCCCAGACCCAGGCTGGAGCCTGGGTTATGAGCCGTCCGGCTCTCAGACCTGCCAACCACCCCACCCACGGTCCTGTCTGGGTCTCCCGTCTGCAGAAGTCAGACCGTGGGACTTCTCAGCCACCACAATCATGTGGGCCAGCCCCTTGTAATATGTATGTATAAAGACAGACAGAGACAGAGAGAAGCAGGCAGAGAACGCCTTCTCAGTGTGGGGCTGTGCCTTCCCTGTTAATCCTCTTAATCGTATGGACTAGTGATAAACAGAGGTCCTTGATTTTCTTTCTTTCTTTCTCTCTCTCTCTTTCTTTCTTTAGAAGTCAGCTCCAAGCCCAGTGTGGGGCCCAATGTGGGACTTGAACTCAAGACCCAAGACCCTGAGATCAAGACCTCAGCTGAGATCTTTTTTTTTTTTTTTTTTAGATTTTATTTATTTGACAGAGATCACAAGCAGGCAGAGAGGCAGGCAGAGAGAGGGGGAAGCAGGCTCCCCGCTGAGCAGAGAGCCCGACGTGGGGCTCGATCCCAGAACTCTGGGATCATGACCTGAGCCGAAGGCAGAGGCCCAACCCACTGAGCCACCCAGGCGCCCCCTCAGCTGAGATCTTAACCAATGAGCCACCCAGGGGCCCCAGAAGTTCTTCATTTTCATACATTTCCTTTACGGTTAGTACTCAGTGTTTTGCGCTGGGAAGCTTGGCGTCTCCCCCAGCACGGAAAAGTCAGCGCGTGTGTGCGATGTTCCTCCCCAGAAGAGCCCACTGAGAGGGACGCAGCCCCTAAGGTTTGCGCTGGGCGCAGGTCCCACGGGCTCTCTCTCTGCCTGGCGCGAGTGGAGAGGCCAGACCCCTGCAGAGAGAGCAGGTGCTTATGTAGCGGAAACCACACCGGAAGGGGCGGTGGTCCTGAGCTCCTCGTGCCCAGCCTTGCACTCCCTCCTTCCCAAGGAGAGCAGCCTCGGGCCGCCGCCGTCCTCTCCCGCGTGGCGAGAGCACCATCCGCAGCGGGAGCGGTTCCTTCTTCTTGCCCGGGAGTTAGTGCCTTTCTGTGTTTTGTGTTCTGCCAGCTGGCCCGGAGCTCGGGTGGGAGCTTACATCCCTCGGGTTTCTTTCCCAGTCTGGAGGAGGCCGGGAATCCCACCAAGAAAGTGAAAAAATGAGAGTGATGGTGTGCGTCTGCGGGGGCATGTCCTTCGGAGGGTCTGATGACAGCCTCCGTCCCTGCCCCGGGACACACACCCTCACACAGCACACGCCCACGTGGTCACACACAGCACACTCACATAGCACCCACCCACACACATGCAACACACAGACGCATCACACAAATAGCACTCGGACACACACATAACACACACACACACACAACACACAATCACACACACAGCATAGGGGGCCATAGCCTGGTTCTCCTCCAGACACCCCAGTTTAAGCCTCTAACGTGGCTCTTAGGCCGAGAAGGGGCACTTGCAGAGGGAGGGGTCGCCCAAAGTTGGGGTGGGAGGCCCTGCCTCCCCCCGAATGGGAGCAGCAGCTCCGAGGGCAGGCCTCCCCACGCACCCCACGTGAGCAAGGAGACCCCAGAGCGTGAGGCTTCCTCGGAGCTGGCCATCATACTAAGCACGTGACCCTGTTATCTCATTTGGTCCTCCCACAGCCGCATGGGGGAGGTATTTGTTTCGGAAGGGGAAACGGAGACCCGGGGAAGGTCGCTTGCCCAGGGTCACACAGGATTGGGGTCCAGGTTGTCTGTCGCCGAAGGTCTCAGCACCTCTATTTGCCTCCAATGGCACCGCTGTTGGAGGTGGCCCAAGGTACAGTCTTTGCCCATTTTTCTGTGACGTCCAGCCCTCAGGGAGGCCCTGAGCACGTCAGCCAGTCATGTCCTCGTGTCCTCAGCACGGCCCGCCATCCGGGACCCTGGTCAGAGAAGGTCGCCCCGGGCAGTGCCCCCCGATCCTGCCAGCGTCACCCTCTTGCTTATAATCAGTGACCTGGTTCCCTCCGTCTCACCCTGAAGGCTTCCATCTCGGAAGGAAGGGGCAGGAGGAGAAGCTGTCGCCATGGCGAGCGATCACGAGCGATGACCGCAGACCAGCACCGTGCGCCAGCCTGGGCCACGCGTAGCACCCAGGCCCTCCTGCGGAGTTCTGGAACCTCCCTTTGGAAGACGGCGCTCTCAGATTTCTCGTTGACGGATACAACCGGTAAAGACGTGGCGGCTCCAAGGGGGTTCAGTGATTTGCTCAGCGTCAGGGTGTGAAAGCCGGGCTGGAACCCAGCCGGCTGGACCCCCGATTCTCACCGTCACAGCACTTGGCCTCCCGTGGGTCCCTCCCAGTAGACGCGCGCCAGCCGTGGGTGTCCCATAAAGGCCACCGTGTGGATGAGCGCTGGGCCGTGGGCAGAGGCGGCTCGTGTCCCTGCGGGGCTCAGCAGGTCTGTCTTGCATGGGTGGTGTGAGGAAAGGGGGTCCCACTGTCGCTGGTTCTCACAGAGTGTGAGACAGGGTCGTGGTTGGCAGTTCTAGCTTGGTCCTAGCGCGGGCTCCGGAGTGGAGACAGACTCCTCCCGGTGACCCCTCACTCTCCCCACGCCTTTCTCATCCTGGGGTCAAACGCTGCCATCTGGACGTGCCCACTGGTGCGCACCATCGTGTAATTGGTCACCACTGAATTCATTTTGTCCTTGGCGGCTCTTCCGTGGTGTCCCCCCGGACCCCCATCCAGAAGCCTCCCGCAGGCATGAAGGCGGCCATGGAGGGAGCAGCCGGGACTCCTGACGGATGGGTCATCGCATCCTCCTCCCGGCCACTCGCTGGGTCTTGGTCTCAACTGCCTCTTCCTGCGGCTCTTCCAGAGGCGGGAGGCTCCGACAGCAAGTGACAGACGGACCGGCCAGGTGGAGGCAGCGTTCTTGGTTCTCCACCCCCAATTCCTTCCACTGTGATTTAAGTCCGTGTCCACCCTTGGTGAGCGAACTTCCTGGGGCAGTGGCTGTCCTGGTCTATCTGTCCCTCCCGCTTCCAGGAAGAGGCCACACTTTCCCTCTTGCGTGTGAGGAATGTGCTCATTTGCTCCAGAGCTGCCGTGAACCTTAGAGACTGGACCTTAGAGACTGAGAATGAAAGCTTCCAGGCTGAGCCCTTTGTATATCAAAGGAGCTTCATAAATTCTGATTACATCAACGCATGCTCTCCTTGGCTCTCCTGGTGCCTGGGAGAAACATCAAGAATTCCTTTAGCTAACAATCCTTGCTCGGGGAAAAGTCAGTTTCATGGGGACACTCAGAGGAGGGGAAGGCTGGTTGGTGCCCGTCCAGCCACTCAGAGCCATTTCCTGCCCTTCGGTGGCTCGTACTGTTAGAGTGTATCTTGGGTCCCAAAGGACATAAACATGGCAAAGGTGGGATTCTTGGACGTTTTGTTCACTGAGAGTCTCCAGCCTTTGCAACAGGACATGGTTGGCCCTCGGTAAACCAACAGGGAACTGATGGGAACACGAAAATATTCCTGTGACCCTCTCCCCTGACCTCTCTGTCCTTGCTCATCTTTTAGCTCCACTGAAACACAGTCTCTATCAACATGGTCATGAGAGTGAACTTGGCCAGGGAGGATTGTGTCTCTAGACCTTTTCCCAGGAAACAGAGCTGCTCCTGGACCACCATCTCCAGGGACAGTGGCTGGACCAGTCCGCGTGAACCACACCCTTGGGTTTCGGGGGTCTGCCGAGGGGGCTGCGGAAGACCCTGGCTGACGGAGATAACACTTGATCAACAGGGAGCGCGTGCCGTCCCCCGCTGCCCCTCTTTTAGATACCCGGAGTTCTTTATGGCTTTGCTCAGGTAGATCATTCATTGCCATAAATTTTCTTATCTTCAGTGCTTTTCCAATTATGGATAACAACAGAAAAGCAGTCATTGGTTTCTAAAAGGTCATCAAGATATAGAGCCCGTTTGGGAAGGGAATGACTTATGCAGTTGACTTGTATAAATCTGGAGAAGGTTTATGCACAAGTTGGACAAGAAATGTAAGTGAGATTCATAAAATATATAAAGATTTATGGCGCCTCGGCTGATGAAAATTGCCTCTCCTTTTCCTGTTTGTGTGGGAATTATTGGTTCTTTCCAAGTGTTTTACATACGGCTTTTGAGCCAACGAGGCCTGGTGAGGCCCCGCGAGTGACCGGTGGCGTCCCGAGGGCGTAGCGACAGTTAGTCACAGCGAATGTGAACCGCAGGACGGAGCGGGCGTCTCAGAAACCGCGGCTCATCTGAACACCGAAGGTGCTTGAATCCCTGCACGCCGCAGCGGTGGCATTTTGGGGCCCTGCTGACGGACACAGAGGCCCACGGGGATGGTCCACCCGCTGGTCGCCCTGTCGCCCCTCTGGGACAGCGGTGGGACACGGGGAGCTGGCTGCTGAGCGTTTCTCAAGGTGGTTCTCAGACGACCCGCCGTGGGCGCCACACAGTCTCAGGCTCAGCCCCAGAGAGCCTGGTCTTCCTGGTGGAGCGTGGGAACGGGCAGGTGCATCCCACCGGCCACACCGGTGTTTCGTGAGCGCCCCAAGGTCTGAGAGCACCCCGCGGAGCACTTCCCTTCGTCCCCCTTTCTGTGGACCAGAGATGGAGGCCCAGAGCAGTGAGAGGCGCAGTTAAGGACCGCGGCTTCCTCGGGACCTCGAGGAGTAGGAGGAGGAGAGTGTCAGAACCCGAGGTCACGGGCAAGAACTCTGGATGAGCGTGTCCTCGAAGCTGCCCCGTGCAGGCTCGCTAGGAAAGATCATTTCCCCTGGACGACCCTCAGTGACCCGGCCCGGGGACTCTGCCCTCATCAGCCTCCCCCCCCCCCCCCCCCCCGCTGTCCCTAGCCCTGCCCCGCCCGCCGTGGGGGAACTCGGCGAGCATCCTCGGGGCGGCGTGCGCGGTCAGGTCTCACACCTGGATTTCTGGGGAGAGAAGCCCTGACGTTCACCAGTCCCCATGGTGGAAATGCTCCCACCGTGGCCAGTTCCAGGCTTTCCGGCGGGACTTCCCTGAGGGGGTCCTGGGAAGGATCGTGCGGGGTTGGCTCTCGTAAGCTGGTCTGAGCCCACCGCGGTGTCTGTGCCCCAGGAGATGAGTGCGGTGGAGGCAGAAACGGATCAGGCCTGAGAAAGAGGAGGCTGGCCCACACTTTGGGGCCGGGCAGACAGACACATCCAGGAGGCCAGCCGCACGCACGGGGTGACGGCCAGCCTCGGGATCCGGGGGAACTGAGGACGCCCAGACGGCACTGGGGCACTTGGTGTAACTGTTCCCCAAGGACACAGGAGGGTCCAGCCCCCTGACTGCAGCCACAGGGCTGCTTGTCACCGGGTCACAGACAGGGGCTTCTTACGCTTCTGGAGAAGAAGCCAGACGTGTCCTTGTGGATCAGAGCTGCGCCTCCTGCCGGGGGGCAGAGGTCGGAGCCAAGTGTGAGTCTTGCTTTTGAGACCTTCCTCTGCAGACTGGCCTCACCCCCTTGTCCATCTCTTCTTGCTCCTGTCCCTCCTCACCCAGATGCCACACTCCGGCGACAGCATGGGACCCCGTGAGCCCCCTAAAAACAACAGAAGTTGGCCCGCCTCCTGGGTCGTGCTTAGGCTGTGCCTTCCACTGGCTGTATCTCCCCCCACAACCCTGTTCATGGTCTGGGGGGACCCGAGGCTTTCTAACGTTTCTAACTGCAAATACTACCCCTCGGTGAGGACCTTCGCAATCACCCTCCACCGTGGGAAGAACCCCTCCCCCGCCGCCCTTGACCCCAGGACGCTGCATGCCTTTCCAACAGCGTGGACGACATCCGCCCCATGTGGCCACGTGCCCTTTCCAGGGGGCTGTCCATTAGGCTTTAGGACTCCAGGTGAGGGAGATACCCCATCTCCATGGCCCCCACAACATGGGGGCCTATAACTTGAGACCCTTCTAAGGTCTGGCATTACTGCTTAAACCAAAAACGGTTTGCCCACACACTAGCAGGGATGAGCAGGTGGGCCGAGCTCCCCACGTGTAGCTCCTCTGGGGAAGTCTGTCCTGCCCACCAGTCCCGGAGCCCAGCGGTGGCGACGGACAGACCTGCAGTCCCGCCTCGGACCCGTGTCTATCTGGCTCCGGAAGCCTCCGGTTCACCCCCTTCCCTGCTCTCCTCTCCCGAGATGCTCCACAGGGCAGGGGCCCATTCCAGCTGCCCGTGCCGGGTGGGTGGGAGGCTGCCCTCTGCCTCCAGGAGATGATCTGTTGGAAAGTTTCAGGACCAGCTACAGCCGCACGGCCGTGTCGCGACGGGTCATGGCCTGCCACAGCCATAGCCACTCCTTGAAGACCCATCCCGGGCGCGTGGACAAGCCTCCGTGTGGGGCGAAGCCTGCTGATGCATGTGTGTCCGAGTGGGTCCTGGGGCAGTGACCCTCTTCTCTCCTTCTTCCCTCCCTCCTTCTGCATCTTATACCATCAGAAAGAAACTAGTTTCGTGGCTAAAAACTCAGGCCTTGGGTCAGAGAGTCCTGGGTTCAAACCTCAGCTCCAGCGGTACGATCCTTGTGACCGACGGTGTCTGTCTCATTCGTTCCTGGGGGCCTTTGATGGGTGAATGCAGACAGAACTCCGAGCAGTGCCCGGCACAGGGCAGGGGTGCCCCGCACAGGGCAAGGGTGCCCTGTGGGTTAGCTGAAGGCTTCTCCACTGTCAGCAGGCAGCCTGGCCTCTGTGATCAGGGCGTCACCCACGGTGTCTCTACCACCGCTTTTTCCTCTAGCTCTCTCGTGTGTGTCTTACCACACTTCACTGAAATTAAATCAGAGCTCACAGGAAAGGGTCTCGTTGTGCCTGGCACACAGTGGGCGCTTTAGAAACCACGGCGCTTTCCAAGAGTCTGGGGGCAGCATCCCCTAGCCCAGTGCTGGGCACATAGTGGATCCTCCACAACAGAGCGGAGGGGTTAGCCCAGTGCCCTCTCTTCCTCCTTGTGCCCCCCCTTCAGGGCTCTGTCCTTCCCCCTCATCAAGGTGGCTCCCAGATGAGCTCCAGGAGAAGGTTCTGTGTCGCCCATGGGGCCGGGAAATAAGACGTCAGGACAGACATGCTCTGGGGCCCTGGGGTGAAGGGGTTCCATCTCAGCAGAGACGAGGGGACAGGACCCTCTCGGATTGCCCTCCCATGTGATGCCCGGCTCTGGCCCCTCTTCTCACTGTCCTCACCACCCCTGATCCCTTGGTC
This sequence comes from Mustela nivalis, assembly GCF_964662115.1. Classification (NCBI taxonomy): domain Eukaryota; kingdom Metazoa; phylum Chordata; class Mammalia; order Carnivora; family Mustelidae; genus Mustela; species Mustela nivalis. The sequence continues at coordinate 58,381,165 of NC_139036.1, forward strand.
AGGCACCCAGCCTTCTCTCGGCGTCACAGCCCTGGCCCCGGATCTGCCACCAGGCCAGAGCGAGATCTCACCTGACTCATGCGGGTCCGTGGGAGACAGGATGGGGGATAGATTGTCCCCACCGGGCTCTTCTCCAGGACAAAGGCCAGCCAGGAGGCTGCGTCGTCAGGCAGGCTGATGAGATGCTGCGGGACGGGGCACAGGGACATTTGTCATGGTGGAGAATGACAAAGAGGAAGAGGCGTCTGACCTGGGCTGACACAAACCCGGAGCAGGGGGGCAGGGGGCAGAGACACAGTGTCATTTTTCAGCACAATTTTCCTCCATTTAATGTTCCCATAGATTCTGGGACCCCATCATCTGATGGCCCATAGAGATGGTTTATGGTGTTAGGGTGTCAGGTTCCAGGAGAGGGAAAAATTAACGGTGAACTTCCTGTCCTACAAGGACCCTCATTGCCTGCAGAATACCGAGTTGATTTGGTTTTGCTCTTCTCGGAAAGGTACTCAAGGTGAGGGAGATAAATGGGCTTGCAAACCCCCTTCTGCTTGTAAAGAAAACGGAGAGACGCTCCCCTCCCCCCGTCCAAGTGCGCCCTTCCTTCTGGCATGGGGGGGTGGGGGCGGGGCAGGGGGTGGGGGGGTGGGGGCGGAGGAGTCTTCCCACTCCCTCCGGCCCCCGATGGGGACCGAGACTCCTGCAACAGCAGAGCAGCTGAGGCTAAAGTTTTCTCCAGCCCTCCCTCTTCTCAGCCTCCCCCCTGCAGTTCTCTGTCCTCGGCTCTGCGATCATCATCATCGGGAAGGTCTGAGGAGAGACAGGGTCAGTTCTCTGTCTCAGACGGACCTCGTCCTTGACTCCAGGAGGGAGAATCTTGAGTCCTGAACCCCATTTCCTGGCAGGGAAGAAAAGTGAAAAAATGAGGTCACGTTCAAGTCGGGCAGTGCACCTGCTCGAGACCCCCAACGCCATGGTCGGGGAGAAGGACCGTCAGACAGTGAGGTCCCGCGTCGCACCCGCGAGGATGGGCGGGACCAAGGCCCTTAGTAACAGGTGCCCACCGGGATGTTCCAACATGGGAGCCCCCGAGCGATGCTGGAGGGGGCGGCGGGATGTCCGATGGGCCGGCTGCTTCGGAAAACAGCCTGGTGGCTTCTTAAAAAGTTAAACGTAGAATTACCTGTGGTCCAGCAATCCCACTCCTGGGTATAGACCCCAAGGAATTGAAAACACGTGTTTAAACCAGGACGTGTACGCGGGAGCTTGCAGAGAGCCGTTCCCCGTCCATCCACGCCCGCGTGCGTGAGCAGAATCGGGCGGCATCCGTACCCAAGCTCTACTCCCCCCGAAAACGTGGGTGGAGCCCCAAAGCCTCACGCTCAGTGAAAGCAGCCAGTTGCACGGGGTGTGATGTCACGTCCATGAAATACCCAGAGGAGAGCAGGGGCAGGATGCAAATCGGGGTGGCCAGGGTCTGGAAAGAGGAGGCGATGGGGAATAGGGCCTGGAATAAGGGGTGTGGGGCTTCCTTCAGGGGTGGCACGAATATTCTGGAAGTACACAGAGAGGGTAGTTGCACAACATTGCCAACGCACTAAAAACCACTGGATGGTTCGTTCCCTTTAAAATGGTTAATTTTATATTGTGCAAATTTCATCTCGATTAAAAAGAAAGTAAACCATCATTTCGAGCAGGGCCCTGAGAAGCCAGCTTGGGGAGAGAGGCTGCCTCAGGGTGGGTTGTTGCAACTGGAGGAAATGCTCGCGATGTTTCCCTCCCGAATTTCTGGTTTCCCCCAGCCCAGGAATGAAGGCTTGGTGGGAACGTCAGGTAACGCGCCCATTCCGTCCTGGGAAAGCCGTGGGAACCAGCCCAGACAGAGCCAAGAACCCAAGGGACACAAGAGGGTGATTGTCTCCTCCTTTGCCGCAAGTCCCCTACCCCCTGCCCCCACCCCACGCACACGCAACCACCTGCCCAAACCACCAGGCTCTTCTGCCTGGGCCAAGCCAGTCCCCAAGAGCCGGCACAGGCAAGGGCGCGGGCAGCCAGCTGGGAGAGCAATCCAGAAAGTGCAGCCCGTGGATGCATGCGTGGCCCCCCGGGAGTCGTGGCGCCCCGTTTCCTCCTCCTGCCACCTTCAGGCTTCAGGAGGGCAGCCCAATTTCTCTGCTTCCCTCCCTTGCCACTGACCCGGGGTCGACCTTCAGGCCGGCTTCATAAATGGTGTCTATAGAAGGAAGACTGAAGGAGTCTTCATCCTGGATGGCGTTTGGGTCCCAGGCAGCCCCTCAGATTTTCCGGAAGGATGGTGGGTGGCCTCCTCCCTGCTCACTCTCCCTGGCACCATCCCTTGGAGCTTTCCTTGGTGAAGCCCCCCACGGACTGGGATTCCGAGGAGACCCCACCTGAGTCTTCACCCCGATGTCCGACTGTCCCCCTCGTCCCGCCACCACCCCCATGTCCATCACCCGTCCCCAACTACCGTCCTCCCAAGTGTCTCCTGGTGCCCTTGGGGGCATCCTGCATCCCTGCCGGGTGGGCAGAGAGAGGCAGGTCCCCAACCTCTCAGGCCCCTTGGAAACCTCTTGGAACAGAAGTGGCTCCCAAGGGTCGTACTAAGATCCCGCTCTTTTTGCCTTAACCCATGAAAGAGAGAGACCCCATGATGGACACGGCCACTCCCCCCCCCCCCCCCCGACAGAAGCATCCGGATCCGGATCTGAAAAAATCGTCCTCCATCTTCATCAGCCACAGCCGCCGCCCCACCCCCACTGCCCCCAGCCATGGAGCCTGCGTAATCCTCAGCAAGAGAGGATAATTAATTCGAAAAGGCCCGCATCCCCGGGCCTCGGCCCCTTTGACGAGAGCGCAAGGAGGGGAGGCAAGAAGAGAAGCTGCGTCTGTCTGTCGGAATAATCCCTGTCTCGGGGCAAGATGGTTCCAGTCCTAATGAGACCCCCGGGCATTATCCTGGCGTGTATTGTCTATCACGGCCAGGAAAAGGGCGAGACCAACTTTATTTCTGAATTTGGACTGACTTAAAGAGGTGGCATCACATTGGAAGGGCACCCAATCAATCTGTTACCCTCACTGCATGAAATTGTCTTTGCTTGCCTCTTCCTATCTCGCTGGGCGCAGCTGGGCTGTGAGTCATTGGTGATAACATTCTTTATTACGCCGTCCTGTTTATGAACTGTGCCTGGAAAGAGATGATAGAAATATGCAGCAATATGCAAAGGGGGGGGTGGGGTAGGAGAAGGGGAGCAAATGCTAGTTGCCAGGGCAACGGAGGGGCTATTTTGGGCATCGGATTTTGCGGATGATGAAAAACCATTTCCTTGCGATGGTTGGACCCTCCCCTCCCCCCTCCTGGAAGCGATGAACGTAGAGCCGAATATTTAGGCAGGGGATGGCTTCATTTCTTAATTAAAAATTATTTTATTTTCCCTTCTACCTCCTTTAAAAATGGATGGGAAAAAAAAAAAAAAAAAACCTAAGGGTGTTGATAAGCATTCTCGAGTGGAAGGCGAGCTCTCGTTCTGGTAGAGAGGGGTGTGTGAATAATTTACTAATCTTCACGGATCCCCGCCACCTCCCCCCACCGCACACCCCCACCTCTTTTTACCTACACCGACTTAACTCTGATAAACTCCCCGAGCCAAATCCCCAAGCTCTGGACCTCAGCAAAATCTCAAAACCTGCAGGTGTTTATAAGCCGCCTGAATTCCAATGAGTTTTTTTGCAATTTGGCTGCCAAGGAGATGGCGAGAGCTGAGGGGAGCCCGGACCTCTGGGCACCTCTGGGCACCTCTGGGCACGGGCGTCTGCGGCGGATGAAGGGAGCGGAACCCTGCCGTGGCCCCTCCTGCAAGCCCCCCGCCCCCCCCGCCCCCTGTTCCCGGAGGAGGGACTCGCCCTGGGGGCAGGGGGCCCAGAGCCCGCTCAGCAAGCCGGGTTGGCTCCGAGCCCTCCGGATCTGTGCCCGCGCCAGGCCGTCCCTCGCACTGCGTCTGTTTCCACAGGGTGGAGGAGCTGGTGGGCTTCAACCTTGCTGCCTCCCTATTGTGGCTTCCCTGGTTCTCAAAGTGGGGTCCCCCGAGCAGCAGCAGCACATAACCACCTCCCGGACACAGGTGCTCAAGAACTAGATGTTGGCTGGATAGGGCTGGGTGGGGACTGTCCTCAAACCCAGCCTCCCAGCCAGCAGCACCCCTGCTCCCCAGGGCTCTCAGGGGTGTGTGTGCAAGGAGAGGTAGTGCTGGGTGAGCTGCGGTAGTTTTCCCGGGCTGGACCCCCAGGCATTCTCTCCCTGCCTGCTGAGCTCTGGTGTCAGGTCTAAGATAGGTCCCTGGGCCCAGGGTGCGTCTTGCAGCACCCACTGGTTCTGGAAGTTTCCATAGATATCAGAATTGGCAGAATGGCAGGGGAGGCTTGGGGGTGGTGGCTCTTTGGCTGTGGTTGAATGGGTTTGTGCCTCAAAAGTATGTTTTTGTGCCTCTGGCTTTGAGACCATGGGCCGTGCTATGTTCTTCGCAGTGACCCCCTTCCGCTGCTTCCCCCACCAGAAAGAACACCCCGCCCCCCGAAGCTGTCTTTGGTGGGCCAAGTGTGGGGGAGATTCTTTATGATAAATTAGGGGAGAAGGTGGCTTCAGATGTGGGCCCTTCCTGTGGGGTGTCACCCGTGACAGCATCACTGCCCTCAGCCCCAAGAGAACACTAGGATTCAAACTTTCTTGTGAAAATGAACTTTTCATCACACATCACCTAAGTCGCACGAGCGTGTGCAGAAAAACTGGAAAGGAGAGCGCCGTACAAAGCGGTACACGCGTCTTCTGCGCTTCCCCGTCCGGAGACCAGAGGACGTTTGCCTGCGTTGTTCAAAAATGCTCCTCCTTCCTCTCTCTCTCTCTGTTTATATTTACAAACTGGAGGTCGCACCCTAGTCCGTCTTTTCTTTCCCTCGAACGTCCTCGGATGAGCGTCTCCCCCATCTCCTTAAATCATCTTCAAGACTCGCTTTTATTTATTTTTTTTTAGCGGCTGCGTACTACTTTATAACGTGGATACGTTCCTCGTGTCGCTCTATTCTGCGAAGCCATTGTTTTCCACGTCTCTTTCAGGATGTGGAAGTGGCACCTCGTGATTTTAATACCAAAGAAAGCGGAGGGCGCGGAGAGGCCGAGGGGAGTCCCTTTGTCTTTGACTCGGGGCGCAGCACCGGTGGAGGCTGGAGGCCGCCTGGGAGAAGCAGATCAGTCAGTGGGGTCTGAAGTGAGTTTCTGCGCTGACATTCGGGGTAAGAGACAGAATTACTCCCCCCCGGGCGAGGGGCAGCGTTTGGCATGTTGAAGCTTAGCAACGAGATGAATGGAGTGAAATAGCAGCTCACGCAACGCGTCCCTTGAACTCCCTGGAACGGGGCTGTTGCCAGACGGGTCTGGGGCACTGCCCACCCCCTCGGGGCCCGGAGAGAGGCAGGGGCCCATCCGGCCTCCTGGGGTGATGTTTCTGCTCCATTGTATCCTCTCGGTGAGCACATTGGGGGTCCGCTCGCCGGGGAATGGGCCTTGCCAGTTTTGGTCCCCTCGTCCACACCCTAGATGTCGTCTGTCACCACAGCGTATCACTGCTTCCCTTCAAACCGACTGTCGGCCCATCCCCCAAACCCCCGTTCCCCCCAGCCTTGTGAGGCTGTGATCTATTTAATTCTGTTTCTTTCTTTTTCTTTTTTAAAATTAAGACCATTTTTTTAAGAATAGGTTCCCAGCAAAATTGAATGAAAGGAACAGATTTCCTGCAGACCCTCTGCTCCCACTCAGGCAAAGCCTCCCGCACGACCAACGCCCGCCCCAGATGGTTGAATCTCCCTCACATGTCCTTCCACCCAGGGCTCACGGTTTACTTTCAGCCTCATTCTCGCTGTTGTATATTTTATGGTTTTGGACAAACGTACGGTGACGTGTGTCCACCATGACGGTACCCTACAGAGGCTCACTGCCCTCGGATCCCCTGTGTCCCCCCTCCTCCCTCCCTCCCTCCCTGCGAACCCCCTGGCAGCCACTCATCCTTTCACACTTCCCATTGCTCTCTCTTTCCCAGAATGTCGTCCAGATAGAACCCTACCGTCTGTAACCTTTTCAGCCTGGCCTCTTTCACTGAGTGACGTGCATTTACGGTTCCTCTGTGCCTTTTCAGGGCTTGAGAGCTCATTTCTTTTTGGAGCTGAATCCCGTTCTGTTGTCTGGGTGGACCACGGTGTGTTTATCCGTCACCTACTGGAGAACATCACGGTTGCCCCCCTCCCAAGTTTTGGTGATCACAAATACAGTTGCTGTAAACAACCATGCGCTGGCTTTTGTGCGGACGCGAGTTTTCAGCTCCTTTGCATACATACCAAGGAGCACAAAGGCTGGGTGGTATGCCAAGAGTGGGTTTAGTTTCACAAGAAACCGCCCAACGGGCTTCCAAAGTGGCCACGCCATGTTGCTTTGGGGCCAGCGGCAAATGCGATTCCTGTTCTTCTACCTCCTCACCAGCTGGCCGTGTCGTCAGTGTTCTGGATTTGGGGCCATTCTAGCAATTGTGTAGTGGTTTCTCACTGTTGCTTTAATTTGCATTTGCCAGATGACCGATGACGTGGAACATCTTTTTGTGATCATTTCCCAACCGTGCATCTTCTTTGGTGAGGGGTCAAAGTCCTTGGCCCATTTTTACTCGGGGTGTTTGTTTGCTTGTTGAATTTTAGGAGTTCTTTATATGTTTTGGATCACAGTCCTTCATCAGACGTGTCTTTTGCAAATATTTTCTCCCAGTCTGCAGCTCGTCTTCTCATTCTTTGGATCCTGCCTTTTGTAGGGCAATGGATTTTAATCTTCCTGGAGCCCGTTGTATCAAGGATTTCTTTCAAAGATTTCTCCCTTAGGTCTTGTGGCATAAACTTTTTATTTTGAAATTATTTTAGATTTCTAGAACAGAGCAAAGATAGTACAAAGAGCGCTGTTTGACCGTGGTTCTTCATTGGCCCCTCGGGGGACATTTGGCAGGATAAGGAGACATCATGGGTTGGGCGCCCAGGCAGAGATGCTGTTAAAACCCTACAACGCACAGGACAGCCGCACTGCAAAGAGGGTCTCATTCAAAATGTCAGCAGAACGGACACAGAGAAGGCTCGCCACATGCCCTTCACCAGCTTCCTGAATGTTACCCTCTTAAAATAACCGTGGCACATTTACTAAAACGAAGAAATTAACATCCGTACCATACTGATATTTGTTGGCTTTTTTTTTTTTACTCTACTGACAAATCTTTATGTGTCCGGAATATTACAGTTAACCGTAATTGCCATGTCGTACAGACGTCTCGAGACCGTCCTTGTCTTGCGTAATGGAAACTTCACGCACGTTGGAATACGTCTCTTCTTGCCCCCTCCCCTCAGCCACTGGCCACTACCGTTCTCCTGCGGCCTCTGTGTGAGTTCAGGTTCTTAGAGATCTCGTACCAAGGGAATCCTACAGTATTTGTTCTTCTGAAACCGGCTTATTTCATGGAGCGCCATGTCCTCAAGGTTCACCCATGCTGTAGCAGGTATCGGGACTTCCTTACTTCTTGAGACGGAATAAATATTATTCCATTGTCCGGATGGACCACATCTTCCGTAGCTGCTCATCTGGCCATGGTCATTCGGGTAGTTTCCACCCATTTGCTGCTGTGAACGATGGTGCCATGGACCCTGGAGAGACACTATGTCTTCAGGCTCCTGATTTCAATTCTTTGGGATTAATTTGCGTAAGTAAGGTTGCGGGTAGTTTGGCTTGTTATTTTTTGAGGACCCTCCAGACCGTTTTCCCCGGTGGCTACACCATTTTATATCCCCACCAACAGTGCATGAGGGTCCAAATTTCTCTACATCCTCATCAACTTTTTTTTTTTTTTTAAGAGTTTACTTATTTATTTGACAGAGAAAGAACAAACAGAGGGAAGCTGCAGAGGGAAAGGGAGAGGCAGGCTCTGCTCTGAGCAGAGAGCTCAGCGAGTGGTTCCATCCTCGGACCCTGAGATCACGACCTGAACCGAAGGCAGATACTTCACTGACGGAGTGACCCAGGTGCCCTCAACACCGGGTTTGTATATATATTTCTGTACTTATAATGGCCATTCTAACAGGTCCCAGTGAGCTGGTTTTGATTGGCATTTCCCTGGTTCGTAAAGTTGGGCATCTTTTTATAAGCCCAAGGGCCATTTGTCTGTCTTCTTTGGAGAAATGCTCATTCTAAGTCTTTTGCCCGTTTTTTAATTGGGTTGTTTGGGTTTTTCTGCTACTGAGTTGTAGGAGCTCCATATGGGCTCTGGGCCTTGGATTCTCATCAAATGTGTGCTTTGCGGATATCCTCTGCCATTTCTTGGGTTTTCTTCTCTTTTTCCTGACCGTTTCTTTTGCTGTGATCAGTTCGCTTTTTAACTTAACACTTTTATTTCTTTATATCTCGTGCACTCTTTGCTCTCCAAGTCACCTATGGCCTGAGACTAACTCTAAGTGTCCCAAGAAGGCCTCCTCCACGGGGCGGACACTTTCTGTCACACGGGTCATCTTTGGATCATTGATTTGTTTGGTAAAAATCACGTTAGGCCCGGCTTTTTAAAACCAGAACCCAGGGGCACTTTCCACCAAAACACGAACAGACCTGCATTTGGGAGGAGCAAGGTCGGGGGGCAGGGAACAGAGTGAGGACCCTTTTTGGGGACTCCAAGTCCATTCTCTGGAGGACAGGCCATTGGTCTGAACTGGGGTCTGTCCCACGATAAAGACCGGCTCATCCACTCCTGTCCCTAGGCCTGGGGTTCTGAGGTCGTCATCATGGGACCCGGGTGCTCCCTGACCTTGGCAAGTTAGGTCCCTCTGGTCCCCAGTACTGAGGAATCAGCTCCCAGGCTCCCCACCCCACCGAATTCGAGAGATCTAGGGAGAAACCACCCGTCTCTTCCATCTTTTTCAGCGTCTCTCTGGATCGTGAGTGCCACCGCAGATCCCAAGAGGCAGAGCCCTGAGCCCAGCGCGCTGACACTCTGGGCCTGAGAAAGAAAAGCTTATTCAACAGGGCACCATTCCTGTCCCACAGAATAAGTACCCAGATCAGGGCTCTCAACTCCTCAGTGGTCTTGCTGCAGGCGGACTCTGATGCAGGGGGGTCGGCCTGGGCTGAGAGTCTGCGTTTCCGACACGTGCAGTGATGCTGGCACTGCAGGTCCTGAGCCACACTCAGAGACACGGGGGAGAGCCCTGTGACCCGCGGGGAGCCAGGCTGCAGCAAGCAGCAGCGATCCGGAGACGCTGCCCTGAGTGACCCTGCCCCAAGCCGAGAAGGATGGACGGAGTGTGGGTCGAACTGGTTGCTGGGGACAACCTTCCATTGTCCTCGACGCAGAGGTCTTGCTTACATTGACCCAGAAGGTGAGAACCAAAGGAAGGCAGGAAGGACAGCCAAGCTCATCCTCGCTTAATTCAGTCGGATTCATCGGTGACCCTTGAGTCTGGCCAAGGGGTGGTCTGGGGACTTTGGGGGGTGGGGCATGGGGGAGGGCCTTTTCAGCCAGCCGGGTTCCTGGCAGCTGGAGGGGGGGCATCTGTCGGTTGCCGCCGCTGAGACCCTGCCGAGGTCTTTGCCTTCGGGCCTCCAGTGGGGGCGGGCCGTGCCATCCAAGGGCAAAGTTGGTGCTTTTAGGAATTTCTTTCCGTAGAAGCGATTAGCCAGCCAGACCTGTTGTCCTTTTGCAAGCAGCAAATTACCCAGGAAAATGTAATTACCCATTCACTCTTATTAGCGCACAGCCAAGAAGATTGGAGCAATGGCCCTTTCATGGTCTTTCAAAGCTTCCTCACACACGCGTCCCTGATATTAAACACAATGAGACTTTTTTGAATTCAATTAAGCATTTGCCTACTGTGACTCTTTATTCATTGCAAATTGTCTCAGTAAATAATCTTCATCAAAAGTCAGAACCAATCCCCATTAGTTGTTTAGATTAATTAATGGACCCCCCCGGAGCCACCCAAATGAATTCAATTCGAACGTCAACAACTTGGCCCCGGAGTTTCCCAGGTTGGCATTAAGACAATATTAAACCTGCAATAAGTCACATTTAAAATGTTAATTCAGAGAAGCTCTCCATTTAGAGCATTTAATTAAATCCTTAAATAAACTGCATGGGCTCAGTACCAGATGGTTCTGTATTTTCACGGCAGCACCGAGCCGGCACGGTGAAGATAACCAGGATATATAGAGTAATAAAATCTAATCTCGTTTCCAGCGGGGAGAGTCAGTGAATGTACACAACCCAGGCTCAAATTGTAAGTTAATTACATTAACCCCAGTGTACTCCGGGATCTGAGCAGCCGGAGATGAAATTAGTCTTTTTCCTATCGTAAGATTCTTTTTCAACTTCACTATATTAATTTTTAGCCAAATACGAACTCATAAGGAAAATTGAAGTTAATGTAACCAAAGATAACGTAATGCAGCCTTAATATTCTGAAGGGATTATGGAGACCCGTGAAAATATACTCTGCAAATGTCACTGACTCGAAATGGATTTATGGGGTGGGGAAGAGGAAATGAAGATGCCGAGGGGGTTCTTGTCTCCGCCCATCGCCCCCCTCCCGCCTGAGGGTTAATAAAGGACTTAATCAAGAGAGCTCCGTCCTTGCAATCACACAGGCTTACGGGGGTAGTGGAGAGGGTCTGTTGGGGGAAGGGACACGTGGCCGCCAGGAGAAGTCCGTCCGCATCTCCAGCAGACGATGGGGCCCCGGTGTCACCCGGCAGCGGGATCACCTTTGCCTGCCCCTGGAGCGCCGTCCATAGATTTCCATGGCTCAGCTGTTCATCTCTCTGTCCTCAGAGCATCCGTCCTCCAAGAGGAGGGACGAGGCAAACAGCTCTTCCCAGCCTCCCTCGCAAGGTGCCCAGGGGGACCCTGGTCCTCCGTCTCCCAGCCCAGAGACATCACAGTCGTGTTTGGTCTGGGGCAAGCTTACTTTTGAGGGAGTTTCCCCGAAATCCTATCAATTCTCAAACAGCTAAGAGTATCTGGCAGCGGCGTCTTTCAGGACCAGCCCCCTACAGGAATGGGGAAACGAGGAAAACCCAAAACGTTTTTAAATGTGTCTCCAAAGAACAACGTTCCTTTCCTGCAATTCCAACCAAAGCAGCGGGAAATGTATTACATTTCTAGTCGCCTCATCCTGGGAAATGACTTTAATGGGCCATCGTAACCCTGCAGTCACCTTCACTTGACCTTCTTTGATTTGAGCTATCAAACTTCCACTTAGCTTCCTTCTGCATCCTTGACCTTGACTGTCAGACTCGTCAGTGAAGGATCTCATACCGAGGTCACTAGTAGATGTCATCCGAACGCCGGCTATAACCCATGGAGGCGGGGGGGTTGGGGAGCCTCTGGAGTGCAGTTTTCAGTAGGATTCTGAGCCTGAATCCAGGCTCCAAGAGGGAAAGAACACCCCATGTGATTAGTCATACCCATGGCAGATGTGGGTGTGTTTGCGCTATGAACACTTCCCGATTTTTTAAAAAAATCGTTGGAAATATTTCCACGGCTAGCTGTAATTTTTTTTCAAAGTCTTTTTATTTTTTTTTTATTCGAGAGAGAGCGTGCACAAGCAGGGGGAGTGGCAGAAGGGGGAAGCAGGCTCCCCATGAAGCAGGGAGCCCGATGGGAGGGCTCCATCCCAGGACCGTGGGATCATGACCTGAGCCGAAGGCACTTAACGGACTGAGCCACCCAGGTGCCCCTGGAGGAGCATAATAACTTAACCAGATTTTCCTGATGATTTGAATTAAGGGATAACACAGAGAGAGCAAGACTTAAAGGAACAATCGGATGGTCATCACGGCCCTCCCTAGTTGGAACAATCGGATGGTCATCACGGTCCTCCCTAGTTGGAACGATTGGATGGTCATCACGGTCCTCCCTAGTTGGAACAATCAGATGGTCATCACGGCCCTCCCTAGTTGGAACAATCGTATGGTCATCACGGTCCTCCCTAGTTGGAACAATCGGATGGTCATCACGGTCCTCCCTAGTTGGAACAATCGTATGGTCATCACGGTCCTCCCTAGTTGGAACGATTGGATGGTCATCACGGTCCTCCCTAGTTGGAACGATTGGATGGTCATCACGGTCCTCCCTAGTTGGAACAATCAGATGGTCATCACGGCCCTCCCTAGTTGGAACAATCGTATGGTCATCACGGTCCTCCCTAGTTGGAACCATCGGGTGGTCATCACTGTCCTCCCTAGTTATCCTTACTTTCCATGATTCCTGGTTACTGAGTCAAAGACGTTAGAGCTGGAAAGAAAACTGCAGGTCAGGTCCATCCAGCTCTTGGGACAGAGGAAAATGAAGCCCACAGAAGTTAAGTGGCTTCATGAAGCCACACAAGCCGGTCATGGAAGGCTGAGTCCCGCTCCAGTGGTCTGGCCCCCACAGCTGGCTCCCAGCCACACCTGTCTGCACACACCTGCCTTCAAATGGTTCTGCTTCAGGCCCCCTCGGAATCCACAGCACAAGCACACACCTGCAGTCGTGGGTGCCTCACTGCTGATTCTGACGCTGGGTCGGTCATTCCTGGGACTGGCTCATACAGTCGCCCCCACCCCCCCAATTTGTCTTGTTCTGCTCCTCTACCCAGGAGGAAGAAACACAAGCAGGTCGTGCTGTGTCTCCGCACCCGTGTGTATGCCCACCTGTTTGTCAGGAGAAAAGGTAAACCAGGCTTGGCCTTGGTCTGGTCTGGTTCTGCAAAACGCACCATCGCCCCCTCCCCACCGCAAGGACCACGGTGGAAAGAAGACGCAGGTGCTTGGCAACGACCTCACACCGACCAGAGCTGCCTAACAAAGATGCCGTCTTCTGCCGGGAAGAGCGAGCCAGTCGCTGTGCAGCGAGTGGGGGTGGCCAAGGGGCTGAGCAGGGAGCTTCGAGTCTGGGAGCAGTCTGTGCTTGGCAGGGTGGACGGGAATGGCTGGGCGCTTAGCCACAGAATCCACGCCCAGCGCTCGTCTCTGGCGTGGAGCAGAGGACCCTTCCCGGTGGAACTCCACATGGGGATTGTTCCTGCTCCGCCCAAACCCCGGGCGGCTGCAGGACAGGCTGGCTCCAGGAGAGCCTGCAAAGAGAGGAGACAGAAGCCTTGTCCGAGGACGAGGGTCTTTGTTGTGCCTCTATGAGGACCAGCCGCTTGCCCCTAGCAACCCCGGTCTGTGCTGCGAGAAATCAGGCCGAGCAGGAGCTGAAACTGTGGCCTTAATCATCGATATGGACACCAGAGTTGGCAATTCAAAGCAGTTACCCATGAACGGTCTGCAGGTCCCTAACCTCTATGCTCCAATGCAAGGACCTGAGTAGTTCATTCCAAGCCGCAGAGAACCCAGCACAGCCTGGACCCCGGGAGAGGACCAGCCACCGGGGCCACCCTAGCTGCTCTAGGACAAACCCAGGAAGCCTTCCTCTGACCCCCTGCTGATGTCCCACCGCGCACCTGGCAAGCAGGGACAGGAGCTAACTCGGAGCCTCCCCGTCTGGCATTGGAGGTGTGGGTGCGGATCGCTCTGTCCTAGAAACAAACAGCCTGGCGCGTGGTGTCCGCTTCCCTCTTGATGCCCGAGCGCTTATTTCAGAAGTGGCTCCGCTGGGTGGCCCTGCCCGGGCTCTGGCTCAGTCTCTGATTAAAGATGACCCTTGTTATTCTGTCACCCTTTCTTCTCCGTAGTGAGACGCATTCCCTCCAGGAATGTTCTAGCCCTTCACAGCCCGTACCTATTGCGGTACCTGGACGAGGGAGGGGCAGCCCTTGGAATGTACGAGGGGAACCCCCCCCCCCCCGCCTCCCGCGCTCTCTGAGTTGGCCCTGTGACTCCCCTCTCTCGCTGCCTGGTAAGCCAGCTGGATCTAGCTGAGCTGGGACGAGAGAGGCCAAAGCACAGGGGGTTTTGTTTTCATTTGGTTTTGTGTGTTTTGTGTCTGAAATACAAAACTGGCATCAGACTCAAAACGTTCTTCTCTTCCTCTGTATCCAGAGAACACAACAGTGGAAGTGTCCATCGTGACTGGTCCAGGCCTGAGCTTGGCAGATGACTGAGATTTCTTTGCACGGGGTGGGGGTGGGGGGCTCTGTGGCCGCCTCTCCCCAGCACAGTTCCCCGGGGCCAGGTGGCAGGGGAGGCGAGGAGGGGGAGTCAGACAAGTGCTCTCTCCTCGGGCACTGCTCTGCCTGCTCCTCCCTGAGCTGGGGGGCTTCTGCGGGAGGTGAGACTTGGCCTCATGCTAAGAGGGGGTGGAAGCGTGCTTGAGTCGTTGGTAGAAATCACAGAATAAAATGCTGTGTACTTTTTATGAACGTGACCTGGGTTTAGTGTCTCTGGGAGAGCAGGGCAGCGATCGCCTCTGCACAAGGAACTGGGGCGATGGGTGCCTGCCCAGACAGTCCTGGGATGAGCCGGTCTGCGAGAAACCCCTGATGGAAGCTTCTTGGCAGGGTTTTGCTTTGGGGGAAACGTGGTTGTGGACAGAGTGGGGCCGGCTCCCCTCTGACTGCACCGGCTTCCCTGGAGTCACCAGTGGTGCCGCCCGCCCTCCCTCAGCTCAGCTGCGCTCGCCGTCGGGATACCCTGTGCCTGGTGAGCCTCGGTCCCCGGCGGGTCTTACAGTGCTCATTCCCCGCCCAGACCGATTCTCCCTCGGCAGGACCACAGCTCAGTCAGGAGGCACCATCAGAGCCTCCCTGACCATCTCACCCCAGATCCTGGGGTTGGAGGGAAGCTGATCTCTGCCCCCCCCCCCTGGGCCTGGAGGGAACAGAGGACGGGGTGGCTGGCCTCCGGGACGGCGAGCAAGAAGGAGTTTGCTGCCTGGAGTCAGATTCCTGCTCTGACTCATCCCCGTGACCGTTGGGAGGTCTCACCGCACTGCTGTAGCCCCAGCGCCTGGACACAGATGTCCGGCCCAGCGTGGCCACGTCAGGCAGGCAAGTCCTGTCATCAGAGGCTTTAGAATGAGGAGGGGCCGCTGAGATCACCATCCAGGGACAAGCTGGGCTGAGGCCGATTGGGAAAGCAGGAGAGAGCCACAGAGACCTTGAGCCCCACTGAGGGCAGATATTACCGAAGAAGATGTGCTGCTTCCCTCCGGAGGACCAGCGTGGGGGCTGGAGCTGGGCTGGGCTGGTAGGTGAGCTTGTGTTCATTGTCCCTCCAGTGGCTTTTGAAGCCGAAGCCGCCACCTTCGCTGGTCCTGATGGTCCTGGGAGGATTCGCCCTGTGATGTTTTTAAAAGAACATGCCCTTGACATTGCTTTTCCTCTAGAATTGCACCTGCTGGGGGCAAACCACCCTCCCTTTCTCCCCAGCAGGATGCACCCACACTGCCCACCAGGCAACAGCAGGATTCCTTTGTTAAAGGTCTGATCCCCAGAGGCAGACTGTTGGAATCTGGGACCTTGTCCCCAGCCTTGCGGGAATGCCAGCTAAAGACCCAGAGGCCCATGTCTCCAGCAGCAAGGAAAATGGGCTTGATCTTGGCTTTTTCATCTTGGACAATGAACATGAGCTCAGGATGGTGCTTCATTAAAATAGTCACTGAATAAACAGGAATCAGCTGCGTCACTTACGGAGAGCAGTGGGGAGATGCAAAGATTTTAGGCACAGGCTGGTGCTGCCTTGCTCTCTTATCAGCTGTTTCTCAGCTTAGCTCAGACCTCGAGGGCGAGAAAAAAAATGATCAGGAGCTTCTGAATTAGACCAAGCCCGAGTTCTGTGCCAGGTTCTTTCCCATCCTTGCAGAGGGGATTAAGTGAGATCAGGCATATGCAGCGCCTAGCACAGGGCAGGGGCTGTATTAATCAGAAGTCTTTGGTTGCAAGTGACCCAAATCCCAAACTCAAATAAGGAAAAGGAAAACTCACTGGCTTCCATAGCTTCAGGTATGGCTGGATCCTGGCGCTCAAACACTACGGTCAGGACCCAGGTATCCGTTTGTCTCCCTCTCTGAGCTCCTCTGCACTGGACGGACTTGCCCCAATCAATCATAGAGCATGCCTGACATGGGGGTCTGGGTGGGGTCGGGGTGGGTGAAGGCATCATGAGCCCCATTGTGGTACATCTGTGTCCCCCGCTATCCCACAGGAGGTTCCCCCAACCCTGTGTTCTGCCTCAGGGTTTTTTCCAAAGCTCAGGCAACATGCCCGGGGGCCAGTTAGCGCCCCCGGAAGCCACCCTCTGCCAAAGGGGGACGAACGTCTGTGCCTGCAGAAGGGCACACTGAGGCAGAGAGTTGGCCCCACCCGAAGCGAGAGCACGGAGAGGAATTTGGTGGAAGGAGAGGGCAAGATGCCGGGCCGCTGTCCCCGCAGGGCTCAGCTCTCAGTCCCCTTCTTGGTCCCCTGCCTGTCTTGGGGTGAGCAGGTCACTCTTCTCGGCCTCTGCCTTCACGTGTTTAGTGAGGGCTCCTGGAGACAAGCTTCTTTTCCCTTTAGCATCGGTTACCTGTCGCTGCCGTAACAAATTAGCGTGAATTGAGGCGCTTAAAACAACTCAAATGGACCCGTATGGCTCCAGAGGCTGGAAATCTGAGGTCAAGGTGTCGGCAGGGATGTGCTCCCCCCCCCCCGCCCCCGGGAGACTCCGAAGACCTCTAATCACATCCACAAAGACCCTTTTCCTAAGTCAGGTTCTATCTCAGGTTCTGGGCATTAGGATTGGGTGGGGGCTATTTTGCAATATACCACGCCCTTTTGATCTGAGGCCAGACTTCTAAGTCAATGTGTCTCCCATTTTCTTTGGGAATCTTGTTTTTTTTTTTTTTTTTAAAGATTTTATTTATTTATTTGACAGAGAGAGATCATAGTAGGAGAGAGGAAGGGAAGAGATCACAGAGAGAGGAAGGGAAGCAGGCTCTCCGCTGAGCAGAGAGCCCGATGTGGGACTCGATCCCAGGACCCTGAGATCATGACCTGAGCCAAAGGCAGCAGCTTAACCCACTGAGCCACCCAGGCGCCCCGGGAATCTTGTTTTTAATCTTTCTGAAACTTAAACGTAATTTCACGCATATCTGCAGGTAAATCCCCCGCAGGGAGAGTGGATGGGCGCTCCCGGTATATAAAGGATACGAAGCTGGGGTGATCCAGGCTCATTGGGCATTCATTGAGCACCTACTGTATGCCAGGCTCACTCACCCCTCACAGTGACGCATGCCCCCAATTTGCAGACGCAGAGACTGAAGTCCGAGATTGTAAGGAGGTCACACAGCCCGTGCACAGCAGGGCGACACCTGGGGTCCGTGCCCTCTGAGGTCAAGTGCAGGTCTTGCTCTGTGTCTGCCGGGCTTGTCTGGGGCCACTCACAACACTGGCCTCATGTGAAGCACTTGTTGGTGCCTTCCAATCTGGACTGGGCCTCCCAGGCCTCGCTTGGACTCTTCCCACCCTCCTGAGGCCCCTTTCCCTTGTGCCTCACAGGGTCAGGCTGGTCCGGTCAAGGTCCGTAGGCAGCAGACACTTTCCTGTGTGGGCACGGATGTCCCCTGTCCTGAGGTCCCCTGCTGGAATGTGGCCCCCGTGCCCGGCTCCATGGGAGGCTCACAGCTTCTCTCCCTGCCCCCTCCCTGCCCACATGGACCCCAAGTGTGAAGGATCCTCTCAGAGCCCCCAACCCTCTCACAAACTCTGTCGCCGTGTCACCCTCTACATGACAACGCTAACCGTTCCCTCTGAGACCTGCGCTGTCACCTCTGGGGCTGCCCCGTCCATCCGGTCACCCTCCCCGCTAAGCACACGGAAGCATTAAACACTCCCATCCTCCTCGAAGACCGTTAGCCAAGAGCAAGTGACTGTTTGGTTTTCTTTCGCGTCTTCTGGTTCTGGCTAAACGCGGGGACTTCAGGTGGTCGGAGGAGGGCGGGGGGCAGAGGGCGGGGGGCGGGGTGCCTCTCTGACCTTGCCTGCTGGCTGCCTCACCATTCCCACAGCGCGCCGCCCGGGGCCAAAAACAAGGCCAGCCTTGTGCTCCTGGGGAGAGCGGAGGTGGGGCCGGGCTGGGGGGGGGGGCCCTCTTGGCTGGGCCCCGTGGGTCTATCCAGCCGATTGTAAAGAGCCTTTAGGATGTCTCTCTGTTCTTTTAATGCCCTCTTCCCAAAAGTCACCGAAGAAACACCTGTCCTCCAGGGTATTTTATGCTGTTGAATGATTTTCTCCAACTGAGCGTCCCCGGTCGCTTGCGAGTCTCCACTAGAGACGTGGGCCTAACCGCGCTCTCCGGAGCCATGGCCAAGCCCGTCCCCCACCTGCGGGATGCCAGCTTTCTGAGAAGTCTGAGGCCTGGCCCCGGTCCGGACCCCGTCCAGAAGAGCGGGGCTGACACAGACGTGCTCTGTGCCCTTAAAGGTGGCGGGCCAGGGGCGTATAAAATCCGACACTCGGCTCCGGAGCGCCTGCGCCAAAGAGCCCCTTTGTCTGACCTGTCACATGCTCCCTCTGTGTGGCTTCCACGGTGGTGGCTCCGAGGAGACCTGGAGGGAGGCTGCGGGCTCCTCCAAGCCGCTTCTATAAATAGCCAACCTCAGGAATTCGCTCGAGTGGGGACTGTTTTCCCCAGGTTTGCGACTTCATTTTTCCAGTAATCCTGCTGAGCTCTTCTGGGCCGGGGCCACAGCAAGGGTAGGGACCACTTGGAGGGGGTGGGGAGCTCTCCCCCCCCACCCCGTTTAGGAGGGGCTGATGTGTGTGCGGGGGGCAGGGCTGCCAGCCTGCTTGGCTCCGGATCCCCTGCCCCGTCTCTGGCCCTGTGGCCGGCACGTGACTCTGGTTATCTGGGACAAGCCGAGGTGCCCAAGTCCGGAAGTGTCTTCCCCCGCGGGCCAGTCCCCGGCCGACACAGCTGGTAAGCATCAACATGAGACGGAGCACAGTGTGTAACAGGAGCCAGCTCTGGGCCGTTCTAGGCAGTCCGTGGAGAAAACCCCTTCTATCAAGTCTGAATTCCTCTGCTTTTATGTAAGCCGCGTGTGCTTCTCCCGAGCAGCCCGTAACCAGTCCGCTGTGCGAGCAGCCCGAGGTTGGGGACCCCCTGGGTTTTGCCTGCTCATCAGTGACCTGAGGTTTGTAGCCCAAGGGGTCTCCAGCACCCCTTGGATTCAGCTCAACAACCCTGATTGAGTGCGGGGGCTCCAGGCACTCAGCGAGCCAAGAGAGGGTCGTGCTCAGGGAGTGGGTGCCATGAGTGAGGGCCCGGGGGTCTGCAGGTGGGTGGCCAGGGGTCGAAGGGGGCCACCGAGGTCAGGGCAGTTCTGAGCCTGCTTGGAGCAGCACCTGGCACAGAAGCAGCAGGAAATCTGAGTTCTCACGGGCACAGTCAGCTGGCCCTGGAGAGGAGGGCTCCGCGGGAAGAGAGAGCGCGCTCCCGGGAAGGAGAAGGAAGTCTGCCCGGCCGCAGGGAGGCCAGGACAGGCGAGCTGCAGCAGAGAGGCATGGGAAGGTCAGACAAAGATTGCCAGGGCCAGGGCCCAACAAGAAGGCCGGCATGCCCTCGAAGCACCCCGTCCTCTGGCCCCGAATCTCTCTCTTCCCTACACTAGTCCCGGGTCCCAGCTCCCATTCCTGGCTTCATTCATTCATTTGGGAAGTCCCAAGCCCTGTTCAGACCTGCTCTGGACCCCGACATCCCGCATGCGCCCCACCTCCCCAGCACCGTCGCCTGTGCCCTCTCGACGCTGCCACTCCCTGCTGCTCAGGGGAGACACGTTGGTTGTGTCTCACCCCCAGGAGCACCCGGAGTGCAGACCCCGAGACGCACAGGCCCAGGACAGCGGCCCCGCGGCTGGTCAGCATGAGCGAGGCCAACCGCTCATGGGGTGACTGGGTTTTTTTAGCAGAGCATCAAGAAGTATTTACAGGAAAGAAGTTCAGACATAGACAGCTAGAGGCAGAACGGAGCTCAAGTTTTACTCAAAAGGAAGACGGGGGCATGAGCGGACCTCTGTCCTCTGTTGGTGATTTGTCCCGCGTTCTCCCGGTGACACTGTACGGTCTCAGCCGGGCGCTCGGGAGGCGTCCCCTCTCGCCCAGCTTTGCAGTGTCAGGAGATGTGTGATTGCTGCTAACTTAATGGCTAAATCGGGCAAACGGGCCAGCTCTGCAGACCCCATCCGTCTGCCTGGGCCCAGCCACAGGCTCTCAAAGGGAGGCCTGCGGACCCCAGTCCCCGTCCACTGCGGGAGCACCTCGAGGCCCAGAGGCTGTCCCTGTGGATGCAGCCCGGCAGCCGGCCTGAACGCGGGCTCGGCCACTTGCCAACCGTGCGTCCTCAGCCAGGTGCTGAGACAGAGAGCGCTGGCCTCCCCATGGGGCTGTGACACACCGGAGGAGACCGAAGGTGGGCGCGGCTCAGCCCCGGCCAGGCACGTGCCATGTCCAACAGGGGACCCTTGCCATTCTTGGTGGGAGGGCTTTCACCGGAGCAAGCCTCAGAAGACGAGCTCCCACACAGAAGACGAAGAGGCCTGGTGGTGGAGGGACAGAGGACACCAGCCCAGAAGACACCACCGAGGTCCCTAAGGTCACAGGTGGCTTGCTGAGGGTGATGGAAACCAGGTGTGCACCTGCGCGGCTGGCCAGCCTTGGGGGTGGGGCGTGCCCGCGATTGGGTCCGACATCGCGGCGTCGGAAGACGTCCATGAAGAAGGGCCTCCTTGACACCCGGGCAGCCCTCCCTTCGGGTCGCCTCCCGCCCTGTGACTAATGGCTGACCTGACATCTTTCCGCGAGTGACCTTGTTGCGGCTGGTAATTCAAATATCTTTCAGCGTCAGAAATAATAAGTGCCACTGTGAGATGAACACGAGGGGCTTAAGTTGAGAGCAGATTAATGGGGTTTTAATATTCCTAATTTAATCACTCTTTTCTGTCGCACTGTGGGCAACAATGATGTAGCAGCTAATTATTTTTTTAACCATGATGGGGATCTTTCCTAATCAATTTTATATTTAACATGAATGAAGGGAGGGCAGTGATTAATGAGAGAATAAATCTCACCAAACAGGCACAAGCAAGCAATCAGTTAAAAATACGGCAGGATGATTTTTTTTTTTTTTCCTTCTCACGGAGCAAATTCTGCAGGAATGGGATAGAGCACCATGTTAAGTCTCTCTCGTTCTGAAAAGAAGAAATACATGAAAGTTTTAACAAACAATGTGTTGGATGGAAAGAAAATGCACACCTGCGTTCTGATCTGAAACATTGTATGCTGAGAAGTTAGAGGCCCGGGTCACAGCTGCTCCCTTCCAAGAGGAAGGAGCCCATTCCAGGCCACCTCCCCGTAACCGCAGGCTCCCTTTCCGCGGCCTGGACACCTTCAGAGGCCGCAAAAGAAGGTCAAGTGTAGCCGCTGTCTCTCACCTCGCCTCCTCTAATCACAGGGGCGGCTTCTCAGCCCACAGTGCCGCGAGAGGAACGGGGAGCACAGGACAACAGGATAGAGAGACCTCATTTGCATATTTTAAATTTCAGTATACTGTTATAATTGTTCTATTCGATTATTAATGTTGTTCCTCTCTTCCTGTGTCTGATTTGTAAACTGCACATTATCGTAGGTATGAGTGTAGGGGAAGGAGCACAGGATGTGTAGGGTTCGGTACCATCTGACATTTCAGGGGTTCCCTGGGGGGTTGGAATGCACCCCACCCCCTCCTGCCATGCAGATCAGGGAGGGGGGACTCCTGTGCTGCCTCTTACCATGTGACCATGGGCATCGGTTTTCTCATCTTTTTTTTTTCTTTTTTTAAGCGGGCTCCATGCCCAGCACAGAGCCCAACATGGGACTCGAACTCACCACACAGAGATCCAGACCTGAGCTCGGATCAAGAGTCAGTTGTTCATTTAAAAGGGGGCAATGTGGGGCACCTGGGTGGCTCAGTGGGTTAAAGCCTCTGGCTTTGGCTCAGGTCATGATCCCAGGGTCCTGGGATCGAGCCCCGCCTCGGGCTCTCTGCTCAGCGGGGAGCCTGCTTCCTCCTCTCTCTCTCTCTCTCTGCCTCTCTGCCTACTTGTGATCTCTGTCTGTCAAATAAATAAATAAATGAATCTCTTTTTAAAAAGGGGTTGGGCAATGATGTGCCTTCCTCGGGACCTGCTGAGGACCCAGTGGGTGAAGGTGCATAGCATGTGCCTGACACACATGCGTCCCCATTGGACGGTGATTCACAGGACCCCACGGGGTGTGTCCCAGGCTGGGGCCCCAGGAGCAGGTCCTGAGAGGAGGCTGCCCCCAAGAGTTCGTCAGGAGGTGTTCGCAGAAAGCAGACAGAGCAGGCGTGTGGGGAGTGAGACTGAGGGACGAGGCCACCCAAGGGGACGGTATCAGGCTGAGGCCACCACGGTTTGGAGACAAGGGTCACAGCCCAGCGCGGTCCCAGCCAGGGGCTGGGGAGCTGACAGTGCATCACAAGGGAGGGGAGACCTCAATGCCCAGGCACCTTCACCCCTCTCGCCAACCAGCCTCCTGCCGCTTGAGGACAGCCTTCCCAGCCAGAGAGCCCGAGGTCACCTGTGGGGCTCACACAAAGGTGAAGATGTTCAAGGTGGCGCGGGAGGAGGCAGATGGTGACGGTCCGGGAGGCTGGGCTGGCAGCCCCCCAGAGAGGACGTGAACAGGCACAGACCCCTGCCCGGGGAAGGAGGTCCTGGGGTCACATGCCCACTTGCCCCCTGGGAGCTGTGGGTCCCTGAAGGCCTGGGGCGAGCTCAGCGCCCTGAGCCCCACCCCCCAGGGGGAGGCGAGGGGCAGACGCCAGACCCTTCCGGCCCACGGATCCCTCCCCTCTGCATGTCACCTCCCAAGCAGAGCTGGACGTCTTTGCTGGAGTTTTCTCTCATTCACTCCACCTTTATCAAACACCCGTGCCAGCCAGCATGCACACCGAGCTCCGACGGTAGGCAAGGACGGATAAATCCCGCTCACAGAGCTGACATCCTAGAGGAGGGGACAGGCGGCTGTATGTGGTGGAAATGCAGTGTTTCTCAGAAGGTGAGAGTCTCGGGGGTGCCCAGCTGGCTCAGTTTGGGGAGCGTGGGACTCGATCTGGGGGTTGTGGGTCTGAGCTGACGCTGGGTGTAGAGATGACTTAAAAATAACATCTTAAGGGCGCCTGGATGGCTCAGTGGGTTAAGCCTCTACCTTCGGCTCAGGTCATGGTCTCAGGGTCCTGGGATCGAGTCCCGCATCGGGCTCTCTGCTCAGCAGGGAGCCTGCTTCCTCCTCTCTCTTTCTCTCTGCCTGCCTCTGTGCCTCCTTGTGATCTCTGCCTGTCAAATAAATAAATAAATAAATAAAATCTTAAAAAAAAATCTTAAAAAAATAAAAAAAGGAAAGAGGGTGAGAGTTTGCACACAGAGAAACAAAGCAGAGGGGGAGCAGAGCTGGCCTGGCTGGGGGTGGAGAGCAGTGCTGAAACACGCCTCAGGGAGCTAAACAAGGAGGCTTGAGCAAAGACCCATAGCATGTCTTGGAGAAGATCAGCCAAGGCAGCAGAAATGGCAAGTGCAAAGGCCCAGTGGCAGGAATCTGCCTGGCCCTCAGGAGACAGAAGGGAGCTGGCATGGCCACCATGAGGGGTGAGGAGGTGAGGGCTTGGGGAACGTGCAGGTCTGGGTGAGGCCCTGGGTCCCACTGAGGACTCTGGCTTCCGTCGGAGTCCGTGGGAACCTTCCATGGGATGGTTCAAGCTGGGAAGCGCCGTGTTCAAACTCCGGCTGCCGTGCTGGAGGAGAGCCTCCGGGTGCCTGGGTGGGAGAGGACGGTGGCCGCACCGGGACGGTGGCCGCACCGGGGTGGGTTCCAGGTGGAGCTGGCGGGGTTTGCTGACAGACAGGGTGCAGGGTGGGGGGGACAGAGCCGAGTCAGGAGAAGTCCCGGTCTTTCAGCTGTGGCAGGTGGCGGCCCCGCGTTGCTGTGAATCCAGATGGCGGAGCAGGTGGGAGCGCGGGCGTGGGATGCGGCCAGGCAGGGGTTGGGACCTGTGAGGTCTGGAACTGCCATCGGGCCTCCGAGTACAAACTCCGATGACAGCTGGATCAGGGAGTGTGGAGTGTGGGGGGCCCAGTTCTGCGGGAGGCGGGCCCGTGGGCTTGCAGTCAGCCCCGCCGTGGGCCCCGGACCTCGTCCTTCCCCGCGGATCAGGAAGCGCTCTGAGCTTGTTTTCTCACCAGGAGGGAAAGGGGTAGGAGCGCGCGGAGAGTAAACCGCGGGGTTCTCGGGGTGCATGGACGCACCCCTCGGCAGGTGACGGTGATGACCCCTGGCTTACTGCTCACTGGCTTTCTGAGGCTTCTGTTCTTTCCTATACATTAAAGTTTAGACAATTTAGAAAATTGAGAAAACTCAGTATTATTTAATCTTCTCTTCTCCAACCTTCCAGATGGGAGCCAGAGGATGAAATTTGCTGGGGACACAGGCCAGTGGCCGAGGCTGGCGTAGGCTGCCCCCCCCCCCGCGCACACCCGAACGCTCCCTCCTCTCCCCAGAATGTGGGACCCCGGAGAGGGCAGAGCTCTAAACCCTCGTGTCCTTCTGCATTGGGAGCGGATGGCTTCTTTCCCATTTGACCTTAGAAGTTTTACGTAAACATCATCTTGTGTTTAATTTCCTTTGTTGGGGGAGGTCAGTTAAAGGTCTCGACATGATTCTTTTAAATCTCTGGTCTCCCGAGTGAATCGCTGAGGCCAAGTTATAAAACTTTGCGAGAGGGAAGCGAGTAGTTGCCTTGAAACCCTGGCCTTCGCCTTAAGGAAAACCAGGGAAGGACGCATGGTGCTGAGAAATTGTGCCGTGATCCAGCCAGGGTCTTTGTTCTATTTTCTCATTTGTGTCCTTTTTGCCCAAGGACAGTCCACACGCGAGTGGGGGGCCCTGGTCCCTGCCTGTCCCCCACTCTGGGAATTAGCTCCTTCATCTCACACCGAGGCACAGTGCAGGGGGGCTGGCACGTAGCTCCTCCCTCCACCAAGACAGGAAGGGGTGGGGAGGCTCTGGTGACTTTGGGGGGCGTGGTGGGGTGGGGGGCGGTTAGTGCAAGCCTCCTTGGTTCTTCCCACAGGCTGGAGGAACACTGAACTCAGAGGGGATAAGTCCCTGAGCATTTTTCTCCCTTGGTTTTTAAGCCGTTTCTGCTTTAAGGAAATTGAATCCATGTGTGTTTGGATTAATTGCTTAACTCCTAAAAATGTTGTCTTGTAAGAGCAATTTGAGGTCCAAGAACCTTTTAAGTTGCTTTCCACCCTTCACATGGCCCCGGTCTGGGGATCTGAGCAAACCCTCTGGGCCAGTGCTGTGCTCACAGCTGGATCAGGCTAAGGAGGAATTAACAGCCTCCTGGGGTGTTTGCTTCACCCCCTAATAAGATGGGCTTAGGAGCCTCACACGGAAATCCAGGAAGCTTCTGCATCCTGCTGGGTTCAGGCTTGGGCTTCCCAGAACAGGGACACCTTCTGTGGGCTCTTGTTAAATATGGGGTTTCCTTTCCTTGGGTTTGATTTCCAGAACTTGGCTCCCTCTCTTGCAAGGGAAAAAAAATGCCATAGACGAGATTTCGGGAGCCTTGAAAGGAGGAACATCTCGAACCAGGGGGTCCTGCTGAAAGCCGGGTCCTGCCTTCTGTTCTGAAAACCGATCCAGTGGTCAGGCATCAAGACTGAAGGGACGTCCCCTCTACCGTGGCTGGAAGAAGAAGACCCCATTTCTTGAGCAGCCAAATCCATCAGGAACCGGGGTGGGGCGTGTGTTAATGCCCGGCCTGGGTGCCTTCCTCTCTCTGCCACCCCCAGGCCCCCGATTCCCCGGCTGCTAACTGAAACCTCTCCCCTCAAGGTGCTCTGAGAGCCGGTGGGAGTGAGAACTCCCTCCCAGTGCTGGTGCCTCCAGACCGCAGGCGCCCCTCCCCCTGGGTCCCAGGCCCCCTCCCCCTGGGTCCCAGGGCCACCTGCAGGTCCTCCTCGCGTCTGGCTCCTCGTTCAACTGAGCCGCACCTGCACTGGACGTGATACGGTGTGATTCGCTTTATATGAAATGTCCAGAATGAGCACATCCCTGGTGAAGAAGGCTGGCCGGCGGGTCGTGTGGGGCCGAGGGGAGGGAAACACGCGGAGCAAGGCTTCCGTTTGTGAAGCTGAAGATGCTTCGGAAGGGGTGGGTGCGGCTGCGGAGGGGTTTTCCGAAGAGGAGGGACAGCCATTGTCGACTTTCAGGAAGCTTGCGCAGGGGCTGGGGTGGGTGACAGGCTGGGGACAGGGGAGCCTCAGGGAATATCGGACGCTGGAGCAAGAGCCCAGATGAGAGCCGGGAGCAGGTCTCAGGGACAGGACGGCGTAGGATACGCCGGGTGATTGATTAGGGAGTAAAATCTTCCCTCGGTGGCAGGAATACATTTTTTCCCCCCCAGATGGCATGTGAAGCGAAACATCTCAGTGAGACGCTTTGCCTGATAGACCTTCCCTTTTGCCCCCCTGCCGAGACTTTACGTTCCCAGCGCAGGGCTCACGCCCGGCCTGGAGGGGCCCCCTGCCCCCTCCGTGCTGGCCCAGCGCACCCGTGTCCCCAGGGCCTCCCGTGGAGTCAGAGATCGCACGCGTGTAACTCCGAACCCTCCCGGAGCTTCGCCACCAGAATCCGTGCGAGACCCATTCCGTGCGGAGTCAAGCCACGGTGGAAAGACGACCTCCATCCTTCCGGGCTCGTCGTCTGTGGGACGGTCTGAACCCTTCATAGTTCTGCCTTGTCTGGACCCTGAGGCCTTTTCGGGAGAGTAGTTTGCTCTCATTCTGCGTGCAACTTGTTTTTGTTTTTGTTTTGTGTGTGTGTGTGTGTTTAAAGATTTTATTTATTTGAGAGAGAGAGAGGGAGGGAGAGGGAGAAGCAGGCTTCCCGCCGAGCAGGGAGCCCGACGCGGGGCTCCATCCCAGGACCCCAGATCACAACCCGAACTGAAGGCAGACGCTTAACGGACTGAGCCACCCGGAGCCCCTCTGTGTGCCAGGACTTTTGAAACGGCCTTTGGTCCAAAGCAAGAAAGTTCTGGCCTCATCTTTATAAAATCGCTTTTTTTTTAAAGATTTTATTTATTTATTTGACAGAGAGAGATCACAAGTAGGCAGAGAGATAGGCAGAGAGAGAGGAGGAAGCAGGCTCCCCACCGAGCAGAGAGCCTGATGCGGGGCTCGATCCCAGGACCCTGAGATCATGACCTGAGCCGAAGGCAGCGGCTTAACCCACTGAGCCACCCAGGCGCCCCTATAAAATCATTTTTTTACAGGGGGCGGGGCAGTAGTGAATGATGCATAAGCAACTCTAATGAGAAAACCACGTCTGATGAGAAGGTAGTCAGGAGGGAGCCGTGGACAATCTGGTAAGGCATTTCTAGCGTCAACTAAGCCACGGTTTGCCTCGTGTTTGCGGGACATTTGGCTCTCCTTTGGGTCCTTGCATCGGGGACAAACACTCGAGGGGTAGAGTCATGAACTCTTATATGGAAACTTGTCGCCCGTCGGCTTGTCAAGCCCCAGGTCCGGGGGAGCTGACAGCCACACTGGCACGCATCTCTGCTGCATGGTCAGCAGACGCAGGCCGGGCCAGTCAGTGAGCTCCGTCCTCCTGATTTCTTCCAGGGCAGGCTGGCCGCTGGGAGGGAATCCCAGAGGTGCAGCCTCTGCTCCTGCTGGAGGAGGGTCTGCCTGGGAAGGATGCTGGCCCACAGGAAAGAAGAAGCGAGGCACAGAGAGCAACTCCCGAAGACGTGGTTTGTGCGTTGAGGTCCAACCGTGTGGAACATTCCAGACTTTGCAGTTATGCGAGGCAAAACACCCCCTCCTTTTTTTAAGAGAGATTTTTAAAATTTATTCATTTGGTCAGGGGGAGAGAGCATAAGAGCAGGGGGAGGGGCAGAGGGAGAGGCAGAAGCAGATTCTCCCAGGGGGCAGGGAGCCCGACGGGGGGCTCGATCCCAGGACCCTGAGATCATGACGTTTCACCCACTGAGCCACCCAGGCACCCCCACGACACCCTCTCCTTTTCCTTCAGCCACTTACAGTAGTCTTTGATCCTTTGTCATCAAGTGTCCTTCTGGTGCCGGTGTCACGTGGCTGCTGTTTCTCTACTGAAACCACGCAGGGCTCCGTGGCTGCTCACTTGCATGTCTGCCTGCCTGGTATCAGAAGGCTCTCCCCTCCCTGGCCTCCCTCTGCACCCCGACTCTCTCGAGGGAGCAAGCAGCGCCATCCCGCTGGGGAAGACCCCTTTGTCTGTCGAGCTTTAAAAATGCTTGCCTCAAACTCAGGTTTGTTGGCCTGTGGGACCCCCTCCCTCTGCAGCTTCCTGGGGACTAAGCCTCGTGTGCCGACATTTCAGTGTCCCCCACGTGGTCCCCTTACTGTCCACTTGGCCCGGAACTCGGACCGCCCTCTCCAGACACGAGTCAGGGGAGTGTTTCCGTGCGAGCAGCTGCGGGGGTATTCGGGCTGGGGATGGAGTCAGCTTCCCGCTATGGCGCGCCAACAGCCAACCCGGCGTCAACCTTACAGAGCCCATCCCGCTTCCCTTCAGCTGGGACCCCTGGCCCCCCCGACAGCCCCCCGCAGGCGGCTTGCATACCCGCATCCTTCCACGTGTGCCCTGCGTGCTTCTCCCCGACTCCAGCCTCCTCCATGGTCCTCAGGCCAATGCGCCCCACCCCTGCTGTCTCCGCTCCCCTGCCTTCACCGGGGCCCCTTCCCCAACTCGGCCAGCTGCAGACCCCCCCCACTTCAGGCGGCTGTCAGAGCCTGTTAAGGCCCCTCTTTTTCCCCAGCGTCCCTCAGCAAGGTGAGGGAGCAGGGGAGATGTATTGTCCCGCCCCTGGGACTTATACCGCCCGCCCTGGGAGGCAGGGCCAGCCACACTCCTTCTGGGTTTCCAATAACCATCTGTCTTCTCTCTGCAGCCTGGGATGAGGTCCCCCCTCGGCCGTCTCTCCTCCAGGCCCCAGTGACACCGTCTCTTCATCATCGCTCTTGTTTCCAGACCCTTCACCCTCCCGGGCCTCTCCTGCGAATGAGCTGTTTGCTGCCTCCTTCAGCTGGACGCTGGCTTCTGGCTGCAACGTGCCCCGTGGCCTGCGGTTTCCGTGAGCTGGTTCCATGCACGATTAGTGCCGTCCACGCTGTGCTGACCTCTCTTCCCAGCAGGGCCCCCATTGGCTCCCGTGGGCGGCAACTTCCCGCAGGGGCAGAGGCGTCCTTCTGTCGGCTCCGCCCTCCCTGGCTTCTGATGGTGCAGTGACAGACGGGAATGGTCCCACTGCTTCGTGCACGCTGTGGCCTCTCATTTAACTACTTTTGAGTCTCGACTCTATCATCATTCATTTTCAGCCTCCCTCCCAGGGTTTTGCCATTCGAAAATTTGCAAAGCACATACCCCGCCCCCAGGGGCGCCTGGGTGGCTCAGGTCCTGATCTCAGGGTCCTGGGATCAAGCCCCGCATCGGGCTCTCTGCTCAGTGGGGAGCCTGCTTCCCCGGCTCTCTCTGCCTGCCTCTCTGCCTACTTGTGATCTCTGTCTGTCAGATAAATAAATAAAATCTAAAAAAAAAAAAAAAAAGAAAGAAAAGCACATCCCCTATTTCTGTCCACTTCCGGTGCAGAAGCGCCAACCGGTACCAGGACAGAGCAGATCCCTGGGGCCCCCTGCGAGGGCTCTCCTTCGAGGCTGATGCACTGTGCACAGTGTCCCACGAGCTATAAATTTCCCTGGGGTTCTATCATGTAGTCTTTGACCACCTAATCTACAAATATTCATGCAAATCCGTGTATGTGCCCGAACTATTCTTTGGGTCCATCCATCTAATAACTCACAGAAAATGGGAGAAGAGATCCGGGCGGCCCGTGTTAGTCTCAGCGAGTTTCCCGTTTCTGTTGCCTCCCTTCGCATGCATGCACTGACTCTGTAATAGTCTTATCCTTTTCTCCAGATTCACAACACGCTTGCTGGCCTATTCTTTCTAGAATTTTCTCTTATTCCTTCCTTTCGGGAAAGCAGGTCAGGTGTGGTTCATGGCCAGTGTTTCAACATCTCCCTTGCCCTCCATAATTTTTTTGAAATCCCCAGTCGTGGTTCTGAGATGAAAGCTGCTGGCTGCCTAAACACCCAGGGAAGCAATTCATCAGGGTCTGGGGAAAGAACTCATTTATAGCAGCTCCGGTAGCGATTTTTCTCTCCTTGCTTACGTCTGGTTGCAATCCCGTCTTTGCATTTAATTTAACAAACAGCCTCTGAGCTCATGTGGCATGCCCTGGGCTTTGTTTTAAGCTTCCCAGTTGGAAGACCGTTCTCTTTCCTGGTTGAGGCAGAAACAGGATTAAGCATGGCGCTCGTCTGCCTTCTCTCTTGGAGGGAGCCCGTGGGTGTCCTTGTTCACCTTGACCTGAAGGTTGCCTTTAAGGCTGTGTGTGTGTGTGTGTGTGTGTTATGTGTATTGTGTGATCGTATCTCAAGGCGTCCAGTTTGTTCCTGACTCTGCTGTCAGTCGTCAAGTTCATGCCCTTTTCTATTTCCTCCAGCGCTTCCCGTTCATTAAAACACCACCACCACCACCACCACCACTTAATCCTGTCATGACTGACATACAAAAAGCTGTACATATTTAATTCACGCAACTTGATGAGCTTGGAGATAAGTACACGCCCCGAAACCATCCCCATAATCTGTCGTGAACACATCTATTCTTTCCAAAATTTCGTCCCAGCTTCTTTATCATAACATTAAATGTGGGATCTACCATCTTAGCAAACGTCTGAGTATAAAATGCAGTACTGTTAACTATAGGCTCTGGGAGAGCCTACGATGTGCAATAGGTCTTAGGTCTATTCATCTTGCGTAAGTAGATTCTTACACCCCTTTCTCTTTGTGTCTGGCTTATTCCACTGGGGCACACTTGTTTTGGTCTATTTCTGGGTACTCTGTTCTGTTCTATTGATCTATGTGTCCAATTCTCAGTGGCCAACACCACACACTCTTGATTACTATAGATAGATTAAAAAGTCCCAGAATAAGGTAGCTTGAGTCCTCTTATTTTACTCTTTTGCAAATTATTTTACCAATTCCTTTAATTGTCCATAAAGATTTTTAGAATAATCTTGTCTACAACTCTGAAAAATCTTGTTGGAATCTTAATAGGAATTGCTTTCCCCTGTGTTAATTTGGAATGAACAGACGTCTCTACTCTGTCCAATCCATGAACATGGTATGTCTCTCCATTTATTTAGGTTTTCTTTTATTTCTTTGATCAGCATTGTGCAGTTTTCAACATTTAAATCCCATGCTAAATTTTTTAGGTTTACACCCAAGTATTTCTCTTCGTTTTTTTTTTTTTTTTGAA
The DNA here is from genome assembly GCF_964662115.1 of Mustela nivalis. Lineage (NCBI taxonomy): Eukaryota > Metazoa > Chordata > Mammalia > Carnivora > Mustelidae > Mustela > Mustela nivalis. The sequence continues at coordinate 58,412,626 of NC_139036.1, forward strand.
TGGTATTGTTTTAAAATTTAATGTCCATCTCTTTATTGTTAGTATATAAAAATATAACTTTTATAGGCTTATCTTATATCTTGTTACTTTGCTGAACTCACAACTTCCAAGGTTTAAAAAAAATTATTCTTTGGGGGCACCTTGGTGGCTTAGTTGGTTAAGCGTCTGCCTTCTGCTCAAGTCATGATCCTGGGATCCTGCTTCTCTCTCTCTCTCTCTCAAATATATGAATAAAATCTTTAAAAAAAATTCCTTGGAATTTTCTAAGTAGGCAATCACATCATTTGCAAATAGATAGTTTTCTTTCTTCCTTTGAGACCTTTATGCCCTTTATTGGCTTGTCTTGTCTTACTGCTCTGGCTGTCCAGGATTAGGCTGAGGAAGAGTTTCGCTTGTTTCCAGTCTTGGCAGGAAGGCATTCAGTCTCTCACTAATAAGCATAATGTGATCTGCAAAAACCCTTTTCCCAAGCAAAGTCACAGTCCTCTGCTCTTGGAGGACGCGTCTTTTGAGGGCTCCCAGTCACCTCAGTGCTGGTGGTGACCTGCTTTGCACGTTTCTTGCCTACACCTTGCCTTGCCAGCGTCCAGTCGGGGGCTCACCACTGTGGCCTCGGAACTGAGCAAACGTATGAAGGGAGACCACTGCGCATCAGCACTGGAGGTGGAAGGTGACACCGAGCTGTGTCACGTGGGAATGTTTTGCAGGCAGAAGAGACGGGCAGGCTTGCTGTTCCAGGAATCAGAGGCTGCTTCCCCTGAGGGCTGGGGATAAAGAAGCTGAAGCCTCCCTCCCTGGGTAGAAAGAATGCTAAGCTGAGGCTTGGGCAGACCGCAGGGAGGCTGTAGACATTCCAGGGCTTATCAGCAGGGCTGTGAGCTGGGCAAGGAGCGGGCTGGATTTGGGTAGCTGGGCAGTTCTTCCATCGAGATATTTTTAACTAAGACTTAAGTCCTGAGCTGGGCACCAAGAAGGACTCTATCTCCTCGCCATCTGTAATTGCTTGTGACCTTATAAATCCCCTCATCTCTGTGGGTCGTGGTCATCTCATTGCTCTCAGCTGGCTGGAGGCTGCGTTGTCATTCACCATCCCCAAACTGTTACCGAGTCTCTATTTTGCAATAGACACGATAAAATAGTGTCCCTGTCTAGAAAAACTCCCTGCGCTAGGGGAGAGGAAGAAATAAAACATCATCCAAAAGCAGCTAGCTAAGCGTTGTAGCAAAGGCTGTGTGTGCATGGCTGCTGGGGGCCAGGGAGGGGACACTGAGAGTCCCAGAGGCAAGGCCACTCTTGTAGCCACATAGCTGTTAACGGTGAGGCCAGGGTTCCACACACAATCCACGTGCGGTCTAAGCCTTACCCTTTCTGGAACCACGTGTTGCCCATGAGTGCAGGTGGAGAGGTGCAGGAACACTGTTGGGGGGGTGATGCCTATGTGAAGGAAGGCGGAAGCAGGACGGGGCAGGGAGGGCTCCCCACCGGATGCTCTCTCACGACGCCTGGGGGTTCCTCAGAAATGAGCTCTAGACTGAGACCCGGAGTAGGGGAGCGGAACGTGTTCTGGACACAGTGATCATCCCAGAGGCTGGATAACATGAAGGTGTTTCACTATGGTTAGAACATTCCAGAAATCAGGCGGGGTGGGGGATGCACGGCCGACAGGGCCAGATCAGGAGAAAGATTCCTGAGCCATGTTCTGGAATCTGGTCTTTATCCTGAGCCATGGAAGGGCCCTGATCTGGGATGCGAGGAAATCTACTTCCTCCGGAGGGACTGGGCTGTTCTGGAACATGGGAGCTGAGCAAGCTGCCTGGCTCCATCTGGAGGATGGCCAGGCCCACTGCCCACCTCCACCTGTTCCTTCCAGCCCCCTCTAATGGTTTCTGCCCAGCGCCTAAGCCCCCAGCTGCAAGTCCCAGTGAGCCATGCCCCTGAGGAGAGCACCGGCAGGAATTGGAGCCAGGAGAGCAGAGATGGCATGTGGAAGTGCAGAGGGGGCTGTTGTCTGGAAATGACTGGAACGCTCGCCTTGCTACCCAGAGCTGGGGCCCTTCTGCCAGACCAGCAGCAGCGCCCAGCTAAGGAGGTCCCGGCATGTGGCTGAGCTGCAGGAGGCAGAAAAAATGAGTCTGTCTGTCCTTCTCTCTGAGTAGGAGGAGTGCTGGGAAATGCCGTAAGGGATAAAGCAGCCTGTTTCTGGCCTGTCTGTACCCCTGTTGCCTCCTGGGGGGTTGGGGCTCTCCCAGAGCCTGGCACAGGAACCCCTTCTCCTCTTGGGGGGAGACTCAGGTCTGCGTTAGAATTTGAACTTCCTCCTGCTGGTTAAGCCCAGCCTTGAGAGGTCGTGGAATTCATACCGTGCCTGGGGGAGGGACCAGACCCACGCTGAGCCAGGCTGGCAAGACAGCCCCTTCTCTGGGCCCCCCAAGGAGAAGTCCTCAGGTATCATCATCAGCCACCCCTCACCCCCCACAGCGCGGAGAACGCAGACCTCCAGCCCTGGCCCCTCTGCCTTCCCACTCAGCCAGCAGGTTGCCATGGTGATGAGCCAGTGCGAGCATCTCTGTCTTTAATGCCAGAGTCTTTCCAGGCTCTGCCCTGCCTGGCCCCAAACGCAGCCCGGGTGGCGATCCAATAGCAGGAGGGCAGCTGGGACCAGCAAGGGGAGGGAGAGGGTCAGGGATGATTGCCGATCGGGACACCGCCCGAGAGTTACTTCCCGCGGGAAAGTGCCAGCAAGATGTACGAAGCGAGGTCTACAGTGTCGCTAGATTTTTTATTTCGGATGAGCGTGGTGGGGAGAGGCTGGGACTCTGCTTTCGAGCTTGTAAATGCCTACTGGGGCCCGACTGACGACTGACGGAGCAGGGGCTCCCCGCTGAGCTAAGGGAAGGCCAAGGCCAGGAGGACTGGCTTCACCTCTGTTCACACCTGGACCTACAGCCCCAGAGAAGCAAGGGAAGCCTGGAGTGTTCCCTCCTGCCCTGACCCACAGAATTGGGCTCCAGCCTGAGCCTGTGCTGCAATCCAGTTCTGGGCTCCAGCCTGAGCCCGTGCTCCGTCCTCTGCAGACACGGGTGTGTCGCCTGCTAGAGCACGGCGGCGGAGACGTGGGCTTCTCCCTCTAGCTCCCCCGCTTTGTCCCGGCATGGCCTAGTCCCCCTGGAAGACCGCCCTTGAGAGGCGGGGGTGTGGTGAGCAGCAAGTGCTTAAGGTGCCGAGAGGGGCTGACAAAACGGGTCTGCCTCTCCCCCCAGTCCTGTTACTGGCAGGACGGGTCCCTGAGCCACGTGCTGGATGCCCACGGAGGTGCATCTTTCTCCTAACCTCCAGCGATGATTTCCAGAACCCTCTTCCTCCCTCCCCGGTTCTCTGGTACGCCACACTCCCTGGGTCACCAGTGCGACCTTACGTCTTGTGTGTCCGCTTGGCCAGGAAGTGGTACCCAGTCATTTAATCGAACGTCAATCTAGGTGCTGCTGTGTAGGTATTTGGTAGATGTGGTTACCATGCGCAACCAGACGGCTGGGAACAAGAGACGTCCCGCCAAGCTGGCGGCGGGCCTCACCTAATCAGTCGAAGGCCTCCAGAGCCCAAACTGTGCTTTTCTGGCAAGAAGAAATTCTCCAGACTGAGGCAGTCCCAGCAGTCCTGCCCTACAGATGTCAGACTCGCCAGCCCCACAACCACTTGAGCCCATCTAAAACCCACCTCTCTCCGAAGAATCCTGGCTGACACACCCATCTCTCCATCAGCTGTTGGGGCAGGGGTCCCGTCTCTCCCCTACCCCATCTCCCTCTCTCCTTCTCTCTCTCTTCCTCTCTTCTTCTCTCGGTGCGTCTGTGCGTCTGTCTTTCCACCCCAGCTTCTCTGGGACTTCTCTACCCCCCCCCCCACCAATGGCTTGGATTCCTCAGCAACAAACGAAAACCCAGGAACAGACCCCACAAACGAGAATCCACATCCTTCCCCCCATGTCTGTGGTGTAGGACTCCTCCTCTTGTGATTCTGGCCGTGGGGGGCCAGGAGCCAGGTGGGGGCGGTGGGGGAGCTGAACGGCCCCGGGGGGTGGCGGGAGGCTGAGACCACTTCTCTCTGTGGCTGGGCAGGGCAGGGTGGGAATGAGCCCGGGAAGGGGGTCATGCAGGCCATGACATTGGTGCTCCGTCCCACAGGGTTTTATTTGGAAATCGGGGTTTACAGCCTAATGAAGGCTGGACTCTGCTGGCTTGGGCTGGCCTCAGTCTAGACCGATGCCCAAGGCCAAGGGAGGCATGTAACTTAAGGGGGACCTCGCGGCGGGTAATGCAGCATAGGACTGGCACTGGGGTCTTCCGACCCTGAAGTCCGTGCTCTGCCACGGGGCTGCCTGTGCCCAAACGAGCTGGATGGAGGTGGCAGGTATGAGCGGTGGAGGGTCACGCAAGTGGGGTGGGGAGGGTCCAAGGAGACGGGGCCCCATCCTCCTGAGGGAGACCCAAAAGGCTTCAAGGAAGAGACCTCAAGGAGATGCCCTCGAGGGACAGTCGGGCTGTGGTTTTTAGAAGGTGAAGGGGGGAGGGCTTCGCGGGAGGGGACAGTAGGAGCAGAGCCCAGAAGGGGGAACAGCGAGGGGCCAGTGGGGGGCATCCCACTCTCTCTCTGTTGGATCTCAGCATCTACGTGGACGTGGCGGAAAGAAAGGCCCTCCCGTTCTGGGAGCTGGGTCTGTGCTCGGCATGGTAGGCAGTGAGGAAGTCAAGGGTTGTTCTGTTTCCTTTCTGTTTTTTAAAGATTTTATTTATTTGACAGAGAGAGATCACAAGTAGGTAGAGAGGCAGGCAGAAAGAGGGGGAAGCAGGCTCCCCGCTGAGCAGAGAGCCCGATGCGGGGCTCGATTCCAGGACCCTGGGATCATGACCTGAGCCGAAGGCAGCCACTGGCCACCCAGGTAGTCCAGGGTTTTGAGCACGCAAGGGGCATCCCCAGCGTAGGACCAGAATGGGAGGCAGCCTGGGAGGGCAGCTGGGACCAAGACTTTGGGAGGAGGAACAGGGCAGAGGGGGAGATGCGGCCTTGAACTAGGGATGGGGGTCTAGCTGTTCAGCCAAGGGGACCCCGGGGGGAAACACAATTAAGGGGTGCCTCCCAGAAAGGGGAAGCTGCATCGGGAACAAAAGTCAGCCGGTACTTGAAATGGACCAAGGGGTTTTCTATTTAACAGAGGCTGCTTGTAAAGCAAGGGATCGTCTTATAATTAGACTATGGCAACCTAAGTTTTTGTAAGTTTGGATTTCATATTTAGACTTACAAAATACCTGAGCCTGTTATCTGTGTTTGTCCCTCGTGTCAGGGGACCGTTCAGTCCCCCAGGCCTGAGGCTGAGGGATAGAAAGCAGAGCCCCTCACTGCACCCCCGCCACCTGACCCCCGCGTCGGGGCAGGTGCAGGAGCAGAGAGGGTGAGCCCCGCCAGCACTGGGCAAGCTTCCTGGGGCTGTTGGAGCAAATCCCCACAGCACGGGGGGCTGAAAACAACAGAAATGGGTTCTCTCACAGCTCTGGAGGACACTTGTCTGAGATGGGGGTGTCCGGGGCTGTGACCCCTCCCGGGCCTCCAGGGGAGCGTCTGTTCCTGCCTCCTCCAGCTCCAGTGGCCATGGGCCTTCCAGGGGGGCTTGTGGCTGCCCCGCTCTGGTCTCTGCCCACCAGCCCCCTGCCAAGACCTCACACGGTTTCATTTCTTTGCTATGTTTCCCTCTTCTGTTTCTCATTAGGACACTGGCCATTGGATGTAGGATTTACCCCCATAATCCATGATGACCTCATGAGGTTCGTAACTCGACTATATCTGCAAAGACCTTTATTCCAAATAAGGCCACACTCCCAGGGTCCGGGGGCTGGCGTGAGCACACCACCGCACCCACCACGGGCTGGGGAGGCCTGGGCTCGGCGCAGGAGCCAGCCTCCCAGGGAGTGGGGTGGGTGCCTCTCTCTCCTTGCCCACCCCCTCACACCCTCCTTTCCCAGTCAAACCCCCTCTCCAAGACTCCCCCCACTTGGACCTGCCCTTCCTAAGCACACATCCTGTCCCCTCATTCTGCTTCCAACAAAATTAACATATTTTTTAAAGATTTCATTTATTTATTTTTGGAAGCGAGAGAGTGAGAAAGCACACAAGAGTGTGGGGGATGGGAGGGGCAGAGGGAGAAGCAGGGTCCCCGCTGAGCAGGGAGCCCAATGCGGGACTCGATGCCAGGACCCCAAGATCATGAGCTGAGCCGGAGGCAGACGCTTAACGGACTGAGCCGCCCAGGAGCCTCCGATTACCACGCTTGCCTCCCTCTCCTGTAACCGACAAGTCCTGCTCTCAGGTCGGAGTGAGCAGGTGTGCGTTCTAAGCAGGGATCGGATCCGGGCCATAATCAGATGCAAGTCTGAACGCCGCCTCACAGATGAATCCTCCGTGTGTTCAAGGTCAAGTGCTTTAACTTCCGTGGGTCTTTCTCTCCCCACCCATAAAAACTGGCAATAAGAAGACCTTTGCCCTTTTGGCTAAAAAAAAATAGTTTCTGCGATGTATCTCCTCCTGCCCCATCACAGCATTCTCTTTCCACTCATAATAGACTTAATTATTTAAATTTAATGTGTGAGAGGTTTGATATTTAATTTGAAAATCCTCATGAATTATTAATATTTAATCAATAATAAAATTTAATATCTATTAACTGGGGTTTATATATATAAACTCTTTAATTTCTTAATTCAATGCTTATTTTTTAAAATTGGAACAGAGAGGAACGGCTCTCAGAGCCCTCAGAGCCTGACTGAGTTCTGGTGGTGCCCACTGCCCCGCCACCCCGAGCGAGCAGGCGTCCCTGCGGCCCCCGGCCGGCCGGCTGTGTGCGGAGGAAGAACAATCAGGAGGTGGCCGGGGTCACCCCCAGGAGGAGCTGCGGCTCAAAGGAGGCTGAGTGACCAAAGAGGTAGCATCGCCCACTAGAATGTCCCGAGCGTTCCAAACTGCAAACCAATAGACGCGCCAGGCTTTCTGTTTGAATATGTGTCGGCATAGATGTACCGCAAGCGTCTAGTTACACCAGGGCTGAGTCCCCAGGGAGGCTCGAGCCACCGCGCTGCCCCTGGGACTCTGGGAAGTATCTCGGGTGCTCCCGGCCCCCTTCTCAAGACAACGTCCTCACCTGGGGCCATGGGCTCTTCTGGATCTTCCCAAAGGCAGATTGTTTGTCTTTCACAGGGACCGCGGACTGAGTGACAATCCACAGGACTGGCTCTAATCATGTCACACACATAGAAGAGAACCCTGTGGGGTGGGTGACCCTGGGGGTCCTTTAACCCGTACTTGGTTCAGGGGATTAAGGCAAACGGACCTTAATGGCCCTGGGTCTCCCTGGGTTTGCTGGTCCTTTTGGGATGCCTGGGGCTTTCCCTGGTCATTCTGTCCTCGGAGGAAGAGACAGGCAGCAGGACCCTGGAACCTGGAATCCTGGACAGTGAGGGGTCTGGGCTCCAAGGCACAAGCTCCCTGGCCAGGGAATGTCCTGAGATGCTGGGTCAGCGGTGGCCGGGCAGGGGACAGCATTCCCGGGACCTCCCGTAGTCGGGCAGGCACAGCCAGGCGTGGGTCACACTGTCACCTCATTACATGTCCCGCACATGGCTCTGCTCTGGATGGAAGCCCGTGGCCTTCGACTTGCCGGCCCACCGGTGTGTGCCCAACCTTGAGCATCGTCCCTGGCGCACAGTAGATGCTCAGTTGTGGAAGGGAGCAGGGCTCGGGATGGAGAAGCTGGAGCAGGGAGGCTCCAAACCTCAAGGAAGTGAGAATTCACTAGTAACAGGACAGAGGCGATGGGGGGAGTTCTCTATCAAGGCTTCCCTGTGGGGGGGGGTGTCACTGCCCATGCCCCCCACCCCCACCACCCGTGCCATGACACAGGCTCTCCTCTCTCGCACCCACCCCCCACCCCTGTTGGGTCAGGATGGGGAAGGGAGCAGAGGGTAGAAGGGGGGCGTGTGTCCTGCTGCAGGGGGTCTGGGGTGGGGGCAGCCGACCCAAGCCACCTCACCGGACCCCAGCTCGCCCACCTGCTCGCCTCCCGCGGCCGCCGCGCGCCTGCGGCTCCCTGAAGGCTCGAAGGGCGTTCTCGGTGGGGGAGAAGGAGCATTTCTGATCTCATTTTCCAGTATTTCAGCTGTGCCATAATCTGTTTACCACACAATTCGTGTCACTTTGATAAGCGGGTGCTTCAAGACTGCAATTATTAAAATCAAGAGCGGGGACAGCTTTCAAGTCTCTCAAGAATTGTAATAAACGTTTGAAATTAGTCATTACGGTGTTTGCCATGGTTCACATCAGACACTCCGTCTTGGTGACAAACCAGCCTATCTTGCACATGCTCTGTTTGGCAACGGTGGTGAGGGCCTGGCTTTGACGCTCCCCCATGCGGGAGAGGGCCGGAGAGGGGCAGGGGGGAGGCCCTGCTCGGCAGCCTCTTTTCGGGGCCCCGGGCTCAGACCCGGAAAACGTTCTTCCAGCTTGAGTCTGAACAGGAGGGAAACAGCCCAGTTTCCTCTCCTTTGCCTCCCCCCACAAACCATCGGCTCTGTTTCTCCGCGGTCTCCCCTCCACCCTGCCCAGCAGTGTGTCTGGGTTTCCGGTGTCCTCTGGGCTCCCGCAGCCATGGGAAGGAAGCTGCCCTCAAATATGGCATCTTCTCAGGGGCTCTAAGTTCAGTAGAGCATTGAGCCCCAGAGAGCGGGAAGGAGGGCCCTCGCAGACATCAGAGGGGAAGCGCAGGAGCCAGGCATGCGACGCCCTCCAAGAAGAGGGTTCCTGCCTCCATGGTGCCAGGGGGAGTGGGGACATCTCAAAGTGACACCAGGAGATAAGGGTCCGAGCAGGAAGGTGTTAGAGATGCCCAGAGCTGGCCCAGGGCAGCCTGATGCTGGAAGGGAGAGGGTGGGAAGGGCCCGACCCGGCCCATTTGTTGATGGATGAGACTTTCCTTCGGAGGGGTCCCCGGAGCTGCAGGGGTGCCCTCTAGCTGCCATCTGTTGTGAGAATTGTGACCCCACAGGTGAAGAACTGATTGGATGGGACCAGGAGGTCCGCTGGGGAAAGTGAGTCACGCAACATGGGGTCAGGGTGTGCATGGAGTGGGTGGTGCCACTCCGGGGGACAGGCTTCTGCTCTGCCAGGGAACGCACCTGAATTTTGCTCGTGAGAAGCTGGTCAGGGTAAGTTCTTGTGTCCCACAACAGGCATGCAAAATGGGCACTCCTCTCCTTCGATAAACGGTTTAGGCAGAGCAGGGACCCAAAGCTCCTGTGTTTAAGCGTCCTTGCTGGTGAGGGGTAGGGGTGAGAGGGACAGACAGACAGACCCCTGTAACTACAGCATCCCAGAGGGGCTGGAGGTGTCCCCTCACAGGCCTTCCTGTCCCCCAGCTGGAGTCCCCTCCCAGTGAAAAGGCTTTCTCTTTACTCTAGTTTTGTGTATAAAGGAGGAAAACAAAAAATTTCATTTGGTCTGGTTTTATGCATTTATTTGAGAAAGAGGGCGGGGAGGGAGGGACAGAGGGAGAGAGAGAAGTAAGCAAGCTTTGTGCCCAGCACAGAGCCTGATACCTGGTGCAATCTTACGAGACCTGAGCAAACCCAGGAGGTGGACGCTTCACTGCTGGACCCACCCAGGTGCCTCCTTTGATCTGGTTTTAAAGGAAAAGTACCCTCACCGCAGAGAAGTTGGAAAACTCAGAAGAGAGTGAGTGCAAAGATGTTGCATTCCCAGAGATAAGAACATCACATTTCAATGTCTGTTTATGCACATCTTTTCTGCCTTCTGTTCCATCTTTGAGCTCTATGGTGGGAACTCTGACCGGGACAGGGCTCCCAGCCCCTAAAACACCCCCGGCACGGAGGCAGCACCTCTAGGGTGACGGGCTAAAAAGTATGCTGGCATCTCGAGGCCTGCCCTTGGCCAGCGAGAGGCCTAGCAGTGGGTTAGCGCCTGCTTTTCTGCAAGACCCACAGCGAGAAGCAGCGCCTCAGACCCGTGGCTGGGCCTGAAATCCCCGGGGGCAAAGGGATAGCTAATCGTCGTCCTCATCCTCGTCCTTGTCCTCATCCTCATCATCATCATCGTCATCGTCATCATTATCGTCATCACTGTCATCATCATCGTCATCGTCATCATCATCATCATTGTCATGGTCATCATCATCCTCATCATCGTCTTCGTCACCGTCATCATCATTGTCATCATCTTCATCATCGTCATCATCATTGTCATGGTCATCGTCATCATCATCATCATCACCGTCGTCATCATTGTCATCATCATCATCATTGTCATGGTCATCGTCATCCTCATCATCGTCATCATCACCATCATCATTGTCATCATCATCATCATCGTCATTGTCATGGTCATGGTCATCATCATCATCGTCGTCGTCATCGTCATCATTGTCATCATCATCATCGTCATCGTCGTTGTCACCCTCATCATCATCTTCATCATCGTCATCATCATCATCATCATCATTGTCATTATGGTCATTGTCATCATCATCTTCATCATCATCAACGTCATCATTGTCATCATCATCATCGTCGTCATTGTCATGGTCATCGTCATCATCATCTTCATCATCATCATCGTCATCATCATCATTGTCATGGTCATCGTCATCATCATCTTCATCATCATCGTCGTCATTGTCATCATCATCATCATTGTCATTGTCATGGTCATGGTCATCATCATCATCATCATCCTAATGTCCTTACCTGCAGGCAGGGCATCCTTCCCAAAGATGGGACTTGGTCCCTTCAGAGCTGCGCAGGGTGCTGGTTAAGCAACTGGGGGCTGGGCCCTCTGGGGACCCATGGAGCCAGAATCTCTGTGAGGCAGCCACACGACTTGACCCAGGAGCGTCTGGGTGATCCCCAGCAAGACCTCGAAGTGCGTCCCGTCCTCACCGACTTCTAGTGACGCAGGGGTCAAAAGCCACGAGTTTAATGAGGAATGGTGAGCTGGGAGAGGGGAGACGGCTTGGCCAAAGTCACCCAGCCAACAGATGGCAGAGCAGCACTGTATGGTGCCCTCTGGTTCTTCCAGCCAGGGACAGAGAGAGACGTCCGTGCCGGGGGAAGGGCTGCACCTCAGACCACTGCCTGGATGCCAGAGTCACCATCATGCTATTCATTTATTTATTTTAAAGATTTTATTTATTTATTTATTTATTTATTTAATTAGAGAGAAAGAGACAGAGAGAGGGCACAAGCTCGGGGAGAGGCAGACCGAGAAGCAGGCTCCCCACTGAGCAGGGAGCCGGATGTGGGGCTCGATCCCAGGACCTGAGACTATGACCTGAGCCAAAGACAGACTCTTCACCAACTGAGCCACGCAGGCGTCCTCACTTATTTTTTTTTAAATGAACTTTTTATTTTTGAAGAGTTTTAAGTTCATTTAAAAAAAAAAGTGCCAATAGCACAGAAGCCCCATACACACACCTGTTTTCCCCTACTGTTAGCATGGGACGTTAGTACGGTATGGTTGGTGAAATCAGCGAGCCTGTTGACACGGCATTAACTTTGGTCCATGCTTTAGGGGTGCCTGGCTGGCTCCGTGGGTAGAGCACGCCACCCTTGATCTCGGAGGTGTGAGTTTGAGCCCCGTGTTAGGTGGAGAGATCACTTAAGAAAATCTCAAAAAACAACAAATAAATAAAGTTCCTGCTTTACCCAGCTTTCTGTGGTTTTTCCCTAATGCCCTTTCCCTGCTCCGGGATCTCAGGGAGGACGCCGGGTCATGATCAGGCACTATGTCTCCTCCAGTGGGGGGACTTGTCTCTGATCATCCCTCAGTTTTAAGGACAAATGGTCAGGTGTGTCATGCAATGTTCCCTCGGTTTGGATTTGCTCCGTATTTCCCCCAGGATTAGACTAAGTTTGTGGGGCTCAGGGCAAGAACAGCAGAGGTGAAGTGTCCTGTTGTTTCCTATCTAGGAGCCATGACTCGGGACCGTTGATGAGGACCTTGACCAGCGTCCTGAGGTGGTGTTTCTCGCTGAGGTGAGGGAACTGTTTTCACCCCTTCCCATGCTGCGCTCTGTGAGAGAAAAACACCAGGCACAGCCCATACTTAAGTGATGGAGGACAGAATATCTACCTAAATTATATTAGGAGTTCCCTGCAAGGCAGATTTGTCTGTTCTTTAATTTTTAAAAAAATTTTTATTTATTTGGTCATTTATTTGTCAGTATCAACTCATGGGTATTTATTGTATATTTTGGGCTATAATGTAATACATATTTTATTTTGTTGCTTAAATTGTTGCAGCTTTGGCCATTAGGAGCCAACTGGTACAGCCACTCTGGGAGACAGTCTGGCGGTTTCTTACAAAACTAAATATTCTCTTACCATAGGATCTAGGAATTGTGTTCCTTGGTATTTACCCAAAGGAGTTGAAAACTTATGTCTGCAGGGAAACCTGCACGTGGATGTTTATTTAGAACAGTGTTATTCATAATTGCCCAAACTTGGAGGTCATCAAGATGTCTCAGAAGGCAAATAGATGAACAAATGTGGTCCGTCCAGACAATGGAATATTATTCAGCACTGAAAAGAAATGAGTCAGTAAGCCATGAAAAGACGTGAAGGAACCTTAAATGCATATCACTAAGTGAAAGAAGCCAATGTGACAGGGATCCATGCTGTATGGTTCCATCTCCATGACATTCTGGGAAAAGCAAAGACATGGAGACAGAGGATGAGGGAAACCAAAGGGTTGAGGGGAAGGAGAGCAAAGATTGTTAGGGCAGTGAAACTGCTCTGTATGATGCTATAATGGATACATATCATTGCACATTTGTCCAAATCCATGCAATGTACTACACCAAGAGAGGACCCTAAGGTATGTTTCATACTTACAGTGATATTATGTTGCAATGTAGGTTCATTGTTTGTGAGAGATGCTCCTCTCTGGTGGGAAATGTTGATGGTAGGTAAGTTTGCGCATGTATCAGGGGTTAAGGGTTTATAGGAAACCTCTGTACCTTTCTCTCAATTTTGCTGCAAACCTAAAACTTCTCTTTAAAAAAGTCTTTGCAAAACTAAAAATAGAAATGTAAATACCTAGGTGGCCACCACCACAATCAGGATACAGAAAACTTACATCACGTGTAAGAGTTTCCTTGTGTCTTTTTGGGGACAGTCCCCCTTTTCCCCACAAGCCTGATGTCACCACAGTTTTGTCTTCTCTAGAGTTTTCCTATAAACTGAATCATAGACCATGCTATCTTTTGTGGGTTATGCTATCTCTGCCTTCTTTCATTTAGTCTAAAGCTTTTTAGGGGCACCTGGTGGAAGTGGAGGATGTGACTCTTTTTTTTTTTTAAGATTTTATTTATTTATTTGACAGACAGAGATCACAAGTAGGCAGAGAGGCAGGCAGAGAGTGAGGGGGAAGCGGGATCCCTGCTGAGCAGAGAGCCCGATGTGGGGCTCAATCCCAGAATCCTGAGATCATGACCTGAGCCAAAGGCAGAGGCTTAACCTACTGAGCCACCCAGGTGCCTCAGAACATGACTCTTGATCTTGAGTTTGAGCCCCATGTTGGGTGTAGCTTTATAAAATAATAATAATAATAATAGTAATAATAATAATAAAGCTTTTGAGATTCATCCTCATCTACTGTATCAGCTTTCCTTTCTTATCAGAGGGTAATCTTCTGGTGAATGAATGGTTGCACCTCACCTGGTTGACCTAGTCATTAGATAATAAACATTTGGATGCTTCCAGTTTGGGTCCATTATAAATAAACCCACCACGAGCATTCTTGTCCAGGTCATTGTGTGAAGACATGTTTTCATTTCCCTTGGGCAAATTTGTAAGACTGAGGTTTCTGGGGGCATATAGTAAGTATATGTTTAGCTTCATAAGGAATTGCCAAGTACCTTTCCAGCATGGCTGTGTCATTTCTCACTTCCACCAGTGGTGTAGGAGAGTTCTGGTTCTGCATCCCCGTCAACACTTGGAATAGTCGGTCTTGAATTTTAGCCATTCTAGTGGCTGTGTTGTAGTATCTCATGACGGTTTTCGTTTCCTATCTCTGATTGTTAATGATGCTGAGCATGTTTTCATGTATTTGTTCACCTTGTTTAATTATTTAAAAAGTTGAATTTTATATTTGAGTGACTCTTGAACAAAACATTGTAGAAGTTTGTAGTATGACTAGTAGAAGTCTCTTCCTTCTCCCTGTCCCTGTCCTCCCCCAGAAGTGACCACTGTGATCTCTTCCAGGTGTCCATCCTTTTAGACCTCAGCCTGAATGTTCACAGTCAGCCTGCACATCTTCCCACACCAGTGACCAGAGACCCTTCCCTGGAAGAGCAGTGACTCCATTCTTTAACTTGTCCGTGACCCTATGGCCATTCGTGTCTCCCTTTCCCTACACCCTCCAGTCCATCCCATCACGAAGAACGATTTTATCCCAACCTCTCACCCATCCCTTCTCTCAAACTTCCCCCATGTCCATTGGAGCCTCTGCCATGGGCTGCCCGGACAGTGGTCCCAGCGTCCTGATGTCCTTCTAACCCATCCCCCACACAGCAGCCAGGGCACATTTTTCGAAGTGCACCTCTGATCATGTCAGCACCCCATGCCTAAGACCATGGTGGCTCCCATAGCTCTGAAGACAAAGCCCACCCTCCTGCTGACCCCACTCCCGTCCATCAGTCTCCTCAGCACAGGCTGGGGATGCCTCCCCCTCTTATACCTGGGAAGCTCCCACCTTCTTTGAGACCTTGCCCCCTGCCACCACTTCCTCAGAGAAGTCTTCCTGAACCTCCATTGCCAGAGGTGGCTGGGGGGAGGTCCTCCATTTGGCTCCTCTGGGCGCCCAGTCCCCTGGCTCTCCTTCCTGGTCTGTGTCACAGCTGCACGTTTTCATGGGTCTAGGGGTTATTGGGTGAATGCCCTCAGCTAGACCACACATGCTGAGGGCAAGATGGAGCTTGTTTTGTAAAGCACTGGGCTCTAGCTCTGGTGACAGCAAGCCCGGCAAGGGGCCCAGATCTTCTCAGGTGACCAGCTAGGCTGTCAGGATTTTTGTTGACACATTTTCCTGTCATTGCCTCAGGGTGACGTGCAGCTGGCAGGACACCCTGGTGCCACCTCTCCTGGAGGAAGCCCCGTGTCCCTCAGAAGTGTGGGGTTCTCTGTCCCGAGGGCAATAGAAGCCAGCAGCTGGGAGGGTGAAGGGTGGTGGCCACATTTCACACCTGGGACTTGTCTCGGGCTGCTGTATTGAGCTCTGAGGGCTCTGCGTAGCAGCCTGGTCACTTCAGGGTCCCTCCCACCTGTCCCCTGTGGTCTTCTCCCCCAGGTCCTCCCACACAAGCCTGACTCGGGCTCTGTTTCTACATCACCTGAGCTAAGACACCAAGCTGACCCATTCGGATGCTCGGGCTCCTGTGTGGAGACCCCCATCGTAGTCTTTGTTTTGGGGGCAGAGGCTCCCCAGATTTTCGCACTGGGTGTCCCCCTGTAAGACTCACTACAACCACACCTCCTGCTTTTCCTTTGAGCCTCCTTCCCCTCCACGCTTCTCTCGGCCCTGCCTCCCTCTTCTCTCCCCTCTCCTGGCTTTCAGAATCGCCATCCAGTCCTTCCTGCTGCTGGCATCTGGACATGCAGATCTTGGCTCCCGTTTTGCATGAATGTTTGACCTTGGGTAGAGCTGCTTGCCAGGATGGATGTGTTGTGGCTGCATTTAATCACCGGGAGCAGCCCAAGCCTTGAGAAACCATGGAGACCCAATTCCCCATCCGCTGCTTCGAGATGGCAATGAACTTCTGAGAAATAGCTAATCAATAAATTGAACAAGCAACGCTGGCAACGGACCCTCTCTGTCAGCACCTTAATTACAATTGCAGAGATGAATTGCAGGGGTGGGGAGCAACAGCAGGGAGGCAGGTGGGGAGCTCACATTGACCCCTGATTCCTTGCTGGGAGGAGCAGGAGGGCAAAGTAAGCTTCTCCCCTCAGGGGGGCTGCGGTTTAAGAGGCTGGGATTCGATTTCTGGGAGACCACAAGACACAGGAGACACAGGAGATGGTCCAGCCATCAGTCTGGCTCTTTCTACCCACACTGAGCCCACATCGTGGAAGGTTTTCCCAGACGGGCAGACCCAGCACCATGGAGACTGCCCCATGAAATTATTTTGAAAACAACAGGTGCCTCTTGGCTGTGTGAGACAGTGACTCCAGCAACTGACCTCCTTGGCCAGGACCCTGCACATCTCCCCTTGGCCCGTCTGCACGTCTGAAGGAAGGTGACTCTGGACAGGTCAGCGAGCCAAGTGGCCCACCAGGGAGTCACTGGAGTGGGGGAACGTCCTGCTTCTCCAAGACTCCCTTTCTCCCAGGATGGGGAATCTCTTTTAAATACATATTTTAGTTCGGAAAATGAAGAAATGTTTTGACTACTGCAGACAATGTAAAATTCCGACTAGAAAAAAAAAATAGATAAGATGTAAATCATTCTAAAATCACCTCCCCAGCAAGACTGATGAGACCGTGGCGTCGGTTTCAGTGTAATCTGCTCGGGGGCCTTCCTGCTCCCAGCTTGGTCATCGTGGGAGGGAGCGTGTGCGTGCACGTGTGCGTGTGTGTGTGCGTGTGCCACCCGGTGTGTGCGTGTGTGTAGGCGTGTGTGTGTATGTGTGTGTGTAAGGGAGAGAGCAGGCAGCAGCAAGAAGCAAGATGCTGAGACGCCAGGTCATGGCAAGCTGCCTGCCTCGGGGCCAGAATTTTCCATGACAGTAAATAAATCTCCTCTGAGAGGTGGCAGGCACCAAGGGGACACGAGTGAGGTGCCGGCGTCAGCTCGGTGTTTACTGCACAGACAGAATATTTACAGCTCCATCTTTGGTGTGAAATGTGGCTCTTCCAGACCCCACGAAGGTCACTGGAATGTCAGGAGAATTTATGGGTGTTTTATAGCACATTTGTGCCGGCGAGCAAGGCGACGGGCTTCTGCACCTCTGTACCCGGCGCAGAGAGACACCCACGGAGGGAGAGGGGGAGCAGCTGGCTGAGAATCTGCCCCCCCCATCATGCTCATTTATGCCAGTGAGTCTATTTGTCTGTGTGCGTGTAGAACATATGTTACTCCAAGGCCGGGGAGGGGAGGTTAAAACATGCAGAAGAGAAGAACAATTAGAAGGATCATGAATCACAGTTCTGTTTCTGCTTCTGCTACCGCGGCTGATTATTTTCTGCTTTTACCTGAGAGAGGCTGCATTAATCCAGTCCACGCAGTCCCCGGGCAGATGGTAGTTCTAGATTCCGGAATCCCAGAGCTGGGCCAGAACCTCCAAGATAATAAAATCCGTTGCTGTCATTTTTAGTTGAGGAAGGCAAAGTCCAAGGAATTTTGTTCATGTGCCTGCCTGATCTTAGAGCCGTTGGGTGGGGGGTGGTTATTTTGGACGTCAGCTCCTGCAGCCATCCCAGGGAAGCAAGAGGTCGTTCCTGGAGGTGTTCACAGTTGGTCCGAGCTGGTGAGCTGCAGGCTTTCTATTGTTTCTGGCTCCTGGTCCCGTGCGTGGGCTTTCCCAGCTCACATGCTGGTCTGGGTCCTCTTGAATTTAGGCAGGCGATTATTGGATCCTGGGCCCCACGCACCCCTGTGGAGGGCATCCGACATCCTGGGTCAGCCACATGGCTCTGGGACCCCAGAGGAGAACAGCCAAGCCCCCAGCCAGGGGTGGCCATCAAGCAGGGTGTTGGAACCACACCACTAGGACGGGTCCACGCTGGCCACCAGAGCCACGGCTCTGCCCTACAGCCGTCCCTCTTGGCTGTGTGACTCTGGTCTTGTCTCTTCCTTCTCCAGACCTGGCCACACTGTATCTAAAGGTATGTCATTGAATTCAGTGATCTCCCATGATTCTGGATTTTTCTAACTCTAAGGGGGAAGTGGGCGCCCAGTCTGAAACATCCTTTACGGTTCAGTCTATGCTGATCCTCATGAGTGAGTCTGGAAAGGATAGAATTGGCGACAGTACGTGAAAACGAACAAATAGGGTAAAGGGAGCGCTTCTCTTTATAGATGAGTGCCGGGGAGTGCGGGAGGAGTGGGGGGTCCGTGGAGCTGGAAACACACTCCATGATCTAGAGAGGATGGTCGGGACGCCCTCCCGGCGCCAGCTACCCTCCCTACCCCGCACCGCACTTAGCAAACACCAAGAGAAAATTGTGACGTCACACCGGGAAGAACCGGCCGACACTGGAGGCCTCTGCAGTGTGTGTCACCTGGCGTGACGTGCTGAGAAGGGCACACATCGCTTCTGTGCTTTTGTCATCAAAAATGCACGCTCTGGGGCGCCTCGGAGGCTCAGCTCGTTGAGCCTCTGCTTTTGGCTGACATCACAGTCTCGGGGTTCTGGAATCGGTTGAGCCCCACATCCCATCTGGCTCTCTGCTCAGCTGGGAGTCTGCTTCTCCTAGAGCATCAGCTCTGCTCATGCTCTCTCTCTGTGTCTCACTCAAACAAAGAAAATCTTTTTTTAAAAAAATGCACAGGGTGCCTGGGTGGCTCAGTGGATTAATCCTCTGCCTTGGGCTCAGGTCATGATCTCAGGGTCCTGGGATCGAGCCCTGCATCAGGCTCTCTGATCAGTGGGGAGCCTGCTTCCCCCCTCCACCCCTGCCTGCTGCTCTGCCTACTTGTGATCTCTCTCTCTCTCTCTGTGTCAAATAAATAAATAAAAATCTTTAAAAAAAAATGCACAACCTGAATCTGATCATGAAACATGAGAACAGCCCAAATCAAGGGATGGTCTGCAAAATAACTGGCCTGTGTTGTTCAGAAACTTGGTAAAGAAACACAGAGACTTAATGCTGTTTCAGGGGGCATAGCAGCCAAGCGTCGCCTGGGGGAGGTCCTGACCAGGCGGCACGTGGCAAAAAGGGCATCATTTGGATAATTGACGGAATTGGAATAGCGGATTAATCTGCTCAAGCTGCCGTAACAGAAGAGCACGGGCTGGGCGTGGGACATCGGGGGGCAGCAGGGCCGTGGTCTCCTAGTGTACAGACGGCCACCTTCTTGCTGCGTCCTCACGTGACGGAGAGGGAGGGAAGGGAGAGTATCTCCTCCACCTTTTCTCATAGGGACCTGATCCCGTCACGGGACCTCATCTAAACTCAACTACCTCTGAAGACCTCACTTCCAAGTTCCGTCACGTTGGGGGTTAGGACTCCAACAGACGAACCTGGGGGTGGGGATTGGGGGGAGGGGGACACCAGCATTCAGTCCCTAACAAGCAGCAACTATGGGTTAGATAATATTTTATCAAGGGTAAGTGTCCCGATTTTGATCCTTCTAGTTTCACAAATATTCGTGGTTATGCAAGACAGTGTCCTTATCCTCAGGAAAATGATTTAGAGATAGGGGACGTGTTGTCTGCAACTTAGTCTCTCTAAAGGTACAGGGAAAAGAATGAGCTCGGGGGACGCCTGGGTGGCTCAGTTGGTTAAGCAGCTGCCTTCGGCTCAGGTCATGATCCCAGCATCCTGGGATCGAGTCCCACATCAGGATCCTTGCTTCTCCCTCTGCCTCTGCCTGCCATTCTGTCTGCCTGTGCTCACTCTCTCCCCATCTCTCTCTCTGATAAATAAATAAAATCTTTAAAAAAAAAATTCTTAAAAGAATGTGCTCGGAAAGCGTCTGTGACACAGCACGGAATGCAAAGAAGTGGTGAATCCAGTTTTAAAAAACCAGAAGTCTGGGGCGCCTGGGTGGCTCAGTGGGTTAAAGCCTCTGCCTTCAGCTCTGGTCATGATCTCAGGGTCCTGGGATGGAGCCCCGAGTCAGTCGGGTTTTCTGCTCAGCAGAGAGCCTGCTTCCCTTCCTCTCTCTCTGCCTGCCTCTCTGCCTACTTGTGATCTCTGTCTGTCAAATAAATAAATAAAATCTTAAAAAAAAAAAAACAAAACAGAAGTCCACCCATAAACGTAGCTCAGTAAATTGTGAACATGAAGCTGGTCTAGAATCAAAACCTCTGTGACTGGAGATCATCAAGTTCTCTAGTCTTTTGAAGTTGGTCTGCTCACTCGCCATCTTTCAAAGCAACCATCAAACACAGATTTCCCGAGGAGCGCGGTGACCAAGTGGAGCTCCCAGACCCCTTTGCTCATTTGTCCTTTCCCCGTACATACTCAGAAACCAAAGGAGCTCAGTTATTAGGTGCATTTGCCTGGCCAGCCAAAGAGTCATGAACTTCCCCTTCCAGCAACCCTCCCTCCTTCCCTCCCTCCTTTTTCTCCCCTCCCCTCCCCTCCCCTCCCCTCCTCTCCTCTTCTTTCTCCCTCGCTTCCAAGTCAATACTTACTCTGATGTGAGAGAACGCTTTCCTCTCTCTCACTTCCCTGGGCTCCCGTTTTTCCAGATAGAAGTGAAAGAATCAGTCTCCAAAGTGTTCCATGGGAAAAAAAAAAAAAAGAGCAGAATTGAAATTAAATATTGTAATGATATAAAACAGTAAGCAGCTCTGCTTGGCAGCCCTGACAGCCATTTGTTCTAGAAAACAGCAAGTATGATGTCAGCCCTAGAAGGGAGTGTGTTTGAATTAAGATAATTGCAGCCGATAGAACAACAAAGACTCCTTGCCGTCAATCACCCTTCACAAATTCCTCGGGTAGAACCTTCCCAGTGGCAGGAGAAGTCTGCCAACGGGGAGGGGCGAGTGGGGCGAGTGAGCGAGAGCTTCCTGAAGATTCCTCCAGAAGTCGGAGCGCTCCCCTTCCGGGGTCATAGTGCGTGCTGGACTGTCCCCCCGGGACACAGCTCCCCCTCTCTGGTCAAGGGTTCTGACTGAACAGGTGTCTTTTTTTTTTTTTTTAAAGATTTTATTTATTTATTTGACAGGCAGAGATCACAATTAGGCAGAGAGGCAGACAGAGAGAGAGGAGGAAGCAGCTCCCTGCTGAGCAGAGAGCCCGATGCGGGACTCGATCCCAGGACCCTGAGATCATGACCTGAGCCAAAGGCAGTGGCTTAACCCACTGAGCCACCCAGGCGCCCTTGAACAGGTGTCTTGATGACACCATAGTCACACCCGACGCTAATGGCTTTACCCGTTGTTCCTCCGGAATTCTGAATCTGAAGTTACAGCCAATCCAGACACCTTCCTTCCGTTTCTACGCAGTTTGGAGGATGGTTATACCTGCCTGAGATGGCCTGATCACCAAGGGATCCTTTCTGCCCCGAAGTAGGGCCCCCCGGGTTTTCTCCTGTTCTTCAGGGTTGGATTCTTCCCACAGTAAAATGCCCCCTCAGAGGGTCACCTCTTGGAACTCACATCGCCTTGAGGGAGGTTGCGGGGGCTGGGAGTCCTGAAAGCTACTGGAGCCGAAGGTCCTGGGACAGAGCGGGAGGAGGCTCTGCGTGGGGTCAGGGGATACTGCAGAAAACAGAGCTTTCCGTGGCTCCAAAGCAGGACTCTGGCTGGTGGGAGCCTCTCCCCTCCGCTCTGGCGGCTCCGAGCCAGTGGGCAGGGCCGAGCCCCGGGACGCTCACACCCCCATCCTTGTTCATTCTGCCCCTGCTCATCCTGGCCCGGGATGTGGCCGTTCAGTCCTGGATGCAGTTTCTCAGCATGGCCCCAGGTCTGCTGGGGCCGGAGCATCCTCCTAGGAAAAGCCTTTATCTCCCTCTGCAGTGGTCGGCAGCAGGTCCCCCGCCAATGTTCCCCTGGAGCCTCAGAATGGGACCTCGTTTAGAAGAAGGGTCCCACAGTTGTAACTGACTGAAGGATTTGAGATGAGGTCATATCCGGGATTTGGGGAGGCCTGGAATCCAATGACGGGTGTCTTTTGAGAAAGGAGAGGAAGGTATGAGATGTAGGGACAGAGGAGAGATGCGGGGAAGCCGTGTGACAGCCGGGCAGAGACTAGGGGATGCGTCACCAGCCATGGAGCACCAGGGATGCCCGGAGTCACCGGGAGAGGGGTGCGGGATGGCTTCTCCCTGGGGCGGGGAGGCTCCAGAAGGAACCAACCCAGTGGATGCCCTGATGGTGGGCTTCTAGCATCGAGAGGTGGGCGAGAATCATTTTCTGCTGTTCGTGGTCATTTGTTACAGAAGCTCCAGGACACATCCTTCCTTGCATGAACACGTCCCGAGTGCCTCTGTGAGCCCGCAGCTCTGCGATGTGCTGGAAGGGAGGTCAAGACCAGATTCATGGCGTGGTGTGGCGTGGCGTGGTGTGGCGTGGCGTGGCGTGGCTCAAAGTGGCGGGGGCGGGGCTCTGGGGGCTGGGACGGGAGACCTGCGCCCCACCTCCAGCGTCCCTTCTGCAGCCGCGTGCTGGGTCTGCGTGAACAGACGGGGCACCGTGGGGTGGGCTGCAGGTGCGGAGAGTGTGGGAGACCGTCTTCGTGATTCCAGCGCCCAAGCACTGCTCTCAGGGACACTCCTAGCGTTCTCCGCACACCCAGCTCTTAGCTCCCCAAATGAAACGCTGTTCTTTGAAGGAGCCAAGGAAGTTCGTTCGGGAAGATCAATAAAATATAGAGTGAAAACGAGTACTGCCTGAGATGTGGACAGGACAGTCCAGCAAAGAGGTAAGACAGTGATACGGTGCTGGAGCCTCAGGCGCGTCGAACCTGTCATGGAAATGACTCGGGCGAGAGCGAGCGCAGAGGCAGAACCTGCCCCCCGCGGGCCGGACGCCACAGCTCATGACTCCTCTTGGACAAACCGGCTCTGGGATGTCACCGGCTCACTGCCATCTGTATCAGGCACCTGACCCTGGGCATCCGCCCACGGGAGACTCTCACCGTCCCAGGGCCGTCACGATAACGTCCCACGGACTCAGGGGCTTTCACCAGAGAAATGGACCGTCTCGCCGATCTCAGGGACTAGAGTCCAAGACCAAGGTGTCAGCAGGGTGGGTTCCTTGGGAGCCTCTGCTCCGGGCTGCCGGGCCTCGCAGGCTGTCTTTGCTGTTCCCTGCCTGGGAGAGGCACCACCTGGGTTTGTCCGGTGGCTGGAACATCAGGGCTCCTTCTGCCGCATGCTGTGAGCTCAGGTGCGGCCCCAGCATGGGTAACATTTCACCAGCATGGGGAGAGGGTTTTATTTTATTTTCTGAGGATTTTATTTATTTATTTATTTATTTATTAAAAAAAAAAAAACATTTTGTTTGTGGGGTTTTTTTTTAAGCTTTTATTTATTTATTTGACTGACAGAGATCGCAAGCAGGCAGAGAGGCAGGCAGAGAGAGAGAGAGGAGGAAGCAGGCTCCCCGCGGAGCAGAGAGCCCGACGCAGGACTTGATCCCAGGACCCTGAGATCATGACCTGAGCCGAAGGCAGCGGCTTAACCCACTGAGCCACCCAGGCACCCCTGTTTGTATATTTTAAAGATTTTATTTATTTACCGGAGAGAGAATGAGACCGAGGGAGCACCCCAGTGGGAGGAGGGGCAGATGGAGAAGCAGGCTCATTGAGCAAGGAGCCCGATGCGGGGCTCGATCCCAGGACCCTGCAATCATGACCTGAGCTTAAGGCAGACACTTAACGGGCTGAGCCACCCAGGCATCTTCAAGAGAAGGTTTCAGATGCCACACTCTGCTCTGGGGAAACCAAGTGGATGTCCTTGTCCCTCACAACCTCGAACCCCAGTCTGTGGAGAGCAGAGACGTGCTCTGATGATTCAGAAGCAAGTCAAGTTCTGGGTGCCTCCCCGGACCCGAGTGCTTCCCAGTAGAAGGTCATTCATTCATTCACGGATTCATTGATTCAAGACCCGTTTCCTGAGCCAAGACCACACACTCTGATTGTTGCTCTGAGCCCGGAGACTGCGGAGGAGCAGGACAGTCGGGACCCTGCTCCGTTTGTTGGAATTCCAGCAAGAAAAAGGCAGACAAGAGACGGATAAATAAGACAATTTTAAATAGCACAAGGAAAATAAAACTGGATCCAACAACGGAGGGCAGGGGGATCCGGAGACGGGCGGGCAGGGTGGATCCGACCTCAGAGGGTGGGGTCTGCGAGATGGGAGGCAGCCCCCACCCGGGAGGGCCCCCCAGACCTGGCGAGGAGTTTGGGTTTCATTTAAAGGGGATGAGAGACCCCTGAGGACATCAGGTCAGGAGCACAAGTGGGGACCGGGGGCATGGGCTGAGCATGTCCAGCCGCGGACCCGGTGGAGAGGATCCATGCCTGTTTACACGGGAGTGTTGGTTGAGTGAATGGTTTAATTATCGAGACACTATGCACTGGCTTCCATTAATAATGCAGGGAATCGCAGCGGCAGATTAAATTCTACAAAGCAGTGAATTGCCCAGGAAAGTGAGCACCATGAGTACATTGTAGGTCTTTATTAGATAGAAGCCCGTGGCTGTGGGCAGACGGGCTGATACAAACGCACGCATTCGAGAGACACGGGAAAATGCATCGACCCATTTCTCAAAATCACGTGAAAGAGTCAGGCTCGCGCTGAAGGAGGCGAGGTCCAGGGAAGCTCGCTGGCCCCGGGAAGGGAAGACCATAGCCTGTGCATTAGCGCCAGGGCTGGACGGCGGCTCGCTGCCCGCCCAGAGTTCTGGCCAGTTCTGTTCTAAGGCGCCCTTAGAACACTTATTTCCGTTGCAGTGTCAGAGGAGCACCGTAAAACAATATTCGAGGGAAGGACTGGCTGTGTCCTGACCCCGCGTGGCTCCCGACGCCAGCAACACAGTGCAAAAGGGAACCCGAGTGGGATTTCCCCGGGCTCTGCTTGGCGCCCCTCGGGGAAGGGGGCGCGAGGGGGCGGCTGCCTGCTGGCCAGTCTCCTGGCCCGAGGAACAAAAACCCCGTCCAAGCGGCCCTGGCAGTCCTGTCTTAGTCTTGGATTCCAACTTAGAAAGAAGGATGATGAGGTGCCAGGGGCAGGATGGGGGTCTCAGCCGTCCGGCGTGGAGACAGAGAGCGTGGGCAGGAGGGGATGAACCCCAAAGGGTGCTGGAACGGGGGTCCCCAAAGGCAGCAGTGCCTTTCCTCGCTGGTGTCCCCGCTCCGGGAAGCACACGCAGCGTAGAGTAGGTCGCCATCAACACCTACCGAATGAGTAAATAAATGAAGAAACTCCAGCGACGGGAGACGCAGACGGAGGAAGAGCGGAGACACTCACGAAACCATTCTAGGGTCTCGTCTGTCCCTCTGGTCCTTTGTGTCCAGGGCCTGGGGGACACACCCTTGTCCTGAAATCCTAGATGGCCCGGCCGGCAGGAAGGCTGCTTGTCGCTGTTTGGGAACAAGAGCCGGTGCCATCAGTCCACTGGCAGCTGTGTTTTGCACATCCGTGGTCTTCCGTGGAAAATCTTGCCCTTGGATGAGACTTGTCGCCCTGGGTGTTAAGCTGTTGGGGGACAGAGGGTTACCTGTCCTCATCCCCAGGACCATCTTACAGACAGTGCACACATACCGGAGGCCTGGACACAAGGCGTCCAGCTGGGTGCGGGAAGAGAATGTTGGAGATTCTAGTTACATTTATTTTTCAGTGGCGTGCTTGGAAATGTTTCATTTTTGCATATATATTTTGTAAAGTGTGTGTTCTGCCGGTGGCGCTAGTCCAACGGCTCTCAACTAGGGATGCTTTTGCTCCCAAGAGATACTGGGCAGTGTCTGGAGACATTTTCGGGGCTCACCATCGGAGTGGGAGAGGGGGTTGCTCCCGGGTCCTAGCAGGTGGAGGCCAAGGAGGCTGCGAAACAGGCCACCACGCAGGACGACCCCAGAACAGAGCTGGACCCAGCCCGAACGTCAGCAGTGCCGACCCTGAGACCCTGGCCCAGCCTGCTCCTCCAAATCTGTCCCTTCATGTTCACATCTGAAAAGCGTAAGGTTGCTGCCTGCCTCCTAGGTTCCTACGAAAGGAGTTCACACCGGCATGACGTCTGACCCTCATACCTGTCTCATGGGTGGCGCTCGGCAATTTCATTCTGATAGAAAAACACCATAAAACTCCGGAAGCGGGCATCTGAGTGGCACAGTCGGTGAAATGCCCGACTCTTGGTTTCGACTTGGGTTGTGACCCCGAGGTTGTGAGGTCGAGCCCTGCGCCGGGCTCTATGCTCAGAATGGAGTCTGCTTAAGGCGCTCTCTGCCTCCAGCCTCTGCCTTCTCGCTCTCAGATAAATAAATAAATTTTAGAAAAAAAAAAAAATCTTTGGAAGTGCTGGACTCAATAGAGATGGATGATCAACAGATACTGAACTTCGTAATAACACCAGATAATACTTTCCGAACTCCATACATTTGCTGAATATTTTTTGTCTAGTAGCCTTTTAAATTTCAGATACGGTGCTTTTCTTCTCCAAAGTTTGGTTTGGGTCTCCTGAGTAACTTCCGTTCTTCCCCTCATTACGTTTATGCTTTGCTTTGTGGCTGTTTGAACACCCTCTTCCGTCTTTTTCCATTGATTGACTTTTTTTTTTCCCCTCCTGACCTGGGGACGGATCCTCCCTGGTTTTTTTGCCTGCCTCGTCATCAGACACTGTTTTCATTTTACACTCCTTGGTGCTAGGCTGAAATATTCATTTAAATACTATCGCACCGTGTTGCGAAACACAGGTGAGCCCCTTAGGATCAATTTTATTTTGCATTTTACAGATTTAATTAATTGATTGATTGATTTAGAGAAGGCGAGTGGGGGGAGGGGCAGAAGGAGAGGGAGAGAGAGAATCTCAAGCAGACCCCCCTCTCCCACCCTGAGTGGGGGTCCCCATGCGGCGCTTGAACTCACGACCCTGAGATCGTGACCTGAGCCAAAATCGGGAGTCAGATGATTAACCGACTGGGCCCCAATTTTATTTTTTTGAAAATATTTTTTTAGGGTAGATCCAGAACCACAGTTATTCTGGGGCTTAATTGGTCCCAGATTACCTGAAGGCACGGCTGAAAGGTAGATTCATCGGAAATGACTGCATCTTATTTTTTATTATGTATCTTATTATTTGTTTTATTCTTTTACTTTATATTTGAAGGGCATTTTTGTTGGGTATAGAATTCTCATTTAATTCTTATAGCACTTTAAAGATTGTATTCTTTTGTCTGCTGGCGTCAAGTATTTTTAATAAATCGGTGATAGTAGTTCCTATTTCTTTCCCTACATGCAGCACATTTCTCTAGCTCTTCTTTTTTCCTCCTGACTGCTTTTAGGGTTTTATCTTTATCTTCAGTTTTCCCAGCAATTCAACTGTGATATTTTTTAAGGAAGGTTTTCTTTGCGTTTATGCTACTTGTGGTTCGTTGGAATTCTTGGATGTCGGCTCTGATATTTTTTTTCATCAAACTTGAAATTTACCGTAACTATTCCTTCAAATATTTTTCCATTAATTTTATCCACTTCTTTCCATCTTCAGTTCAGATTAGAGACTTTCTATTGACCTACCTTCAAGTTTAGTGATTTTTTTTTTTTTAAGATTTTGTTTACTTGTTTAAGAGAGAAACAGACAGAAATAGAGAAAGCATGAGAGGGGAGAGGGGGAAGCCTGCTTCCCGCTGAGCAGGGAGCCCGATGCGGGGCTCGATCCCAGGACCCCGGGATCATGACCTGAGCCGAAGGCAGACACTTCACAACTGAGCCACCCAGGCATCCCACAGAGCTTTCCTTTTGCAATGTCTCTTCTGCCCTTAAGTCCATGATTTTTTAACTTCTAAGTCCTAGAAGCTTCGTTAGATTTTAAGACTGTATAGTTTCCATCTCTCTGCTGAAATTCCCCATCTTTGTGTGTGTGCATCTCTCTGTAGAGATCGAGAGAGATGAATAGAGATAGATATCCTTCATGAAAAAGTTTGCGAACACGTTTATAAGAACTGTATGTAAAATCTTGTTTGCTGACTTGAGTAGCTTCGTGATCTCTGGGTCTTTCTAACAACCGAGGTTTTCTCCTGGCTGTTTAGCCACAGTTCTCTGCTTCATGCAGCTGGTGGTTTTTGACCGACTCCCGAATATTAGTGACACTCCATGATCGATCGTCTGAACTATTTTGTCTTTAATCAAACAGCATTAGCTTTGGTTCTGACAGCTGGTTAATGTGCTCGTGGACCACAGCTCCACCGTGCCCTGGCTGGTTATCTGTTCGGGGGGGGATCCAAAGGAGCTCTTACTATAACGGTGAGAGCAACCCCGTTCCTAGGGCATAGTCTTCCAGAGCCTCAACTGCATTCTTGACCACTAGCCCCATGTCTGCCCTTGGGATGGTCAGAACGTCAGCGTCCCCTGGCCCGGCACCAGGTCTGGGATCCCCACTTAGCTCACAGATTTCCAACAGCTGTTCTGTGTCGGGTCTCCTGGAGGCTTGCCCTGTGCGTGACCTGATGGGCCTTTGGCCCCAGACTCAACTGAGCTCCATGCCGACTTGGGGACCAACTTCTCTGCCTAGCTCCCCTCGCTCTGGTGTCCTGCCTGCAAACTGCAGATTCCTCAGCAATGTTGAGCTCTGGTCTCTGCTGTTTTCCACCCACTAAAACCAGAGCTCTCTGTTTGGGCTCCCCGTGCTGTAATTCAGCAGAAATTTCTCTTTGCTTCTAATGGGACAGGGTAAGTAGTCACTGATAAAAGGAGTCAGATCACCTTGACTACCTTGATGAAACGGGGCTCCCTCGAGGGGCCTGGGGTGGTCCTGCCTCCCTAAGCCCACATGCGCCCCTAACTGCCCAGAACCAGGTTCTGTCAGCCTGGCAGTGCTGCCCTGTGCCCCCCCCCCCAGTTCCCTGTCCCCTGTACGAGTCCCTGGGAAGTTGGCTCTGCTCGGAAGTTTGTCCCTTAGGGTCTGTATCTTTGTTGTCACCTTCTGTACTGGGTGGAATGGTGTCCTTCCCCCTCCCAGAATCGACAGATGGGATCTTATTTGGAGAAAGGGTGTTTACAGAGGTGATTGGGTTAAGATGAGTTATGCTGGAGTAGGGTGGTCCTAACCCAGTGACTGGTCCTTAGAAGACAAGGGAGGCTCAGGAGGAAGGTCACGTGAAACCCAGAAAGGGGGCGGGTGAGACAGGCGGAGGTTGGAGGGGCACCTCTCTAAGCCGAGGATGCCGGCAGCCACTGGAAGGAACGGATTCTCCCCTGGAGCCCTCGGAAGGAGCCGACCCTGCCCACATCTTGATCTCAGACTTTTAGCCTCCAGCACTGTGAGATGACATTTCTGCTCTTCGAAGCCACCCAGCTTGTACCGAACAGATAGTCCAATAAGAGGTCGTTTTCTTAAGCTGGTTCGAGTGGGCTTCTGCCCCTTGAACACGGGAATGGTCTTCGCCATAGCCTACCCGTTTCTCCTTCACACGCGTTTGGAAGTTCCGTCTCCTTCGGGTGTGGGATTCCACACCCTCTCCCTGACCGGTGACCTCCTCTTGTGCTTCCTACGCACCCTAAAGGACATCGGCCCGGTGCCAGCAGCAGCCTCCAGGGAGGAGAGGCTGGAGGGCAGCCTGGTGCCTCCCACCGTGCGTGGTGCCTGATGGATGGTGCCCCTGGGGGCTGCTTCGGGGAAGGAGGATGGAGGAATGACTCCGTCTGTGGGTCTGGACTGAAGCCGGTCAACCAGGTGGAGTCTGGAGAGGCCAAGCGTCCCCGAGCCCCAGTGCCCCTCCCCCACACCCCAGCCTCTGCCTTCGGAGCGGAGTCCCGTCATCTGCCACATGCAAACCCGAAGTGAAGGACCCCCGGGACCCCGGATTACGGACACTTACAACTAATGCCAAATAAACAAGACGAAATTATATGTAATTACTCCTCAAGTCATTTACTTGTACCGGTAATTGACCTGTGTGTCCTTTAATCTTTAATGCTCTTTTAAAATTCAGCCTCAGGGAGCCATCACGGTTACTGACATTCGTCATGGTAAAGGACTCTGGAGGCAGGAGGCTTTGGTTAAGATGTCTTCAAAAGAAACAACCGACTTAAGAAGACGTGACTCTCGCACCTCAGGATGAAAAGATGCAGGGCGCGGGCCGCGGCCGCCTGCGCTCTCCCCGGCCTGGAGGACAGCGGCGGAGGTGGTGAGGACGAAGACGGCCTAGCAGGTACCACAAAGGGTCTCGATAGATTCTCCAGCGAAGCTTTAGGGACGGTGCAATCATTAGCCTCATTTTACCAGAGGGCGGACAGGTCACACCCCTGTCCCATCACGTCACATGTCCCATCAGACACACGGCGCTCGGGGCTGTCCTACGCCAAGCTGGACCTCTCTCCCGTGGGAGCCTCAGACCCTACACTGCTGCCCCCGCAGGGGAGCCGCCCCCCCTCCCCGGCCTCTGCCTCACGAACAGCACTCCCCCCCCGCCCAAGGACACCACCCCTGCAGGCACCCCTGGGCGGGTTCCCTCTCTAACCTTTGGTTTTCTTGTCCACAAAACGGGGCTGAGGGTTCCTACGGCGCTGTCTGTCGTGAGGATGAAATGGGGTCATAGAGATGAGCTGTGGGACAGACGGCGCTCTGCTAGCTTCCTCCCGCCCAAACCGGGGTCCGGGACTGACGCAGAGTGCGTGAGCTCTCCTCCTCATGTCCTGGAGACAAAGATGGGGAGAGACACCTTGCTAGCTTTTATCTTACCCCTTTGAATGTTACCCAAGCCAGTGTTCCGAAGGTGCTAAAAGAAAAAGAAGAAAGAAAGAAAGCCCCCAAAACCACAGGCCCACAAGGGGACAGTTTTGGGGTGGCATTGCAAATCTTAATCCCCTTCAAACAGATCTGAGGTTTGGGCGCTCTCCGATAAATTGCCTTTGGCTTGGCCGCTCAGCTCTCAGCAGCCAGGTGCCATCAGAAGCACCTTTTAAATTAAATTTTATTAGCTGATCTTATTAGGGCAAGAACGTTTAACATGAGATCTGTCCTCTTAACAAATGTTTGAGTGAACAATAGGGTATTGTTATAAGAGACACAACGCTGCACAGCAGATCCGTGGGACTTTTTACCCTGCATGAACTTCTGCTGAACTTCTCCCTGCCCCCAGCCTCCGACATCACCTTCCTCCTCTCTGCTTCTCCCAGGGTGGCTGCTTGAGTTGCCTCGTATGCCCGGAGTCATGCGCTGCTACGCCGTCCATCCCTGGCTTACTTCCCTGAACATCAGGACCTCCAGATTCATGCATTTGGTCAACTAGGCAGGAGTTCCTCTTTATAAGGCTAACTAATACTCCATCGTGGGCACAGGACACATTTTCTTTTAAAGATTTTATGTATTTATTCATGAGAGAAAGAGAGGCAGGCAGAGGCAGAGGGAGAAGCAGGCTCCCCGCCGAGCAGAGAGCCCGATGAGGGACTCGATCCCAGGACCTTGGGATCATGATCTGAGCTGAAGGGCTTAATCGACTGAGCCACCCAAGCACCCGGCACATGACGCATTTCCTTTGTGTGTTCACCTATCCATTCCTCAGAGGAAACACGCAAACAGCCAACAGACGTACGTAGGAAAAGATGCTCCCCATCGCTGGTCATCAGGGAAATGCCAGTCAAAGCCGCAGTGAGACACCACCCACACTCGTTAGGACGGTTAGTCTCAAAAAAACAAAAGCCAGGACACCTGGGGGCTCAGTTGGTTGGATGACTGCCTTCGGCTCGGGTTGCGATCCCGGGGTTCTGGGATTGAGTCCCGGCATCGGGCTCCCAGCTCCACGGGGAGTCGGCTTCTCCCTCTGACCTCCCCCCCTCATGCTCTCTCTCCCTGACCCTCTCTCAAATAAGTAAGTCAAAATCTTTAAAAGACAAAACCAAAACCAAACAAAAAAGATAACAGGTGTTGGCAGCGATGTGGAGAAACCAGAGCCCTCTCGCCAAATGCTGCAGGGGCTGTGGGAGGCCGTGTGGCATTTCCTCGGAAATCAGAAGTACCGTGCGGGGGCCCCAGCGCCGCCCGGCACCACCAGCCGCCCGGTGATCGTCCTCCCTCCGATCGGGGTTCGGGGTGCCGCAGCCAAAGGCAGTCGGAGGCCAAGCAGCGGTTTCTGAACGTTGCTGTGTTCGAGCCTGTGCTGGAGCAGGTCTGCGGTCAGAGCTCGGCTGATGAGGAAAAAGAACGTCCCGGTGTCCGGAATCTGGGCTCCTCCTCCTCCCCCAGGATGTGCATTGAAGGGGTCCAGAGAGTGGAGGTTCCTCCTAAGATTTCGAGGCCTGGGTTGTGTGAATCCTGAGTCTGCAGACCCTCCCTGGGGCCCACACGTGCCCCTCCTGCACCTCCGTGTCCAGCGCAGGCTGCCCACCCTGTCCTCCCTGCAGAGCCCCCAGACCCCTGCCGGGCTCCCGCCGCACCCCTCCCCAGCCAACAGCTTCCTGCCCCCGAACTCTCCCCCTTCGTGGAGAGTGGCCCCAGACGCCATCACCTGCCTTTCCCCTGGGCTGCAGGTCTCACTCAGTGTGAGGCTTTCCTCGGGATTCCTGCTTCCTTCCCCATGGCCCTGAGACCAAAGTGGCACTCTTCTGCCCAGACCCAGCACCAGCTTCCTCCCTGGTCTCTAACCTGCCCTGCGATCAGCAGCCCAGGGGTGCCCCTCACTTGGCCGACCCCCACCCACCATGCCTCTTTCTCCCCATCCCCGTCATCACTGTGCTTCCGGCCAGAGCCGGGCATCACTCACCGGGACCGTGCCACACCCAGCTGGACTCCTGCTCCTTCCCATGGTTTCCTCGTGAACATCGGCTGCCCCGCTCCGGAGCTGGGCCACCGTTTGGCTCTCAGCTCCTTTCCTGCTGCGGGTCCACGGATCTGGCTTCAGGGAACGTGCCCCCTGTCCCCACCGTCCCACAGCCACTGTCCGCGCCCGGTCGTCATCCCAGCATCGGTCCAGAGCTTGGGGTCAGCACCAGGCTGGCCACTGCCTCGTTTTCCCGACCGCTCCCTGGACGGCAGCCTTCCAGAAGGCAGTATCCTCTTCCTGCCTTTATCTTGCGGACTTGCCAGGCAAGTCTGCACACTCATTCCCCACCTGCCTGATAAATTGGCTGAATAAATTAATTTGGGGCTCATTTTCCAGCTTCCTGCCTGAGTGGGGGAGCTGCTTCCCTGACCCGTGGGGTCGCCTGGCCCATTAAGCCTGGCCCCAGATCCCATTAAACTGAGGCGGAGGGAGTGTGCACGGCAGGGACTCGCCCCAGAGACCCCGCGCACCGGATCAGGCTGTTTAAGGAGGTCAGTGCAGCCGGGAAGGCTCTGCGGCTAATCGCTCTCGGCATTAATCTCCGCGCGCTGCCGGGGGCTGGCCTGTTAGATTGTGTTAATTTGGTAATTACTGAGGAGGGGGAGGCTGCTCTGTAACCCTATGTCATTATTCTTTAACTGGAATATGAGATAGAAATGGAAAATGAGAACTTCCAGCAGCTCAAATCGAGCCGGTGGGGACGGGCTGGGTCTGCCTTCGTCTCCCTGCGGCTGCCTTGTTCCCTTGCTTGTGCCCAGCATCCACGTCCCCCGGGGGGAGTGGCCCCGACGCCGGGGGGGCGGTGGCTCTCAGCGTCAAGGCCTGTTTTCTGGAGAGACAGGACTGGAGCCACATTGTATGATGACCTCCACAGCGGCTGAAAGGGTTCAGACGCCCCCCACACCCTCTGCCGAGGCCTGGCCTGCATCTCGGGCGGCTCCCTATTGGGCTGGTGGCCCCCCATTCCCCTGGGGGGTCTTTTTTGCACCTCGTACCCCTAACTACAGCCCTTGATTCTGCCTCTCCTCCCTTGACTGTCCCCCTCCCCACCGTGATGGCTCAGACACCGAGTCCTGCTGGGAGCGAACCAAGACATCTGGATGCTTTGAGGGGCCTGTGCTAGGTCCGGGATGGGGCTGCTTCCAGGCGCAGCACGGCCGCAGGCGAGGCATACACAGCAACCGGGCTGAGGAGCGCTGTCCTCTGCCTTGGGAGTCCAAGCAGGACCTGTCCTTCTGTCCCTCAGGCATCCCTGGAGTCTGGTTTCCTCTTGATTCCCGTGGTGCAGAGTCTGGGCGGGGCCGGACTTTTCACCAGGACCATCTCAGCCGCCTGGTGCGGCGTCTCCCTTCCAGCCTGGCTCTGCTCTCGCCAAGCCTCTCCCTCCGCCGTCCAAGGACAC
Organism: Mustela nivalis; assembly: GCF_964662115.1. Lineage (NCBI taxonomy): Eukaryota > Metazoa > Chordata > Mammalia > Carnivora > Mustelidae > Mustela > Mustela nivalis. Next base: position 58,446,727 of record NC_139036.1, read on the forward strand.
AGATGTGGGGACCAGACAGACTCGGCTTAAAATCTTAGAGGAGAAGCCAGAGGCCTCCTGATGGCCCTCCAGGGTCATCAACGACCAGGCCCCCGTTCTGGCTCCGGGTTCTCCCTCTCTCTGCTCCAGCCGGCTGGCCGTCCGCTCTGCACCGGCCTGGGGGGCTCCAGACTCTGCCGTATGACCAAGTTCCCCAGGTGTGTAACGTGCAGCCGGGCTTGAGAAGCAGGATCTCCAGGGTGACGCTCAAGGTCACTGGGTGCTCGTCTGACCCGGCCCGGGTCTATCTGCCCAGGGTCTGAGCCCTCCTGCCCTGCACTTGAATCACGTCCAACCACAGCTCTGTCAGCACCTCTGTGCCTCGCCCTTGTAATCCCTCTGCAGGAAAGAGCCTCGGTTTCCCTTCTGGGCATTTTCTCCAGCCCTGCAGCCGTCCTGCATCTCCTCGGTGAGACCTCGTCGGTCCCGTGGGGTTCCCTGTCCTACTTGGTCCCGAAGGTCAGCATGGCAGACCCTGGCTGCCTCTCCTCCTGGACCTGCCGCATTTTCATCTTCTGTTTATAGGCTCTGACGATGTAGCAACACAGGGGCTCCGGGCCAGAGAGCCCTGGGTTCAAATCCTCAACGGCCTTGCTTATGTTCCTGGGCCTCAGGGACGTCTCCTAATATCCCCGAGCCTCAGTTTCCCCCTCCATGAGCCACAAATCCTCTCAGCCCATTTTTATGGAGAACCTACTGTGTGCCATGGATTTCGGACCCTCTTCCTGTCTGCTCCCCATCACGACCCTATGAGACACACGGAACGTTACGGACACCAGCGGCCACGGGACCCCACTCCATCCTCACAAGACGGGGGCTGCGACCAAATGACCCAAGCCCCAACCTCCCCACCCCCCGGCCTCAGCTTTGTCCCAGGCTCTGAGGCCACCGTGCCCACCACACGGAGGTTGCAGCCGCCATTAAACAGCCCCTGCCAAGTGCGGAGAACACCGGAAGCCCTCCAGACGTCTCCAGCCTCTAAATGCGCACCTGCCGCGGGAGAGACGGTCTTCGACTCCCAGTCTTGGAGCGTCGCTGAGGAGATCACATGAGACAACGTACGTAAAGCTTGACATAAAATACGTCTCTTGATAAATGCTTGTCCCCTTCCTTCCTCGCCTGCCCCCCACCCCTGGCCGGATTCCGCAGGAGTCACGCTCCTCATGGACAGGGAGCGCGTCTTCCGGATCCAGCGCCCAGCGGAGCCCCCGCGCGCAGGAGGGACTCCATCCACGGCAGGATGGTGCGCTCCCATCTCTGACGTGTGCGGCAGCTTCCCGCCACGTGAGCTCTCCCTCCGCCTCCGTTCACCCGCCTCCCGTCCCTCTACTCGCTCCCCCAGCAGGGTCCACACCCACCGCGTGCTGACACGCTTCTGGGTGAAGGTCCCGGACCTGGGGAGCCGACACCCCACGTCCGGAGAGACAAAAACCTGCTTCTGTCGCATAACCCAGGTGACCGGGAAGGCGGTGAGTAAAAGCAGTGAAGAGGAGGTAAGAGCACGTTTCCCAGACAGTATCCAGAAAACCCCTCCGGGACAAGGTGATGGCGGATCATTTTAAAAGTAGTGTAGATCTTTGTTAGCATTTCAGAGAGAACAGAAGAAGGTCCCTTTGCTCCATAACCATCGCTCAGAAATCGCGCCTCCCCAGCACCTTGGCTTTCATCTTCAGGTTTGAATGGACAGATCTGTCATGTGCTTTTAAAATTTGAGGGGACACTTGTCATTTTACGGCTGTGTTTGTTTTTCCCGTTCCTGTGTGTCAATATAGAATATATTTTTTTAAAAAATTGGTACCACAAATACATATGCGGTGTTTTCACCTTTGCAAAGGAAGCAGATAGGATTGTGCAGATTCCAGGCAATCAAGGTAAGGAAGAAAAGAAAAAGAATTTATAATCTGAAGGTTCAACACGTTGGTCCATAGCCTTCCTATTTTTTCCTTCCTTAAAGTGGGATGTGCCTGGGTTGTTTCGGGTTGTATCTGGTCTCGTCCGGATAGTGTCTGAAACCCAGGAGGAGGCGGTGGGATTCAGGGGACAGGAAGTAGCATGCCGACCCTTGTGCTCTGCTGTTGACTTTGCTGAGTCGTGTAACCTCTGACTCTTACAAAAGGAAGTCCAAAGCCCTTCCTGGATGTTAAGCCTGGAATAAACACCAGAGAGCAGAGGGTGGCCACGAAAGACCCGGGGAGGAAGGATGCCTGCCTGAACAGGTGGACCGTGAAGACCCCTGAACCTGGGGACAGGTTAGCCTGACGGTCCTGCAAGTACGAGTCTGTGGACTTTTCACGTCACCTTTTCTCTGTCCATCCCCTTCACATCCCCCAAAGTTGGCACGGCTCTGCCCAGAGAGGTCAGGAAACCTCGCCGAGTCCCATGGCTCCAGAGCGGTGGGGGGATTCGCACCTGGATCCGCAGCATCCAAGGCCACACCTTAATGGCCGGTGACCAGAGACAAACTCCCCCGACATCTCCAAGGGTGGAGGGGAAGGTGCCCGGGCTGTCCTGGGCAACAGCAGTTCCGTTTTCGGTAAAACTGCTCAAGTTCAATTGTGAGGGTGAATTTGAGCGAACCCCAACGTTGCGCTCTCACGGAGTGGACATCGGCCCCTGGAAACGGGATTCGGTGCCGACGAGACGTCAGCCAGAGTGATGCTCCGGGCTCTGCCCCCCGAACAGGAGGTCCACGAGGTTCTAGCGCGCAGCCTTGGCTGAGAAGTCCTGACCTGGACCGGAGAGGCATCCGTTTCTGACCAGCCTGTGTGTATCTATTTGTTAAAAACTCCTTCAGAAATGCGCACTAACTTTTTTACTGAAGAAGTAACACTTTCAGAATATAAAAATTAAAATAGTGAAAAAAGGGACGCCTGGGTGGCTCAGTTGGTTAAGCGGCTGCCTTCGGCTCGGGTCATGATCCCAGCATCCTGGGATCGAGTCCCACATCGGGCTCCTTGCTCCGCAGGGAGCCTGCTTCTCCCTCTGACTCTTCCTTCCACTCTGTCTGCCTGTGCTCGCTCTCATTCACTCTCTCTCTGACAAATAAATAAATAAAATCTTTAAAAAAAAAAATAGTGAAAAAAGTGTGGGCCTGAGTCCCTGTCCCTCCCACCCCAGGCCCCCAGGCCTCCTCCTCAGATACGGAGAAGGGTGGCCTGCCTTTCCTTCCAAACCTCGTGTGTGCCCGGAATCACCCGTGTCTGTGTATCTCTGGACCGCGCTGCGCCGGCCAAGCCGCGTCCTTCCTTTCCAAATGCTGCATGTCTGCCGCCGTCTCCTAAGCCCGCTCGTTCGGAGCGACCCCAAGCTTCTCACGGCTGCGTAGCGCTCCGGGCCTCGGCTGAGCCCGGCGTGTGAACCGGCCCCGCACCGTCGGTCCGGCTTCTCCAGCATCTTGTTCTTGCTGCCGCCGCCGCGGACAACCGTCCTGTGCCACCGTCTTCACGTGCACGTCCGAAGACGCCCGTCCGGAGAGCAGAGCGGAATTCGTTCCCGCTCGGAAGGTCCCAGCAGATAGAACAGAGAAGAAGAACGGAAATAACAAGGCACACGGATCAGGAAGGACAAGACAGATCGGTCCTAATCTGTCGTCGGTAGAATCCTCTCCCTACACAACCCAGAGGAATCAGCCGACATGACGAGAACCAGCGGACGATTCGGCAGCGCGACCAGGCGGATTCCCAGCATAAAAAAGCAGTTGTCTTCGCAGGCCCAGCAGCAGCCAATTAAAAAATGTCATACTAAAAAAAAAAAAAAAGAAAAAGAAAAAGAAAAGAGTGGAACGTGGGGGCCAGAGCACCCTCTAGACCAACGCCTGTCCCACTGCGGGTTCCGCCAGCATCACCGGGGGCCCGAACCACAGGCTGTGGGCCCCGCTCCCAGCTTCCCAGCAGCAGACCTGGGAACCTGCATTTTGATGAGCTCTGGGGCTGCTGCTGCTGCTGCTGCCAGCCTTTGAACCCCACTCGGAGTCACGAGGATCTGAAAGCTTCGTCCCCACCCCCACAGCACCAACTAGGGCTGACGACAAGCCTCACTCCCCACATTTTTGCCGAGGCTGGGTGTTAAGAAAGCGTCAGCTGCTCTGCTGTTTGGATGGGTGGAAAGCCTTATTTTACAGTTTCGTTGTGTATTTTTTAATTATAAATGAACCGGTGCTTCCTCCCACACGTCAGGCCTTGATTCTCATGCCACCAGGTGCTAAGGGGACACGCACAGGGCGATGGGCGTGGTCTCATCACCGGAGAGCCGCGTCATTCCCCCTTGAGTCCCCCGCCTCCGGTTCTGCCTTCCCCTCGTGGGTGAGAAGGGACCCAGGCGACCCCACGGACCGTCCCCGGCCACCAGCCTGCAGCACCAGTCAGCTAGGACCCACAGCCCCCACAAGAGCACCTTCCAAGCCTGAGCTGTCTTTTGGGGGCAAAAAGCAAAGATTTCCAATCAGGAGAACCTACCATCTCTGACCACAGCATCTTCGCTAGAAATGCGAAGCGATGCCAAATGGGGCCAAGAGGTGGATTTGCAGGCGTCCTCACGTGTGAGCCAGGGGCTTCGGTGCACGCACAAAGCAACGCTTGGACACTCAGGAGGTCGTAAAATGGACCGGGGGAAGCCAGGAGCCACCTTGTGCGACGGGGGGCTGTTTCGTGCCATTTCAACTGTGCGGGTCCAACAAAGCGTCCTGGCATGTTTGTTAATAAAGACACAGAGTGGCAGCAACACACGGGGATTCTGTTTCAGCCCGTTGTCAACCCCAGAGAAATGTGACTGGAGTCATACTGCATTTTCGGGTCCGACGAAGCTGCGGTAATAAAATACCGATGCGTTATACGCCCACCTCAAAAGACCACCAGAGACGTGAGTCAAAGCCAAGCGGCAAGGGTCGTTTATTAGGAGTTCAAACCCAGACCTCCGCTCACTCGTTCCCGGTGACGCAAAGAGGTCCTGAGCAGAGTCAGGGCAGGGTTTTTATAAGCAGGTACAAACAAGTTTTGGGGTGGGGTACAAACAAGTTATGCTGATTGGTTAATATTTTAAAAATCATACCTGGTGTTGGTTGATTGGTGTTGGGAGCCCGCGCGTGCATTAAGCAAGCATTGGAACAGAAGCGGAAGTAGCTAGTTAGCCCGCGCGTTGAGCAAGCACTTTTACAGAAGCAGAAGTAGCTGGTTGATAGCACTTTCGGGCGTAAACAAGTTTCAGGTGGGGTGAGGTTTGTCCAGGCCTTTCAGTAACATAAGCATTTTATGCAAATGTGTGGTGGTGGGAAGAGTAGCGTGCCACGTACCAGACATCTTAAGGAAACCAGAGCTCTGGTTACTCCTCGGTTTTAACACCTCACGAGAGGAGCCAATTATTTTGGACCAACAAGCTGCCTTTTGTGGAGTTTTGTCTCTGCTTGAAGTCAGAGCCCGTCTGCCAGCACAGATTCGTGGGGTGCGGGGAGAGGTGAGCCCAGGTGACCAGGTGAGACCAGGTGAGCATGGCGGGGAAGGAGATGAAGGCTCACCCTCTCGCCATGCATGCCTGTGTCCAGCCGTCCTCCTGGACCTGGGAGTCAAGGTCATGTCACGAAAACAACGGCGGGCTCTGGACTAAGGCTCTGGGGCTGCAGCAACTGAGACGGAGTCTTTGCTCTGCCGAGCACTAGCCGGATGGCCTCGGGCAGGTGTCCTGACCTCTCTCAGCTGCGTTTCCATCATCAGCGAAATAGAGATGACCGTGGGTTGGAGGGGATTGAGCAGGACACTGCGCGCAAAATGCTCAGCCCCGTGGCATGCACAGAGCGCACATGGTCAGTAAATTGACCATTACAGCATCAGTCCGTTTGTAACAAAGCTGTTAGAGGCCGCGCCCTCAGGGAGCTCAGGTGGGAGAACCAGCTGAATGTGTGTGTGTGTGTGTGTGTGCGCGCGCACGCACGCCCTCGTGTGCATTTGTGTTGGGGGTCTGGGAGAGGCTCTGCTGGCCGTAGGGCTGTGTCTGTCACTGTTGGCACGTCTGGGCGTCTCTCTGTACATCGTCTACAAAGAGCCTCCCAAGAACTTCCCCCAGAACGGCCCCTCCCCCACACCCTCCTTTCCTCGGAGATCTATGGGTCTTTTCTGGAGCTGAAGGACAACAACCCACAGCCCGTCTCCCATCAGCCCTGCACATGCCTGCGATGGCCCCTCGGCTCTCCGGTCTCCACTCCCCGTGGTCCCGGGACCCAGAGGGCTGGCCTCCTGGCACCTGGCAGCCCACCTGGAGGCATTTCTTGATCACTGTTAGGGGCACAGGGGATGGCACCGGCGAGACCAGCCCCTTCCAAAATGGGAGAGGTGCCCAGGCGACCACGGCCTCTCAGGGCCGTGCAGCATGAGGGGGGCGTTCCCCGCGGGGCAACTGGGAAGGCGTCCTGGACAGAACGTGTGGCCCTCTCCCATCCCCGGGAGCCTGTCCCAGCCCGACTTCACTCCGGGTCCTCCTCACGCCCCCACAACCCGATCCAAGCACCGTTCAGTGCATCATAGGCCAGAAGGAAACTAGCTCACCCAAATTACCCTTTTACGGCACCCCCTCTGCTGTCCCGGCCTTTGGGACGTAGAAGGAAGACGTGGGGAAGGGGACAAGGGTAGGAAGGAGACTGCAAGGGCGAAGGGTCAACTGAAAACGTGGTTGCTCACGCTTCTTCCGCTGTGACTGAGAGCAAGAAGCAGATGTTGCAAAGCCATCCAGGTCCATGAAAATGTCTGTGGGCCCGAAAGGGTCGTTTCATGCAGCCTGACCCTTCCGTGTGGGAGATACAGGTTTTCTATTCCTGTTTGAGAGCTCTGCCTGCAGGGCCACTCGGGGGCTGCCCCCGTCCAGCCGTGGTTCTGGGGGGAACCTGGGAAGCAGTCACGGGGACCGAACCCAGGCGGGGCAGAGCTGGTCATTGGGGGAGCGGCCACCTGACAGGAGGCTTCTCGAACTCCTGCAGGGCCAGCCCAGCAGAGCCGGGGGCGGGGGGTGTCTGTCCCCGTGGTCAGTGAGTCAGCCCCGCCTGCGGGTTCCTGCCCCTGCTCTCAGTTTCAAGGCAGGAGGGGGATCCTCTACCCACAGCCCCCAAATCTGGTGGCTCAGACGCCCTGCGGTGGGTGAGACGTCTCCTCCCTGGTCCCTCACGGACCTCTGACAATCTGGACTCACTCCTTTCAACTAAAATGTAACTGGGGCTCAGGTGGCTAAACATCTGCCCATGGCTCGGGTCGGTGTCTTATCCTGGCGCGGAGCCCCGCATCGGGCTCCCCGCTCAGCGGGAAGCCTGCTTCTCCCTCTCCCAGTCCCTCTGCTTGTGTCGCTCTCTCGCTGTGTCTCTCTCGATCAAAAATATAGATAAAATCTTAAAAAAGAAAGAAAGAAAGAATCGTGTAATATTTGTCTTTTCGCAGCTGGCTTCTCTCACGGAGCATCAGGTCCTCGGGGTCCATCCGCATCGTAGCAGGGGTCAGTGTTTGGCTGAGGGACATTCCATGGCATGGACGCACCACACCCGGCCCCTCCCGTCACCCTCGCCCCCTTCCTACCCTCCCGCCGCTGTGAGTAGCGGTCATCGGTTTGGAAATGGGACAGACTGTTTTCTTGTCTGATGTCTCTGCTGGACGGGCAGCTTCTCAAGGGCAGCCAAGGGTTCGGTGTTAGGGCTGTTGCCTCCCTCCAGCTCACAGGTTGTACGGGAGAGCGCATGTGAGCAGGGGGGAGGGGGAAGGACGGGGGATGGTGGAGGGGGGAGGGGAGGGGTTCCCAGCTGCCTGCAGAGGCCATGCAGCCCTGCCCGCACCCACCCTGCTGGTGGGCTCCTCCTGCCTCCCGCGGCTCCTGCCTCCCGAGGCTCCCAGCCCAGGACAGAGCGGTCCTCCCGCCTTCCCTCTGCTCCCTCCCGGGGCCCCCGGCGCCCTGCAAACGGAGACAGGAAAGGGCAGCTGCCCGCCCGCTTGCCCTCGTCACCCGCCATTCCACCCACACAGAAATCACTGCGCTGGACTTGGAGGACAGTGGCCACGTGCAGGGGCAGAGAGCGGCTCCCCGAAACTGCGTGAAATGGACACAAACGCACCTGGAGTTCTCAGGAGGGAGGGTCGTCGCTGTGGTCCTCGGGGTTTGCCGTCTGGACAGGTGTGAGTCCAGAATGACTGTGGCTCAGACCCTGCCTGGCCCATGGGAGGAAGCCAGAGGGCTTTTCTTGAAAAGTCTTGCTGATGTGTTGTTTTTTTTTTAAAGATTTGTGTGTTTATTTTAGAGAGAGAGAACGGGGTGGGGGAGGGGCAGGGGGAGAGGGAGAGAGCGGATCTCCAGCAGACTCCCCGCTGAGCTGGATCAGGACCCCGAGATCAGGATGTGAGCCAAAAGCGACCGTGCCATCCAGGCGCCCGCTGATGTGGTATTTTAAAGAACCAGGGCCCCACTGCTGTGGGTGAACAGATCTATTCTGAGAGAAGTGTGGGGGGTTATACATGCCCGTCTGTGGGCACCACTGGCGGGTCAGGCACTGGGGGTGCTGTCCATGCAGTAGGGACACTGTGAGGCGTCGTGGGTATACCTTGAGCCGGGAACCAAGAGAGACACCCCCCCCCGCCAGGGCCCTCCTGGGCCAGCGCCTCCCTGCCCACAGACAAGGAAACGGGCAGGGGGTGCAGGTCCAAGCCCTCACAGCTCCCTTGGGGCAGAGCAGCCTCGAAACACCGCAGACGCGAGCGGCTGTATTTACCACCTGTGCTTTGCTTCCAGGACCCAAGACGGCTGCACCTGTCACCTGAGCTCCTTCAGCCACAGCCCGGGGCTGGCGGGGTGGAAGGGGGCGTCTGACGGCCAGGAAGACCCCAAGGCACGGGACAGTCTCACGCCTGCTCCCGCTGTGTCGGGGCACCAGGATGGAAAGCCTGACGTGACTGCCGCCCCCTCCCCAGGCGGGGGCCCCTTCCTTTGCACTAACATGCAGGGCAACATGCCGGCCGCCTCCTGGTTGCCGGACCGTGTGAAAATCACCCCAGTGGCGCGATGAGCTGTTTGCCCGGGGTTAATCGTCAGTGTTAAACCTTGCTCGGCGCAGGTTTAAAGCTGAATTTTCAATTTCCATGTCTAAGAAATCCATTCTCCCACCCGCCGCGGGAGAGAACGGAGTTCACGGGTTTAGCCCATTTCCGGGCCTCTTGACTCAGGGCACTACTAGGCGTGGGCCAAGTGGAGGGGGTCTGCAGCTGCTTCTCTGCTCGCTGCTGTACCCCCCCCCCCACTGTACACGAATCTCAGAAGCAGGACCAAGTGCTGGAACCCGTGGCTGCTGTGGGGGAGTTTCCCTGAAAACAGGGCAAAGCGTCTCTCGTCGCAGCGCTCGGAGGCGGCACAGAAGTCATCCTCAAATGTGGGAGAGCAGGAGGGGCGGCGGGCACGAGGAAGCTCCCGAGCCCAGGACTGAAGGGCAGCCGTGGGAGGGACGGGGTGGGCGAGGGGCTTCCCCTCGCTGCGAGGGAGGCAGAGACCCCAAGAGTGCACTGGTTCACGCGGCCTTCCTGGGACCCACAGCAGCTTTCTAGGGGTGAGGAGGGGGCGGCTGGCCTCTGACCCCTTTTGCTCTTCTTTCTTCCTGTTCCTGAATTCGCAGCCTGAGCAGGCAGAAGACGCCCCAGAGGGACACAGGAACGTGCAGATGAGTCAGGCACAGAAGAAAAGAATTCAGACAGGGAGGGGCCACCAAAGCCCCCGAATGCTCCCTTCATTGTCTTGGAGGAAACAGAGACCCAGAGGGCCATGGCCTGTCCAGGGGACACAGCTGGGCGGCTCAGGGCTGAATCCCTGCGTCTGGGCTCCTGCTCTGTGTTTGCCACTCACTGCACCAGCAGCCGTCACACGTACGTGTCACTGATGCTGCGTGTTTCATATGCGCACCTGCACCTCGGTGGAGGCCTCTTGCTTGTCCCCCACCACGTCCACCAGGTGTGCAGCGTGGGCTGGGGAAAGCAGACGCGTGGCTGGGGCGGGTGGAGGTCTCCGTCTCAGGGAAGAAGGCGCTTGACCAGGGTGACAACAGAGATCGTGCGAGAAGCCTGTGCCGGCTGGGCGGGTGACCCAGCAGTTGCGTGTGGGGCCTGGTGGGCGGCCGTGCACGGCCATGGTGAGGCTGAGGGATGAATCAATGGTGCCTTTCTGGTTTGAGTCGGGGGTACCAGTGGCTGCCAGGGAGCCAGGGGTGGGGGTCGTTGGTTTGCTGGGGAGGGCAAGGTGAAGTCTGCTGGGCTGCAGGCGAAGGCCGTGTACAGACATCTCTGCCGGGCTCCTAGGTTCTTGAAACGCAGGAGCCCCACAGCCCATTTCCAGCTAGGTGTCCTAGCCCCTGTCACAGCAGCCAGCATGGGTCCGGCCCTTGGCGGGTGTTGGTTGAACGATCCAGGTGGGAGGGTCCAGCGGGAGCTGAGAAAGGGGACTGGGGCTGCAGGGGGCCGACCGTGTGCGTGGGTCGTTCTGGAACCGCCCGGTCCACCATGAGAACCGTGGGAGTGGGCTCAGTGCTGCGAGGCAAGGTGGCCGGGAAGCAGGAGAGGGGCCCTCGGAGGGAAGTCAGAGTGGAGGAGAGGGAAGGCCAGCAATGCCCCAGGGATGGAGGTCAGGGAAGCCCCTGGATTTGGGGTGCGGAGTGCTGTGGGTGCACTGGGACCTACGTGCATTTAGGGTGAGCAAGGCCGGAAGCGGACTTGCTTAGGACAAGAGATGGCGGGGTGGCGGGGTGGGGGGGGGGACCCGAGTGCACAGCTCTCTGCGGAAGACGGGGAGCAAGAGGGACAAGGCCCAGGATACGGGTTTGGGAAAGAGACTTGGGAAGACGTGGAGGGCGCAGGAAGGAAAGGGGGTGCAGGGGCTCCGCGGGCGGGCGGGAGCCAGGACACCTGCTGTGAATGAAGGGCTGGAGGGACAATGAGCTGGAGGAAGCCTCCCCACTGATTTCGCCTGGGGTGGGGGGAGCAGAAAGATGGAGCTGCCCCCTTCCTGAGCGACAGCACTGCCCGTTTGCTGGCCTCCCTCTGCAGACACAGGACCCCCTTCCTGGGCGACAGCGCTGCCCGTTTGCTGGCCTCCCTCTGCAGACACGGGAGATGGTGGGGAGCGAGGGGAGACCTTGAAACGCTGAGGGAGGCCAGAGGAGGAAGGGCCTAGAAACAACAGCGGCAACGCGGGAACCTGGAGCCACGGGCCTGGGCGGTGGGCGGATGCTGGTGCCAGTCCCCGGCCGCCCCCCGCAAGGAGACCCCACAGCCTCCCCTCCCTCCCTGGCTCCCACCCACTCATGAGGCCACGCTGCCCCAGTGGCTCCCAGATGTCTGGGCACGGAGCAGGCGGGGGCACCCCAGCCCGCCCTCCTAAGACCAGTCCCTGCTCTGGGCCCCCCGCGGCCAGCCAGGCCCCTCTAGCTGCACGGTAATCGGGGGCTCTCTCCCCGCAGCCCGCCTTCCTTCTGCCTCCCCCTTCCCGGGGTCTCCTCCTGGCCCTTCTGTTTCCCCTCGGCAGGCAGTTCTCCCAGCCCGACTGGGGCCCATCAAGTTCCATCCTGGCATCCGCCTCCCAGGGGATTTAAAGTGACGCGGTCCCCGGGGGCTCAAAGCGACAGCTCTACCCCACCTCTACCGCTCGTCCATCCCCCCACACTCTCCCTTCCACCCCTCAGTAAAATGCTTGTCCTTACCGGGCCCTCAGCCTCCCTGGCCACTCTCCTGTGACGGGGAGAGGGGTCTGAAGTTCTTGGCAAGCTTCCGTCCTGTCTCTGCCCGGGAATCTGGGGGCGGGGGCGGCGGAGGCCCCCCATTCCTGGACCTGAGCTGTTCATGCCCAAAGTCCCAGCACTCACACCCGGGTCGGTGCCCCTCCTGGCCTTGTCTGCAGAAGGGTCCCTTCCCTGAAGGGAAGGAAAGAGGTTAAGTTAGTGTCCTGGGGCCACCAAAGCAGAGTGCCACCAATGGGACGTGTGAAACAACATAAATGTGTTCTTTTGGGAGGGCAGAAGATGGGGCGTTCCCTCTGGAGGCCCTGAGGGTCATTGTCCCCCGCAGTCCCCGGTGCTCTGTGGCTAGAGGCACCATCCTCTGGCCTCTGCCCCCACCTTCTGTCTTCTATAAGGCATTCTCACGGGATTTAGGACCTCTTCACCTTCATCCCACCTGCAAAGACCCTTCTACAGAAGGTCACACTCCTCGGGTTCGGGGTGGACGTGAATTTTGGGGGGACACTATCCAACCCACCACCGCAGGAGAGGGGGATGAAAACTGTCCCCAAGGGTAATGGGGGCACGGAGTGTGTCCTGAGCAAGCATGGGCCCAGCTGGGCCCAGGGGTGGAGGGGAGAAGACCCCCCCACCCTCCCAGCCCCCACACTCCCCTCGGGCTTCCCTTCTGGAGCTTTCCACCATCCCCATCTGCCCTCTCGGCTCTGCTTCGGGTGGGGGTGGGGGGAGGCTGTGAAGACACCTTCTGCTTTAATCAGGTTACGAAGAAGAAATGAAAGAAGAAATGATTCAGGAGCAGAGACGGGCTCTCCGGGAAGGGGATGGGGACCAGCAGGCAGCGGAGAACAAAGGAGGAGGTGCCGCCACCCACCGCGGACCCTCCAGGGTTGGCTGAGCAGGGGTGGGGAGGGGCGAGGGAGGGGAGGGCTGGGGCGGGCCGAGGCCCAGCCCTCCCTCCCCTGCCCTTCCCTTCCCGGGAGCGCCGGGATTTCATATGCAAAGGTGGAGAGGCGGGCACGAGGCGCCGCGCGCGGCTCGCGTGTTTCAAACAAAGAATTTACAACAAAGGGCCAGCGGCCGCGGGGTTTGTCAGAATGCAGCGATGGGGAAGATTTATCTAAGCCGAGCGGAGGGGCCTGTGACCTTGAACAGGCGGTGGTTGAAGACGGAACAAAGAGCGGCTTGTGATTATCGTTATTTAATATCATGGCCTGAAACTGTCGGGAGGGGGAATTAGGTGGCACAAGAGAATTGTTTTATTCCAGGAGATGTAAGGCAGATGTAGTGCAGGGGGAAACGCTGGGGCGGGAGGGAGAGGCGGGAGATCTGGGGGGGCGGGGGGAGGGAGAGCGCACCCGGGAGGGGCGCGGATTGCCCGGAGCCGCCCCCTCCCTCGGAGGCAGGTCGGGCCTCAGCCCCAGCAGGTGTATCAGGGAAGGCGGGGCCCTCCGGGCAAGGGGCTGGCAGAAGGTGGCCTGTCCTGGATGCAGTGGGAATCCCGGGGTGGGGGGCGCTGCCAGCAAACCCCAGACCGGGTGTCCAGGGCTGCCAGGAAACCTGGACACACGCCCTCAAGGAAGCATGGCCCGCAGGAGGGGTGCGTCAGTGGCCTGGGGGGCTCCGAGGACCAGGGTGTGGAAGGGAGCAGAGAGCTGCGGGGTCCTCTCATCAGGCCCCCCAAGAAGAGGGCGGTGCCCCTCACACAGGCGTCGGATCCCGGGAAGTGTGCTCTTCTGGGCGGTGGCACACGGGGGTGACTGCGGGCGCAGGAGGAGGTGGCTGGCTGGGCTGCCTGGCTGCCAAGACCGGAGCCGAGAGCCATGTGAGCCCGCGATGGGCACCAGGTTGGGCCAGACCCGTGCCAGCTGTCTGGCTTCCCAGGGTCCAAGCAGGACACCTGCCTTCTCTCTGGGCACATCGGCTTCTGGTCCTTCGGGCTGCCTCTTCGAACAATGCCCTCTCTCCTGGGTTGCGTAAGTTCCAACTAATGCGAGGGATGGGCTCAACCAGGTGTCCTCACAACACACCCAAGGCAGAAGGACTGCGCTTCCCCCCGAATGTGCCAGAAGCCTGTGCCAGCTGTCTGGGGACTCTGTAAAGCTTTAGAGCCAGGGTTGGGGGAGCAGAGCAGGAGCAGCTCCGTCCTGGAGCCACAAGGGACCCCCGTCGCCTGCCCCGGGCCGGCCGGCCACAGCACGTTTCCACTGGAAAGATTTTCCTCATTTCACACTAGCTGCTCGGGCCACAGGCCAACTCAGACCCCCGAGACCAGGGAAGCAGAGAGAAGACAAGTTTCTGAGTCAGGCTGGAGGGGAACGAGGCAGGAAAGAGGCTTCCGGTGTGTCGAGGGCACATCCCAGTGGTGGGGGCCAGGGGGCCTTCTGGGGAGGCACCGCACAGAAGAGGGACCGTCCTTGTCCAGGAACTCGGAGGCAGGGATTCCCAAGCCTGGCTGCACACCCGGGCGGCTCAGGGCCCCACCCCGAACCTACCGAAAACCCTGGAATGGGGGCCGTGCGTCCGTGTCTTAGCAGCTGCTCAGGAAACTCATGCTCCCCGCACAGGGCTGGGCTAAGGGTCGATCCTGGAGGAGGCAGGGTACTCGGCTCCACCAGACGGTGTCCGGACCCGGGACAACCCCGCGGGCCGCTGCCCTTGCCGTCTGGCTCATCTCTGGGCGGCAGGAGAGGCTGGGAAGCCTTGGATGGGAAGGGACAACAGTTTCCACTTGACCTCCCTCAACTGTAGACGTGCCCCGCCCAGGAAGTCGGTCCGTAAGTGGGCTAAGACTGCAGCTGGAGTGGGGGGCATTGGAGGCAAGTGTCCACGTGGGGGCGCAGCTCCAGACACCAGGACACAGCAACCCTCCCCTCCCCTTCTCTCTCCACACCCCCCCACCATGAGCACTAGGGACGCCCAGTGCTTTCTGGTGGGTGGCCGCGTGGCCTTGTGGGCCAGCCCAGGCTGCAGTCAGGGCACCTGGGCCAGCTTGGCCACCTACTCAAGGTGTGGCCCTGGGCCTCAGCCTTCTCTTCTGTAAAATGGGGCTTGAGGATAAGCCATGTCCACAGGGTAACTGTCAGGAGTAGGATGATGTGGGGGAGCTCTGGAAGCTACAGGGACTTGGCACCCACTACCGTCACTGCCTCATCACCCTCCTCCTTGGCTCCCTCTGTCTGCCCAGAAGGAAAACCCCTGCCTGCGGTTGGGGCAGGGGCCCTCACCAGAGGAAAGACGCACCGGTGCTTTTTCCTGCAGGTGGGAAGCCCTCGGTAGTCCGGGAGGCTGCCAGGGAATATGGCTGGGCCCCTGGGGACCTGGTCAAAGGCTAAGATGTTTCTAGTTGACAAAACGGAAGGTGTGACCTCAGATAGACCCCTGCGTCTCCCTCTCTCTGTCCCGTTCTCTGTCTCTCTGTCTCTGTCTCTCCGACTTCCTCGGTCTTTCCCCTCCTCTCCTCCCCCACCCCTAGTGCCCCCAGAACATGCGCCAAAAGCTAGGGCTGAGGCCGTGACCTCGTATTATCGGGTCCTCTCGCTGCATGGCTGTGACTCCCAACAGGGAACCTCTCCGCAGTCCGGTCACAAAACACCCACCGGGCAGAGTACGCGCGTCCGAATTCTCCCTCCCGTTGGGAAATCCTTCTTCTTACCCAACCTACATGCCTTGTCCTGTAGCTTCAACGTATTCCATGGTCTGCTTTCCATTTTCAGTCACTTCTCTACTTAAGACTCTGATCGATGGAAAGTGGTCCCTTAGCGAACACTCAGTTCTGCGTCTGGACCCCTCGGTCCTTCTCTGCCGCGGAGGAGCCACGGGGTCTGGTGCTTGGGGATCCTGGGTGAAGCCCTCGCTCGGCCGCCACGCAGCTGCTGCCGGCCGGACCCGGGCGCGGCGTCCTCTTCCCCCTCACTTCACGTCATTACCAAGAGATGATGCAGATCTGGAAGCAGGAGCCCTTTGGCTCTGGAAAAATTATGTGTGACACTTTACATGTGGATCAGGTAATTAACGGATGCCCCGATTTCCTCCACCAGAACATAAAGCGGGCGAGGATGGCCCTCTAATTCCAGATAATTAAAGAGCGATCGAGTCGGCTGGTGCTGCTCGGGGAGTGTGGGCTGCTGTCATGAACACAGCCTCCTCCTCTCCATTCTCCACAGCTCGCTGCAGACCATGGGGCCCCGGCTCCCCCGGGACTGACCAGCTAGAGCACCCAGGCAGCCCGCCCACCAGGTAATTGGACTGGCCATATCTGCTGCAAATGGAGTGCGGCATGCTGTCACCAAGGGGAGGTGTTGGCTGCCACAGTCCCCCCTGGTCTGCACCCTCCCCGGTGTGCGTGTGCATGTGTGTGCGTGTGTGTCCATGTCTGTGTTTGGGAAGGAACCCCAGAATGGCCTCTCCAGGGTAGCCATGCCCAACCTTACAGATTTGGTTCCCCAGGGAAACTTGCAGAGCTCAGAGGCTGCTCCCGCCACCTGGTGAAAAGCAAGTCACACTGGCACAGCATGACGGTGTAGCATCCCCACTCCCGCCCCACGAAACTGCCCCTCTCGCCCTTCCTGCCCCCTGGCTCAGGAGCCTTCCGGATACCTGGGAGGCCTTCTCCCCTGCAGTGGGGAAGTGGCAACAATCAGTGGTCCATGACATAAACTAACAACCCTGTTCCAAGGGTTATCATTCCTTCTGCAGTCCCGGGGCCCCAGGCTGCTGGTAAAGGTGAGGGCGGTGGACGGGCACCCCTAGAAGGCGAGAAGATGGGAAGGTGCTTAGCGGCCCCTCTGCGGGAGTGGAGCTGCCCCTGACCATGGCCAAGAGGACCGACAGCTCCCGGTTCAGCCCACGCAGCTGTCACATTCCTGGTGACTGTCAGCCCTTCCACTGTCAGCCGGGGCCCTTGGGGTCCCTGAGAATGTCCCTGTCTCTGCTCACTTCTGGTAAGTGGTCTCCAGAAACGTGTGCATGCGTGCTTGTGTCCACACGGACTGCATGTGTGCAGGCACTGGGATAGTCTCAGGCCGGAGGTGGGACAGAAGGGTCTGCTGCATGGGACAAGCTGGGAGCAGCCCTGGAAACAAGCCTGGGAGCAAAGAAGCAGGAGGACAGGCAGGGTGAGCGGGAGACGTTGGGAGAAGTACCGGGAAGGTCAGGGGAAGGGACGGAGCTCCAGGAGGGTGTGCACAGCGGGCCAACTGGCGGGTGTGCCATGGGAGATCTGCAGGTCACCCCACGTGTCCCCTGCCTCAGGTGGCCACGTCCTTCTCTGAGGGGGGCCCTTGGCCACAGGCCTTTGGGATTGGCCTTTAGAAGGTTCGGGGCACGGCTGTCTGGCTAACTGGCAGTCTGCCTGTTTTTCCCTGCAGGTCTGGGACAGGGTCACGTTTTCACCCAAACCGTTTTCTCCAAGGTTACATACGAGATGCTTCTTCTTAGTGAGATTTTTATTTCTCCCCCAAATTCTAGACTCATATCCACGTGCGCATTCAACGTGTCCACACGGATGGGGCCTCAAAGTCAAGGCAAACTTAGCCTCTTCCTATTTTAACCTGCGTCTTCCTCTGTCCTTCCATGCCCAGACCGGAGGCTCAGAGTCATCCTCACCCCCACTTCCTGATGCATCCTTAATCCAGCGCTGCTTGTTCCGACCGGGGAAAGGCAGAGGGGGATAGAGTCTCGGAGACACAGGTAAGGACACTGCGGGACCACAGAGGCCACGTCCGGAGGCAGCCCTGAGGCAGTAACATCCCGAGGCAGCAGGAGCTGGACGAGGCAAGAAAGACCCTCCCCTCGAGCCTTCAGAGGGAGCACGGCTTTGCTGACACCCCGAGTGCAGACTCTGGCCTCCAGAACTGTGCAGGAATAAACTGCTGTAGCTTTAAGCTCCCCAGGTTGTGGTAACGCGTATGGCAGCACGAGGCACCGGATGCGATCAGCTTAGGACCCGGGGAATGGCGTGATGATTGTAATATTTGCCACCATTTGCTGAGATGAATGTACTTGAACTCAACAAGGAGGGAAGTGCTGCTGTCCCATCTCCTGGATGAGGAAGCTGAGGCCCAGCCAGTCTGCACCACCTTGAAAGCCCTCCTCCAGGAAGAGGGTGCCGGGCCTGAGTGCGGAGGCAGCTGCTTGCGATCTCCTGCTCACATCTGTGGGCTCCAGCGATCGCCAGATGTTCCCTCCAGCTTGCCCTGCAAGCCAGACGGCCCTGTGGAGACCCACGGTGTGGGGCGCTGCTCTCTGACTTCGGGTCCAGGAGCCAAGCTCTGCAGCCCAGCCCTGGGGCCCACGACCCTGGGCAGGCGGCTCGGGCAGCTGCAGGGAAGGATGGGCCTTCTCCTTCCTGTCTGTCCTACCAGCCTTTCCCCACCTGTCCTGACCCCAGCTGCTTGAGATGGACAGACGAACAGCTGACTCCCAGCCTCCCCTGTTCGGGCATCTTCTTTGCCGCTCTCAGTGGCTACCCTGCACAGAAGCAAAGATAAAATCGGTTTTATTTATTTATTTATTTTTTAAAAGATTTTATTTATTTATTTGACAGAGAGAGAGAGAGATCACAAGTAGGCAGAGAGGCAGGCAGAGAGAGAGGGGGAAGCAGGCTCCCTGCTGAGCAGAGAGCCCGATGCGGGGCTCGATCCCAGGACCCTGAGATCATGACCTGAGCCGAAGGCAGACCCTTAACCAGGTGAGCTCCCTGGGCGCCTGGCAACTTTCTTGAGAGTTGATTTCCCTATAGCCAAAGGCAATAGAAGTAAATTTAAAGGCAAAATAAGATACCCTGGCAGCAGGCAAAACCATGAATTGGTAAGTTTTGGGGGGAGAAAGCGTCCAATCTTCCCACCCCCCATCCCCCACACACCTGTCCAAGCCACACGCGCTCTGTCCTTGGTTGCAAGGTCCTTTTTGGACCTGAGCTCCTGGTTCCTAAACGCCGCTTGTCCGTGGGGATCCAGGCTAATGCACTCTCCCAGGAATGGCTTCACGGCCCTGGGAAACCCAAATTCAAAGTAAAAGTCTCCACAGGCCGTTGTGGAAGTTGTGGGGCAGACGCTAGACAGAAATAGGACGCGTGGTGAAGGCCACAGAGTCTGCGAGCACCTGATTAGAGCCCCCGTCCCACTGTCGACAAGCTGTGTGACTCTGGGCCAGTCACTTAACTGCTCTGAGCCTTGCGGCCTCACCGGTAAGTGGAGTAAAACCAGAGTTGCTCATGCACGGATGCTTCAGCGAGGAGGTCTCCGTGAAGCCTCGGGACGACGGGGAGCGCGTCCTGACTGCCCCCTAAAGAAAGGGAGCTGTATCTGTGTGAGGGGCCGGCGCGCGGGGAGAAGGCCCCCCCGTCTGCCCAGCACTACGATGCCCACCTTTTGTGGACTTCACACACGGCCGCTGACACAAGGCCCACGAGAGACCTAGGATGTCCCTGTGACTTCTGCTGCCTCAGAATGGGGTCCCTGGGGATCTGTGGGTGACAGGGAGTGCCACCCTTGAGCAGTGTCCTCCAGCCCAAGGGCGAGGGGTGGACGGGGACAGTCCGCCTGCCGTCCAGGAGGTGCTGGGGCCGCAGACAGCGATTGGTCCATCTGTGAGAGGCACGTCCGTCTGTCGGAGCGGGGCTGGGGGCGGGTGTTTGTTGTTTGCTTTTGCTTTGTCAGAATCAAAGCTGCCTTTCCACAGATCAGCTGGGGACAGAGGACCTGGGTGACGCAGGGCCTGGACCCGGTGGGGGGTGGGGCACCATGGACTTTCCTGAGGGCTGCAGGGGGCAGTCTGGGGACTTGTGAATTGACCCTCCCTGCAGGTCGCAGGCACAGAGGGGGGCTGTGTCTCCTGGAGGCCCCTTGGTCCAGCCGGGGGTGGGGGGACCAGGACAGCTCTCGGCCCCTTCACCCTTGGGACCTCTGCAGCCGAGCAGGGAAGCCCCCAGACCTCATTCCTCATCCCAGCGGGTAGGCCGCTGCCTTCCAGGACTCCGGTCTCCCCAGCAGCACCCCTCCCTGCTGAGCCACCCCAGAGCCGGGGCCTGGGAGTCTGACGTGTGGGTGAGAGCCCCCGGGGGTTCCAATGGTGAGCAAGTTTGGGAAAACGACCTTAGCCCCGAGTTACCAAGGGCCAGCTTAGTGTGTGGCCTTCCCCAGGCAGGGGTCATGTCAAGGCCTGTGTGCTCGGATGTCCTGAGCCCAAGGCCTGGGGCTGTCTCCTGTGTCCCCTGGGCCGGTCCAGGAGCAGGCATGCAATGGCTCGCGGCCTGTGTTTGTTGAATGAAAAAACAAACAAACAGATGCTCTGCTGCGGAGCGGCGGAGGGAAGGATTCTGCGCCCAGGGCCTGCGTGTTGTCCAAACCACGGGTACCTCTGCTGGCAACACCGTGTGGCAGAATCACAAAGGGTTGACTGGCTTTTTGCTTTCTTATTTTTATGGGGCGTGTGTGTACACGCACGTGCATGTGTGTGTGTGTGTGTGGTTGTGCGTGTGCACCTGCATGTGTGTGGATACGTGCATGTGTGTTTGCGTGTGCACATGTGTGTGGCGAGACGCCAGGGGCCAGCGGGTCGGCGGGATGGGGGTGCACGGGCTCCTTGTCCCCGGTGTTGGACGACGCCCTTGTTCCTGCCCTCTGAGATGGATCAGTCCCGTGACCCAACCTGGATTCAGGTTACTGGTCCCCAGAGCGGGGGGGGGGGGGGTGCAGAGGGGCAGGGCACAGCGGGGGATCAAGGGACACTGCCCAGGGCGGGGGCGGGGTGGGCAGGCGGAAGAATGGAGCAGGAATTACCATTGTCCCCACGGAGCCATGTCAGCGTCCCCCCAAGTCCCCTAGGGTGGGGGTTCCTCGAGGCGGGGCCGGCTGAGGTTGATGGGGAGATTTTGTCCAAAGAAGGCAGAGGAGCTTCTCCCTAACTTCCCTGCCGTAGCTGCCCTGGTGGAACAGGGTAGCAGAGAAGTCTGAGAGCAAAAATGAGCGCTTGGCAGAGAGAAAAGAGCTTCCCACTTCCTCCACCCCACCCCTGGCCGATCTCTGGCTGCAGAGGGAGGAACAAAGCTGGGTCTGAGGGGAGCCTTGAAGGCCCAGGCTGGCGAGAGTCCTGACCTCCCTGGGGCTTCCCCAGGCCAGGGCTCGGGGGCTCTCCCCCCACGTTGCAGGGCGGGGATGGGAGGGGGAGGCCTCAGCTGTGTCCCCAGCCATTCGGCCAGCCTTCAGGCAGAAACCCACCTGGGATGGAAGTCTCCAGAGCCAGAGCAGTGACTTTGCCTCCACAATTTTCCATCAGCTCCTGAAAGGGGCCGGCAAGCTTCTCCTAGCCTCTTACCTCTCACCCCCAAAAGGACCCGCAGGTCCCTCTCTGGAGCGCGACATTCCCCTCTCTCCTTCCTTCCCTGTCCTCTCTGGGCCTGGGTCTCCATCTCCCGCCTCCTCGGTCCCCAGTCCCTCTGACTCTCAGGATGGAGCTGACAATCTGCGCCTCTAATGAACCCACGGGCTACTCCTGCCTCTGCCTTGTTAATGCAACCTTCCCCCAGATGCCGCCTCCCCATCTTTTCCAGGGTCCCTAAATAAATGCCATTAGTTTACATCTGTACTTGCTGGGGAGCTGGGTCCGGCGGGTGAGGTGCCAAGGATGTGGGTGAAGCCTCGCGGGGGGCGTACAGAGCAGACCCCATGGAAGCCTGAGCAAAGTGCCGCACACCCAGTAGCTCCCACACAGACCTCGGCTGCCTCCGTCCTGGAAGCCACAACCCCAGAGTCCGCAGGGACTGCGGGTCCCTGAGAGACCAGAGACCAGAGAGGCTGGCACCCTCTCCTCAGGTCCTCACGGGGTCGTTGTTCTGCGTCCTAATCTCTTCTAACGAGGACACCCGCCGGATTGGGGCAGGGCCCACCCTGATGACCTCAGTGCAACCCTGTCACCTTGTCAGAGGCTCCTCTCCAAACAGTCACACCCTGAGGCGCTGGGGGTTAGGGCTTCAACATACGGATCTGGGTGGCACACGATTTAGCCCATAACAGAACGTATGTAACAACAACGTGTGTCCGAAACCGGAAATTACCTCCGATCAGTCTCCCCGAGTTAAATGAACTGTCAGTTTCGGCGCTGCGGACACCATCACCATCTTCTGACTCGCGTTCTGATGGCCGTCCGCGCTTTCTGGGGCCCCTGCTGGGTTCCAGGTCCTGTCCTGGGAAGGAGGACACGTGGCTGAGTCGAGGACATGTGGCTGCGTCCCAGCCATGGTCCCGAACCCCCAGGACCTCAAAGAGAGCGAGGGATTCAGGTGCATCCCCGACTAACAACAGTGGGGCCCGGGGCACTTCCCATAAAGTGAGGAAGGACAGCGGAGGAGCTGGGGAAGGATGTCAGGCACAGTGACACGGTCACCCCAGGGCCTGATATAAACTTGCTCAACCAACAAATAGTTGACCCAATTTGCCGTTTTCCTAAGCACGGAGTCTGAGCGAAAGGGACCGTCCACCCAGCAGGGTCCTTTACGGAGGCAGCACGGAGACGCAGCCCAGGCTGGGGTCCCCCGTGGACGGTGCGGCCGCATCACTGTGTGCTCTGAAGGAGTCTCTCCCCTTCTCCCTCCCCAAGCGGTGAGTGGGCCTGGGCCCAGACCACCCATTCCAGCTCTGGGACGGAGAGTCTGGGGAGGGCATCGAGGCAAGGGACGGAGGGGGCAGGTTGGGAACAGAGCGGGGGGGTGGGGGCGGCGCTGCCGGGCTCTCTCTGCCTTTCCACCTCCCCCTGCTGCCCCTCACCGTGGTCCTGAGCCGGACGCGATTACCGCCCCACCTCACCGATGGGACCACGGAGCGTCAGGTGGGGACCTTCCCAAGCAGTAAGGCCAGCAAGAGCCCGGGCTGGGATTCGAACACAGAGCTTGGTGCCTACTAACCCACGCTCTGCCGACACTGCGTTAACAAGCCCCGTCTCCGGCTACTTGCTGGCCGGCGCGAGCTCTCCCCCATCTCTGGGTCCCGGCGTCACTCGGACACTGAGTCCCAGAGTGGCTGCCCGCTTGGAGAGCAGTGACGTCTGGGAGGCTACGGTCGCTCCTCGGAGCAGCGGTTAACACCCCCGGAAACCACACAGCTCCAGCGGCAACAGACGGAAAACCACCCTGTTTCGGGTCCCTAGACCCCTTCCCTCGAGAATGCGCTTGAATGACAGGCCAAGAAGGGTTTGCCTCTCTGGTGAGCGGCTTCCGGGAAGAACTAAAGCAAAATGAGCTCCCACCCGGGCTGGAGAGCCACCCGCTGTTCAAAGCAGATACGTGTATTTCTGGGGAAAAAAACGTTGTCCTGGTATTGAAAAATGGAAGAGAGAATTCCAGAAGGATCCGGGACTAATTTCTAATTAGCAGCAAAGTGTTTGGGAAACTCACTTGCTCCTAGCAGTTAACCCTTCGTGGGAGGAGGGGCTGGCTTGCCCCTGCTGTCCGGGGCCGGACGGGGAGGGGCCTCTACCGGGTGGGCTCTTCCATGGCACCCTTCCCGCAGGTCCAGAAGCAACACGCTCGCCAACCACCAACTGTGTCCATTCTGGTGTCCATCCTGGGACTACAGACTCGATCTCTAACGGGGCCCGCGGACCTCGGGGACCTCACTTACGTGGACCTGGCCAGGATGCCCCTGATGAATGACCCCCACACTGTCCCTCTCGAGGGCTGTGGTCATTTATTGTCATTGCTATCGACGGCATCAGAATGATTATCACAGACAGTTTATTGGATGGGCTCTCTCGTGCCGGGAGGTATGGAGCCTCACACACATGTTCCCTTCTCTTCCTCGAGACTCTCTGGAGCGGGGACCATTAGAGTCTGCACTTTGTGGATACGGGAATTGAAACTCACAGGAGTGAGGGTACCCGGCGGCTCCGTCGGAGAAGGGTCTGCCTTCGGCTCAGGTCATGATCTCAGGGTCCTGGGATCGAGCCCTGCATCAGGCTCTGGCTCAGACCTTCCCCACCCCTCCCAGACAAGAACTTAGACCAGGCTCCCTCCAGCGACCGTGGCAGACATCACCAATCAATCACCGCACTCTGGCTGGCCGAGCCTCCCAGTCTTTCTCAGTAAGGGACCCGGGAAGCCTCTGGCAATGGTTCAGGATTTCACGAGGAGTGAAATCTATGTCTATCCTGCTTTTAGCCTTCCTGTGTAGCTTCCCTGCTCTGGGCCATCCTGGGGGAGTGCTCGGCATGGCTCAGCCTATAGTTTGGGGTGCGCAGGGACTGGGGTATCTCCCCACCCAAGAGAGTCCTGAGTGAAGTGGGCACCCATCCCACCCCAGCACCTGCTGCAGGCAGGGCTCACCGGCTGCTTTCAAAGACAGGCCTCCCTTGATGTCACGTCCGCTTGTAGGCTGAGAAGGTGGTCTAGTCTAGGGGTTACCAAAGCGGGTTCCCTGAAACATAGAAGTCCAAATTATTTCCGGGATTAGAAAGTGCCCACTGGAAATCATAGTCTTTGCGGATCTGTCCTAAATCCCTATTTTATACTAGAACTTGTCCCCTCCCTCTTCTAACACCCCTTACCTTGGGTGATATTGTCTCCGTGGCACTGAGGTTTCCCACACACCACCCATAAGGTGTGTGTTTGTTGTGTATTTGTTCATTCTGTCTCCCCACTGCTGGAACCTAACACTCTGGAAATCTGTTTTGTTCACCAACATATCTCAAACACCTTGAACGGTGCACTTAGTAGGTACACAGAATCCTAGGGGGTGAGTAAATCCAGGAAAAGTCCTCCCACTCGGTCAAAGTCCTCGAGCCTCTTCCCCGGGGGCCGCGCGCCCAGCAGGAGCTGTGATTGGCAGGTGCATATGTCTTTGATTAATAAAAACGGGCAAACACGTTCACACTTATTTAATGCATTCGGTTTTGTTGGCAACGTATTTCCAAACATGGAGTCCTCGCAGGGGAGGCAGAGGGAGTTAAGGACAAGAGTGATGGGGAACGCCGGCCCAGGAGCGGGAGAAGGGCCAGCCTCAGGGGTGAGACGCATCCTGCAGACCCATTCACGAACCGTGGGGCCCCCCTCCCATGCTGTTCCCCCCTCCCTTCCTCACTGGAGTCGGTGTAAGGGTCCAAGGAGCTAATCCATGCGAAGAGGTAACGTTTCCATCACCTGGAAATTCAGTACGTGTGAGTCACCGGTCCGGAGAGACTCTGGATCATGGTGGTTTTGAAGACAAACCCTCCCTTAATGATCCTGCAGCCCGGGGCACGTGTCCACGCAGGCACTGGTGCAGGCCCGAGGGGAAAACACAGCCGGCGTTCACAACAGCACACGGGGTCCTCCAAAGTTTGCGCTCGGTAAGTGTGTGCTGGGTTCAGCGCAGGCCCCAAGCCCTCGGCGTCCTCGGTTACACAAAACAACACTCACGCCTGTCGCACACGCGTGGGGGTCCCTGTTCGCCTAGATCGCAGCATCGAAGGACGACTGCAAACAAGGAGGCGAGAGAGAGACGCGGGAACTTTGGCGTAACCAGATCTGAGTTCGAATGCTGTCCCCCACTTACTAGCCCTGCGCCTTCCGGCCAATGACCGCTGCGGGTCTGCTTCCTTCCCTGGCAGGCAAGATCGTGATGCCTACCAGGGGCCGTTTTGAGGACCAGGCTCGTGGTGGGTCTTCCGGAATCCCAGCCTCTCCTTCTGAGAGACAGAAGACGGCAAGTGCCGCGGGTCCTCGGAGGAGTGGCTGGTCGCCTGGGGTCCCACCATTGCCGTCTGGCCGCATGTCCCCGGGGCGTGCTGTTCAAATGTTGCAAGTGTCAGAGCTGGCCACCCTCCGTCTCCCCACAAGGGCACGTCGGCGGCACGCCCGGGGGACTTAATTTGGAAACAGCACCGTTCCGACGTGTCGAACGCCACTCCCTTTGCTGCTTTTGGCACGACGGATCCAGACTGCGGGTCCCCTGCCAAGTAAGCAATGCTGTGGGCATAAGTCCTCTTTGTGCTCCTGTCCCCTGGGAACTACGGCGGCGAGCAAGGTGAGCCTCCTCCTTTGGGAAAGTACACAGCACGCCCCGCGAGGACCCGTGCCCCGTCTTTATCCATGAGGAGCCTTCTACAGCTGCTGGCACGCTGGCTCGGCTCTCCGGCTCTAATGTCCGCCCTGGAGCGATTGGTCTCAGGGACCCTACTGGCATCCATGAGTCCGTGAGCCCCCGGGGCAGCTGAATGGCCTTTAGTGTTGGGAAGTCCCGGCCCCACCTGGAGGGGGTACCGAGACCCCCAAGAAGCTGGCAGTAGAGTGAATCCCAGCCCCTTCTTGGGAACAGTCAGGCTGGCGAATTTGAGTTGGGGGGAGGGGCGGTTTGAATGGCTTGTCCCCAGTCGCACGATCAGAACGATCAGGACGGTGCGTTTGGGATTCTGGGAGTGGTTTGGGTCCCAGGGCAAGCTCGAACCACTGCACCACAAAGCATTCCCACCCCCCACCCACCCCCGCCATGCCCCAGCGAGAATTCCCCTCCAGATGAGCCAGATGTCTTGTGGCCCTTCCCCCGCCTCCCCCCACTGCCTCCTTTAATGGCCATCACTGGAGCCAGCTTAGCCAGGAGGGACACCGTGCCTGAGGTCCCGAGGAAAGGGACCCATCGAGCTCTGGGCCTGGTTGAAGCAGCCCTGACCGCTGCAGGCTCGCACACACCCCGTCGGGAGCACGGGGTGGCAGGTCACTTACGACGCTGAAGGGACAGTCCTACCCGTCCACTGGGCTCCCTGTCTGCCCAGTTACAGGCCTCCCCCATTTGGGCCTGGCTGAGCAGCCAGGGTTCCCACGGCTGGGGCAAGGTCACCTTCACCTCTCGCCTGGCAGGAGCTGCCTTGCCCACTCCTGACCCGACCTGTCCTGTGTATTTGCCTCCCCAAGCCGGGACGGTCAAGGCCCCCGGCTCCAGAGTCTGTGATCGATCTTCGTTTAGCTGACGGTTGCGGTCCAGGGGGCTCGATGCAATTAGTGGCTCTATTTCATGAGCCAAGGAAAGAAAAGAGAGAAGGGGTCATGGGCCAGGTACAAGGGTTTCTTCAGGACAGGATGCGGTCGTGTGTGTGTTTGTAGGGAAAAGATGCTGGAAAGAGAAGCAGGAAGGAGCGTTTCCAAGATCAGCGGGACATGGCGGGCAGGGAGGGGGGAACATATAGGACGTGAGCCCACCCTCCCCAGACGCTTGCAGGTGAGTGTGTAGGTGGGACCTGCCTGCCCTAAGCTGAGTGAGGCAGCTCCTGGGTGGCCCCAGACCCCTTGAGAAGCCAGGTTTCTCCTCACTCCCCCCCACCCGCCCCTGTCCTTCTGGCGCTCTCTCTGCACCTCCAAAGGGAAAGCGATCCAGGTACCCAGGGCCACTGGGGGACCCCGCTGGTCTCACTGGGGGCCTCCTGTCCCAAGACACTCCGGGAGGCAGGCGGGAGACTATGGTGCCCTCGAGGATCTGGGAGCAGATCCCACCGGTTACTGGTCACTGGAGGCAGAAGAGATTTAGAGGGAGGCTGTGGTGGGGGAGCTCAGTTGGGGGTGTGGGCAGCAGGGCCTACACGGGGCAGGCCCCCCCAGTTCCTGTGCACCTGGAGTCCCCAGGCTCAGGGGCCACAGTCCCAAGAGATTGTCTGATTGGCTGAGCAAGGACACACCCACCCCTGGCTGTCCCGGGCAGTGAGGGAGAGCAGGTCCCTTGTCCTCCATGGAGGGAGGTGGGCACCTGACCTCAACCTGCCCTGAGTACCCCACTTACTTGGAGGGGAGATAAGGCCCCAGAGGAAAGCGGGGCCCCCGGGCAGTGTGACCTTGGAGGCCGGCACCAGGAAGGCCCCATGTCCTTCTAGCAAGCTCAGATAAAAGGCTTGAGCAAGCCAAGAGGCTTCTGAACACAGAATCTGGTGAGACGCAGGCTCCTGGGTGTGGAGGGGGTGTGGAGGGGGTGCTGGTGGGGAAGGCCCCGTCAGGCGGAGGCGGATGGACCGGCCCTTTCCGGCCGCGGGTTCCTGGCAACTCCCGCAGACCTCCTGTTCTATTTAGAAAACTTGGCGACTCAGGTTCAAGTTCAGAGAGCAGCCCCCAGACTCAGTGCTCATCTCCGCATCACTCACGGCCTCCAAGAACACGGGGGCCGTTCCCCACCAGGAATGCGGAGGAGAGTCGGGGGGTTCCTTCTTCTTTCCTCCGCCTCTGAGCAGCCCACCCTGGAGCTCGCTCTCACCCAGCCCCGGGAGCCCGTTGGTTGTGGCTTTGATCAGCCTTGACGGGAAACGTCTAGGAATAAAGAGGGAAAACCCCCCAATTCTCCGTTCCAGGGAGTCAGTCCTTACGTCCGGCAAGAAGCCGCAGTTTCATGGATTTCTGTTCTTGGGGGCTGTGGGTTTTCTCTTCAAATTTAAGCTTTTTGGTTGCCTCTTCGCAAATCCAGATACACGAAGAAGAGGCCGATGGTTTCCGGGGGGATGCAGTGGAGGGGCCTGGCTGAGCCCCTGGGACCTGGGTCGGGAGGGCCGATCTTCACGGCTCATCCCAAAGTGCTGGCAAGCGAGTCCAGCCAAGCCTTCGCCTGGTGGGGGGCCTGCGCCCCTCTCAGCCCTCAGCAGTGCTGGGTGGGGGTAACCTGTCCCTGTTTGCCGTTTCCTGGGCTGAGCTGCCGCCCGTGGAGGGGGCTTCAAGGTCCCCCTCCTCTTGCTAGAGTTCGGACTGAACCTCCTTGACCCCCGCCCGGATCGCCCAGCCTTTTCTGCTCTTGGGGCTCTCATGAGCACGGGCTGGTGGAAGCCTCTCTGTGCCCTCCCCCACCCTCGCACCCTCCCCACCCTCCCCACCCCCCTTCTCCCCGCTTCCCCCTGCCCTTGCCAGTTGTGAT
This sequence comes from Mustela nivalis, assembly GCF_964662115.1. Lineage (NCBI taxonomy): Eukaryota > Metazoa > Chordata > Mammalia > Carnivora > Mustelidae > Mustela > Mustela nivalis. Next base: position 58,475,347 of record NC_139036.1, read on the forward strand.
TGCTTGTGTTGATTTGCATGCCATTTTGCTTGTGGTCTCCATAGCAACAGCTACCAAATGGCCTACGGATAAGAGAGGGGCTGGGGTGCGGGTGAGGGGGCCCCAAGCGGGGGTTTAGACTTTAAAAATGAACTCAATTCCTCCGCATACTTGGCACGGTGGAAGCCCCTCCTGGCCTCTGCATTCCTCAAGTCCCTGGTGCCCCTCACGGAGGTGCCTGGTCCCTTCCTTCCAAGGGGGTGGGGGGCAGCATCCCAAAAGAAGCTGTGTGTGTGTGTGTGTGTGTGTGTGCATGTGTGTCCACAGCACTGGCGAGAGCAGAGGGAAGCCAAGGAGACCAGGGAGAGGAGAGCCCCCACCCACCCACCCACCCACCAAGGGCGACCACAATTCCCTGGAAGTGTCTCCATCCTATGACGAAGCTCTCGGCCCAAGTCTTGTCTTTTCTCCATTGTCCACCTCGGCCTCAGCCTCGCCGCCTTCTCCCAGCCCTCCCGGCCTCGTCTGCACGAGACACAAAGCACAACTTCATGTCCCAGCCGAGCTTCTGGGCCAAGAGTCTGGAGAGAGAATTCTCTAATTCCTCACGTGTGTCCAGCCCTGAGTGGGTCACAAAACGCATCCAGAGCCGCAGACCTCGAGCCCTGGAGAGGCTGAAGGGCCGGGAGGGGGGCGTCGTCCTCCTTTCAAAATGAGGGAGTGCACGCTGGGGCAGCGGGCCGAGGAGGCGGGACCTGGCGGCCCCCAGCCCATGTGGCCCACAGTCAGAGGCAAGAAAGCCCCATTTCCGATTTGGACCAGGCTCTCCCGATCGTATTTATGTCAGACCATATTCCCAGATAACATCTCACTTCCTATCCCCGCGGTGCTGCGCGTCGAGGGGGTTGCCACCCCCCCCCCACTCTCTCTGCCCCTGGCACCCAGGAGCGTGGTAAGAGTGTGGCGTCGGGGACAATGTGCCATTAAAAAAGAAACACAACACGAAAACCTACTGCTTAGGGAGCAAGAATGAACTCTTAGCAGGTGCACAGATGAGACCCAGGGAGTAAAGAAAATTTTTTGAGCCTGTGTGCATACACGCGCGCACACACACACGTGCATACACAAACACACATGTGTGCTCTCACATGTGCTCACACGCGCACACACACAAACACACACATGCTCTCACGCGCATGCACACACGCTGACGCACGTGTGCACACAAACACGTGTGTGCACATGCATGTGCGCGCATGCTCACATGTGGGCGCACACACGGACATATATGCTCACTCACGTGTGCGCATACAGAGAGATGCACGCACATGTGCTCACACAGAGACACACATGCTCACACACGTGCACACACACAGATACACACGCACACGGCGAGTGTTTCTGCCGGGACCGGATGTCACAGAAGGACAGGCCCCGCTGGATGAAAATCTTCCTCCGGTTTTCCTGGGGCGCTTGGCTCCCTTTCCTCTCTGTCTCTGCACTCCTGTCCCTGAGCCTGAAGCATTTACTCTTTGTCACTTCAAGAAAAAGCCTCCCTGGCCCCGGTTCAGAAGATGGCGCACGTGCACGTCCTCAGCTTCGTCTTCATTCCCCGACAGCCGGCTCAGCGGCTGCCCACCCGCCGTCTGTCCGTGATCACTGTGGGAGAACCGCGGACTCACGGAACATCTCCGGAACCTCGGCGGGGAGCTGAGAGCTAGAATAACCGATACATCGAAGACGCACATTGTCCTGCCCTCACTGGGCTCGTAGGACCCCAAGGGACCGTGACCCAGGACCACGCGGCCGGGTGCGGCAGAGGAGGGAGTTGGAGGATCCAGGACGGCCGAGGCTGAGGCACTAATGGTGGGGACGGTTAGGAGACGGCAAGGAAAGCTTCCTGGGGGGGCTGACAAGGAGCCGAATCTCCCGAGACCGCTCGCCAGCGGCGGCGCACCGTCTGAAGACGCGGGGCTTGGGAAGACGAAGGTGCCTGCGGGCCGGCACGTGTGGGGTTTGAGGGGCCGGCGATGCAGCCAGTGGAGGGGGGGCTCCACACCCCTGGGTGCGCAAGGGGGAGGGGCCCGGGAGGGGGAGAGTCTGGGCTGGAGGGGTAGTTTGGGGGGTTTGGTAGAGAACGCTATCTTCTCAGGGATAAAAGTTTAGACCACCAGGTGGAAGCCAACAGACAAGGCATTTGCCTTTGAAGCTCCAAAGAAAGCTTTCCGTATTTCAATATGTACGTACCTGCTCTCTCTCTGTCCGCTAGACTGTAGCCCCTTACTCTCCTGCCCTGCACCACTAAACATACATCAAACGTGGGAAACACCAATTTCCAAACACAAGACAACAGGAGTCCTCGGACAGGGATCTTAGAGGGAGAGAAGAAAACGACGTGGGACCAGCAGGTGCCTCCACGCACAGCCTGGAGAGGGTTTCCAGGCTAGAGTAGAGGAAGGGGGGCCTCCCGGACCTGAGGAGACCATGTTCAGAGGCTTTGCAGGCTCAGTAAATGCCTCTCCTCCCACCGCCATCCCTGGGGGGCCAGGGAACAGAGACTTGACCCTGGGTTCCCAAATGACCCACCGGGAACTGTGGTCCATGGGAAGACAGCCCCTAGGTCTGCAGGCTCGCGTGACAAGGCGCTACAGAGGCTCCGTGGGGCCAGGGGCATTTCAAGTGGGAAGGTCAGAGCTGGTCTTTGGGCAGCAGAGGCCCCAACACGGGCCAACCCAGAGTTCAAGACGATCTTCTTAGTAACCGTATCAGAAAGGCGACTGAGCGGAGCAGTCTGAAAACACATCATCGAAACCCACCGTTCAAAGGAAAGGTAGATGAGTTCAGATCTTTCCAGAAGCCTGGCTCTGAAGCCCAAGTTTGGTTCCACGCTTTCTTGTGGGCCTCTACAGCCCAGCGTTTGCCCCACGGAGCGATTGTGACTTTGCCCACGTGCACATCTGCAGTTCAGGCCCCTTGCAGAGGCGGGTGTCTGACTCCCGTCAGCGGCCCGGCGACTCTGGACAGAGCAGGGTAGAGACAGAGCAGGGCTTGGTATCTCTGCCTCCGTTGAGTGGCATGGGGGGCTGTGTGTTTAATTCTTGTCCTGGGGCTCCCTGAGAATGACATATGTGTATGACTGCGTCAACACGACGGTCGGCAGGACGGTCGCAGCCGCGCGGCGGTTTCGGTTGGGTTCTGTCCTGTGCTGTAGATAGTGCTGGGCCTGCTGCTGAAGACCCGCCAGCACATTCTTTTTTATTTTTTTAAGATTTTATTTATTTATCTGATAGACAGAGATCACAAGTAGGCAGAGAGACAGGCAGAGAGAGAGGAGGAAGCAGGCTCCCCGCTGAGCAGAGAACCCAATGCGGGGCTCGATCCCAGGACCCTGGGATCATGACCTGAGCCGAAGGCAGAGACCCAATCCACTGAGCCACCCCAGGCGCCCTCCTATCAGCGCATTCTGTGAGAGAGGAAAGGTCCCATCTGGTCTGCCTAGGAGGGCGGCCTCCAGCCTGCCTCGGTCAAAAGCCCTTGGAATGTGGCCAGAGCAGACAAGGGACAGAATTTCTCATTTTATCTCATTTCCACTAATTTAAGTTTAAACAGCCGCATGTGGCCAGAGCTTTCCATCCTGGACAGGACAGGACCCGAGGCTGCTCCCAGGCTCCCTGGGCTTCTGGCCAGTCGGGTCTGGGTCTCTTCCTCCCCCAAGTGCCTGGTAAGCTGTGTTGAGGACAGACGTCCCCGTCTGCTGAGCTGAGGGGGTGCAGGCTGGGAGAGGCATGAGTCGCCGGTCAAACAGCACAGCTGCCTTTGCTCTACGAGGCGACCCTTCCCCCCGTCTCCCACCCCCTTCCCAGGACCTGGCACGTAGGCAAGGCGTGGGACATTTGGCCTTCGAGACCCCTCGGCTTGCCAGCCCCCACTCACCTGCCTCCCTCCCTCCTTAATTAACTCAGCAGCACCAACTTTGTTTCCCTTTGCCAAGACCAGGAGCCGGCATCCCGACATGCGCCCGCGCCAGGCCCCCGCGGAGTGGAGGGGAAGACGCAGCAGAAGCCCGGGCCCGCCCCTCAGTGGAGCGGCCCCCCTGCACCCACCCCAGAACCTGGGCCCTGGGGAGCTGCTGGCTGGCGCAGTGACAGTCCCTGGGCTACGGGATCTGCACGTTAGCTTCGTGGTGAGTTGAGTCGCGCAGACTGGGCAGGAGAGGAAGGCCTGGCCTGCAGCCCGGGGGAGGGGAGGGCAGGGCGCGAGATGGAGGGGCGGAGGCTCCACTCCAATTAACAGGGGCCTCCAGAGGGTCCTAGGAGGCCTCCTCCTGCCTCCCGCCTGCCGCCCCTCTGTCCCAAGCCTGCCAGCAAGGCGTCTGGTCTATAGCACCTGTGGGGCTCACCGGAGGGGGCAGGAGGATGAGCTGATTTCCGGGCCGCAAGTCCAGCTAGTCCCACCCCGAGATCTGGGGGGGGGCCCGGGGAATCTGCAGGTGCAACCACCCCCCAAGTTGTGACCCTGAGGCTTGTGTCCACGGGCCATGTTCTGAGAACAGCGCCCTAGTCCTCCTAACCAGGGAGCCGCTGGGCGGCAGGCATCCTGCCTCGGCTCGCCCAAGTCCGGTGGGAGACTTGTAGACAGAAGCCCAGACCCCAAGAGGGGCCACCGCGGCCGCTGGTCACACGGCGAAGGCAAGGAAGTAGAGCAACGGGCTCCAGACTCGCTCCTCACCCCACAGCCGGGACACAGTCCGGGGGCAGAAGGCACCCCGGGAGGGGCCATGGGATCCTCCAGAGGACCCAAGGTGTCCCGGAGGTGAGGAGCCCGCCCAGGGCCTCCGCCCATCCCCAGCCGCAGGTCTTTAAGACCATCTGTTCCTGTTTTCTCCCAGGGGTGACGTGGCCAAGCCACCTGGCCTTAGCCTGTCCCAACCCTGCCGATGACCATTCCCGCAAGTGACCCTGACTGGGCCCCAGGGGCCCTGCTCTGACAGGCAGGTGCTACCCGGGAGACAGGGCCAGGGTGGACACAGGACTGTGGGAGAGTGAGCCTCCCTGAACGGCTTCCCTGCTGTCCCCTTACCTGACCCCCCGAGGCGGCGGCAGCCTACAGACTGAGTGGATAAACACTCAGGAAGCGCCTGGCCCGCCTGGCCCGCCTGGCCCGCCTGGCCCGGGGAAGTCTCTCCAGTATTGGTGGAAAGGGAGGGAGAAGGGGGGATGAGGGGAGGAGGAGGGAGGACCAATTTTTTAAAAAGCTGGTGGGGGAGCAGAAGACATAGTGCCGTGAATCAGGACGGAGCAGGCTCGTGTGTGGCTCCTGCCCCTCCTTCCCTGGCAGCGTGGCCTCCCCACCCTTTCAGGGACCTCCTCTGTCCAGGCCCCTTTCCTGGTCTGTAAGGCATGATGGGCTCCGATGCCCAGACGGTGACTGTGACATTCCAGGCTCCGGGCCCTCCCCTTGCTGCAGCTGGAGTGGGGGAGGGTCGGGGGGTGGCCGGGAAGGTTCTTCTCCGGAAATGGTGCCGCCCGCCCGCACCTGGGCTCCCTCCAGGCTCCCTAACCCGGCAGGGAGCCCAGGTGAGGCTCATCTGTGAAGACAAGAAAGGATGTCAGGCTGCGTCTGAAGCCACCAGGGGCCCAGCAGCCTGCTGCGCTCTGTCATAAAATATGTTGTCACCTGGGGAAGAATCATCACGGATGAAATATTTCAGGAGACAAAAACAAGAGGTGCATTGATTTTTCCACGAGGTCAGACAACTTCTGGGAAACCCCTTGGAACTCAGCTGTCATGGCGCCTCTCCCTGGGCATCCATTTCGCCTGTGATGATTTCAGCGGCCTCTGACCCAAGGGGGCACCTGCCCCGAGCACAGGCTGTCCCTCCCGGAGGCCGGCAGTGTCGTCGGGCCTTCCCAGATGCCGGGGGCCAGGGATGCCCCAGACCCAGGGAACAATTTCTCTCCAACGTTACCCAAATTGGCCCTGAGGAAGCTCTGCACAGGTGGCCCCGGGAGAGGCTGTGCTGATGAGGGACACATATCAGCTTCTGGCACACGCAGAGATGCGGGTCCCTGCGGGGGTCCCTGACACCACCTCCTTCCACACAGCCCAAGCCAGAGCGCGCTATCATACAGCATATTAACGGCAAAGTCGCACAGTGAGGCCATCAGATCTAGAGGAAATTGCCATTGAAAACACAGTGTGTGACTTACAGGGCACAAGAAGAGGGGGTGCGCCATGCCTTTTGGGGCTACCTGGGGAAGCACCAGAGGCAGCAAAGGAGAAGCATGGGAGCAAGAGGTTTTACTGTGGTCTCCGTGGCAAGGACCTGGTGTGCAGGACCGGGGAAGCAGATTCAGGATTGGCGAGTGTGAGTCATTTTGGGGGGACGCTGGGGTACAGACGCTGTTCCTAGTTGTCTCCTACCAGGTCCCGGGGTGACTCGGGAAGGTGGTTGGGAGTTCGAAGCAAGCAAGAGGGCGGGGGGCAGGCTCAGGATTGGTTGGTTTGTATTTGGAAAACACATTCAGGTGAGTTGTTTACAAGCTGGGCCCACCCTGGCTGGAGCGTGGTTGGTGGCGGGGACTCTCCAGAGTCAGCAGAGCTCTGGGTGTCAAAGCATCAGAATACAGACAGTAACAGACCTGGGTGTTTAAAGGGGACTGAAGTGCATAGCCTTCATTTACACACGCAAATCAGCACCTGTCCAACATGGCGGACACCTGAGCAGCGATCCTACCTGTTTTTGTTTAAAGATTTATTTATTTATTCGAGGCAGAGAAAGGTGGAGGGAGAGGGAGAGGCAGAACCTCAAGTAGACTCTGCTGAGTGTGGAGCCTGACGCGAGGCTCGACCCCACGACCCTGAGATCATGATCTGAGCTGAAGCCAAGAGTCAGACGACTGAGTCACCCAGGCGCCCCGTGACTGCAGCTTTTTAGGGATCCGAGCAGGTGCCTTTCGAGAGCACGATGTAGGCCTGAGCCCTCCACTATGACCGCCTCCGGCCGCATGTGACTCTCAAGTACTTGGCGTCCAGCTAGTCCGAAAGGAGATGTTCTCTCTGTACAAAATAGGCGCTGAGTTTAGCAGACTTGGTACGAATCGAAGATTGAAAACACCTCGTTAATAATTTGGTACTGACTATGTATTGAAGGGCGTCTCCTAGAAACCTGGAGATGACCTCAGTGGCTCCCAGTCTGTTTCTATCAGGCGGTGCCGCTCTCAGCCTCCCCGAAAGAACGGGCCCGGGCACACACAACTCTGTCACGCCAGGCTGTGCTCCTTCTCTCTCTCTTTCCAGAGCTAAACAGACCCCGGAGAAGGGGCCGAACCAACCCCTCTGACCCCCGGCCCAGGCACACACAGACCTGCCCGGTGAGAACCCGTAGCCTCGAAATCCAGATCTTCTCCAAAGCTTCACGTCATGACCCGCCTGCTATAAAGCTTCAAAAAAAAAGGTCAGGGGCACCCGGCTGTCCCAGTCAGTGGAGCACACGACTCGTGATCTCAGTCATGAGTTCGAGTCCGTGTTTGCGGTAGGATTACTTTAAAAAATCAGTATCTAATAAGGATAGAAATAAAACCCTTTTGGCCTCAATTAATTGATTTGATGGAGACATGGGCAGTCGGGCATTCTCTACTTTGGCTGAGAATCCACTCTTTTAGCTCATACGAGGCCTCCTAGGCCTTTGAACTTGCCCAAGCCGGTGCTGGCGTGGACTGGCTGCACCGGGCTGGGGCTGGGAAGGGCTGGTCCACTGGCGGACCTCTGTGAGGGCTTCGGGGGAGAGGCTCCGTGTCCTGGCTCTGGAGCCCGGGCCCTGGGCCTGATGCCCCTGGAGCCAGACACTCTTCTCCTGACTTGAGCACACGCCTCCTCTCTGACGGCAGGTAATTTGCCTCTGGGCATTCGGTGTGCACCGACCCTCCGCGACAGTGGGCTCAGTGTCGTCCTTCTGGGAGGCCTTCACGTGGTGCCCCAGACCCGGTTATGGGGAAGCGCAGAGAGATTAGTTTGGATCGGTCTGAGCGCAGGTTCTGAGACAGCCACTGACCAGCGGCTGGGCTTGGAGCAGGTCACCCTCGGGCCTCCGCCAGCTTCGGGAACAGGACTCGGATAACCCGCTGCGGTATGAGAAAGAGGGTTCCCCGTGTTTGTCTTCAGCTCCCAGTTCCGGGACTGATCTTCAAAAGCATTTGGAATTTTGAGAGTGATAGGAAATCCTCTCTGTCATGCGGGGCAGGTGCTTGGGGGCCTCCGGAGGGCTGTCTAACAAAGACTAACCACAGGATTAAAGGTTGGAACTCCGGGGCCAGCCAGAGGCCCAGGAGGGACAGAGACGAGTCTGCCCTTTCTAGTAAAACTACAGTCAAAAGTATAGCACCGTCCTGATCCCACGGGTCATTTCAAACTGTCAAACGTTAGAAGGTCAGAAGAACCCCTGGGATTGTGACCAGCTGGTCAGAAGTGAGGGCGGCATGGGGACCCCTGGCTGGTGTCTGATGTGGGGGGCAGTCTTGTGAAGGACTCAGTCTTGATTTGGGGGGTCTGACGCTGACTCAGGGTGGCCGGTGTCAGCAGTGACCTGAAGTTCGCACCGTTGGGGTGGGGACAGAAGACCCGTCTAAGGTCTTTGTAAAGATTAAATGAACTAGGGGCACTGGGTGGCTCAGTAGGTTAAGCATCTGCCTTCAGCTCGGGTCATGATCCCAGGGTCCTGGGATCCCTGCTCAGTGGGACGCCTGCTTTGTTCTCCCTCTGCTTGTGCTCTCTCTTTCTCTCTCTCTGACAAATAAATAAATAAAATCTTAAAAAATAAATTAAGAAAAAAAAGATTAAATGAACTATTAAATGTAAGAGGTCAGCTGAGTGTCATGCCCAACACCAAAACTCAGCAGATCATAGCTCTGATGTCTGACTGTTGGAACATGAACATGTTCTTTGGCTTCTGCCAAAGCCTGAACACAAGGACAGGTCCTGGCTTCCAAATGACTATGCGGTCTGGGGCAGGCCGAGCCACCTCCTGGTCCTCTGTGTCCCTGTCTGTGACATGAAGACCAGACAAGGTCCCTTCTACGGTGGGCTCCGGCTCTAAAACTCTATGATGGGGTGTGCCAAATAGGACTTAAAAGGGTGCTTTAAATCTCCAAAATGAAATAGTCTACGGTTCTCTGGGTTTCCTGCTTAATGAAGAATTCTGCGGCCAAAAAGATTCGTTTTCGTGGAAAATCCAAAGGGACTAGCAGCATGCGCGCCTCCTCGACGCAAGCTGAGGTTCAGACCGTGGCGTGGCCGGGCTCCCAGCGAGAGCTCACCCAGACTGCCGCCAAAGGGCCTGGAAAATCCAATGTTCCGCGGCTCACTCCCTTCTGGAGAGCGTCTGTTCTCACGGACCGGAGATACCTGGACCCGAGCAGCCATGGTGTGAGTGGGGACCTTCGGGGGCCCCGTTCCGCGTCCAGCCTGATCTCCCAATGCCGTGCAGACCGTCCTAGACCGAGCGGGCTCTGCGAGTGTGTCAGGGGTATTTCGCCGCCCGCCGATCCTTTTAAGTCCGTGACCTGGTGGTCCTCGGGTACCAGGAGAGCCGCGTGCCCCTGTGAGGTGCGGCGTCCCTAGACGCGCCCAAGCTCCCGCTCCCCACCCTCTCTTTCCCTGTCCCCTCTTCTTTGTGCCGACCTCCACATCCCACCGCCTTCTCTCCCTCCTCTGGCTCATGCTGCACAGAGGGTCCAGCCCGGCCTGGAGACGGGGGCCCAGGATCTGGCTCTGGGGCCCTGCTCACTCCGGAGCCTTTCTTCATCCCCGATGGAGCAGCGGAGGGGGACCGCGGCTGCTTCCGCCGGCCATGACTTGGCTTCCCCCAAAACGATGCAGATCCTGACAGAACGATGCCATCTTTGTGCTCTGAGGATCTGGGGCATCTCCCGAAAACCCCCTTTACTTCCCATCAGGGAAAATGTGGTGCCGACCATGGGTGTGGGGCCAGCGCGCTCCCCCCCGGAGGCAGAACAAAAAGAGGTAGACCACTGCGTGCAGAGCGGGACAGCAGCGGAGAGACCCCGCCAGGCGGTGGCGGTGAGGGCGCTGCAGTTTCAGGGCCGAGTGAGGGACTATCAGGGTGGGTGGAATTTCCCCTTTTTTGGTGATCTTGGGAACTGTGCCTGGTTGTCATTGGTCCGTTCGCGTAGGGGCTAGGAGCAGATCTTTACACTGTAGTCGCCATGGGTGTGACCGAAAGGTCCCCGAAGGCTGTGGTTCAGAGCCCGCGGGAGTTCCCGAAACAAGAAAGGGGTCTCAGTGTGGTGTATCCCGGGAGAAGGCACCAAAGCCGGCCATGCGTTTTCGGGCGATGGCGGTAGTTGGGGGAAAGTTCTCTGGCCTGCAGTCCCCCACCCGTGCCGTTAAGAGCGTCCGAGAATGTGATCCGTGCTCAGAGGTTTCTACCCTCCCCCGCCTGCACGCGTCACAGATTGGACGCAAGGCCCACCGACGCTAGGCTCCCAAACACTGAGTCCACTGGTGCCTGCAAGGGCACTGGGCCAGCCCAGGCAGCAACGGTGAGGGTCCTTTCTGAACGACCCATGACCTTCAGACCTCGGGGAAGCTGGGGGTGGGGGTGGGGGGTGGTTTGAAGAAAGCAGATTCCCAGAATCACAAAATGCGTGGGGTCTGGAAACGCCCCTGACGTTCTGGGGGCCCAGCCTCGGAGCGGGCAGAGGCTAACCGGCCTCGGTAGACGCTCGGTAGACGCTTGAGTTCGCCTCCCATGGGGGCCGAGCCGAAAGTTCTCAGCTCTGGGGCTTTGATTCCCTGAAACAGTCCCAGGCTCTCGGGGAGGAACCAGGCCTGAGCCCAGAACAAGGACTGGTTGGAGAAACCGAGTCTGACGGGCCCCTCCCTTGGCCTGGGAGTGTGAGGCCGGTTCCCGTCCGAGTCTCATCCCTGATCTCACCTCCCTCTCCAGCCCCACCGTCTCCCCGCGTCCCCCCTTCCAGCCCCGCTCCCTCCAGGCCGGGCTCCAAGGGCTCCTGCGCCGGCCCTGGCCTCCTGTCCCCCCGCTCTGTCCACACTGCTCCCCGACACGAGGGCCGAGCCCGTCCCCACCCATGTGACCCAAGCAGACCCCCTCCGGCAAATTCCTGTCACCGTCCCGTCCTGTCCCAACACTGCGGGCACCACAGACCAGCGGGAGAATCTGGTGACACCACTCACCAGGAAAGGGTCACTCGACAGCCTCTCGTGTGGGACTTCAGGGAGTCTGGGACCTCCCCAGGGGGCTCGCTCGAGGTGCCCTTCATCTGGGACACACTGTACACGCTGACGGGACTGCCTCCCCCAACACACGGCGTCTCCCAGGCAGATCGATGCCGGTACACTCAGCCCAGACTCAGAGCCCGGGTGCCTGCTCTTTGCCCGCCCGGGCCCGGAGCCCGGAGTGTTCGTACTTGGAATCGTGGGGGCCTGGCACCGTCGGGGCTCACCTGTACGCTTCGCACAGACGCTCTGGTTATTCGTCACCACGAGGGCATACAGAAATCGTTCCCTTCCACTCCTGTCTGGCCGGGGACGCCGCGTAGTCTCACCTTTTCGCTGTCACTGTAGTAACACATGTGGAGAGTGGCAGGCAGTTTGCGAAGTCACCGCAGACACGTGACCTCATGCTCACCTCCCAACGGCCCCGTGAAACGTGTGGGTAACAGCTCTCGCCTCCAGCAGCAACACGGGGCCCCGGCAGCTCCCAGAGGTCAAACGACTCACGCAGAGCAACCTGGTCGGACACAGCCCACGGCCCCTCCAAAAACCTGGTCCTTGTCCTCAGCTCCCCGCCGGCCCTTCACCCCCTGCTTCTGCCCTTGACATCCCGGCTCGGGGGAGCTGCTGCCCATGCCAGCCCCCCGCCCCCCAAGAATAGATCTTCCAAGAGCTGATTCTGTCCATCTTCTCCCAACCCCGTGTTCAGCCATTTCCTGGTGAGCGTTTGAGTCGGACCCTAGTGGGAGTTTTGCAGCACAGAGCTTGGCCCAGGCCCGGGGTCCAACCCCAGACGGCTGTCCAGCTCCCTCCACCCCCCCAAGTCCCCCCCCACCACTGGGCCAGGAGCTCTGGCCTCTCTGAGGGGAAGCGCAGGACTCTGGGGGCCAGGCTGGGAAGGGCAGGCAGAAAGAGCCTCTGCAGGAAGTCAGGGAGAGTCAGCGCGGGAGTCGGACTGTGATGAGCCCCAGAGCTCATTTTCTCCCAGTTGAGCCCCCTTCAGAGCCTCCTTCTCAATGCCAGTCAAACCTTGTGATTTTCGCCTTTCATTATTCAGCGAGGGGAAGGCAGATTAAAAATACATGATGGCATTTTCCAGGTCGGATCACTCCGCGCGGCAAGGGTGTTGATCAAGGGTCCTTGTTCCCGCTGGGATGTCTGCGGAACGCGGCCTGGCTCCCCTCCCTCTCGGCGCCTGCCCGCCCCGAGCCCCCCCACCTCCCTCACCTCCGCGGGCCCCATCGGGCCTCTGCCGTCTGGGAAACCGCAGAGTGCCACTCCTGCCGGAAGAGGCAAGGCCTCTCTGCTTTATTGAAAGAGACAGGATTTATTTTCATTTTCCTTTGCCTCCTGTGCGTTGAGGTTCCCTAAAGCCAGAGGATTCCGGAATAAGCAAAGAAACCAGATCCCCCGTAAGAGTGGCTTTCTGGCTAATTGCCTGGGTAAGGATTAGCTTCAATTCCTCTCCTGCTTTAAAATCTGCCTTCTTATTAGGCTCTGCTGATCCTCAGGTAGGACAGGTCCCACCCCCCCCCCATCCATTTTGGGGACACTTCTAGGAATCTCGCCCTTCCTTTGTCCAAGGTGGGGGGGTCCCGGTCCAGGCTCACCTGCCCGCCCCAGTGCCCCCTGCCTTAGTCCTCTTCACCCCGCCAAGGCACCGGGGTGTGCCTGAGGCAGGGGGCGCCCAGAGAGGCGTGGGGGTCTTCTGGAGCAGGGCTTGGAGCTGTGCTTCCCCTGCTCAACACGGCGGTACCCTGTCCCTGTTGTGTGACATCACATCGGCAGCTTGAACATGGTGGTGGTGGGAGCATTTCCACCAGGGAAACCAACACCCCCTTCCAGGCTTTTATTTTGCTGGAGAGCAGACTGTTCCGGGTTTTATCCACACCACCTTCCCCCTCCCCAGGACCGAGCTCCCCCTGCCAGGCAGTGCCACACAGAAGCAGAGACGCGGGAGGTGAGCTGGAACCAGGAAGAGCCAGAGGGTACGTCTGCTTTTCTAGGTAACAGGGCTAGAACAAAACACTGCTGCCCCGGGAGCAGGCTTCTCTGTTCACTCAAACTGTGGGACCCTATCTGCAGAGGCCCCCAGGGGGGTGAGCTAGAGAGGGGTGAGGCCGCAGAGAGACACCTGTCTCTTCCCTCAATGGCAGGCTTTGGTCCATTGTCCCTGCCCCATGAAGACGGGGTATCTGAGCCTAGGGTGTGGGATAGTGTATGGGGGTGTGACGGGGTACCTCTGACAGCTGCTGGAGGTCCTACCTGGCGACCTGGCAGACGATCGGGGACTTGACCTCCAGTTTGGTCTTCTCCACCCTGGACAGCCTGGGGGGTTCCCAGCAGAGGAGATCGGGACATGCCCAGAGACTGCACCGGGCCATCAGCCGACCGGGAAAGCAGGACCCAAGAGGGAGAGGGCAGCTGGCTCTCGGCCCACTCGGGTCACACTGACCAGTGAACTGTCTCGAGCAGAAGCACTACCACTTCCTGGACACGGCTGGCAGCTGGGTGCCAGCTCCGACCAGAGACCTTCCCCGTCCGTTCCAATTAAATGGAGGTTCTGGCCCTGCTCCTACACGGGCACAGCCCAGCAAAGTGATGACGTCTCTAACCTCCTCTGTCTGTTCCCCCCCCCTTTCAAATTAAAGGGGTTCTAAAGTCTAATTACGGCGGGGAACACGCCGCTTCTTTTAACCAGAGAATCTGACTCTGCTCAAGGGTTATTTGCAATTGCCTCCAGCCTCCCCGGAGCTGAAGAATGATCTGCTTTCTCTCTTTGCTAAATTACAACGTCCTCAGATTGGTGCAGACGGGGTCCCCGCCGGAAAACCAAAGTGTCAACCCTTTTTTGCAAACCCTGAGCCTGTAATTGGTTTGGAAATACCAAGTGAATAACTAAAAAGGCTTCAAGGGGATTAATGTCAAATAACACGTCCCCTTGATGGCGTGGAGAGCTGTCGTGTGGGCATAGGTGGTGGCAGGTGCTGTTAATTTCAGCCTGCGGTGCAGGAACATCATTAGGATTCAGATTTGGGATTGCTGTGTCCAGAGCCCCAAACCAGCCTGCAGAGTGGAAGGATGCTGCAGACCTTTTCCCTGCTACCCCCATCCCCCCTTTCCTCCGGGCAGGCTGGCCCAGCGCCAGGGCCAGCCGCACCTGCACCGGCCTCCTAGCAGCGCTGGGCTGCGATTCCCCGAACAGAGTGGCCTTACACCATCCGAGGGCAACTTTCTTCTCTTCTCCCGCCTTGAACGGGATCTGGGTGTGCGGGGGAGGAACAGGTTTTCAGATCAGATGCAGGGCTGTGTCTAGCTCAGCAGCCACGAGGCTCAAGACAAATCATGTAACTACCCTGAGCCTCAGTGTACTCATCTGTGAAATGGGAAGAATGATTTTGGCAAGTCATTATGAGGATGACATGATTCCTTGGACCTTCCCCCCAGTCACCCAACCAAAGACCTAGGGTCTCCTAGATTCTTCCTACCTCCTGCCTGCCAAGACACCCTATGATCCCTTAGGGTGTGTGCTCTTTCCCTGCACCAAGGAATAAACCCAGTCTGCTCGACTACATGTGCGTTCCAGCTGGACTTGGCTGGAAGGCGCTGGTCCTACCTACATTCCAAGCATTCAGCAGTCACACATGGCTAGTGGCTACCATACGGGTTGCCTAGACATAGAATCATTCCATCATTGTAGGACGTTCTGTTGGGCAGCCCTGATCTACACCATCCGACTCCAAATTCTGGCTGTGTAGCTCATCAGTCGTGTGAACACGAGGGCATCTCGGGACCCCTCTGGCTTCGATGTCCTGGTCTGCAGAATGGCAGTGATAATCGGGGTTGCGGGGTTAAATGAGATAACTCACGTTAAGCGCCCGACACTGTGCCTGGTGTGGTGGTTAAAAATACGTCCACGGAGTCTCTGGTACCCTCCCCCTCAAGAGAAGCAGCTTCCCGGGGTGCCTGGTGGTTCAGTGGGTTGAGTGTCTCCTCTGTTTCAGCTCAGGGAGTGATTCCATGAGTCAGGGGATCTCACAGTGGAGCCTGAGTTGGGCTCTGCACGCAGCACGGGGTCTGCTTGAGATTCTCTCTGCCTCCCCTCTGCCTGACCCCGCACGTACTCTCTAAAATCAATCTTTTAAAAAAATTAAAAAAAAAAAAAAAAAAGAGGAGCAACATCTCTCCTCTTCATGTGCCTGCTCTTAGGGACCCAGTTCTAACGGCTGGAATGTGGCAGAGCGGACGGTGTGTCACGTGCAAACCCAGGTCCTAAAGGGCATCGGGGCTTCCTCCTTGGATCCCTCGCTCTGGAGGAAGTTGGCTGCCATGTGGCGAGGACGTCCAGTGGCCTTATGGAGCAGTCAACAGGGTGAGAAACTGAGACCTCCCACCAGCAAACGTGTGAGTGAGCTTCTAGAAGCTTTCAGAAGCTTCTTCTGCCCCAGTTAGATCTTGAGATTATGCATCTTTGGCAAACAGCTTGACCACAACCTCCGGAAAGGCCTGGGGCCACAACTGCCTCCAGCTTTCAGATTTCTGACCTTCAGAAACTCTGAGATCACCCATGCTTGTTATTTGAAGCCCAAGTTTTGAGGTCATTTGTTACCCCGCAGTAGGTTCAAATACGTGTGGCTGATGGGAGGGCTTAGTTCCTGTTAGCCTTTCTGGCCAGCGTCCGCAGAGCTGGCCCGTGGGGAAAGCTGCCGGGTTTGCCGCGGGAGCCGCGCTGTCCGCCTGGTCGTCCTCTTTACTGCAAACGAGGCGATCGGTCTCCTGGCCTTGATGGCAGCCGGAGCACGGGCGGCGTGGCCGCTCACAGTGTGGTCGTCCGACTCAAAACACCAGCCAGGAAGTGAGCAGGGGCTGGCAAGCAGGGGTCCGGGTGTCCAGGGCTCAGGACCAGCCCTCGGGTCCAGCCCACCCTGGAGCCCCCTTCCAGCCCCCGAGTGCCTTTCCAACAGGACCTCGGTGTCACCTTGTATGAACGCACGGCGGGCTGTCCCGAGGTCTGAGGCTGGATTTGCCCTTTGCAAGAGCGGAGTTACGAGGTTGGAACGGGAAAGGGAGGCCCAGGATTCCCCCTCTTTGGTGCCAGCCCTTCCTTAGCTCTGTCCTCCGAAATCTCCCCGGTCCCAGGCTGCGCCCCAGGCCTCATCACCGAGGTGGCCTCCCTGCTTCCTGGGACACCCCCTTCAATGGCAGATGGGCAGTGGGAGACTTCGTGCCCACCCCACACGGCTCAGGGACCTCGATGGCTCAGAAACAGCCCAAGTCCCAGAACACCTGCACCGCTCCGTGAGGACCCCGGGGGGAACAAAGGGGCACCTCCAGAAGTAAGAAGACAGAGTGGGGCCAGCGTGGCTCTCTGCCACGGGTTCCTTGAAGAGCCGCAGTGTGTGAGTTCCAGACCTGAGTGTGCACAGTCCTGGTTCTCTCTCGGACACCCGGGCCGAGGTCGGAGGGTGATCCTGCCTGCGAGCTCTTAGCAGATGGGCCTGAGATGCCCCATCCCTGGCTCTCAGACCTCCCGGTGCCCAGAGGGAGTGAGGAGGGGAAAGCCCAGAACCGGGGAAAACGAATTAATTGAAGGTTGAACTCAGCACTCAGAAGAAGAGGCACGATCTCTCGGGTCAGCGCACAGTCTAGAAGCGGCCGCCCTCCTCTGCCGGGCCCTTCCCACCAGCGCCTGATGGCTCTGATGGCTGTGCTAAGCGGGGGGGGGGCTCTCTCTCGGGTGCGGGAGAGGACGCCGTCTACACCGGGGTTAACATTCTGTATTTATGAGATGTCGCCAGCTGCTTCCGTGTTTCACATGTGTTTGTTAATGAGAGGTAACCTGCGGGTCAGGTTATTATGTAAATAACTCCAAGGAGGGGGAGGGGAAGGGAGCTCCCCATGAGTCCGTGGCTTTCAGGAGGCCCTAATGAATCCTGGGCCTTGCCCCTTGTCCTGAGCATCGAGGCTTGCTTTACGGAGCAGAGGATGGAGAGGACGGGTCTATCCTTGTTTGGGCTCCGATGAGCTACTTTTCCCTCCATTCCCACATGACCAGAGGAAATTCGAGTTCTCCTGCCTCGACCCTCCCCAGCGCACCTGCTCCTGCAGGCTCCCCAGACTTCCCAGGGTAAAGAGAAGCGGAATACCAGTCACATGCCTGCGGCACACTCCGGCTTTGCCTCCGACTAGAAGGAGCTTGCTCGAGATGGGTGATGGAAAATAAATCTTATCGGGCTGCTCCGGAGCCTCCAGATGAACAGCGAGGCTCCCCTCTCTCTGGGCCAGCCGAGGTGAAGCAGCCCAGCCCCTGGAACGTTTCTGAGCAGTCACCGTCACGTGCCTGCCTTCCGTGAGTGTCAGGGACCTGTCTCTCCAGAGGAAGGCGGGTGTCGCCGTCTCTTTTGTCAGGAGCAGGGGTGGTGGGAAACAGGACGTGTGGGAATGGTTTACAGGGTAGACGAGGGGACAGGGGCACAAAGGAGCCCAATGTGGCCTTCCTCTGCCCCTTCTCAGACATGGCGACAAAGGCCAACACCGGAGGTTGCCGCTGTTACCCATCTTCCCCCACCCCACCCCACCCACGGGAAGACGCCTCGACTGCTCCGTCCAGAGCCCCTCACCCTCGCCGACCGACCTCAGAGCAGGTGCGCCGCTTTGCTGCCGTGGCCGCACGCCCCAGTGGGACGGAGGTGATGCTAATGGTGACGTTTGTCCAATTGTCACACGCTTGCCAGACACTGCCCCATTTAACCCTTGCAATGGCCCCCGATGCAGGCTGTGCGGGCGCAGCCCCCGAGCACTGAGGAGGTGAGGTGTGCGGAGACCGACGGCCGGCCTGGAACCGCACGGCTGACATGCGGGAAACGGGCCTCGGAGTCTCGCCTGAGGTTCACACGGAGAAAGGAGGAATTCTCCCCCAGGCGGGGGGTCGCTGCGGCTTCAGCAGACACCCCAGAAATGCTTCGTCAGGATGGAGCTTGCCTTCGCGTTCTGGACGAGGCATTTTCTCCTGGACTTCACTCCACCTTGCGGTGGGTGGTCCTGGCTCCGTTTCCTCTTGTTCGTGGGAGAGTCTGTTCCTTCCGCACAAGAAGCTGTGTGAGCTCAGGCAGCTCACTTCACCTTGCTGGGTCACAACCTTTCCCTCGTAAGACAAAGGGGTTGTACGGTGGTCAGCGAGAGAAGCCGGACCCAAAAGTCCACATACCGTATGATCCCATTTATGTGAAGCGTCCAGAACAGGCAAATCCGCAGGGACAGAAAGCTGATGAGTGACTGTAGGGTCTGGGGGAGGGGGAGTGGAGAGTGACCGCTTGTGGGGATGGGGTCTCCCTTTGGGGTGATGGAAATATTCAGGAACAAGGTAAAGGTTGGGGTCATACCACGGCATGAATGCACGGAATGCCGCTGAATGGTGCACTTGAACGTGGTTCACTCTGTGTTCCGTGGATTTTATTTCCACTAAGAAACAAGGAGGGGATTTGGGTGAGATGGCACTTGTCCCCTCACCGATCACGTTCTGTCTTTCTGTGTGGCCCCGTCCCTGCCCCCTCCCTCCGCCAGCCCCCTACACGCCATAACCGTAGTGGAGAGCCTCAACCGATGAAGCCAGGAACCTCATGACTCAAGGAAACGGTGATACAGGAAGAGACACGCTCCCGGACGTCCAAGGACGGTGGACAGGGAAGGGACAGCGTCCTATGAACAGCAGCCCGAGACTTGCTGGCTCGGCGGAGAGGTGGGTCACCAGGAGAGCAGGGGGGCCACGGCCAGCATGGGCGGGGGTGTGCTCACTCTGCAGCCGGCGAGCAGGGTGGGGGAGCCTTCAGCCCCGAGGGACAGGCAGGGGACAGGGACAAAGGTAGAAGCTACAGCAGATATTCAGACTGACCAGAGCCTGGGGAGGGAGGCCAGAAAATCACCCCAAATATTCTGGTTCTCCCTATCACACCCTGGGGGGCTCTGTGGAAAAGCATGACATTTTCCTTAAAAGGTTAAGGCTCTACCTGAGGCTTCCCTAATGCCCCTCAATGACCCATTCGTGTATGTTGGATCTACGTTTATACAGTGTTACCTGTCCAGGGACATTTCTTGGGGGGTTCGTGGTAAATTTCTCCTGGGGACGCAGACCTTCGGATGAGAGCAATGGGTCTTCATCAAGCTCCAGTTTCCCTCTAAAACTGTGCAGCAGGTGGGTGGGCGAGGGGTCCATGCTTCCAGAGCCAGGAAAGGGGCTCAGAGACACCCGCCCCCGGGGAGGTCAGGGGACCCACCTGGACTGGAGGCGTGTCTCCATGGACACACCTGGAGGTAAAGTGGCCCTTCACTCTGCCCGCCCCCCCTGCAGCAACACCCCCCTACCCGGCTGCAGAGGGTCCCACTGAGGGCTCCGTCCCATGTAAAACACCCATTGTCCCCTTCTGCTGCGATGAGGGTGACACACGCCGTGAGAGAAAGTTCTGCGCTCACAGAAAAGCATGAAGAAGAAAGTTGCGATCTCCTCCCAACGCCCCCTCGAGCACTCCGGGGGTCATCTTTATGCACAGATACGCACCATTTTGGAGCAAGACGCCTTTGCGCTGGGTCTGCAAGTTAGGCACCCAGTCCCGGGTACAAGCTGCCGACAGCACACTCGAGGTCCTATGCTGTTCCTGCCATTGTAATGAGTTATCGGTCACTGGGGGCTGACTGTCCCGTCCTGATTGAGGACGTGGGAATCTAAGCCTCCCAGTGGGCGGGGTCAGGAGACAGGACCTTTGGGAGGTGAGAGGTCATGAGGGTGGAGCCTTCATAAATGGGGTTCGTGCTCTGATAAATGAGACCCCAAAGGGCTCCCTTGCGCCTTCCTCCCTGCGAAGACACAGCCAGAAGACAGAAGATGGCTGTCTGTGAACGGGAAGGGAGCCGTCACCAGACACTAGACCCAAGAGCGCCTTAATCTTGGATTCCCAGCCTCTAGAATTGTGAGAAATAAATCTCTACAGTTTATAGCCACCTGCCTGTGGTAACTCATTACACCAGCCCAAACAGACTAGGACATCCATGCACTTATTTAAAACAGAACTTGTTGACTAATGCACATGTGGTTTAAGAAAATCAAAATGTATCAAAAACCCACCAGCCTGTTGGCACCTGCTGTCCCGGGACCGCGTGGGTATCTGACAGGATGCAGGCAGATGGACAAACGGATGAATGAATCATACGCTGTTGGGGGTTTTACGAGGTCTTCAAGGTCCTGGGTTCTCAAATTGTGTTCCAGAAGCTTAGGGTGGGTGTCAGATGGGGTGAGAGCTGGGCGTGCTGGAGGGGTCCTGGGGAGGGAGGGTGCAGTCTCCCCAGCACAATCAGAGAGAAGCTGGGAGTCTATCTATTGTATGTAGTAGAGTTCCAAGTGAGATTTTCCTAAAAGAGTCATTTATTTATTTAACAGAGAGAGACGAGAGAGAAAACACAAGCAGGATGAGTGGGAAAGGGAGAAGCAGGCTCTCCGCCAAGCAGGGAGCCCGATGCAGGGCTCGATCCCAGGATCTGGGATCATGACCTGAGCCAAAGGGCGGGTGCTTAACAACTGAGGTCCCCAGGTGCCCCTCCAAGCAAGATTTGATTTGATAAAAGGGTTGGACTTCAAGTAAACAGCCACAGATGGCTTGCCCTCCATATGCTTTTGTAACTAAAGTTTTACTGGAACACACCACACTTGTTCACACTCACATTGGCTATGGCTGTTTTCCTGACGCCACAACAGAGGAGACAATTTGCCACAGAGATTTTCTGGCTGCCAAAGCCGGAAATATTTATTACCAGCCTCTTTACAGAAAACGTTTGTACAACCTCTGATCTAATCGGTTCTTCCCATTATACAGAGGAGCAAGTGGAGCCGCAGAGAAGGATTCAAAAACAAATTTAGATAATGGGAGATGTGGGGTTAAAATAGCGGCCCCGGGAATTCCCGCACATAGAGAGCTCTAGAAGCCACCTTCTCCACATTCCCACAGCTCACACCCAGGGAACAGCCAACCAAAAGATCTATTTTCTACCTTTTCAAAAAGCCTACAGGTTTTCAACTCTGGCTCATTGTTTTCTCTCTTGGGGAGCCTAGGTAAGACAGGGTACCATCTTCCATGGGTCTGAGGAGAGCACAGAAGGTTGGGCAACCAGTCAACAATCAGCCTGTGTTCCCTCCCTATCCTCTCTCTAGTTCACATGGAAACAGCCGCTGCCTCCCGGACTTGGCCGTTGGATCTGCCAGTGGGGGGTAGGTGGCGGGTGCGTGGGGGGCTCAGGAAACGCTGGTGATCAGGGGCTCAGGCAGCGCAAATAATGAGCAGAGCTTGGATTTGTTGATGATGGAGAGACCTTTTGAGGAGTTAAACAGCAACAACAAGGAAACCACGTTTGCCCAACAATACAGATGATCGGAGTAAGTGGAGTGGACAGACACATCATTAACACCAGCTTGGCACAACAATTCTGTGCAAAGGGTCTCCGTCAGCAAAAATGGAAAACAGATAAAAGCTCTGTGGTGTCTGGTTATGAGGAAGATTGTGGGTTTCCGCTGGGGTTTGTACACTGATGTCTAGGCAGACTATGAGAAGGGATGGGGCGTGCCGCTGCTTCGGTCCCGGTGCGCAAGCAGACGTCACTGCTTTCAGAAGAGAGCTGTGGACGGAGACCTGGGTGGCTTTTAACGAGTTGTTAAACCTTTCTCAGCGTCAGTTTGCTCATCTGTAGTGTATATGTACCCAGAATGTCGTGAGCATGAGTAATGGCCTTGGGCATTTGGCTGGAAGGAGTGGAAAACTTTGGTTCAAGTTCAAAGGGGTCCTTCTACCAGCAGTAGTTGTGATGTGAAGCTTTTTTCGAGCCTGCTCTGAGGGAGCTCATCCTCCCAACGCCCACCCATCGCTGACATCTACCCCCTTCCGATACCAAGTCAGCTCACCACCTGCAGGGACAAATTCTGCACCAAAGGGGAGACACACCGGGTCCTCTCAGTGCTGTGCCCAGAGAAACGGGAAGGATGCCTGTCTGCTTTTCCACTGAGTCGGCGCTGGGCTTGGGAGGGGCCGCTGCCTCTCTCTCGTGCCATTCCCTCCTCCAGAAATACCTTCGCCTCCTTCTGGCTGGTCCCAAACTGTATAAACCTCAAAATCCAGCAAAGAAGACTTTGCTCCTGCTGCATCACAACTGTGGGGGCAAGAATGCAGTCTCTGTGGGGGACAGAGACCACTGTCCGCCATCATTATCACCCCATAACCAAGCACAGCCCTGACACAGGACCAATGCCCAGGAACTGTGGGATGGATGGGTGGCTGGATGGATAGATGGAGTGATAAATGGATGGATGGAATGATGGATGGTTGATGGATGGACGGATGGAGTGATGGATGGACGGACGGATGGAGTGATGGATGGAGTGATGGTGGACAGGTGGGCGGATGGAGGAGCTGGGGACAGCACCCAGCAGAGAGAGTTCGTTCCTAGCTTTGGCAGCCCAGTGTCAGCAAAGCAGAGTAGGTCATCCCAACCCAAGGTGGCCCAGAGAACGTTTGAGGGCCTCTCCCTCCAAGCCTCTCTGTCCTGTGCAGTGGCCTCCACTTCCCCGGGAGACCATGAAAAATGACTTGACAACCGCCCAGAGGAAGCGCGCCTCTTCAGGCTACAGCTTTCAAAATCTTCTCCTGTCATCAGAGCCTGCAAATAAAATGGTAGCTATGCCTGGCGACCTCGGAGGATCAAAGGCAGCAAGAGAAAAGCAAAATCAAATTACGCTGGAAGGCGGCAGCCCTGGAAGAAGCCCGGCTTGTGAAATTGAAAGCAGAAACACTGGAGCCTGCCTCCCTCCAAAGCCGCACCCCCCCACCCCACCCGCAGCCACTGCACGTTCGGAGCAGGGACTGCAAACTGCTCAGCTGAGGAAGGAGAAGCCAGCCCACAAAAGGCTTTGTCTGGTCCATACCATGCTTTCTTATGAGAAAATCTGGGTGCCAACATCTAAAATCGTACGCTTCCAGGGGCGCCTGGGTGGCTCAGTGGGTTAAAGCCTCTGCCTTCGGCTCAGGTTATGATCCCAGGGTCCTGGGATCGGGCCCCGCATCGGGCTCTCTGCTTCCCCCTCTATCTCTCTGCCTGCCTATGATCTATCTGTCAAATAAATAAATAAAATCTTTAAAAAATAAAATAAAATAAAATCGTAGGCTTCCACCAAAAAAATCTAGTTGGCGGGTCTGGCTCCTCCAAAGAAACCGGATGCCCCCAGGTGACCCCAGACCCTCACCTGGTACCCATCTGGCCCCCGAAGGTGAGTGGACCCGCAGCATTTCTGTTCACAGAGGACTCTGCTTCCCCAGGAAGCACAGTTCTGTCCTGGTTTGGGAGGACTCTGATAGACACGTACAGGACACAGCCGCCAAGACAGCTCTTCCTCCCGTCTTTCTCGTGCATCTCAGTGTTCCGGGAGACCCCAGACCAGGATCAGGATGCTAATTCCCCAATCTCTGCGATTTGTCTGTCTAAAAATGGGAAACCCCAGGGGGAGACTGAGGCTTATCCATGACCTGTTCTCAGCTTTCCATCTCTGCTGACGTTGAGGCAAGGGCCGCAGGGGGCCAAGGTGTGGCTCTCTCCACTTTGAGGAGCAGAAGGGAAGCTGACGCGGGTCTCACTTAGCCCCCACCTACTCCAGCAGGTGGACCGAGGTCCCCGTTGCTCCTCCAACACTCAGCCTGGCTTCCCCGCAGGCCAACGGCCACCAACCCTGGACTCTGTTGGTGGAAGGAGGGCTGCCAGGCAGAGGGAGTGGAGAGAGGGAGAGACAGAGACTGGCATGGTTGTTTGCACATGGAGAACTCAGTGGGGTTTCTGTGCTGGGAGGAGTGCCGGTGAGGGCTGTTTGTTCTGGGAGTGGCTAATCCTTGTTCAAATTTATATCCTGAATCTTTAATGCAACTGTGTCAATGAGGAGTTGGCCACGTCGCTCGTACAGCTGAGCCCGACGTGCAGAGTAATTGACACACTCCAGGGGTTCTGAAGGACACGGGAGAGTATTGTGATCCCCAGCCCACAGACTCACATTTCCAGGAACCCCTGGAACCTCCAGTTTCCAGGAAGGTTGGCTCAGGGAGAGAAAGAGATGAAAGCTGGCCACGGCCACATTTTGTAAGGGGTGATGCTGACCAGGCTCTGTCTCCCATTCACGGGGGAAAGAAATCATGCTTGTCTATGGCTCTGGGTGGGGACCTTGTCTCGTTCGGTTTACAAGTATTTATTTTTTAAAGTAAGTTCTGGTGTTGGCTGTGAACTGAGGGCCCAAGGCCGAGTGAAAGCAGACCAGACCGTGTGGACAGGGCAAGCCCGTCGTCAAGGGGACGGCAGCCTGGAGGAGAAGGGCCAAGAGGATGAAGCAAGCTGGCGGGCCCTCCTACAGCAGCCTGGAAAGGATCTCCAGGGGCCTCTCCAGCGAGTGCTGCTAAGTGTTGGCCCACCTTTCCCGCAGAAGAAAATCTCTGAGCTATGGCACTTGCCAATTCCCCTAGTGTAAATGCTCCCACTTGGTCAAGGGCAAGCAGCTTATCTGAAGTCACGGACCCGTAAAGACAGGGCCGGAGCAGCAGCAGGCAGCTTGGGCGCTACCCAGACTTTCATCCTCTTTTCTGCTGAGCAGACGTAGAACACATGGAAGGAAAAGCAGGGTCTTTAACCAGAGAAACCAACAGTCAACACCATCGCCCCATAGTAGAAGGGTAAGAGGACCACCCAGAGGCCAATGCAAAGACAGAGCTATCCAGGAACCCCCAGATGTCCCAGCCCAAGGCAGCAAGGCTGGAGGGACCTGGTAGAGCTCAGATCAGGCTGCTCAGGTCTCCGGGGCACCGGTGGGGGCGGGCCCAAGGCAAAGGGATCCATTCCTGAAGGAGGAAGCCGACGCCGGCGCCAAGCCAGAGCGATGGTGGCCACTCAGGTTCCTCGTCTGTAAAACAGGGTGATCATCACGCCCCCCTGCAGAGGGTTGTCATGGGAACTGCACGAGCTGATGCGCTGAAGGCTTGGCACGGTGCCCCCCACACAGGATGTGTTCTCTCAGCTGTCACCCGACCATCAGGACGTGTGGGCTGTGTGCGGCAGGGGCCAGCGGCGGAGGAACTGCAAGGCGTGGCTCTGGTGGATGCAACACGTCTGTGCGTGACCCCAGCACTCGGCCAGGGCAAGGGGCACACAGATCTCAAGTCATGGACATCGACTCAGTGCTTGGGGGGCCTGGGAGGGAATCAAGGACCTTTATGGACACCGATAAGGGGAGCCGGGCAGGACATCTGAGACTCATAGGCACACACGGAGGACAGCGAGGGACGAGGAAATCTAGAAGACCCGAATGGAAGAGGGGAAACGTGGGCGGGGAGAGGAGCACAGGTGTTCCACGGCGAGCACGGGGACAGGGACGGCTTGAAGGCACAACTCCGGGCCAGTCCTGACCACTCCCCGGAGCAGACTTTCCAAGACGGAGGACCTAGGGAAACGGCAGTCTTTAGTGGGTTGACAGGGGTCCACCAAAGAGGGTCCCCTGGCAACGCCACCAGCCTCCTGGCACAGCTTCTCCAGCTGAGTGACAGGTCTCCCCGGACTCGTTTGCTCTTGCTAGAGTGTTACGGGATGCCAGTGAAGTCCTGTATTGTCCTTCTCGGATATTACGCTTATGTTTTAAGCAGGGTCTCTCAGGGTCTTGCCAGAATAATGAGGAGCTGGCGATGTCAGGGTCAGGCTGTCCATTGGAGGCTGGGGCTCCTCCTTCCCTTCCTTGCTTCCCCTTTCTGGGACTGAAGAGTCGCTAGGGAAGGAGCTCCATGGCCGCGCCCTGCGTTGGCAGCATGGGTAGAGGGGCTGGAGTCAGAGGCCAAGGGGCGAGGGTGAGTCCCAGGCTCCTTCAGCGGGACAGCGCTGGGTTGGCCAGAATCGTCAGGAACACAGACGAATGGTGGAGCCCCGGCTCGCTGTGGGGGAGGGGTTCCTCTTCCCACCTGCAGGCGGGGCAGTGGTCCTGAGGATTCTCGGGTCTTCGATGGCCTCTCCTGGTTGGACCCTTGCCTCTCTGTACACCATGGGCCCCGAATAGAGGCCCAGGGAGAATTCCTTCTTACCCTTGATGGCAAGGACAACATGCCTGCCTCAGATGCTCCAAGGACAGAGGGTCTCCACCAGCCCATCCCCGACCCCCCGCGGCCTCCAGACCTGCCACCGGCATGTCCGGCTCAGCTCCAGGGACCAGCCTTCAGCAAGTGTAGGATGAGCCCATCCGCCGCCGTCTTGCTAACATGATTCAGTGTTAAAGGAGCTGATTCGGCAGTGCTTCAGACGGCCCAGCTGGAGGCCATAGGCTCCACCGAGGAATTTGCTTCACCTCAAAGTGGGATGTTTAACCCCAGGAAGCACGAGAACTTCCCTGCTCGCTCCCTTCCCCTGACTCCTCTGTAGCTGGACTGAGCTGCCGGCTCTTTGCAGGGACGGACGGATGGAGCCTGATTCGGTGTCGGGAAATGGCATCTCTCGCACCTACTTAAGAAAAAGGGAAGGTGAGCAGAGCAGGGGCTGAGGCCCTTCCCCTGCGCAGGGGGCTTCCGGCATCGGGCACACGGGGAGCAGCGGGGGACGAGCCTGTCACAGCCGTGCACACGTGAACCTTCGCCCCGATCCCTGGGAGGGCCTGGATGCGCGTCAGCCGGCCTACGTGTCGGCAGCCTCCGCGGTCCCAGAGCCGTGCCCAGAATTCTGCATGTCTGAGGCGGCAGAGGGGCCTTGAGATCAAGGATTTTGAGCCACGCTGAGGGATCTGGACAGACCCAGATCGGGGCCCTGCTAGGTACTCGCTGTGTGGCCTTGGGCAAGTGACTTAACCTCTCTGAGCCCTACAAACCCGATCTGTAAACTGGGGATAAGTAAGGCAGCCTTCTTCCCCATGTGATTCTGACAGTTGAATGAGACCCCGTTGAAGTGCCCAGCGCCGCCGAGGCCGACGTTCAGCCGGGCTCGGGGGATGGGAAAGATGCTGGTTACGAAGGAGGAGGAAGAGAACTCATTCTGGATATTCTCCTTGCCTGCGACCCCACCGCCCCATGCCTCTATGTCCACGGAGGGGACACCTTGCACATGTGGATACGGAGACATACACAAGAATAGTTACAGCGACTTCTAGCAAAACACTGGGAGGAGGGGCCAAGCGTCCATCAGTAGAAGGACCGGTAAATAAATCACTCTGCGTTCACGGGTGGGGTATTAC
This sequence comes from Mustela nivalis, assembly GCF_964662115.1. Classification (NCBI taxonomy): domain Eukaryota; kingdom Metazoa; phylum Chordata; class Mammalia; order Carnivora; family Mustelidae; genus Mustela; species Mustela nivalis. The sequence continues at coordinate 58,502,849 of NC_139036.1, forward strand.
CTTGTTTAAACAACGGGTGGACTCCTGCTACACGCTGTGACTTGAGCGATTCCTTTGCAAGGGAGTCCTGAACTCCGGGTTAACCAAACCGAAACAAAAACCAAGATTCTGAGCCAAGTATGCATTGTTTGGTCTTTTTTAAGAAAACTAAAAAACAAAAACAAAAAACCCCACAAAAACAAAAAACCAAGTATCACCGTGTTGATGAATGCATTTCTAGGAAGAAAATTCTTTGAAAAGTCCAGGAATGGTGAGCACCGAATTCAGGTCCGCCCCTGGGTGCTGCCCCTGGGGGAAGTCAGGGCTGGTGCCGGGGAGGCCACAGGGCATGATGGTGGTGTTGGTGATAACCCCGTAGTTTCAGAGGCCTTAGTTTCCCTCATATTCTGTTTCCCACCTACATGGGGTGTGACACAGATTCCTTTCCGTGCATCGGGATGATGATTTTTGTTAAGGGAAGGAGAAAAAGAAGTGTTGGATACCCCTCATTCTGGCTTGCAAATGAGACCTTCCCATCCTGGGGGAGGGGAACATCAGAGACCCGTCACTTTGGAACGCAGTTTGGTAGTTTCTTATACAAAGTTTAATACCCACTTACTGGGTGACCCGACGGGTTCATCCCTTGGTATTTACCCAAGAGAAAGGAAAACATATGTTCGTACAGAGACCTATAGGCAAACATGCATGGCAGCTTTATTCGTAAGAGCCAAAAACTGGAACCAGCCCAGCTGTCCATCGGCAGGTGGAGGGGAGAATGCACGGGGGTCTCTCCGTTCGGTGGGACACTACTCAGCAGTGAAAAGGCGTGAGCTACTAGCACACGCAGTGGTGTGACGGCCGGCCGGCCGGCCAAACCGCTATGCCGGTTGAACGTGGCCAGACTCCAAGGGCTGCGTCCTGGAAGCTTCCATTTACAGGAAGTTCTAGAAAAAGTGAGCTATAGAAGGAGAGATAACAGGGTGTGCTTTCCAGGGTAGGAGAGGGAGTGGAGTCCCTTCTGTCTGGACCCTGAGCCCAGGCTGATCCCTGCTGACAGCCTGGTCAGCCCATCCTGGCTGTCCAAGGTGCCCTCAGACCCCTTCCCTACCCCAGAATACCCATCTGTTTCCCTGTGACTCAGCCCTACCCCAGGCCCCAGGTCACAGAGTCCTGCCTAGTGCTTGCAAGACCTGTAAGGGGCCACAGACCTGTACCCGCCCTCTGGCTGGGTCCTGCCACCTGGGACCACACCTGGTTCCAAAGGACTTGGTCTGTTTCCTACTAGAGACTCTCCAGAGGCCGCTTGTGCCCGTCTTTACCTCTCCTTCAACTTCCTACCAGGCCATCCTGCCTCCCTTCCCCCCAGCCCGCAGCCGGGAACCTGGCCCAGCCTGGCCCTAATCAGCCCTCACTCCCTCTCCCTCTGCTGCAGCAAGACCAGGTCCACCCTCCTCAAAACCTTCCCAGCCTTGCCCTCCTAGGACCAGTGGGCCGAGCCCCCGTGCCCAAGCTGGTGATGGCACTTCTCTGGCTTCCGGGCTTGTAAGGAAGGGTCTGGAGTCAGACGCACGGACCTCAGACCCGGCCCACGTCCCCTACGAGCTCTTGGAGCTGGTTTCCAAGCGTGTACCACAGCACGGAGGGTGCTCCGAGAGCCCCCACGAGGGGCTGTGTCGGTGAGGTTATTATAATGCCTGAGTGCAGCAGATGCACCCCGGGACCCCCACTGGAGTGTGTGAGTCCCTGGACCGCTGGGGCTAGGGTCACATCCTTTTAACCAGAGTCACCGTCTGGCTCACCCAGCGCCCGTCAGCTTGACCTGCCTTCCCTCGAGCTGCCAGGACGCCCCGGGATATCTGGGCGGGGGGGGGGGTACAAAGCAGGCATTTGCGAGGTCTGGGGGGCCCACAAGGCTGGGGGGGGCTGCATAGGCACACTCGGCTTCCCAGTCAAGCACAGGTAGGATGTGGCCGGGCTAGTCCCCTTCGCTTCGGGGATGGAGGTGGCCTCTGCCTGGGCCAAGTTTCCGTGACCCCCAGGCTCTGGCTGGGTCGTAGAATGCTAGAGGGCAGAGGGGGCACCTTTGGGCTCAGAACCCAACACTCGCTAGTTCTGGGGCTCTTCTGAGCAAGTCCCGCCCCTCTGCCTTGTCTGTGCCCCGGGAACTGGGTTGAGGACCTCACGGGGTCCTGGGAAGACCAGATGAGATAAGACGAGAGAGGACTTTGCATCCTGGCAGGCTCCAGACCCGTGATACACGGCCGTGACCTGATCTAATGGCACGTTCCAGAACATTCCTATTGGAACTCCCCCGTGCGGGGCCTCCTGCATGTTAGCGCTGATTGTCGGGGCTGCCGACGCTGGGCAGGGCCAGGGATTCAGAAACAAGCCCGCCAACCTCATGGGAAATCCAGGCAGAGGTCGGTGCTGTGGCCGAGAAGGTGCTATTTGGGCCAAGTCGTTAACCGCGTGAGCCTCCGGCTTCCTCGCTGGAAATGTAGCGAACGTCGTCACCGGCGGGAGGATGGGCCGTAATTGTCCCAGCACCGGACACCACAAGCCTAAAACCTCTCATTGCCTCACGCAGAAAGGCCCCAGGACAAAGTCAAGACCTCAGCGACCCCCAGCCCCAGGCCTCTCCCTCCCTAAGCGCCCTCCAGAGGTCATCCGGAGCGACAGGTGCATTTCCCACGAGCACGCAGCCAAGTGTGGCCGTGTGCTGTAAAACCCAGGCCTCCTGTCTTCTGCGGCTTTTAGCAACATCCACACTTGGGCCAGTGTCGTCACCGGCAACATGTCTCAAAATGCGTTAAGAAGGTACCCTTCGCCGGGCACTGCCCTAGACAGTCCTCATGCACCATGACGGTGGGTCCTCCCCGCAGCCCCTCACGTGCCGCCATCACTGTTCTTCCTATTCAGCAGATGCGGAAGCAGGCCCAGAGAGGCTGAGAGACCTCTCCAAGGTCACGCAGCAAGATGGACCCAGGTCTGTATCCCTGCAAAGCCTGTGCTCTCACCCCTACGCCACGCTGCCTCCCAGCCGGCTTCCTCTCGTGGCTGCTCGGATGGCTCGGCGCATCCGGCCACTCCAGCTGGAGGGGGGACCCCTGACAGGTGTGGGTGACCGCTGATGTGAGCTCTGCAGAGTTCCTCAGGATCTGCCCTCCCTCCCCTGCCTCTGCTCACCCCTCAGCCCCTCTGCCATTCACCTCGCCACCCCTGCTCCATTTTCCTGCCACTACACAGCCACTTGGCCCTGGTGTCTGCTCCTCCTCTCCCTAGGGCCTGTTTCCATGGGGAAGGCACCAAGGGGCCAACTCTGGCCAGAGAGATGGATGGAGGGGTTGCTGCTTCTGATCCCGTGTCGGCTGCACAGTGCGTCCTCGGTCCCTGGATGTGCAATCGTGGAGACGTGGCAGGGGGCTGCCTCCAGGGAGCTGGTGCTCCGGAGGGTGCTCTGGTCCCCACCGCCCAGGACAGACACTGGCCATCCACGGCGGCCCGACACTGCCCTCCAGCCGACGAGGTGCTGGGAGGGCCGGAGCGGGGGTGCCCGCCTGTTTTTCCAGCAAGAATGGGGCGAGGGGAAAGCGTGAGCCCCGGGTAGGAGAGGAGGAGGCCGAGGCGAGCCGCAGCAGGCAGGATAAAGGATAAACGTCGCCCGGCAATGTGGCTGCTCTCCCCGTGCGGGGCCGGCTGGGAGGGCCCTGAGCCCCAGGGCCCCCCCCAGAGCTGATGGTCATGGCCTCCGTGGGGTGATGGCGCGGACCGGCCCCCTGTGCATGGGCAACGCTCCCCACTCTGCCCGGAAGACGCCAAAGGACCAATGGCAGAGGCTGGGGTGGATTCTTGCCCGGCAACAGCCGCCAAACTCGGGGGCCGGAAGCCGCCCCTCCCACATCCTCTGGGTGGCCCGGCTTTGCAAATGCAGGAAACTGCCAGTTCGGGCTCCCGAGATCCGCGGGAAGAGCTGGATCGCTGCGTGGGGTGTGCGAGCGAGCGAGCGGCCGTGCGTGGCTGTGCTCCTGGGGAGCAGCACCCTGAGTCTGGCCGGGGGCTGCCCACTCACCGGGGGTGGGGTGGGGAGGAGCGGCCCCCGAGGGCCCCCCACCTGCAGGTACAGAGAATCAGGCTGCAGGAGCGTCACCGTCACCGTGTCTGCCCAGCCCGGTGACTCTACCTGCAGGAGCCCATCCGCTGGGATCTGCTCCAGACCCTGCCCCAGAAGACCCCTCCCCTTGGGGCAGGGCACTGGGCCGAGGGCCCCCAGGAAGGGGCCCGCCCTTGATTGTCCAGGATCAGAGCTGTGTTTTCCTGAAGCTTCCCCTCCCCACCCCCACCAAAGGAAGCCTTCTCCTCCTCCCCCCACCACCACCCACCAGAGGGCCCAAGGACACGGACAAAACTCTCCTCTGTCCCGGCTTTTTTGGTCCATGGAGACGAGAGAGCCCCAGAGTAAGGACCCAGCACCCCATGAAGGGGGAGTCCAGGCACAGAAGAGCCACAAAAAGCATTTTCCCCTTCACAGATAGATGTGGCGGACTTACTCTAGACCATGCGGTGGGGGCAGACCCCAAATGCCTACCTTCCAGAACCCAATCTACCCCTGAAGCAGCCAGCTAGATTCCAGCAAGTAAGGGGTTTAGAAACAGGAAAAGCCAGTTCCTTCCTTCACCCTGGGCCCACAGCACACGCCCATTCTGGAGACGCCCAGAGGACCACAGAGGACCACAGGGGAGCCCAGGCTAGGGAAGCTGGACAGGCCTGCACCCCACTGTCCCCCTAGCTAGAAGCTGGGATATAGCATCGCAAAGGCCTCGCAACCAAGCTGGGTCCAGCCACGGGCTCGCGGAGACGCCCACTGAAATGAGCACAGGGGCAGGAAATCCGCCTGCCCTGGCTCCTGCTTCTTGGGTGCCCGAGACGTCCACGGGGCGGCCCCAGCCATGCCCAGATGGGACAGGATGGCTCAGGTCCCCAGTAGTAGCCCCCACCATGGCTTCTCTTTCTGGACTCCATGGAGCCCCTCCCTGCATCCGCCTTTGCGGCCAGACCTGCCGAGTCCCCCATGCGTGGGTCAGGGCCCTCCCTGTCCTCTGGACATGACATGCAGGGGTCCCAGCCTCTCTGGGTGGTCCGCGGTGGGTTGAAGCTCTTGAAAATGGGAAGGGGCTTCCCTGTACATAGTTACAATGAGGGGTATTTAGCCTGGTAGCAGGTGTCACAAAGACAGGGAATGAGAGAGGGGGCAGTCACTGCACCCCCCCCCCCGCTCCAGCAGGTTCCCTCTCTCCCCTCCCCTTCCTCCCAGAGACACTTCGGTCAGTGGGGGTCTCAGGGAACATTCCTACCACTCACCCCCTGCCCTCACTCACAGGGCAGGGGGTGAGTGGTAGGGGTGTGCCCTCTGTGCCCAGACCTCTCAGATCCAGCATGCTGGGTTTATGGCCGACTGATCATTGAACCAGGGATTTTCAGAGTGGGCAGGTGTGGCCGAGTGTGGCCCAGACTGTAAGTAAATGGCCAGGGCTGGGGGAGAGCTCACACACAGGGTGGCCAAGCTGGCTCCGACCCTGAGATGGAAAGCATTCTGAAATGCGACCCTCTGCCAGCGTCTCCAAATGCAGGAGGAGAGGAGGCGGTGGCCGAGGGCCCCCCCTCCGGACCTCACTCACCTGCCATCAGCACCCCAGCCCCCTGTCCCCCCTCGCTGACCCCCCTCTCTGCTCCAGGATCCGAGGGACACATCGTGGTGGAGCCCTCCCCCACTCTCCCTGGAGCTCTCTGCCTCTCTGCCTCGCTGATTTAGAATGGTAATAGCACAAGCGGGGTCTTTCTCTCTCTTTTAGTCAAAATCAATGACAATGAAGAGTTATAAGGCGAGCCGTGGGGAGGAAGAAGAAAGCGCCTGGTGTCAAAATTGATGCAGGAGGCAGTTAGAGGAACCTATTAGGATTTCAGTTGCCTTAGGGTGTGCTGCTCAGCACAGAGCGGCGTGATATCGGCGAAACCCACTGGCAGGCAGGCAGCCTTCTTCCCCGGCGCACCTGTCATTAATGTGGAAGGCGGAACATCGCAGCTATTAGTCTAGGGGGGGGACCACATGGCGGAGATGTTTCAGTCACACTAGAGGGAGAGAAGAGCGCCATCGGGAGCCTAAAAATGCAGTCTCGGGGAGGGCAGAAAGGGGAGACCCGAGTTGGCCACTGGGGTGTTTCTGGGGGTCTTGGGGCCTCCAAGATGAAACAGTCAGTGTCACACACAGGGGCTGAACCTTGCAGGTAGAGGGGTGCCTGGTGGACGCAGCAAGGCTGGCCAGCTGCTGCCCATGGGGGACCCTTTGTTTCTCTCCTGTCATTCTCCCTGGCAGGAGACCAGCACCCTGGGACTCACCCTGCTCCTCCCTCCCTCTGAGCAGCACCGGCTCCCACGCTCCCCAACGGAGAGGAAGGCAACTGGGAATAAGGGGTTTACTGGGCCCCTGCTGCGTGCTGGGGAGAGACTGGGGTAGCTTGGGTCTCATGGTCTTGACCGTGATGACCCGGAGGGACACAGAAGATGTTTGCCTGGCAGAGCCGGCTGCTGAGGTGAGCGAACTCAGGGACCGAAGCCCCAGCACCGGCCTGGGCGGGCCGGGAGTGAGGTGGAAGGTCCCAAAGCAAGCGCTCAAAAACAGTCCCTTCCCCCGCAGCACCCACCACGCCCACATCCTTCAGGTAGCTTGTGGGAGCCCCTGCCAGACTCCTCCTCCATCAGGGTGCTGGGGGTGTGGCCCGTGAGGATGGCGGACAGGACAAGCTGGGTTCGCGACAACAGCGTGGCCAGCTCCGGCCAGGCGTGCCTGGGCCTGCCCCGCTGGATCTTCACACCCACCTCTTGTCTCCGTTTCACCTGTTCTAAGGAAGCTGCGGGACAGACAAGGTCGAGAATCTGCCCGGGATTCCCAGAGCTCGAAGCAAGGGGCAAAGCTAGAATTTGAACCTGGTGTCCTCGGATTTCGCTCTCCTCCTCCAAGACCACCCAGTCTGAGCCAAAATCTGTAGCTCAGCGGGACTCACCCCATCGCAGTCCAAATGGGGGCCCCCCTGGCCACCCTGCGGTCAGGCTGCCCCCCGCTCTGCCTCCGCAGATGTCTGCGGTCGCCCCAGTCCTTGCCCCTGGGGAAACGCAAGGAGAGCGCGGCAAAGGCGGGGATGGACTTGGTGTGGGATCGCGTGTGGCTAATATTCCCCGTTAAATAAATACATTTTGCTAATTGGATTACTCAAACAGTATAATATACTACTGGATTTCCAACATGATGCTAATAAATTGTGTGAAGAACTTAATCATGTTAGCATCCCGAAAGCTTGTAAGAGATGAAATTAGAAAATCAGGCAAAGTCGACATCAGGGGTTTGACCGAGGCGTTCAGACCCGTGAAGCTTCTGCACGCTTCCCGACGCCGGGCAGCCGTGTGCCCCAGGACCTGGGGGGTGGCGAGGGGTGGTGGGGAACGGGAGGGGGCATGGGCACTTGGCCAGGAAGTGAGAGTCATCAGCCGTGCCTGACACGCGTGCTTGCCGGTGAGGACCGCTCTCTTGCCTCTACCCCTCCCCGGGGTGCCCCTCTCCCCAGGCAGCCTGCTTCCCTGCAGGCACACGCCTGTTGACACATGCCTCCCCTGTGAGCTCACAGACAGAACCGTCGATCATGCTACCAGGGTCAGGGGCGCCCACCGTGGACCAGGCTTCCTGCCTTGTGTCCCGCCCCGCAAGCGACTTGTACGGTTTCTTTAAGACACTCACAGCGCTGACCTTCTGTGTACCCGGCGCTAGCTGGTGAAGACGCACGACGAGGTGGCAGCCGTCTTCAAGAACATCACAGCCAATGTGCACGGGATACATCCCAGGGGACAAAGCCCGTGTCCGGTTCAGAGGGCGCCTACCTCTTCCTTCTGGGCAGGGGAGTAGAGGTGAGAAGAGCAGAAACAACACGATGTAGGCACCAGGAGATAAAGTCCGGGCCAGAGACATGGCGGGGGGCGGGGGGGGGGGGGGTAACCTCAGCTCAGCAGGAAGGACACAGCAGGAGGTGTGGCCGAGGAAGCAGGTGGTGGAGGGTTATAGCCGGTCAGAGCCTTTGCAGGAGGCCAGGAGGCACCAGGAAGGACGCCGCTGTCCTCGCCAGGTGAGGGGGCAGGGCCGAGACAGGGGACCAGGTTCTAGACAGGGAATGAGGGACCAAAGGGGAAGGGGAAGGAGGAAAAATCCAGAGTGACTGTCGGGCTGTGAGGAGGCGTGGGCTGGGGGAGACCAGAGTGACGGGAGGGTTTGAGGCCACCTGAGATGAGGGGCCCTGGGGAGAAACACTCTCTCACCTCCCTTAACTCCATCATGTGGGGTGCGGCCTCCTGTCTATTTGGAGCTATGTGGCCAGCTCTCTGGGACACACGCACACACACACACTGCTCACACGCATGCTTGGCTCACGCACCTGCTTCTCAGGAACCAGAATAAGAAACCTGATGTCCTGAGCCGACTGGCCACCCTGTCTCGGCCCAGGGAACAGAAGCCCTGGCGGGAAGGCAGCCTGAGGAGTCCCGGCCGCAGCCCTAGCCTCGCGTCCCGAGGCTGCACTTTCAAACCTCCCTCCCGACAGGCCCAAATCCGTTCGCCTCTGCACCAGCTGGCCCTCGGTGCCCAGTGGGAGTGGGGACAACCGAGCATCTTCTTGCCCCATTCGAGCCCTGGGACGCCACGCCTGGGACCTCGTTGTGCTCTTCCGCCCCTCTGCTGGGCAGCTTGGGGCTGTTCCTGCCCACGTGGTCCCGGCAGCAGGCTGGTGGGCTTCGCCTCCAGACACTCAGGGGGCACGGTCTCGCTCCGGGCTCCAGGCTGGAAGACGGAGGTCGTGGGGAGCCACTCATGTAATTGACCTGCAACGTGAAGTTGAACTTGGAGTGTTCCTGCATCCTTCATGTCCTTTGTGGTCTTCTACCATCTTCGTTCCCTGGAGAAAGGGCAAGAGAGGGCTGGTGGTCCTTCCGGAGGGAAGCTTGGGGCTCCCGGTAGTGCCCTTCCCAGCACCTAAGGCAAGGCTCTCGGGTATACGTTGAATGAACGCACAAAACAAGCAGTCTCCGGCCTCCCCCTCTGCTCCTGGCTAGCAGGAGTGCCCAGCACGCTCTCGTTTATAAGCATGTCCAGCTCCAACCCCATGTTCGTGCTGTGCAGCACTGTGGTGCTTGTCCGGTCTAGAACGAGGACAAGGAAAACCCTCGTTTCTTTACACTTCTTCAAGCTGGCGTCTCTCCTTTGAACTAGACATTCGTGACGGGACCTTCTGATCACATCTTTATGGAGTGGGAGACGCTGAGGGGACCATAAAGCCATTCGAATGCCACCCTTGTCCCACATGCAGTCCCGTCACAGAGGCGCAGGTGGGCCTGGGGGGCGAGAGGGAGGAGCTGGCCGACTCGGCGGGGTCTCTGTGTCTCTCAGCGAGGCCAGAAGGAATCCAGAGGTAAGCAAGAGAGGTCTCCGGGCAGTGATGTTATTTGCTGCAACCCGGAGGTAAGATAATAACATGAGTAATTTAAGCCCCAGGCTCCAGGTTGGAATCTACAAGCAATAAGAAAGGAAGGGGAGGGGAGGGGAGGGAGGGGACAGGGAGGCAGGGGTGTCTGGGCAATGAGACAAGGAGAGAAGAGTGTCCGGCAAAGGCAGCGCCGTGTGTAAAGCTCAGAGAAACGCAGAGTGAGCAGAGTAAGGAACCGGGAGCCCGAAGGAAGTGAAAAGCCCACAGAGGCAGCTTGCAGGGGTGAAGGCAGCCACTCCCCTGAGCCAGCTTCTACTTGGGCACCAGATCTGGTTTTTATATTGTCGGTAATTTGGGCGACTGGTTGCTAGATGGAGCCTTGTAAAAGAAATCCAATGATAGAAACTCACAATTAGAGAAATTTGGTCCAACAGGATGATCCGAAAAACTCGAAACTCCCCACTGACTAATTATTTCGCTACATTTGACTAGTAGCTGCACTCTTGAGATAATTTGTATTTCTTGCCTCTGGATGCTGGAAACATTCTATAATGGTGACCACCACACCTTTCTTCCCAGCTCGCTGCTCCATGAGCTCATGCTGTTTGTCTGAAATTGGCTGCGCTATGAGGATTTACACCATGGAAATTGGCAAACTCTACAAATCACGGCTTGATTTATGGGGTGTTGCTGATTGTCTAGACTCAAGAAAGCAGTAGAGAGAACATTAATCATACAGGTTCGGCTTTCAACGGGCTTATTGCCATGACACTGTGAAGGTCACAGAACGATTGTCAAATTAGGGTTGGTGAATCACAGCACAGGTCGACTACAGATACAAGAGCTCGGTGGAGATTGGCAAAGGCATTCTGAGTACCCGTTGGCTACAGGGAATTCGCAATAAGGACTAATGTATACTTCATTATTATTAGTTAGTTGGTGCCCCACACCCTTTATGTTGGTAAAACCTATAATAAACACACACGTGCACACTCGTTTGTTTTTCCACGAGCGGCTGGTCCCACATTTATCAGCACAGCAGAGTCCTTGGGCGACATCAGGTGTAGCGGCTTCCTGGTGGGTGAAGGGACTGGGAGCACAGAGGGAGTACTAATCACATTAGGTTTTCGGACACTGGTTTGACGGGGAGGACAGACAGGTGGCCACCTGTAGGGGGGCAGGGACAGCAGGGAGAAGGCTCTGACAGATGCCCCATGCCGCGTGTGTGTGGCAGTGGTGGCCAGGAGGACACAGTGCGCAAGAAGGCCGTGGTCCAGCCGGGATCGCAGCCCGCTGCTGGCTCTCACAGCCAAGGTGAAGTCCTCAGCTACCACCCTGGGCTCCTTAACACAAGTCTCTCAGGAGCATGAGCCATCCTCTGGGGATGTCGGCTAACCCAGGAGGGGCTGAGAGGGAGGTGGCCTTCTTTTTCAGTGTTACCCACAGCTCCGGGCGCAGGGTCCTCTGTGGCCTGGGGTTCCGACCAGTGCGGGGGACCAGGTGTCAGGTCATCCGCCTGTCACTCAATCCCCCTTACAGGCCCAGGAAACCCCCTCTGGCCTTCTGTGAGGCCCCAGCATGAGGCTGGGTGGCTGCGGCTGGAGATGTGCGCCCTCCTCCCGACGCAGCACCCCGGTGCCCCCGGGGCCATCCCAGGGACTCAAAGCCAGGGATGTTCAGAAGAATCTTCTCCGCTGGGCAGCCTGCCACAGGCTGCGGGGCCGCGCGTGCCCTGTCCTTGGCCCCCGCGCGGACCCGGCTGCGCTCCTTCATCCACTCCCACGGGGCCCCCGCGCCCCGGGCCCTCTGGCACGAGAGACAGATCGCTGCTCCGCGGGAATCCTGCTCTACAAGGTTCCGCGTGTTTGCCCGAGAAATACGGATAACGCTCTTACCGTGTACGACCTTTAGTCTGCGCGGAACACTGCCCGTGACAAAAATGCCATCTTCTAAATGGTTTTCACGCCGGGGTATCCAGCCATTAATCGTGGTGCCTGCAGGGCCCGTGGCGCTGCCTGGGAAATCCGCGCGCCCGCATGGCACCCCGAGGGCGGCCCCTGCTCCATTATTCTGGGCACTGCTCAGGGTTCCTGGGCCTGCCCTCCGCTCCCCGAGGGCCTGGCCCGGAGCCCGCCTCTCCTGGCAGCCCCCACACGGCCCTGGTATGGAGGTCTCTTTGCCGCCCCCCACCCGGAGTCAATGCCCCTGCCGGGGTCTCTATGTTTAGTCTCCACCATGTCCGCGCTGCCGCCTGGTCCTCCCTCTCCTGCTGGAAGTGGGGGCCGGCTCCTGCTGCCTCCTGCCTGCCTAATTGGAGGACAGGCAAGCGACAGAATTCGGGACATTCACCCTTCCCCCCCACCCAAGACATCCTCTGATGTCAGCCGGGAACATTTGCACCGTCCAGTTAGGTCGCCACCAGCCCCATGTGGCCCATGAACACTCGGAACTAAACCGCTCCAAACGAGCCGGCCGTGATGGGAGAGGCAGGCCCATTTCGAAAGCTCGGTGCCAAAAGCAAAAAAAAGGGGAAATCTCTTATCAGCGAGTTTTATGCTGATGACATGTTGAAATGACAATGTGCAGGGCGCCCTGGGTTAAATAAAATGTATTATTGAATTTCATCTCGCCTCTTTCTTTTCCCTTATTGAATGTGGCTCCTGGAACGTTCAAAATTCCAGATGTGGCTTGGGTTATGCTTCCGTGAGGCTAGACGCACGGTCCAGGCAGAGACCAGGCCTGGGCGTGGCGAAGACAGAAGGGGAGCAGAAGAGGAAGGCCGGGTCCCTGCACAGGGACTGGGCGCTCCCAACCTCGTGGTCGGGGGGCGTCCTGCACACACAAACGTCTGTGCCAGCCAGCACCTTTGGGGGTTGTCAGTGTTTAGCAAGCCTGGTGCTCAGACGAGGCTGCGGAGACACACACTCCACTTTACAAGTAGGTATTCAGTGATGACCTTGGGGATAGACAGGTACAGGGAGCCAGGGCCCCCCAAGTCCCCCTTTGGAAGGGAATGAGGATGACCTCAGCAGGGAGCAGACCGTGGGGGTCCACCCCGAACAATCAGCAGTGCCCCCCCCGGGTGATGTTCAGATCTCCCCTGCCCGACACACCCTGGCCCACACATCTGCTCCGAGCCACTTCTGAAAATGACCAGGTGATACGCATCAAGGAGAGATAAGGCTGAGCCAAGGAACTTCCCGATACCTCCTGGATTTTTCCCAGGCCCCCTACGACTAGAACCCAATTTCCACCGTGTCCGGAAAAGCACCTGGGTACCTGCCCTGTGACCGTGGGGACGTTTCTCCATCCACGTCGTCCTGGGTCTGACTGGTGCACAAATGAAGAATAAACACGTTCTAGGATCCGGGGGTGGGGGTCAGAGCGTGCGGGTGCCCAGAGAGCAGCCTGCGGGCTAACATCCCCTCCCGCTGAGGGATTTGCCTGGGAGACTTTTTGGAGCATCCCTGCTTGCTGGACTCGGCTGGAGGCTGAGGATACAAAGATGGATATGCCACTCGCCCGTAGGCATGTTAACCCGTTGTTCCAAATACATGGGTGAGGGACAGGAGGCCCACGAGCTACCTGGGGGCCTTGAGCCCAACCTGAGGATTTGGAAATGTACGTGGAGGAGAGGGAGGAGCTGATGCCTCAGCCGTTTGAAAGGATGAATTCCAGGTGCCCAGGAAAGTAGAGGCGGGGAGGACATTGTGGCCCGGGGCGTTATAGACGCAAGTCTCTGAGGCTTGTGGCAAAGTTAAAGGTGGGAGGAATGTGGCCAGGGATGGGGGCAGGGTTTGCTGAGCCGTTTGGTCTCAGTGCCCTTTAAAGGTCAAGGCAGGGAGTGGCAGGAGACAACGCTGGATGGTTGAAGGGAGTGGGACGGAAGAGCCTTGAATGCCACACCCAAACATCTCCCTTTTCCCTGGAGACAATGGGGCCCCCGCTGAAGGGCTCTGAGCTGAGGCAGATGAGGTCAGATTCAGATTTTCCATCAAGTGTTCTGACAACTAGGGCTTGGAGTTGAATTAGCACGAAAGAGGCAAAGTTTGGTGCCTGAACTTGAACAATGGAAAAGAGGCAGAGATCCAAGAAATATGTAAAAGATGTCATGGGTCAGGCTCGATGTCAGAGTCAATGTGGGGGTCAAGGGAGACCACCTCAGGGGCACGGTGTGTCCCCCAGACATTGGCTGTGATCGCCAGATAAGAGAAAATCCTAGGCGAGTCTCCAACAAATCCTGGAAGCAGAGACAAGATCCGCCAATGACCCGCCCCGGGCCCGCGCAGCCTTGCAGCCGCCCACCAGCCTCCTGCTCACCTCTCCCCGCCGGGACGGCCCAAGATACAGGGGTGACTGCCAGCAGCAGGTCGAATGCAGCTAAGCAGCTAAATCAAGACCTGACTGTAAGGATGATTACGTTGAAGCATCTCATCGATTTCATGCGAGCGGTGGGGCCGCCAGATAGCGTTTCCCAAAACTCACAGTGTGCCCGGCCCCAAGACAGCCCCCTGCGACGTCTGGCTGGGTCTAATTTAGGTATGTAAATTTAATGGTTCAGTAAGTAAAATTGCCTTTATTGTTTGGAATACTTGTGCAATAATTTATGGGCTCTGCTGGTTCATTCGATGGGTCTCTATGATGGAGTAGGTGATGGCCGCGGAGTGGCTATTTATATAAAGAACTCAGGAAAAGCGTGCAGAAAAATTCAGCCCCGCCCTCCTGACCAGCCTACGAGAGCGGACCGGTCGGTGGCTAGCTGCAAACAGCCAGGGAGGCCACAGCCCCAGACCCTCGGGAGGGTCAGCGGGAAGGAGCTGGATGCCTGGGTTTGAAGATGCCTTCAGGGGCGCCTGGGTGGCTCGGTCGGTGAAGCCTCTGCCTTCAGCTCGGTCATGATCCCAGGGATGGAGCCCTGACGCAGGCTTCCCGCTCAGTGGGAAGTCTGCTTCTCCCTCTGCCTCTGCCCCTGCTCGTGCTCTGTTTCACTTTCTCTCTCTCTCAAATAAATTAAAAAATAATAATAATAAAGGATGCATTCAGTACACCCAGCACACAGAAGTTAGGGAGAACTGGGAGCACTCTGAACGGGCAGGAGTCTAGGCATTTTAAAGTCCCCCCACCACCTGCTGTCGGACCCAGCCCCGCATGCTGGCCTTCCTCCTCTCCCAACACGCACTGCTCCCCTCGCCTGCGGGGCAGCGGGTAACGGTGGGCAGTGGGGGAGGCAGTGCAGAGACACGACCCGCAGATGAGCAGAGCGGGGCCCTGCCCTGGGGCAGAGGTGGGTCCAGAACCCCAGGAGGAGGGTCCACGGGGTTCCGGTTTCTGGACCTCACAGTGGAAGGTGCCGATGTGTGGCGATGAGAAGACAGGTCTAGGGGGCAGGGGCCCCACGTTTTTCCGCGTTCAAGGATTTAGGACGCGGGAAGCCCACACAGGTAGGACCTTGATCCTCCTTCTGTTTGCCCAAGTTAACTGCGGAGTACGCCTGAGCACGTGCCAGCCAATGGCAAAGAGAGGACGACCAGAGGACGGCCGGCCGGCCAGCTTGGGCCACCCGTCCATCTCTTAGTTGTCCCTTTCCTAGCCCTCTTTCCACCTGCCCCGTCCTCTTGGAGAAGCCCCCCCCAAAAGAGCCAGTATCAAACCCTTGGTCTGCAGAGAACCACTTCTCACTCTGAAGGAAGGGTAGAGAGTGAGTAAGGGGGGGCTGAGAACACGCCCCCCCCCCCGCCCTCACTCAGCTCCAGCAGGCAGCCGCCCTCTCCGGAGCTGACCGCCCCCTCCTCTTCCAGAAGCTGGTGCCCTCCCTCAGCGGGTTTCAGCGCACCCCTCCCCCATGAGTGTCCCCATCAGGGTGGGGATAGAGCAACACGGCCACGTCTCGATTTTCCAAGTCTGGTGATCCACTTTGGGGATTCTCTAAAGCCCATGGTTGCTTCTAGACCAGGGTGATCGCACCCAATGACCCGCCCGCCACCCCCCCCCCCCAAGGGGAGACACTCCAAGGGGGAGTCTACTCCTCTGCGACTCAGCCGGGAAGAAACGCCTTTTGGAGAGGAACTCAGATGTCTGTGAAAACTGGGTGCTGCCGCCGCGAGATAAGCTCCTGCCATTCTGTACCACGCACCTTGCTGGTCCGTTAATAGGATAAGGACTCTGCTGAAATTAAGCTGCCGCCATATTCGTTTCCGGTTCACTTCTCCCCGTGGGGAGACGCCCCCCCAAAGCAGACTGATAATTACAGACCGCTCCTACCCCCATTAACAGTGACGGGGACTGCGGATGCCCATCGAGGGCTCGCCACGCGCCCCGCACTGAGTCAGCTCAGGAGATGGAAATTCGTGGAGACAGAAAGACAGAACCCGCAGGCTGTGGCAGGGTCCCCAGGGAGGGGGCTCTGAGGCCAGGATCGGAATGCAAGTCATTTACTCAAGAGGGGAGCCCAGGAAGCACCCACGGGGAGTGGGGAGGGGATGTGCAGACCGGAGGCAGGTGAATCAGGCACCTCGTTCCTACAGTTATCGCTGACGGCAAGCGGAGCTCCAGCCCAGCAGCAAATTCTGGGAGCCGGAGTGACTGGACCAGGAGGCTGCAAGGTTATCCACCAACTCCCTGGCACCTTTGGTAGGGGGCTGCTCCCCGGGGCATAACTGATGGGCACTTCTAGCTTGCACCTCTTCCTAGAGGGACCCCAACTTGGGCAGGCGGCCCCAATGCATGAGCAGACAGAAGTCAATGTCATGGGGCTCTGGGTGGGCACCAACAGGGTCTGCCACGCCATTTTGAGAGGAAATAACTTGCCAAGGCCACACACCTAATAGCAGATAGAGGCTCTTCTCCGAAGCTCAACCATCCCCCAGCCCCACCAGGTTGACCCCGCCGAAGGATCCCCCGTCCGCAATGCCCCCTGTGGGTTTCCCATGACACCCAGCTCCCAGGTCAGGGGACACAGAGGCTCTCCTGCGAACGCTCCCCTGCTCCGTTGCAGAACACCACAGAATGATGCCACAGCACCAAGGTCAAAGGCCAAGGCCAAGGCAAGAACTCGACCTTGAAAACACTTTTTTTCCCCATTGACATGAAGAAGGCCGACTGAAAAAAAATGTCAGCTGACGAGCATGGGAGAGGAGGGGAGAACCGGAAGCTCCTGCCTGCTGCCGGGGAAGCGCGGGGGGCGCAGCCATCAGCAAAACCAATCTGGTGGCTCTCGGTGAGCTAACCACCGAACCACCGAATGACCCAGCAATTCCACTCCTAGAAACAGATCCTCGAAGAATCGAAAACGGGTGTTCAAAAAAATCTTGAATACAGACGTTCACAGCAGTACAGCCCAAGATGGAAATGACCCAAAGGTCCGACCTTGAAAGCGTAGATAAGCAGAGCGTGGTGAATCCACACGCCGGGGTGTTATTTCTTCACCCCGGGGAAGAACGGAGTTCGGGTTCGCGCCGCTGCATGGATGGACCTTGGCTCCGTGATGGGAAGTAAGAAGCCAAACACCAAAGGCCACGTGTTGTATGATCCTACATGCATGATGGGTGCAGACCGGGAAATCTGCAGAGACAGAAAGTACATGAGCGGTCACCGGGACCAGAACGAGAAGGAATGCGGCATATCTGCTTCTTGCGGGGTTTCCTCTCGAGAGGATGAAAACGTTTTCAAGCAGGTGATGGTGATGGCCGTACCACATCATGAGTGTTCTAAAATACCACTGAATCCTATTTAAAATCGTTAAAATGGTAATTTTGTGTAATGTATTTTACCACAGTAAAAAAAAAAAAAAAATTAGCCACCCACCCCAAAAGGAGGAAGAAGCGGTAAAGAAATTAGAAGCATCCATTGCACATAATTCATAAAGGTACTTGCAAAGCATGTGAGAAGTCACGATTCCTTTTCAGTGCAGCACGGAGCCCAGGGACAAACCCAAACCAATAATAATAAAATAATAAGACTTAACAGCTATGGGAATAAAATCATCTCTTCAACTCACATGTGGATAATCGAGAGTTAACTCTTAATAAAATAATAAAACGCAGGAGCAGTGGGAATAAAAATGACATCCTGAGCCGTCTCCCGGAGACCACATTCCTAAAATAATGACTCCCCTTTTCATCTCCTTCATTTTATTGTGCAAGATGTAATATGGCCGGGCCGGGCCGTTCCTCAACTTCCAGCGGAAGGGAATTGTCAGTCAAGATGAAAAATGTCATAATTTAAGTCTGTCCCAGCCTGACGGAGAGGGTCCATATGGTCTTTAAGTGAGGCGCGTGCGGGGGGCGCGTGGAGCTATGATTGACACGGTCACGGGCAGATCTGCTTCCTCCTCGACCTTCAGGGACACGTGGACGGTCGCCTGGATGTGTCCCTGCAAGCCCTGGAAACGGCAGGAAAAAAGGAGCATGGAGACGCCCAGCAGAGCCCGGGAGGAGATCGGCGATGGAAGAGCCCAGAAAATAACGGGTTTCCCCTTTTTCTCCCCTGCTGCTGCCTGAAGCCGGACTCTTCAGAGCAAATCATGCAGTCTGCAAGTCTGGGGGTGTGGGGGGTGTCAGTCACATCTGGTTGTGTTATTGTAGTGTTGCTGTGTTGTTTTCTCTTCTGTTGGGAAGTTTTGTTGGGGAGGAGGCTTGCAAGAGACCGGGCACTAAAGGGTGGCGTGTAGTCCAGCTTGCCCTCCCTTGCACCCGTGCTCAACCAGAGCTCAAGGACGCACGGTACCCCTTGGGCCACAAGGCGATGTCCTTTTAGTCAGACGCACCCCAGGTGAGAGGCATCCTTGAAGCAGGATGTCCCCAGTGTCTCTGGGGTCCAGCCTCCTTGGAGACTCCCCCAGAAAACCCAGCACAAGACGGGGAGACTCTCCTCAGCCCCTTCCTAGATCCCCTGTGTGGGGCTTCAGCTTCTCAGAATGAACAGAAACCAGTCCTGGTTCCTCCTTCTTTGGAGCCTGCCACCCCCCCTCCACCCCCTGTTGTGTTTTTAAATGACCCCATCTGAACAGCAACGCAAGCACGCAGCCGGGGCAGCAGCCCGTCTCGTCCCCACTCTCTCTGGGTCCGCTGGCCCCGGGGGTGCAGGGGGGCGGCGGAGTTTCTCCTGGGGGGTCGGAATATTGGGGAGGCTCCAGGAATTTCTGAGGACGGCAGCAGGAGCTTGCAGACCGCGCATGCCCGCCACCCACACACACTCACACGCGCGCTGGCGCACACACACTCTCGCGCGCCCTCCCTCCTCTCGGGAGCCCCCACACACCTCATTGGCATCCAGTCCCATTAACGGATGGCTTCTCCCACCCTAATATTCTAGGCTGTACGGCAAACCTCCTCCTTTTGTTTCCACTTGCCGCCGTCCTTCCGAGAGGGGCCTGTTTTGATTAATAAGAACGCTCCGCCTGAGCCGCTCTCCCAGCCGTTCTAAAGGGCAGCTCCTCTTTCCGGCAGAGGCATTGATCCGCTGATGGAAGGCGAGCCCGGGGATCAATACGGAGGGCAGGAGGAACGGATTCCAGGGTCTTTGGACGGCCAAGATTTGATATCTTTCTTCTCCTCTGAACCTCCCTGCTCTCCTGAGCTTCAAACAGGCGGCAGGAGGGCATTCTAGGATGCCCTGTGCCCTGTGCCCAAAGCCACCAAGTCACCTCTAAACAATGTGATAGTCAGCTGGGCAGGGCAGGGCAGGGAGGGCAGGGAGGGCAGGGAGGGCAGCCTCCAGTTCCATCCGTCCTGCTCAGGCTGTTGGGCGGCCGCCCCCTCCTCTCCACCTCTCCGGGCCCCTGCTCTGGGCTGGGGGGCAGCCCCTCACTTCAGAAGCCAGCCGCTCTGCCCACGAGCTGGCCTGGGCCAGGGCACCCACCGGGGGTGGCGGCAGGGTGAGCCCCGAGGTCCCCTCTGGCCCTCCCTCCCCTCCCCCTCCCCTCCTCCCCTCCCCCCCTCCCCCCTACCCCTTCTTTCCTCTCTCCAGATCTGCTGTAACTGACATTTTCCATCTGACAGGTTCTGTTTTCCCTGCCTCCGGTTGCCAGGGAAACAAGCCGAGAGGACCGCAGCCAGGGAGCCGTTAGCTGCCTTTTTAAGGGGCCCTGGACATAAACAGCGCTTTCCATAATAGGAGCTGGGCACAGAGGTTTTAAAAAAAACAAAACAATGCAGAAGAGGAAGCTCAAGTGGGGAGGGGGTGAGTCAGAGGAAGAGCCCCCCGGCCCCGGCCCCGGCCCAGGGTTAATGGGAGAGTGAAGGACGCAAGACAGACCTCGGACAGCCTTACGCTCCTCTGGACAAAACCAGCAACCCTTCTGGAAGGTCTGATCCTCCCCTTGACGTGCAGAGAAGCAGACACCTGGCCCCCAGCCCTGACGGCTTCTCTGAGACTAAGAACAGACTTGGGACTATGGCTCCATTGAGCTGCAGGGGGCGGGAGGGGGGCTATTAAGATCAGAACCCTCGAGGTTGAAATGATGCTCTTCCTTAAGTGATGGGGCTATGCAGAGCTGTCTTTGGAGAAAGGTAAGGGGCTTTTGTTTCTCAGAGCACACTTACCCCCCCGGGTACCGCAGAGTGAGGAGAAGGGCAGGATTTGGGGAGAAAGTGACTGAAGTACAAGTGGCAGAGGAGGGTGCCCCCTCTTTCAGGAAGCCAGCTGGGATTGGGTAGACAGAGACCTCTGCCATTCATCCATGAATCTTCTCGAAGCAGCCACTTCCACACCCCTCTTGTTTGCACACACACGTGCACGTGTGCACATGCATGAGCCTAAGCACACAGGTTCTTGCAAGTGGGTCTAAGTGAACCAGCCCTCGGCAAGCTCGGGAGCAGACCCTTTATTTGCTGGCCCTCAAAGGCAGTGTCGTGTGTTTCCCTTTCCTTCCTCTTTCCCCTCCACCCTCACTGGGACCCCAGCAGAGGAGAGGGGCAGACATCCGCCATCTCCAACCGCCTGTGCCCGTCTCGACCCAGAAGTCTCCGTCTCAGACACGGTCCCAGGAAACCAAGTACTGGTGCGCCCATAAACTACATTTCCTACGCGAACGAGTAACCGTGACTATTTATTCTGTGTTCGTCGCTACTTGTTTCCATGGCATGAAACAGATGTGTCATTAAACATTGTGATATACTATGTTTAATGATTTTAAATACCCCCACCTCTCTGGGTTTCAGGTCTGTACCTTTCCACCTGGCTGCCCCCTAGTCCTTCAAACTCCGGAGATTCAGAGCAGAACTCCCTGTCCCCGGGGCGCCTGGGTGGCTCAGTCGGTGAAGCGTCTGCCTTTGACTTGGGTTGTGATCCCGGGGTCGTGGGATCGAGCCCCGCGTCGGGCTCCCTGCTGTGCAGGAAGCCTGATTCTCCCTCTCCCTCAGCTCCTGCTTGTGTTCCCTCTCTGTCTCTCTCTCTCTGTCAAATGAATAAATAAAATATTTTTTTAAAAGGAAGGATGGAAGGAAGGGAGAGAGAAAGGGAGGAAGACAACAGCTTTGGCTCCTTTCCCCGAAGTCACAACCCTGGGGTGACCCACACTCCTCTCTCACCCTTGGCCAGCACACCGGTCAACGTTGGAGTCTGCCTCTTGAGCATTCCTGCCCCCTCCCGCCTCCACCCCTCCTGTGTCTGAGTTATTTCCCCCGACTTATGACGACTGTCCCAGTTGGCGCCCGCCCCACCACCACGCCTCCATTCTCCCCGTCCCGTGGGCTGCTGCCAGCAATGGGCTCTCTCCTTACACAACCCTGTCCCCTGCCCGGGCCCCCAGCGATCTCCACTAGAGAGCCCCTGATGCAAACTCCTTCGCCTGACCTTGACTCAGCTTTCCGGATCCTTCTCCTACCTGCCCCCTGTCCGCTCACCCTTTCCCGCCTCAGCCTGGACGTTTCCTTGTCCCAGCTCAGCTTAACACCGCCCACCCGTGAGATGCCACCTCCAGGTGGAGCCTCTCCGGCCCTCGCTGGTCAGATTGCCCCTCCCCCACTCCAGGTTACCCTCCCCTCTTCTGGTGGGTACCTCCCCGAGGTCTGGTCCAGGTCTGTCGCAGGGCTGAGGACAGTTTGCGGGCTGAGAATGGCCCACACCCAGCCCAGCCCACTGTGTACAGCAGGCGCTCACACACGTCGTCTCTCTGTCCCCATGGGGGCCACCAGGAGGGCAAAGACGCGCGTCCTCAAGAAGCCCCGTGGTCATATCTGGGGCAGCTCCTGCCCCTGGGGAGCCCATCCAGGTGCAGGATGACGTCCTCTTGGGATGGAGGAGTGTTGGGTTGGGGGGCCAGCCTCCTCGGAACGGGTTGGCTGCATGCTGGCCCCCCAGAATGTCAGAAACAGGATTCACTTTCTTTAATAACAAGTAGAAAGAGGAAAAGAGCCCGTGGTCCACCATCCCACAGCCCAGACACCCCTTTCTGATATTGCTTTTAAAGTAATAATTTTCTTTAAAAAAGCCAGTTCGTGGCACCTATCAAGGGATGGCCGGTTTCCTGAAGTCGGGGGAAGGGGCCGGGAATGCTCGGGTCATGGCCCAGAAGCCGGCAAGTGGCCGAAGCGTGCCACAAGAGGGGTCGCTGGACGGATGGAAGCAGCTGGGGTCCTGGCCAAAGGAGGAGTGTCCCCAGAACCCAGGCTGGAGGGGGCGTAGAGGGAGACAGGCAGCCGGCGGGAAGATCAGGGTGCTCGAGGGTCTGCCAGGGAGCCAGGGAGAAGCTAACTCCACGGCCTCTCACTTGATTAGATAGAAGCCAGCTGAGAACAGGCAAGCGGGCGAGCAGGAGAGGTTGGGTGCCGCAGAGAGGCAGGGAGGGGAGGGGCCCAGGAGGAGACCCTTGAGTTGGGCAGAGGGCTCAGGAGGGCATTGACTTTCTCAAGAACGTACTCAAGGTTGTTATGCTATAGATACACTTTTTTTTTTTTTTTTTTTTTAATGCGGGCAATAGCAAGAGAACCATTGTGCAATCAGGTTCAGGAGACCGAGAGGCCTGGCCCAGGTCCGGGACGGCTGTGCTGACGCGGAGACGCACGCCAGACAGAGGCCAGTGGCTTTGTCGACCACCGGGGTGACGGCTGGCGGGATGCCAGGGAAGGTGGCCTAGGACAGCCTGGAGTCCTTACTCCGCACCCACCTTGACCATGGTGTGGATTGGGCTGGAGGAAGCCAGCTGGGATGACCGGCCCTTGGCTCTTGCCTCATCATCTCGTGAGGTTAGGTCCAAGGTCAGGCCCGGCCGGGCGTCAGGCAAGCGGGACGTCTCCTGCAACGCGTGATGCTGTTGGGTGACAGAGTGAATAGACTCTCACTTGGTGGCTTTGGGGTAACCGGGAGGGTCTCCGGGATCACCGCCAGCCCCCTCCTGGTGGTCTGCTCCTTGGGGAGAGGCTGCGGGGCTCCGGCTCGGGTCTGGAGCACACTCCGGGCCCAGATGCTGCTGCCGCCTGTGACAGGCATCTCAGCTCAAAGCCGCGTGTGTGGTGGGGCCCCGAGGTCATCCACGGGCTTCCCGAGAGTATGAGGCATCCAGAAGGGGTGAATCACCCCAAACCGATGACCCGGGGCATACAAGGGCCCAACATCTCCGCACGGCTCCAGCCCCTGGAGCAAAGCGAGCTGATCTGCTGTGAGTGACAAGCTTGTCCCAGGAAGCCGGCCCCGTCCAGGGTCCAGGAGACAAGTCCCCGGGGACAGAATAACCAGGCACTCACCTGCATCCCCTTCCTTAATTTACGAGAGAGCCTTCCCGCCTTTTGGTTGACTCTGTCCTCTCGGCAAGCCTGTACCGCCTGGCTTCACCCTTCCTTGATGGGGTCATGCTCCGTCCATCCACGACATTGTCAAATGACACTGCAGGAAACTGAGGCCCCGAAATGTTAGAGCAACCGTCCAAGGGGCCACAGTCAGGGCAGACCCGTAAAGGGTACTTTGTAACTTCTACGTTGGGACTCTTTCTGGACAAGACTGCCTCCCGGAAGGGTCCTTAAGGATGGTCGTGGCAAAAAACAAAACCAAAAACCCACAGACACTGAAGCGGAGTCGCCCATTCATGCTTGATACGTGGTGTGTGTGATAAGATTGGAGGGTATCAGAAACCGACTGAAGACGATCTTGGAAGCCAGGGTCAGAAGTTGCAGCTTTTCCCAAGAGCGGTAGGGACTCAGCATCTCTCCAGCACGGGGTGGTCACGAGGGAGAAGCTTGTCCTTGGAGTGGGCGGGACTCCCAGGAGGGCACGCGGCTTGCCTGGGGGCGGAGGACTCCATGGGAAAAGAACCCACGCGCTTTGACCTCTGCAGGTGGTAGAGGTGAGCCCTGAGCCCGGCCTGCGTCCACAGCGCCCCCGGCTCCAGGCCGTGAGAGCGGCCCATCTGGGCAGGCAGCTCTGCTTTGCTGTCCCGGGGAAGTCCTAGGGAAGATCTAGCCCCGGGTGCCTCCGACCCACCGTGTCTCCATCTCTGGGGCGCCTCCCTCTGCCGGATGTCTTCATCTGTCGGGTACTCTGTCCCTGGTGTGCCTCCGTCCGGGGGCAGCCCGCGTCCCCGGAACACACCAGACCATCTTTCCCTTTTCTTCCCTGGATGGAGGAACAACCCTATATGCTGGGTCCAGCCTTGCATGTAGGATCCAGATTAATTGCCTTTGTTACGTTCATGGTGCAAGTGTCCCCTCCAATTCTTTTTCATGCAGCAGATTCCTATGTGTTGCTAAAAATACAAACCTGTGACTCACAGCTTCTGAAGGCAGAAAGGAGAGAGAAGGCTGCATGGCCTTTGTGGCTTTCTGGAGTCGGGCCAGGGGACCAGCGCCGGCGGAGGGCCTGAGAGCAAGCCCAGAGCTTGCACCCAGCGGCACAAGGGCAGAGAGAGAAGGGTCCAGACGGGACTGAGGGGTCCAGATGGGACCCGGGGCTCTGAGCCGGAGGTTGCGTCTTCGGGACGTGACACCACCATTGCTGCTGGCTCGATCCAGAGCCCCAGCCTGAGCCCAGATGAGCAGCACCGACCCGTTCCCAGCCCTCCTCTCCCGAAGCCCCGGTGGTCCTCCAGCCCAGCAGCCCACCCGGGAGTGCCCCGGGGATGCCCCATGCCACCCTCCATGCTCTGTGAGGCTGGCCGGCCTCGCTGGCGTCCAGGACAGACCCTGGGCCAAGAAGCAGTCTCTTGAAGGAATGGGACTGGAATCGGAGACCAGTCAGACGGGGGCATTGGCAGATGGCCCCGAGGCTGACGTGGGATGAAGGAAGCACGAGCGCGTGAGACCGCCCACCCAGAGCCTGGCCAGAGAGAGGCTCGGAGCGTGTCGTCGCGGATTACCACGCACTGTTCGTGGCCGTGGCCGTGCCCCTGCTGTGCTCTCCCACGCGTGGGACCGCGCTCACCCCATCCCAGCCCCACTTCTGGGTCTTTGGCCTCCCTCCTTCCTGGGCCCCTCAGTCTCTGCGTCACAGACGACTGGCCGAGAAGCAGGCATAAGTCCTCACCCCTGGGAAGCAGCCGCTGAAGAAAAGAAAGCCTTCAAGAGAATTTTCTTGGCAGCCCAGGCCCTCCGATGAATCAGGATTCTTTCCAATTCCCAGCTGGATTCCAGGCGATCTGGCCGGTTCCCTACTCGCTGGAGTGCAGGCGGAGCCAGAGTGGGCCTGTGGAGGACACGGGAGAAAGGAGGGGGAAGCGTGCTCGGAAATAAGGAGCTGACAGGTCCCTGTCCGGCCCCCAAGGAGACCTGTCCTGCTGCGGCCAGAACCGAGAGACTGGGCATCTCTTCCCGTGCATGAGACGCCTCCCCCCGACCTTGCAGAGGCTGCCCCCGCCTTCTCCCTGATGCACCCCCACCCCCAGCACTCAGCCTCCCTGAAAATCACCCACCCAGCTTTGGTCACTGTGGAGCAAGGAACAGGGAAAGGGATTTGGGGTGGGGGAGGATCCTAAGACAACAATGTGATCCAAGATGTCTGGCCGCTTGCCCACCTTGGGCCAGTGTCTCTCAGCCCAGCGCCCTGGGACCCTCCAGCCCTGAATGGCCAGAATGAGCGTGTCAGTGGCCCTTTCGGAGCCAGCTGCGTGTCAGTGGCCCGTTCAGAGCCAGCTGCCAGGGCTGCGCCCACGCCTGCCCCCTCTTTGTTCTCCTCTGCGTTCAGCATCCGCAGAGAGCAGGACAACCGGGATGCCCGGTCCCCGGGACTCTCAGTCATGGTGGGGACCTAACGACCCACTGCTCCACCGGGCCTCCAATGCGCTGGAAGATGTGGAAGGCAGCTGTCGGCAGCAAACCACATGAAACCGTGAACCGGTCCTGCTAGACATCTGGTCACATACCCTTGGTCCCCCCCGACCAACGCCACTACACGTGTACCTCCTTGAGGAGCGCTGGGCACAGCTGCCCTCATCCGTAGGCAGGTAATTACACGGCAGCCAAGCCCCTGGTGGGGGTGGGGGAGGGAAGGGTCAGGAAAAGCCCGTAATTAACCCTTTGAGTGCAAAAGGTTCTCTCCAGTTGGAGACTGATCGAACCCAAAACAGGTGGGTCCTACCAGAAGATTAATTCCCACACTGACCGCCCCTGGTTTAACTCAGAGTTAAGTGGGACTTTTTTTTTTTTTATTATGATAGTGGACCGTTAGAAATTTTTAAAAAGATTTTATTTATTTATTTGACACAAAGAGACAAACAGCAAGAGTGGAAACACAAGCAGGGGGAGTGGCAGAGGGAGAAGCAGGCTCCCCACTGAGCAGAGAGCCCGATGACGATGACGCGGGGCTCCATCCCAGGACCCTGGGATCATGACCTGTACCGAAGGCAGAGGCTTAACGACTGAGCCACCCAGCGCCCCGGACCGTTAGAATTTTACTTCTATTGTGCCGTCTGCCAAAACAGGCTCCTTCTTCATGCCCTTCTAAGTCAGCTCGTTGTAAAAACGGCCCCGACCCGCTCGAGCCTGCCTGCGTCTGTGCTCTCGAGTAGCCCCTCCGTGGCCGACTCCGAGTGCAGCCGTGTGACCGGCTCGCCCGCGAGGAGAGCCCAGGCTGGGGAAGAGCGTGCACTCTTGGGAACCCTGAGACCTGGGCAGAGGGAGACCCAGGCTTGCCTCCTGGAGGCCGGGAGCCTGCGTGGGTCATCTCAGCCTGGACCCTAAGACCAGCCAGTCCGCCACCGGCCAGAATGGGAGTGAGACCACCCCCTGCTGCCCCGTGCCCTGGCCCAGCCACCGTACAGATCAGCCAGACCTGCCCAGAGGAGACCTGCCCCACGAATCCACAGAAAACCAGAAAATGGTAAATGCAGTTTTCAGTCACCGGACGTGGGGGTCGTTTATTCATGGTGCACGCCCCGACCTCCAGCCCACCACGCGCTGCCGAAGGGCAAAGACTCGTGTTGTGTGGCTGTGTGTTCCCAGGCCTGCGACAGCACGCCGTCCAGAAGACCCTGAATAGAATGGTTTGCGTGGAACGGGCACATGCACACGCTTCCCCCACATCCCCTATGAACTGTAGACACGTGCGCCTCAACATCCCTTCTGGAGGTTTCCCGCGGAAAATGTTCGTTGTACCTACAGCACTGGGCAGCCCCGGTCAGTGGCCTCGGACGGGGTCACTGTGAGTCCCGATCGGGACGCCCCCCCCACCCCAGCAGGCGCTTTAGCACCACAGGGGCACTGAAGGTGAAGAACCATCACACCGTCCGGGCTAGCTGGGCCATGGCGCCTGCCGGAGGGTCCCTGGAGGTGGCGATGGGGGCTCACAGGACAACAGAGACCAGGACACCCCTCGCTGTCCCTTCCAGGAGAAGAATTCGTGGGGTCCCAGGCCATCTGCAGGGACTGTCCCCTCACTGTTTCACCCTACTTCGGGGTGACTGGAGTTTCTCACTGCGGCCCGAGCCGCTCCTCTACAATCCGTGCTGGGGTCAAAGCCCGAGATTCAGCGGCTCTCCCCCCCTCCCCCTGTATCCACCGGGCTCCTCACTCACGCACCTCTGCACGAAACACATTCAAGAGCATCGCAGAGCATGCAGGGTCCGATGTCAGGTTTTCTGTCGGAAGCAACAGCCTGAGCTGTGTGGGACGGAGAGGGTGGTTGGGACAGGGGACAGGGGCCAGGTCCCGGGGTCCGGCTCTGCACTCAGCGAGGAGCCTGCTTCAGATTCTCTCCCGCTGTCCTCCAGCTCACCTCCCGCTCTCGGAAACAAGGGAGGGAGGGAGAGAAGGAAGAAAAAAGAAATGATTTACTTATAAAACAAAAGCTAAAATATGATTTTTCCAAGACAAATAGAGTGAGGGATGCCTGGGTGTCTCAGTCGGTTAAGCCGCTGCCTTCAGCTCTGGTCGTAATTCCAGGGTCCTAGATCGGGCGCCTGGCTCAGAGGGGAGCCTGCTTCTCTCGGTCTCGGCCCGCCGCTCCCCCTGCTTGTGCTTTCTCTCTCTCTCTCTGACAAATAAATAAATAAATACAATCTTAAAAAAAAAGAAATACTAGAGTGAAAGCAAATTTTAGTGCCAAACACACAGTAGGTTGCGAATCATTTTTTAAAGCGTGAAGAACTCTCAGAAGCAGGTTGTGGATTCCTGGCTTTCCTGGCTTTTCTCTAATATACCTAACTGTTTTTCTAACGACAAACTGAATACATAATTATGACAACAAAAATGGGTACAGGCCCTGTTGCCCTCCGGAGAGACCCTCGCCGGGCTTCGTGGGCTCTCCCAGATGCACACGTGCACACACACACACACACACACACACACTTTGGAACAGACATGATGGTGTCTCCTGAGCCATATACTTGGGAGCTTTTCCCAGATCAAGGGCAAGCTGTGCAAAGCAAGGGCTTGATTCTTCTTTGTGCAGTGACCACTTTTATGAGGCTGGGCCTCTGCGGTGACGGAGAGCCACACGCCGATAAAATCTCACCAGGAATCTCATTATGGGCAGAAGCCAGGAACCTCCCCTTCCGGGGAGCAGCCTCTCCTCTGCCCACCTCCGCAGCAGGGGAGCGTCCCTGGAATTCCCCGTATGGAGGAGGGAGGTAAAGGGAAGCTCACCCCTCTCTGTCTCTCGCTCTCTCCCCACCCCTCTGTCCCCTCACCCGCCGCC
Source organism: Mustela nivalis (assembly GCF_964662115.1). Classification (NCBI taxonomy): domain Eukaryota; kingdom Metazoa; phylum Chordata; class Mammalia; order Carnivora; family Mustelidae; genus Mustela; species Mustela nivalis. The sequence continues at coordinate 58,531,405 of NC_139036.1, forward strand.
CCCACCCCTCCTGATGGGGGAGGGAGAGCGTTTGCGCTCAGGGGCGTTGGGGTCGCACCTGCCTGGCATCCAGCCACACCTCTGCCTCTCTGTGCCACCAGCCACTTATCCCGGGTCAGCCTCCTTTCCCACATCTGTTAAATGGGATTTTTTACATCACAAACCCTCAAAGGTCACTTTCAGAGAATCCCATGGCGGCGCTCAGGAAGGCAGTCTGTCCATTGTCACCGGATGCGTTATAAAGTATGACGTTGTTGAAAATCACGGAGAGCGCGGCAGATGACAGATCCCAGCACCCGCGAACGTCGCTCAGGGATGCTCCAGCACGAAGGCATCTCCGCGGCCTGAGCAACAGGACAGGACAGGACAGCGGGAGGCAGGCCCCCGAGGCAGGGCGGCGGGCTCTCGGGGAGTGGGTGGCCGGCAGGCGCTCCCCTTCCTGACCCCCTTCCTCCCCGCACAGGAGCTCCGCAGGGCCCAGCACAGCCAGGGCCGGCCCCTCTCCTCCTGCCTCCCCTCCAAACGGTTTCCAGGAAGGGCTCCGTTGCCATGGGAACACATGTCCAATTATTCTACTTGCAGAAAATCACTTATCAGCCAACTTGGTTGGCACACATCCCTTCTACAGAGCAAGAAACCGCCTCTGGGGTTTTTACCTCTCTCACACCCAGAGCTTTGAGTGAAGAAACGGAGAAGCGGGCCGGGAGACTCAGGCTGCGAGAGGGGTTCTTGGGGTCAGAGACGGCAGAGGTGGGGGAGAGACGCAAGTCCCTCAACAAACCACGGGGGTCCCCTCACATCTGCAGATCAAAGGGCCAGTTGGAGCCCCTGAAGGGACTGAGGGAGAGCAGGGCGGGGAAGGAGAGGCGCTTCCGTTCCGCTAAGCCCACACTGAGCCGGGTTCTCCTAGACATCAGGCGTGCAGACGTGTCCAACACCTCTCTGTACCTTCGACGGCGGGCTGCAGCTGGGGAGCTGAGGGGAGAGGGAGGCCAGCGAGCCGATCAAAGTACCAGTAAGTGATAAGGACAACACCAGGGTATGTTCAGGGTAGCAAGAAGCCACCCAAGGGAAGAGAGAGAATGAAAGAAGGTAACTCAGGAGCTGGGTTTTGACATACATGTAGGAGCTTGCCGAACAGACAAGGGATGAAGGTGGGTGCTCTGGACGGAGGAGACCCTGATTAAGGGGTGGGGTCTGAGAACTACGGGTTTTGGACCACTGTCCAGTGTAAAACCCCAGTGAGAAAAGGAGGGAGATTATGAGCCTAGAAGCCACGAATGCCCAGCTGGGATCCATTCTCTCTGCATCTCCCTCCTCCCAAGACAAGGACCTCACGGCCGACCTTTGGGACCTTTTGTCATTGGCATCTGTTGGGGACAAGCCCCTGAACTTCCAGCTGCAGGATTGCCAGAGTCTCAGACGTGCCTCACCCACCCCCACCCCGACCTCCCAGACCACGCCATGGGCTCCGGGAGAGGCATCCTGGCAGGGAGGAAAATCTTGAACTTTGGGGCTTTGTGGACCTGTGTTTGACAACCCACCTCTTGCAGCTAAGTGATGCTGGACAAGCCTCTCTCCCGGGACAGAGATTTCCTGTCTGTTCTGTAGAGAAAATGACCTGTACTGCCCCCTCCCCTGGGACTTCCAGAAGACACCCCCGTCGATAAGCAAGGAATCTGGAAGGTTTGGGTTTCAGTGTCCAAATGGTGGGGATTTGAATACTGGAGGCAGAGCAGGCATCCAAAACAGGACTAAAGTGGGAATCCAGACTAATTGCCCCCGAAAGACTCATGGACAGTCACACCTGACCCCAGGTGCACACCCTTCTGCTTCACTTGTTGCCTCCTGGGCCATGACCTTGCCCTATTCTTACACAATAACATCTGCAACCTGAAGGTCCATGGCTCAGCATGGACCCAGGGCCGGCAGTAGTCCCTGAAGAGAACTAAGCACCCCCCGCTGCTGTGACCCCCAGAAGCAAAATGATGCTAATTCTATGGGCAGGAGACACTCACCAGACCCGAGTGGCACAGGGGCAGAGCCGTGGCACAGGGGACAGAGCCTTGCTGCACACAGGTCCCAGGGTTTGCTTGCAAATCACCCTGTTTTAATAAAGGGAAGGAAAATCTTCCCAAGGGAAAGCAATCATTCATGCTTGTGTTTGTTTTTCGGGGGGAAGCTCTCAGCTCCGCAGAGCCATCCCGGCTTCCTCGTGATTTTATCAAAAAGGAGGGCTGTCGTGGGCCCCCGTGAAGTGCACACCGGGCATCGTTTTACTGGGTATCTATTCTGCTCCAAAGAGAATGAATCTCTTCCTCTCTAAAACAATACAAAGGTGGGTAATTAGAGTGGAATCATTAATGGATAATTTTAGAGGGGGTGAGCAGAGTTCATAACATCGTTCTGAAGGTATTTGCATTCAGCTGAACTCCTTTTTTCTCTCTTCTGTGACTTTTTTGTTGTAACTATAATTATTTTAATTGGGATTTTCCCTGATGAAAACAAAGAGCAATGTCTGTGAGAGAATCAGCTTCTGGGGAGCCCACGGGTGCGGGCGGTGCCCCCTTTTCCGAGTCCGCGCCCGAGCGCCTGGGGACCCTCAGCCTCTGGGGGCTTCTGCCCTCCATCCTGCAGTAGGAACGGGCACGTGGCTGTGTGCGCGCGCGTTTGTGTGTGTGTGTGTGTGTGTGTGTGTGTGTGTGTGTGTGTGTCCATTTATCCCCTGATCCAAAAGAACAGCGTAATGCACACAAAAAAATGGGACCCATAAGCCAAGAGCTCTGGATTTTTCTTCTGATTCTCTACCCTTCACCGGTCGGCGACCTTCCGCTCTCTGTGCCCGTTTCCCTGTTTCCCCACTGTGCAATGCCAGCGTCTCTCAAGGCCTCAGCTCAGCTGGGCAATGAATGTCCTGCCGGGTTCTCGGTGACTCCGTCAGGGTTGTGATGTGGGTCCGGTGTGTCACAAGGCGGAGCACATCCTGTGTCCCTAACCTCCAAAAGCCACTTTCCAGAAGCTTCCACCATACATGGCACACGAAGAGGAGGATAGTGGCAGGTCCTGCCCTCTGGGTACTTAACATCAAGACGTGAGGGAGCAGCAGAGGGACAGCCGGGCAATGGCTAGTGGGTGACAGAAGAAGGAGGGACCCCTCCCCGCCACGACCTGTGCAGCCCGGAGCTCTGGGTCCTCAGACCCTGTTGGGACAGGAGCCTGTGCCCTGGCGAGTCCCCTCTCCAGGAGGCTCTAGACACTTTGGCCACTTACTTCCAACTCGGCAGTCCTCACCTCCTGCATTCCCAGCCATGGTCTCCATGTTGCTAAATCCGTTTCCCTCAAGGCCTCAGTCCCTGGGCTTCTCATGGGCCCCCGATTTTTGGAAGTATCTTTCATTTGATGGATTTTACTCTGAGCTTTCCCTGCTGCCGACCGGCCCTCTCAGCTCTGGTCCTCTGGCAAACCTGCGAGTGTAGGGGCTCAAGGCGGGGTTCCCTCTGAGGCCTGACCTGCCTGGGTGCTTCCCACCCCGCAAGGTGGTCCCGCCTCCCAGGACTTCCCAGGCCAGACGTTTAAAGGGTTCCTTGCAAGGGGGAGTTGAGAGGTACACAGTAGGTGCTCACACAGCTCACACAGTGGTCTGTGGGAGAGGGGGCGCCAAGCCAGGTCCCGGGGACGCGGCCAGAGAGCGGCGAGCTGTGTTGTGTACGTGTACGTGTCTTCGCCATCCAGGATCGGGTCTGGAGTCCTGGCTGTGCCAGAAGCAGCAAGCAGGGTGTGCGGTGCCTACTCAAGAGAAATGTTTCCTTCCCAGCCCAGCAGAAGGCTGTGCCCCTTCCCCCAGCTCCCTGGGAGCGGCGGGGGAGCTTGGGCCCAGACTGCCTCTCCCCAAGGTCACCACAGGACCTTTGCTCACCATGGCCAGTCCCTGGGAGGGAGCAGTGACTTCACGGAATGAAAACCATGGTCTAGGCCACCCTGTGGCCATCCACAGGGCCAGGTCGGCTGAAATCTCAGGCAGGAGTGGAGCCTAGTAGCCCCTGTCTCTGGAAGGACTGGTCCAGACAGCCCACCCTCCCCAGCCCCCCTGCCCGCCTGCCCGGCCCAGCCCCGGCAGGGCAGCTGTCCCAGGAGCCAGGCCCTCCGGCCCCATCCCTGACCACAAACCTTTCCTCCCAGGGGTGCCGAGGGCTCAGGGGAGGAGGCTCCACCCTGAGATTTCATTGTTTTTACAGAAATGTTAGTTTCTGCCAAAAGGGAAAAATTAAAATGGGAACAGTCTCTTCTCCCCCCTGAGAATTGTTTTCTCTTCATTAAAGCCTCTGGTCTGGCCTGGGCGGCCACCAGTCCTGGGCCAACAGAGCTCTTTCTCCTCCTTGGCAGAGGGAGCCCTCCCCCTCCCTTCTGGAAAGGCCGAGGGCCCCTCTGTTTGGATCAGAGACAAGGAAAGAGGAGGCAGAGTCAGGAGGATCCATGAGTAGGAGGGGAGAGAAAGGAGAAAGTGCCAGGCGGGGACCCCCCAGACCTCAGAAACCAACCCCCTCCCGCTGAGACCAGCCCCCACGGGACACCCACGTTAGGGTTCCGGTTTTAAAAACCAGTCGGTGAGTTTCGGTAGCTGCCGGGCCTCGGTCATGCAGTGCGTCCCTCTCTCCTGAAGTCAGTTCCCGCCTCCCTGTCCTCGGAGACGTCCCGGATCCCCGCTCCCAGTTCCCCGCTCCCGGTCTGCCACTGCGCTCACCATGAAACCCCAGGGAGTGTGGGCGGTTTATCTTCCCTTTCCGGTTTTCCTCTGACTCACAGGCTGGGGTGGGGAGGAGGAGAAGCAGCTCTGACAGGGGGGCCCTCCTCTGTCCCTCCTTGGAAGATTTCGGGGTAACTGGGTGCGCGCTCCCGCTCCCGCGCTCCTGGCAGGATTGTGGCACACCCCGCCGGGGCCCTGCCAGCCGGCTGCTCTGCCCGTCCGTCCCGGCATCTCCAAGCTCTGCTCTCCTCCCCTTGGGAGGTCAGAAGAAGGGGTCAGGCAGGGCCCTGGGCCAACATAAGTTGAAATGATGGTGCCTCCTCACATAAGGAGATCCACCACCTCCCGCCCCCTCCAGAGAACCCCGAGGAAGAGTGACAGAGGTTGGCGTGGCTTTACGTGAGGGCGATGGAGAGGACACAGGACCGGAGATGCCCACAGTGGCCTGCCCACCTCCCGGCAGCCTTTCTGTTTCTGGGCTCCCCGACTAACTTCCCAGCACCAGAACCTCTTCTCTGTCTTGGCCACGAGAGCCGCAGAACAGAAGGGGAGTTAACCCTTCAGGGGAGTTAACCCCTTCCCCCAACCAAAGCAGCCCGTAGTCAAAACCCAACAAGACTTGGTGGGGACCCACTCCGGTCCCCTCGCTCCAGGAGGAGGTGTCCCTGGAGCACGCTGTCTCCCAAGAGCCCCTCATCCCCCACTGCCCTGCTGAGGCTCCTGCAGACTGCTTCCCGGGTAAAACATTCAGACCGAAAAGCTTCAGTCAAGGTCTTCTTCAAAGGGTTCCAAAATAAGATGAGGAAAGACAATGCCATAAGCACCTCTTTCTCTGCCCCCATTCATGCAAGCTGCACAAGTAAGGGAATGGGTCTGTGGTCAGTGTACTCCAAGCCAACAGTGCGATGGGGCTGCCTAAGAAAACTGATACGGCCTCCGGCTCCATTATTAAAGGTATTATTTCCTAAAGGAGGGAGGTGATCATAACCCACTGTCCTCCACACTGGCCTGACCTCCTGGCCTATTTCTTAGTTTGGGGGTGGGGGCAGGTGTTTGCACGGAGACTAAACCAAGTTCATGTGAACAAACCAGGAAGGGAAGGGACCTAAATCCAAGCACCTTGAAAAATGGTTAGGACTGCAGAAGACAAACTCGGGGTGAAGCAGGAATTCTGCAGCACTGTGCTGCTCGCAAGAAAACAGACTCGGTCTGTGTGCCCCCCCCACCCCCCGCCAGGACCAAAGTCAGATGAGCAGCAGCGAGCTCCAGAAGTACGGGTTTTCAGTCTCACATACGAGAAAATACAGAAGCTGTCCTGGCCGCTTCACGACGACATCGGCTGTTGTGGAAAAGTACTGAACTCCCCATCCCTCGAGGCATTCAAATACTGGAAAACCAGTGTCAGGGGGTCCCACCAGCCAGTTTCTAGGCACTGTGGATCACCTAACAGGTTACTGCCTCTGTGAACTGATCTCTGAGAATATTCACTGAATGTTCACCCAGATTGGGAGGCCAAGGACGACAGGCAGAAAGCAGGGCCCAGGGAGCTGTCCCTCTATTTTTTTCTTAAGTTTATTTATTTGAGAGAGAGAGAGAATGAGCATGAGCAGTGGCAGAGGCAGAGGGAGAAGCAGACTGCCCACTGAGTAGGGAGCCTGATGCGGGGCTCGATCCCATGACCCGAGCCAAAGGCAGACTTCACCGACTGAGCCCACCAGGCACCCAACAGCAGCCCCTCTGTTAAGAGCAGATGACGGGCCCATCCCCCATAGAAGGCAGCTTACCCCCACGTCTATTACTCCTTAAGCTGGCTCTCGGGGGAATCTCGGCCCCCCTGTCCGCGCCCCGACCCCCAGCAGCTACTCAGAAACCAGCTATTTGAACAGGAAAGCCTGAGAAGTAGCATGTCTCCCTTTGTGGCGCTCTGGAGCTGGGTCAGATGTCCCCAGGATGGAGCGCCCCTACCAAGCTGGTGGGTCCCCGCCTCCCACTGGACGATGTCTCGCTGCTCACCACTCCACCTGCCTGACCCAGGGAGCTGCCGGCGGTGCCCCTCGTCCCTCCAAGCTGCCCTCCTGTTCGCAGCCTTCTCCCCGGCCGCTCTCTGAGCAAAGCCCCGGGCCCATCTGGTGGCTCGTGCAGGCGGTCAAGCATCCTCAAGGACCCACGGCCCCTCCCCACCCTGAGACCCCCAGGACATTCCTGCCCAGACCCCTGGGACACCAGGAAAGGAAAGCCCAGCCTTCAGTGCTTCCTGCCCCCTGAAACCTGGGCGCTGCTGGCGTCTGGGGTCTGGGCACCGGTGGCTCTCCCCTGTGCCGAGGGAGGGACCTTGCTGGGAAGACCCCTTGCTGCACCAGAGCCCACGGTGACCGGCTCACCTCCTCTGAGCTTGTCCTGACCACCACTCTCAGCTTCTTCAAAGAGAGAGAGGGAGGGTCGTACAGACCCCAGACCAAGGGGGAGTGGAAGTGCACCCCGCCCTGCCCTCTCCTGCCGGCCCCTCCCGCCCTCCTGATGTCCAGAGCTACTCCAGCCCCGAGTTCCCACCTTGCTCCCCAAGGGGCCACACACCTCCCAGGAGCCCTGTCTGTCCAGCCCCATTTCTTCCAGCACATCATGTACCTGGAGGACCCGGGGGAGGCCAGTGCGGGGGTCACGCGGGCCTTGTCCTGTTAACGGCCCAGGGAACACTGTGGGACTTTGAAATGGGGCAAGCGAGGTCACCGGGCGTGCTGTGCAGCTCACCTTCTGGCGGTAACTCCCCCTTTGACCGTCTCGGAGCTGTCGCGTTCTACAAGCTGCGCCGAACTCATGAGAATGCAAACGACCTTGTCCACGAAAGGCAGGTGAGCCGTGTTCCGTGGCCGCCCTGGGGACAGCAGCCGGCTCTGTGTCTCTGTGAAGGCGCTCCTGGGCTCCTCGCCGCCTGCAGGGGTCAGGCCTTCGGGACCCGCTGTGCCACCACACTGGTGTCGCCATAGTCCTGCATTAAAGAAAATCTCAGGCACGTGCGTATTTCATATCCGTATGAGAGCTGTGAGCCCACTTCCTCGCCAGTCGGCGCGTCAGCAAGTGTGGACCTGCCAGGGCCGGAAGGCCAGGCTCTGTGGACGAGATCTGAGAGCGGAGACCGCAAGAGGGTGTCTTTTCAGGGAGCGGCTGGCGGAGAAAGGAACGTCTGTCCCTGTGTCTCCTGCCCCTCTCCCGGGCCAGCCCCTCCGGTCCTGCTCCAGACACCCCCACCCCCTCTTCTGCGGTGGCTGAGTGACATTTGGGGCCCGGGGGGCACAGGGGGCGGAGTCCCATTTGGGGCCAGGCCTGGGGCCTGCGTGCATCTGGCTGGGTGTCTCAGAGCAATGGAGGGTCCCAGCAGGACCACGGAGGAGCCGGGAAGGCTACTATTCTTGGTTATGGGAGGTTACTGGCCTCAGAGGCAAGGTTGGGGGGGGGGGCTCAGCCTTCTCTTGCCCCGCTCTGCAACAGAAACGTTCCGACGGTGGCAGAAGCGGGGCAGAGGGCGGGCGTCGGCGGGGGTGAGGCCTGGGACCCTCCCGCACCTCGGTGAGACCATCGGACAACACAGGCCGCTTCCCACAGCCCCTCGCCAGACTGAACGCAGAGTCCATGCACCAGCTCACCGCTCCACCCCTCCACGTACGTCCAAGAGAAGGGAAAACGGCGTGTTCGAGCAAAATCCTGTCGGCAAACGTCCACAGCAGCAGCTGGAGACAAAGCGAACATCTGTCTACAAGGAACCGAGGAACCCGGGCTGTCCCTGCAGGAGCCCTACGCGGCCACAGAGGAGAACGAAGAACTGACAGACGACCACGCAGACGGGCCTGGAAAACGGGGCGCCAAAGGACAGAGGCCGGACATCGAGGCCACAGGCCAGGGGATCCCATCTGCGTGGGATGTTGAGAAGGGGCACAGCCACAGAGAGGGACCGCTGATCGCTGGCGGCCGGGGACTGGGGGCTGAGGGTAGGGACTAGGGGTCGGGGGGACGAGGGTGGGGACAACCTAGGGGTACAAGCCTTCGTCTGGGGCGACGCCAGCCATGCTGATGCTTGCAGAAATGTGCGACTACCCGGGGTCTAACCAGACATTCATTCTTTCACACTCCTGGAGGCTGCAAGTCCAAGGTCCTGGCGAGGGCGGGGTGGCTCTCTCTGGAGGCCTCTGTCCCTGGTGTCCTGGTGCCACTGTCTCACCGTGTCCTCTGGAGTCTTTCCTATGAACACATGTGCCCCTGGTGTCTCCCAGATTCTCCTCCTGTAAGGACACCAGTCAGACGGCAGGAGACCCCCACCACCCCCACCACCCTCAACCCCAGCCCAAGGACCTTGTTAAGCGCGGTCACCTCCTCCAGACCCCGTCTCCAGTCACAGTCACAGCCTGAGGTCCTGGGGGCTGGGCCTTCCGCATACGCATCTTGGGGGGGATATAATTCAGCCCATCATACGCAATATGTGAATTGTTACCTCCATAAACCTGTTTCTTAAAGCAAGTGAAAAATCCCCACTGTCTGTACCAGAGAAGGGGATCTGACTCCCCCAGAGAGGCCACAATTTCACTTCCCCCCGTTTGTCTCGAGGCCAAATCAAATGGTGACTCTCCAACTGCCCCCCCCCCCAAGAGGACAGCCTGCCACGGGCCGAGCGTAACAGTTTGGAATCCAGCAGACCTGATTTCGACCCAGCTGGTAGGGGCACCGGGGGCCAAAGTGTCTCCAGGAACCACGGGCCCTTGCAAGAGACAGGTGACCCTCCCAACGCCCACAGACTTAAGCCTGAGGACACACGCAGATCTCTGCAGATGGATGCATGGGAGAAGCAGCCCCGGCAGGGGGTGGGGATGGGTACCCAGCCCCGGGCACCCTGCCCTGCACAAGCCAGAGCTGGAAGCTGGGGTGTGCTGGGCGGGGTCCATGGTCTCTCCTCTCCCCCGACCCCTTAGGGGCTCCACAGGGGCTACCGGAATGCAGGGTTCGCTCCCCATCCAGAGAAAGCCCGCCCACCGGGCTGCTCCTCACGGCCCCCCCGCCACATGTGTGAGTTGGGGCCCCCTCTTCTTTTATCGCGCCTCACCCTCCCTGGTGCTGGGTCAGGCTCTCTGCAGCCTCAGAGCGCTCCGCCGGGATTGACCTGTGAGTGGAAGCCTGGGAATGCAGGGACCCCGGGAGCCGCTGTTGGGTCATCAGAGCCTCCCCCACCGAGAGCCCCCCTGGGACGCAGCCCCAGCTCCGCTCCCTGCAATCTGGTCTCGGGGCCAAGGCTGGGGCGCAGAGCAGGCAGGACACGGCAGCTCTTTCCGGCTCCCCCGGCGGGTCCCATGGTGACGGCTGCTCAGGAAGGAGCCTCGCCCAGGTCGACGGGAGACCAGAGATGGGGCCCCTTTGCCGTGGCCGCTGGGCATCAGGGGACCGAGGACGCCCAGAGTGCCCACGGTCAGCACCCACCTGGTGCCGGAGAGGACCCTAGGCTTGGGGCTTCCAGAACGACAGCTGAGGGGCAGGGCAGGCGGGGGTCCGGGAGGCTGGTTCGAGGCCCTGCTGCGGCCTGGATCGCCCAGCACCCCTACAAAGTCACCTCATTCGTTCGCCCAGTCATTCATTCAGCAAACTCTGCAGGGAGTCAGCACAACCTGTGTTCCAACAACACTTGATATAAATACAGGTGGCAGAGAGCCAGGTCTGGCCCAGGGCTGATCTAAAAGGACAATTCGCTTCACTCTCTAGTCTCTCCCCTCTGCTTCATCTGCTTGGTGGCACTCATCACCACACGGGGACACGTACATCTGTCTGCTTCCTCTGCCCTCCCCGACTAGCAGGTCAGAGCCCCGAGCACAAGACTTCTGGACCTTCTGCCCATTGCTGTGTCTCCAGATTCTACGAGGCACTCGGCGTATTAAAAGTAGATAAAAAGGGGCGCCCGGCGGGCTCCGTCAGGAGGCCACGCAACGCTCAGCGTCAAGGTTGTGAGTTCAAGACCCATGTTGGGTGCAGCGATCACTTAAGTAAATAAAACTTTTAAAAAGTAGATTAAAGAGACATAAACTTGACAACTTCATGACTGCAACAGCAAATCATAGCTAACATACTTACACAGTTGCGGACGGTTGAACCATGTGTCATGTATGTAACACGTGTGCTGTGTGTGACGTGTACATGCATGTAGGTGTTGCTTATTTGCAAGGCCGATAAGGAAACAGAGCCAAGGAGGCAGAAAAAGACACGTTCAAGGTCACAGGGCCGGGAGGGGCACAGCTGGACGAACCCAGTTCCGGAGCCTGTATCTCAACCCCTTTCCTGCGAAATGAGGGTTTGGCTTAGACCAGGGTCTGCACACATAGCCCCCACACATCGCTTCCCCCTTTCTAGCGGCAGACACCCTACTGGGTGACGCCTCTGTCCCCTGCAGAGTCCACACAGCCTGGACCTCCAGCCTGGCCCTTTCGGCAGCCATTCGCAATGGGTCAGGGGTACTGGATACCTCTCTCCCCGGCTGACCCAGAAAAGGCCAGCGGGGCCATCTGGGTGGCTCAGTCGGTGAAGCATCTGCCTTGGGCTCAAGTCGTGATGTTAAGGTCCTGGGATCGAGTCCTGCATCGGGCTCCCTGATCAGCGGGGAGTCTGGTTCTCCCTTTCCCTCTGCCCCTCCCCCTGCTTGTGTGAGTGGGTGCTCTCTCTCTCTAATAAATTAATAAAATCTTTAAAATTTAATAAAAAAGATCAGTTTGGGCCTCCTGATGACTGTTCTATCTTCCTGTCTGTCTCTTCACCCATGAACCAGCCTATGGTTGCCGCCTGCGCTTATGAAGGTGACCGCAAGGTGCCCCTCCAACGTGCTCAGAGCAGCAAGGAGGCCCTCACAGATGGCAGGAGGCCACCCACCCGCTCCACAGAGACCCATCTCTTCAGGCACGCGCTCTAACGAGAGAGGAGGAGGCACAGGTAGGACGGGTGAGGTCTTCAGACCAGCTCCCGGAGACTCCAACGAGAAGCTCCGGCCCAGCCTTATTTGGAAGGGAAACTCTCCAAGTCCTCGAGCCTCGTGCGTCAGCCAGCAGGAATGCTTGTGACAGCTCACAACAAATACTAGCTCCTTACCTCTGTGAGTCTCTTCACATGCTGTCACATAAGCTCCTCTAACCTGCACCAACCTGTAAGCGGGCAGGTCTGATGTTTTGTCCGTTAGGTTCCCAAAGCCCTGCCGGCCGGCCCAGGGCCACCCAGAAGGGAGCAGCTGGAGGGAGCATGGAATCAGGGCTCCCAGCTTCGACCCCAGGGTTGCTTGGGCCCTTCCTCCTCCTAGACCAGGCCTCCTGCATCTCCGATGCATAAACCAGGGCTAAGACAAAGTATCACTTAGCAAATGTGCATGGGGTCCCCGATCGATGCAAGAAACCGAATGGAGCGTAAGGCAGGAGATGGAGATGAGCAGGCCGCGGCTCCGGAAGCTCCGGGCGAGGGGGGCCCTCCGGGAGAGCTGGGCCGGTCCCCCGTTACTACAGCCTCTATGGCTTATCCCCGGCTGCACATAACTATATCACCGCAACCTGGCAGCTTCACACAGCGTGCGTTTACTATGCTCCGTCTCTGTGGGTCACGAGTCCAGCGTGGTTCGGCTGGGTCCACGGCTTCCATCCCACCCGAAAGCCGCAACTGAAGTCAGGGCCGCAGGCTCATCTGAGGCTCAACTGGGGAAGGGCCTGCTTCAAGACTCCTGGGGTTTGTGGCAGAATCAGGTGTTGGTGGCCTGTTGGACTGAGGTCTCGCTGTTGGCCAGAGGTGACCTTCAGTCCCTAGCCAGTAGCTGACCGGGGCCTGCCTTCAGCTCCTTGCCATGTGGGCTACCCCAACACAGCCACTTGCCCAACACCGGCAAGAGAGAAAGTCTCCTGGTAAGGTATAAGACAGATGCCACAATCTCATGTAACGCAATCACGGAAATGACATCCCGTCACCTTTGCCCTGTTCTGTCCATCAGAGGAAGCAAGCCACAGACCCTGCCTCCACATAAGGCTGTGAACACCAGCGGGCAGGATTGTGCAAATCAGCACAGAGTCTGTCCACCACGTCTTCTGAGCCTTCCATCCCTTGGGTGGACTTGGATGGTTAGAAAGGACTTGGATGATTAGACAGTCCTTACTAGGAGGCGCCTGGATGGCTCAGCCGGTTAAGCGTCCAACTTTTGATTTCAGTCATGATCTCAAGGCCACGAGTTCAAGTCCTATCTTGGACTCCACACGCGACATGGCTCCTACTTAAAAAAAAAGTTCTTCCTAACATCAAACCCACCCCCCTATAACTTGTGCTCACTGGCCAAGGCTCTGCAGTCTGGAATGACACAGAAAAAGTCTACTCTGGTAGCTCCAGGTGGGCAGGAACCATCTGTACCCGAGAAAGCAGGGTTGCTGGAGAGTTCCAGGCCCATCAGAGGGATTTAGTAAATACATGCTAAGAAAATCAAGAACACAGATTACTTCAGTAGGGGTTCTCAGGGGTTGGCTGCCCGTGCCTAACGCAGAGGTCGCTAGCTCTGTGTGGGAGCTTATGCACCCACGGGTCTTGGAAGTCAGACCATCAGCCTCTTCCTGGGGAGCCTTGGGAATGAGGCACTTAAAAAATCCAGTCCAATCCTCTCACTAAAAAAAGTCATGACCTCTTCAAGGTCACACAGCTCGTAAGCATGTGGTCCCTCGTCTCCTCACATTGCTCTGCCTCTGTCTTTGGACATGGAGGATGCCAAGCCGACCGGGACCCTGTGTCCTGGGAGATGGTACCCAAGGCTGCTTCTCCACTTTCTATGGGCTGTCCTGATGCCTGGCCAGGCAAACCAGAGGGGGCCCATCCCACCTCCTAGTCGGAAACACCAGCAGCAGGCCTCAGCCGGCTGGAACAGCGACCCAGGAGGTGTTGTTGCTGGCTGTGGACCTGCTCTGCATTCCAGAACACAGCTTCTCACCCCAGGAAGGACCACATCCCATGGTGCTTCCAGGGGTACCGGGGCCTTCCAAGAACTGAAATCCAGACCCATACTCCAGGCTCTGTTTGCTCCAGAGCTGCTCATGGGGGCCCCATGTCTCATGGCAGGTGCCCCAGGCTCTGAGCCATCGGGGCACCAGTCAAGTGTCGAAAGGATGGTTGAGTGGAAGGGACTCCAGAGCCTGCTGGGAACCTCAGAAGGGAGACCCAGCCTGACCTCTGAAAGGAGAGGAAACAAGACTAGAGGGAGGGTTCCAGGGAGACACCCCCTGGGCCTGGGCCTCTGAGCCATTGGCTGGCACTGTATCTAAGGTTCTTCGGAAACAGAGACCCCACGAGGAGAGGCAGGACCCACGAGGCTGTCTCCTACCTTGGACACTTTTTCGTCACCCACATCACTGTGTTCCCAGCCCTCTTGGCTCTTCAAAGGGGCCCCTCCCATCAGCGGTCCCTTTTTCCCAGGCCCTCAGCTTCTCCTTCTGCAGCTGGTACATGACAATGGCTCGATACATATTACTAATTAAATTATTAGGATTTTTCCTATTCCCTTCTCCTCCGTATACTAACATCCCAAAGAGTCTAACATCTAAAAAAATGTTAAAACTTCCCAAAGTTTTTCATGGGGTGGGCTAGAGGTGACTTCTACGTTTGCCTTTGGATTTTTACATTTCTGACTTCTCTACCATAAGTATGTCCTAAAAATGATTAAAAGTCATAACAGCTGACATTTACTGAGCAGACACACTGCCGCTCACTTCCCACACTTGACCTCAGTCCATCCCCAGGCTGCCCTCGCCTGAAGGGCTTCCCTGGGGCTTTGGAAACCAGGAGGGCTCCTCCTCCTCCCACGCAGCGGGCACGATCATGGTCCCCATTCTACAGATCAGAAAACTGAGGCTTCCAGAGGCACACGACTCGGCTTCAGAAGCTTCTCAGAAAATGAGTAAAGAACTTGAAAAGACATTTCTGCAGAGAAAATGGGCAGAAGACCAACAAGCCCACAGAGAGATATTCAGCATCATTAGTCACAAAGGAATGCAAACCCAAACCCCAAGAAGATACCACATCACGCCTACTGGGATGGCTATCGCCTTTGTTTTGATAAAGGACATCACAGGTGGTGGGCTGGGGAGAAATCGGAGCCCTCATCCACTGCTGTGGGGAGTGCAAAATGTTTCAGCTGCTGTGGAAAAACAGTTTGACGTTTCCTCAATCACGAAATTGCCATTAGACTCAGGATTCCACTCCTAGGTAGAGACCCACCCGGAAAACAGGGACTCAAACACGTGGGCGCACGTGTTCATAGGGGGCACTGCTCACGATAGCCCAAAGATGGAAACAACCCCCATGTCTGTCATCCAAGGAACAGGTAAACCAAGTGTGGTCTAGTCCCACGGTGGAACATTACTGAGCCCTTAAAAAGGAGGGGTGCTTGGACGCCGACGACAGTGTGGCTGACCCTCTGCGAGCCTGGAAGACCACATGCCGGATGATGTCATTCGTACCAGGTCTCCAGCTTAGGGCAATCTGTCGAGTCAGAAAGCACATCAGTGGTTGCCAGGGGCTGGGGGAGGTGGGGGGAGGTGAGTGCAAGTGGGCACAGGGAATGTCTGGACCCGACCCGGTGAATCCACGAAATGCTGCTGAATTGTTCACTTTAAAATGGTTGATTGTCAGGGCGCCTGGGTGACTTAGTTGGTTAAGCTGCTGCCTTCAGCTCAGGTCATGATTCCCGCATCGGGCTCCCTGCTCGGCAGAGAGCCTGCTTCTCTCTCTCTCCCTCTGCCTGCCTCTCTGCCTACTTGTGCTATTTCTCTGTCAAATAAATAAATAAGTCTTTAAAAAAAAAAAAAAAAAAGGTTGACTGTCTCTTGTGTGGATCTCACTTAAAAAACAAACCTGAGCCTCAGTTCACACTGCCCAAGAACATCCAAGCTGAGCTAACAGGTGAACAGGGGCCAGCCAGCCCCATGACCCGGGCCCCGTGGCCACCTTCCCCAGCGGCGGGAGCCCCGCGTGGCTGACCCGCTGTCCCCACCTCCCCCCCAGCCACATTTCTGCCGAGCCCCCTCCACGTACGCGCCTCCTTGACTCACCACCGCAGCCGGGCTTCCCAGCCCAGGGCCCCACAAGGCTCCCCCACGGTCTGCCATCAGGCCAGGCCCATGAACACGATTTGGGGATATTTGCCATCTTTCCCCAAACTACTGAGAACTGTCTTTCATTAAATGACTAAGTAAAACCCACTGGCTGCCCTGGGGGAGGACAGGACCCACGCCGGGTCACCTCCTACAGTCATTCATTGACACCATTCCCTTTGCCCCTGAGTCACCCCCGAGCCCCTGCCTATCGGTCCTCCTCTTGCTCCCCCTGCTGCCCCTACTTCGCTCGGCGCACTCAGAAGCCGTCCGTGGGGACTTCCTGTCCGGGGCTGGAGGTTCACGCGGTTCCCTGCCTGTGCTCTGCGCGTCCAGGTGAGCTGCGGCCAGATAATGAATGATGTCACCGTCCCCAGAAGCCGGAGTAAGGGACTCCGATTGCGTTTCACTCAAAGTCCTCAGCAGCTGGAGAGCTGGAGAGGATGGTGACGCTGGTCCTGCCGGCGGAGCCTCCTGTCCTTCCCGCTTGTGAATTCGTAGCCCCCAAGCTGAGATGGGAAGAGGCTGCAGGAACCTGCCCGAAGTGGTCTCTCCCGAAGCGTCCCTCTGACGGCCTGTGTCCTGGGGGCTGCGTCCAGCGCAGGCTCATGGTAGAAGGGGTCAAGGCCACAGTTCCTGACTCTCGGCTGCGGGGTCCAGGGTCCCCTGGTTCACTCTCCCTTTCCCCAGCCCAAGTGCAGGGCAGCAGTGAGCCCCTAAGGGCAAGGGAAGCAGGCCACGGGGCTTCAGGGCGGAGGAGGACAGTTCACTAAGCGGGCATGCGCGAACAGGTGATAGCAACTGAGAACACAGCCCACCTGCCTGAGAATGCAGAGTCCTGGGCAGGCCCGAGACCTGCCTGAACAGGATATCCTCTGCGGATGGACCCAGAACTCTGTCCGGGTTGCAGGGCAGGGTGGGGAGGGCTGAGTCCCTCCCTACCCAGCCCTGAAGGTGCCAGGGCCTCCACGCTTTGTTCCCCACTCATCCCTTCAGGCCCACAGTAGCTCCTAAGGAGCCCACCCCCTCCTTGGGTTCTGGTGACCTTTTCCTCGGAGCCTCTGAGCATCTCTGCAGGAGCACGTCCGGGCTCCAGGGGCTCCTCGGGAGGCCACCAGCCCTTCTCCCCGTGCTGCATGCACTAATGTGGGGCCGACAGGCCAAGGACGGCCTGCAGGTGGGCAAGTCAGCTGGACCCCGGACTCTGCACAGGCTCCCTCAGCAAGGACAGACGGAAGCTGCCAAGAGGGAGGAAAACCATCGCTGTCCCTGGGCAGAGCCACCAGGCACTTGGTAATGGGCTCCCAGGACGAGCACTGGGCCGTGGTGTCAAGCTACCTTGGACAAGTGTCCCCCACCCCCACCGGGCTCCGTTTCCTCCTCCAAAGAGTGAGGGTTTGGAAACACAGCCCCCTCAAGATCCTCTGTGACTGACATTTCATGACCATGGCCTCCTTGTGGAAGTGAGGTGGCCTCTGTCCCCTTTTGGGGTGAGCTTCCCAATGCATGAACTCAAACCCACAGCTGACCCCCTCAGCTGGGCCCCGACCATGTTCTCCGAGGTTCTCATGGAAGGCTTCTATTGGGCATATCAGCTTTTTTTTTTCTTTTAAGAATTTATTTATTTATTTGACAAAGATCACAGGTAGGCAGAGAGGCAGGCAGAGGGGGAGGGGGAGGCAGGCTCCCCGCTGAGCAGAGAGCCCAACGTGGGGCTCAATCCCAGAACCCTGGGATCATAACCTGAGCCGAAGGCAGAGTCTTTAACCCACTGAGCCACCCAGATGCCGAGGGCATATCAGCTTTTAAAAGGAAACATTTTGTTAAAGTACAATATGCACAAAGAAAAGCAAGATACTATGTATCTAGCTCCATGAATTGTCCCAAATAGAGCCCACCCACGTGATCAACCCCCAGGTAGAGAAGGGAACATTGCCCACTGGGCAGAGGCCCCCTCCCGCCCCCTTCCGTCACCAGCCCTGTTCCCCGCTAGACAACCACGATCCTGACTTCCATACCAGGGCCGGCTCTCTGCCTGAGTGGGAGTTAGTGCGCGAGCTGGTACGTCTGCCCCCCCCACCACGGTGCGCGCGGGATTCCCTGCCCGCTTGGGGCGCTGCTGCCCTCCATTCACCCTCATTACCCGTCTAGCCTCCCATGGTGGGAACGAGCCACAGCGATCCGGCCCCTGCTGCTGGGTGTCGGGCTGGTTTTCGGGTTTGGGCAATCGTGAGCAGAGCTGTCGTGAACGGTCTCGTAGTAAACACGTTCCTTGGGGCACACACCCGCCAGCAAAATTTACCAGGTCCTAGGGCAGGTACGCATTTGGGTTCAGGGGACATTTGCAGGTTTTTGAAAGTGGTTGTACCCATTTGCCACCCACACCGGTGGGAGAAGTTTCCGTGGGCCTCTCTTTACCGGTATCCGGGGGATCTGCCTTTGCCACGGTAGCGAGCCGCTCTGCTTTCTGCGTAATGGTGTCTCGATGCGATTTTAATTTGTATTTCCGTGATGATTCATGAAGGGGAGCATCTTTTCATATGCTTGTCATTCGCCTTTTTTTCACATTGATTTGTAGAAGTTCTTTATATATTCCGGCCACTAAATACGGCTATAGATAGGCTCATGGAAACAGACACAGAGATGCCAGGACATCAAGACTGCGAATGTCCTCTCAGAGTCTGTCGAGGTGATTTTTCTCCTTTATCCCATTAATGCCATGAGCTGAACAGATGGAATTTCAACTGTTTCACCGACTCTTCAAGGGATAAACCCAGCATGACGGCGATGTGTCCGTCCCGCCAGTGGTGGCGCTGACCTGCCGCTCTTTGGAGGAAGGCTCCTGGACTCATGCTCGCAAGGAAGGTCAGCCTGTAACCTTCTTTCCCGGACACGTCCCTGTACGCGCTGGGCACCAAGGCTGGACCTCATCCGCGAGTGTATGTGTGCCTCTCTGGTCTCTGCCAGAGTTAATAGGAAGTTGGTTTGGGGGGCACGTTAGTGACTGATTTGGGGAGAGGCCCACACAGCCAGGCCTGGGGTCTCTTGTCCGGGGTCCTGAGTCTGAGCCCTTGTCTGCCTTCTGAGCATGGGGAAGGGGCACTTGGGGGTGGGGGGGGGTCTCACCTGACAAATGCCCGTGAAATGTGGCTGCAGCTAGGGTCCCTCTGAGGCCCTGTTCTGCCTTTTGTCTCTGTTCTTTCTCAGCTTTTCTCCCTCTCTGGTTCCAGCGCATTCTGCCGTGCTCCCTGCCTGTCTCTCCGACTCCCTGTCCGCTTCCCTCTCTCTAATCCCCCTCCCTCTCCCTCCCCCTCTATCTGCCAGGACTACCGGATACTTCTCCCCAATATGGTGGGGGGACAGGTGAGTGTGGTTGTGTGCAGGTGCGGGCGGGTAGATAGTGTGTGTGGAGGTAGGAGGGGCAGGGGGGTGTGGAGTGGAGTGGGGGGTGTATGTGGATAGGGGTCTGTGGGTGCGTGGGTGTGGACATGGGGTGGTATAAGGGTATGAGGTGTGGGGCGGGGAGAATATGGTTGTAGGGGAAACATGGATGTGGGAGAGTGTGGGGTAAGGGTAGGGGGTGGGTGCATGTGTGAATGTGGTGTGGGTAGGGGTGGGGTGAGTGTAGGGGTGGAGCGTAGGGGTAGGTGCAGGACATGTGGGTATAGGGGGGTGGGGGAATGGTTGGGGGGTGGAGGGATGGAGGAGTGGGGGGCAGGGAGTGTGTGTATGGACGTGGGGGGTGTGTACAGGGGTGTGCGCGCGGCTGGTGGCAGGGCCCACTGCTGGGAGGAGCTGGGGGCTGTTTCCCCAGCCTCGGTCACTCCCGTGCTGTGGCTGCTGCAGGACTCGGGCCTGAGCCTCTCCTGCCCCCCACACCCCCGCCCCACGGCCGCTGCCTGTGTCTCTGCCCCCTCCTCGTTCCGACTGTGCTGCAGCCTGCGGTGGCCCCATGGTGTTTGCTAGAACTCTTCTGGAGAGCCATGAAAGATTCATGAAGGCCAAGTGAGGATGTGCGCTGCAGGGCAAAGGCTGGGCGGGCAGCAGCAAGGCCGGCGAGGTCTGGCCCTAGGCAGGGAGCCCGCAGGAGCAGCCGAGCCCCAACCCCGGCCGCGGGAGAGGGGTGCCTCCACACCATGCCCTCACCGAGGGAGGAGGAGGAGGGGCGCCCTGTGCCTGTCCCAGGTAAGTGTTCCATTTGCTCAGACACAAGATCTAAATCATGCATGGCCCTGGCCAGGTGCTGACTGGCTGTCCTGAGGGGCTGCCCAGGCAGCCTACTGCCTGGGGGGGGGCGGGGGCGGCAGGGGGAGTCCCTTAAGCCACGGGAAGGTTAGCAAGCCAATGTGTGCAGTCATCCAAACCCCTGAGTGTGTCAGATGAAAACGCAGCCTTGCTGTCTCTAGGATGTGCGGAGGGGAGAAGCGAAACAAGTGGGTGGGTGGCTGCTCTGGGAGTCAGGAGTCTACAAAAGGGCCCATGTTCCAGAACCTTCCGTGCTGACTTCAGTGAGCATGTCACTGTCCTCCTCCCGTCCCAACCCCCACCCCTGCTTCCGCACCCAGCCCAGCATGTCAGGCAAGCTCTGGCCTCAGAGCCTCACCGGGCTCCCAGCCGGCCCTGCCAGCGAGCCGAACCCACAGCCCACAGCAAGACTCCGGAGGCTGGGGAGGATAAGCGATCTGGCAAGAGGAGCCTAGGCCTGCTGGGCAAGGGCTCACCTTCCTCTTGTGCTGGCGGCCAGTCTCAGCCACCAGCCCCGAATGCACCAGAAGCTGCAGGGAACTTCGCCCATGGGAAGCGGGAGGTGGCCCCAAACTGGCCCAGGGCTGCAGGCAGCCGGAAGTCCGGCCTCGGCTCTGCAGCTAACTCCCTTGCTACTCTCAAGCACACCCCCTCCCCTCTAGAACCCACGGCCCTCTCTAGGAAGGGACAGAATCACTCCAGGTGACATGGGCCATCCCTTCCCGCCCCCACAGTCCATGACTCCCTGGGCTCTGGGATCAGTGACACAGGCTCGTGGCGCTGGGGACCCCTGATGCCGCAGGGTGGGCTGGGGCATTGCCCGTGGGCACCAGGGCCCCTGCAGTCCCAGCAAAGGGGCGCCACGGGCTTCAGCAGCAGTTGTGTTCATGATTATTGTTAATTGCAATAACGAAAAGAATAGTAATCATCCTAATCATAGCCTAGCTGAGTGGGACGGCGGCTGCCTTAAGGAATCATTAACACTGAGGAGAGGGATATTCTTAGAAACTCGAGGAGCTCCCCAGGCTCCAGACTGCAGGGGAAGGGACGGGGAGGAAACGAACTTTGCACCCTGGGCGGTAATCGGTGGCCCTGGGTTGGCAGCTATGCAGGGAGGCCCTAGTACGGGCGCCATAAATAGGAAGGTTTTCCATCTGGGCTCAGGAGCCAGGATCCTGCCCCAGCCCATGCTCTCATTAACAGAAGTCACTAACAGGGGTCATTAATGGGAGCCCCAAGACGGGCTGCCCTCCCGCACCTGGGTGCTGATTTCTAGAGAGATACTAACAAATCAGAGCTCGCCCCGCTCCGTGATGTCAAGGGAGAGGGAGGGAAGCACAGGGGAGAAGAAGGGGTCGGGGCGCAGGCTCAGGAAGCTTTGGTTGCTGGAAAGGGAGCCGTAGCTTCCCCAGGGGAGTGGACTGGTTTGCGGTGCCTCCCAGGACCCGCAGGTGGAGATCACAGGGGGCCTCGGCAGGGTGCGGAGGGGGACTAGGCAGCACCAGACGTCTGCGGGAGGCCCTCTCTCCTCTGCCTGGTGGCTGCATCCTGCTTCCGGCTACCGGGCCACCCGGCAGGAGGCACTTGCCTACATCAGCTCTGCCCCAAAGCCCAGTGTAACCCAATGGCAATTTCATGACATCAGTCTGAACGCCCAAGAGAGGAAAGCAGGTGGGCGCCGGCCGGGACCGGCTCATCCCTCACCCAGGCACCAGGGGCACATCACACCGAATCAACACGGGGCAGGTGAGGGGGCTAGTGGTTCCGTCGCCCTCAAGGGTGTCTGGTCCCGATGGTGTCCTACAGGGCGTGGAAGGAGAAGCGTGGCCCAGGAGCAGAAGGAAGACTCTGGAAGGCCCTGGACGGCGTTCAGAAAGCTGAGGATGGCCCAGGAAGAATAAAGAGATGAGTTCTGTGGCCACAGGTCCCTTGGGAGAAGCAGGCCGGGCAAGGTGATCCTGAAGCCAAGGGCAGTATCATGATGTCAGGAGTCCCCGGGTGAGCTGACTGTCCCAGGAGGACTGCCGGGGCAAGCCGTGAGTTCTGCGGTGCCGCAAATAATCACAGGGACTCAGGGGACAGAGCGGGGGTGGGGGTGGACATGGGCACAGTGTCCGCATTAGCTAGAGCTGTCCAGAGAAACAGAGTAGGAGAGATCGGACATGGAGATGGCTGTAGCAATGGGAATGGAAGTGAGGAGGATGGGGAGGGAGACAGGCACGGAGCGGGGGAGGGGGAGGGAGGGGGGGGAGGGGTGGGGAAGGCAGTGGGGGTGGGAGAGGGGCTGGGAATGGAGATGAGTTGTGGTTGGGGGTGGAGAGAGGGATGTTAAGAGATTTATTATTAAGGAATGGGCTGGTAGGTACGGGGAGGTCTCCCAAGGGCAAGCTGGGGACCCAGGAAAGCCGGTGGTGCGGATCCCACTCCAAGAGCAGGAGGTATCGCAGCTCAACGCTCGGAAGGAGTTTTCCCTTCCTCCGCCATTTGTTCTGTTCGGGCCCTGGTGGCTTGGACAACGCCCACTGACACCGCAGAGGACTGTCTGCTTTATCAGTCCGTGGATTCCTACGCTAGCCCCTTCTAGAAACACCCTCGCAGACACACGGAGGAATCCCACCTAGCCAGCCATGTGGGCACCCCGGGACCTAGCCAAGCATCCACATACGATCCACCACCACAGTCTCTAAGGGCCACCCCATGGCCACCCCAGGAGGTGTCCCTGACCCCACAGACGCAGTGTGCCCAAGCCTCTGCTCATCTCCCCAGCCTCACTGCCGACACGCCTCCCTATGGTGTCCCCAGACCCCTGGCATCCTCTGGAGCCACATCTTCCCTCTGCCCAGACTGAGCACCCCCTGGTCCTTCTGCCTCTGTCCTACACACACTTCACTTTTCACTGCAAGCACCACCTCTTCCGGGATAGCGTCAGAGACAGCCCTGCCCCCGTCAGACCGAACTCTCCTGGGGACAAATAACCACCAACCCCGAGATGTGCATGAGGGAAAAGCAGAGAGGGAAGCACACTGGGGGGAGGTCATTAGACTGGAGGGGGGGGGGCACGCCAGCTATGTCACAGCATCTGGGGGCTAGCACAGCATTGAGCAAAAAGCAAACTTGTATTTTCGATTTTCCTTTATCAAAATGTTTACGTAATCCCCAAATCATTGGATAAACAGTTTCGAAGACAAGCTCCAGCTCACCAGCAGCTTTCAGAGGGCGACCCTGGCCTCTCCCTCCCCGACAAGGGCCGGCTGCTGGCCAGAGGCCTCTCCGGACTCGGGGAGCCCCTCCAGGGCCTCCTCTGCCTGCCGTTGCATCACGGGCTGAGCCCTCGGTGCCAGCAGGGAGGGGGAGCCTGGAGAAGGAGGAGGCGGCCACGGAGGGAGGGGGGTTGGGAGGGCGGCAAGCGCTGCTTCTCCTCCCCCAGGGAGGCCAGAATGCTGACGTAGGCAGTCAACCCAAAGCTCCTCTCCGAAGAGAACAATGAAAAAAAAGGAAAGGTCTGACCTGTTTCCCAGCCTTTTGCAGATTCTGTTTTGGGGTCTACAAGACATTTGGGGAGTCCCATGGTGTAAGCCTCTGCAGGACAACCGCACGTTCCTGCTCCCGTGGGTACTGGGGCAGAGGCCATAAGGCCCGGGCCACACCGCGGAGTGCCTCCCGGGGACGGTGGGACCCTCTCACCCTTGGCCTTCTGTCTGGTCTGCAACCAACAACTTCCTTAGGGTCTCTCCGCTCACTGTCCTGTCTCATTTTACCTTTTCCTGCTGCTCTCCAGGAGGGGTGAGGAAGCAAGGGTTGATGGCTTTGCTGAATTTAGAATGATCTGGAAGGACCTGCAGGTGGCCAGACCCCCCCGGGGGAGCAGAGTCTTAACCCAGAGACCAAGATCCACACCCCCAACCTGCCCCGCATAGACTCAGTAAATAACTCCCACATCGGGGTTGTTTTCAGAAGCATAGACATGCGGTTGTGAATAATCAGATACAAATTGATTTTTAAACCGCTACCGAATTCAAAGCAGCTTTTTGTCATTGTGAATTTTCTCGACCAACAAATCCTAAAAATAAAAGCACCAGGACGTGAAAAGATCCTCAAAGAGTTTGACATTAAAATGCAGTTCGCAGACTTGGAAAGACGGGGAGCCTCAATTCCCTGGCACAGCCTTCCTTTCAGCGGGAGAAAATATGGTCTTGGGAGGTGCGGAGGCTCGGCCACCGTAACGCGGCCCCGGCGGGTGACAGCACCCACACCGACCCAGGATCTGACCCCGGACCGGCGCAAGCACTCTCATCCCTCGGAGACTCCAGCCCTCTATAGAGCGGAACTGTGGAGGGGGTCAGGAAAAACCGGGCTGCCGGGGTTGACACAGTGCCCAGCACCTAGTAGGTGCCCAGAAGGTGATGAGGGACGTCGCCCCGGTTAGCTCCCGCCGCAGTAGCCTGGGGCCCCGGGCGCGTGCCTTAGCATCCCGCCGCACTGACCCTTCGAATCACCTGGCCGTGCACGCTCCCCGCAAGCAGGGGGCCCGACAGCACAGTCCCCATCACTGCTACTCCGTCCCTACCCGCAGCTGGGAGGCGAGAAGCAAAGGCATCTCGGAGCCCTTGCCGTGAGCCCCCACAGCCACCGTGTTCTCCTGCCGTGGGCCGGACACTAAAGCATGCACGCGTGTGTGCACACACTCACACATGCACACACAGTCACACATTGAAGAGTGCACACGTGTGTGCACACACTCACAGTTGCACACATGGCCACATTGGTGCGTGCACACACTCTTAGGCACACACAGTCACACACTGAAGCATGCACGCATGTGTGCACACATCCACACACGTACCCACAATCACACATGTGTGCGCATACTCGCACACACTGAAGCATGCACACGCTTAAGCAGACACTCACGCACACAGTCCCATGCACACGTGCACACAGGGGACCACTCACGGGTCACAGCCCTGCTCTTCGCCCCCCTGCTTCAGGACTCCCCGCTCACTCCAAGCCCCCCCCCCCCGCACACCACCCCCCTCCACTGATCCACGCCCCCTGTTTTATACAGAAACTTGTCTCTGAAATGCCTGCTCTGACATCCGATTTTGAAAATCAAATCCCTTTCCTTCTGCAAAAGACACCCTGAGCAGATCCTAAAGTGAAAGTCTTTTTGTAACCAAAGACCAGGCAGGGCACAGGTGTCTCCGCCTGTCATTCGGCTGGGTGCCGGTGGAGGGCGGGCTGGCTTCAGGGGCGTGGGGAGTAGTTCTGAGGGTCTGATGAGCCCAGAGAGGGTAAGCAACTTGCCCCAAGACACAGAGCAAGGCAGTGGCCGAAGATTCCCGGGGTTCTGAGTGCCAGTGTTGGGTCTTCTCCACCAGGCTAGTTAGACCAGAAGGCAAAATGGGCCATCGCTCAATCTGGTAGTCCCTCCCTCTCTCCTCCCTCCCAAAGCCTCCTGAGAGCTGTTCACACGCTCCGTTGTCTTCACAGTGTGGTTGCTGGCCCATCTCTCTTCCCCACCTCGCGACTCTGCTGTAGAAGACATGAGCCAGAGTCAGGGAAGGGGGCAGGCGTGGGACAGGGTGTCAGGACAGACGCCGACCTCGCTAAGCCACTGTGGCCCTCCGGGTGGAAGTGAGGCAGCCCCAGCCCAGAGCCAGGTCCCTGGAGCAAGCGGCTTCTCGCCACCAGCGCTGGACAGCCCGGAGCTGCCCTCAGTCCCGCAGAGGCCTCTAGGACGGGCTCCCAAAGATCTGGGCAAATAGAAGTCACAGCGTGGCCCCCTCCGTGGTTCCAGGCCCGGCAGGGAGAGCTCCGATGATGTAGGGTACGGGGCCTGAGGCCACAAGAGCATACGGTCCCCAGGACTGGGACATGGGGAGCACCTGGGGTACGTGGCCTGGGCCCCTCGATTCCTCTGTCTGGACCAGTAGGGAGACAGGAGGCAGATTCACCAGACACACATTCAGGGACTGGAACCGCCTGAGCCCACGGCGGCCGCAGGGGGGATGGAGGCGGATATTGTCCCCGTCTGCTGAGGGCGCGTTCTGCCGCCGCGAGGAATAGGGGCTTGGAGGCAGGTGTCGGCCACCCTCTCGGGCCCCCCACGAGGTCAGCCCACGGCGCCTGGACAGGGACATCACCGGAGAACATTCAAGAGCATGACAGACACGGGTGGGTGGAGCCCCCTCTTGTCAGGGAAAGGAAGGCTCAGGTTTGCACGGAGTCAGGGCTGCCTGGAAGAGGAGAAGCGAGTCCGCTTTGGAAGGAGAGGAACCAGGACTAACCTCACTCGCGGCCTTAGAGCCTCTCTACCTGCTGGTTTCTGCCAGAGCTTGCCAGAGAGCGGGTGGGGGCCCTGCGGCATTCAGGCCAAACCAGGCTGGGCGAGGGCCTGCGCTTGGGGTGATCTCCCCATGGATCTGAGTGTCACGGGTGACATGAGACAGGAGCTCTACTCCTCTGACTCACGGCCGCTTTGCCATGGGGACCTTCTCGTGACCTTGAGCAGTTTGACTCCAGGTACTGGGGTCACCTCAGAAACTGCGAGTGGGAAGGGCAGAAAATCGGGGGGGTCCCAGGCCTGGGCACCCCCTCCTCGTCGGCCCTTGCCAGTCACAGGGACCCCCTGTAGATCTCTGGGTCCCAGATCCGTCATTCTGGAGGGGAGGAGCCGCCCACAGCACCTGCAGCCTCTTCGCACACACGCACGCGCATATCCACCCCCCCACACACACACACACACTTCCACATGCACACGTTCCAGGCTCGTCGGGCCACCAGCACAGGGCCTTGGCCGAGGAGGAAGGAGAGGGCAGACACGCTGTCTGGGAATTATCTCAGCCAGGAGCCTGCCGAGGGGCAGAACCAGAAAGGCCGAACCCACAGAGGCCACCGAGCTCCCCCGACAGTGCACAGCCCGCGGTCCCAGACAGGGAGCTCCACAGGCCTGGCCGGGCTCTCTGGGGGGCCGTGTTCCGTGGGCAGGGCCTCGGGGAGGCCTGGACCCTCCAGCCCAGCAGTACATCTCTCGTGGGCCGTTAAGTTCTCAAAGCTGTTGGCTGGTCATCAGGTCAAGGACCTGAAGGTCAAGGACCACATTCACCAACCGGCCAGCCTCGGAGTCCCCTTGCCCCTCCTTGATTTTCCCACCTGCAGGTCTATGGCCAGAGGACGTGACAGCCGTCCCCAAAAGGCTTTCCTGAGAAAGAGCAGGGACTGCTGGTTGTCTACGTGAGCCCCACGAGGAAGAGAATGCCCCCAACCACCCCCGTCCGGCCAGCCCAGAGTCGCTCCCGCCTCCAAGGGGAGCACGGAGATCCCGGGGGCCCTGGACCCCACCCGGGCTGTCCCCCTGCATCTGTGAGGTCGGCGCTTACAACAGAACCACTGCCTTCCTTTAAGAAGATCATAGTCATGGATCAACATCCTACTTAAATGGTGGTCCATGCAGACAACAGAATATTATTCAGTGTTATAAAGAAATGAGCTATCAGGGGGGAAAAAAGAAAGAAAGAAAGAAAGAAAAAAAGGATCCATCGAGCCATGAAAAGACATGAAGGAGCCTTCAACACATAGGGGAAGACGTTGATCTGAAAAGGCTCTGTGACTCCAGCTATATGACATTCCAGAAAAGGCAGAGCCGCGGAGACAGTGACGGCATCAGTGGCTATGATGGGTGGGGGAGAGAGGGAGGACTCGGAGGAGCACGGAGGGTTTTTAGGGCCGTGAAACTGCTCCGTAGGGCTCTATGGTGGCCGACGCCTGTCATTACCCACTTGTCTGAGCCCGTGACTGCAGAGCAAGACGCCCTGATGGACACTGTGGACTCCGGCTAATCACCACGGATCAGCACTGGTACAGTTATAACAAACGTGTCACCCTCATTCAGGAGGTTGATAGTAGGGGAAAGTCTGTGCATGTATCAGTGCGCGTGCGCGTGTGTGTGTGTGTGCGTGTGCATGTGCTAGAAATGGAGGGTATGTGGGAATTCTGTACTTTCTGCTCCATCTTTCTAAAACTGCTCTAAAAAATAAGGTCTGTTAATTTTTTTTTAAATGACAAATTACATGTGATGCACATTTTGTTTTGGGCCCGTATTAGCTCTGCCCTGGTCTGTATTCTCAGTACACGAGCCCCCAGGGCCCCTTCTAGAGCTGGCGAAGTCCCAAAGAGGGTAGACCCCTCTGCTCCTGGGGAGCCCATCTTTCATATACGAACCAGCCCAGAGCCCGCACCCAACCAGCCTCTTCGCACTCAGGGCCAATATTCCCCTGTCCTAATCACCAACAGGGCCAGGGGCCAGACAACCACTCCGGGGTACACCCGGGAGTCCACTGGCAGGACTCCCACGCACCCATCCCAAGCCCATTCTTCCCCGTGAAAACCACAAGGCAGCCTGCAGATCCCACCTTCCCCTCTGTCCCTCTGCCCCTTGACCCTGGTGCTTCCCCCACACCCCTATCCTGCAGGACAGGGCAGGGCATGACCCCTCCTCTGGCATCCGTGAGTCACAAACTGTCTTTCCAAGGGCAGTTAACCCGGGATCTGTTAGCTCACGTACTTGAACAACAATAAAATCTACATTTGTAAACAGAGGTGACCTAGAGGCCAACACAGCCTGTGGCCCTGGACAATGGACCCATCCAGAACTCCAGTTGGGAAGGTGACCTTGGCTTCATTCTCCACCTACCCCTCAGCCTGTGTGGGAAGCCACAGACGCAGAGCGTGGTTGCGCATCCCCGTGCCCCACGTCCCCCGGGTGCCAACGCAACTGCCCGTTCCGCTCAGGCTCCTGGAGGTCCAGGAACCCATGCTCCTTCCTGCTGCTCAGCGTCCTGTCCTCGCACGGGGGCAAGCAGCAGGCAGCCTAGCCCTGACACGTAGGAAAACATTCTATGCACATTGGGAGCCTCCTCTTCATAGGTCACCCCGCTGAAATTAACAGGAGGACCTTCGAAAGGGGCTACTGTTGGGGGGAGCTGGCAGTCACGTGCAGCCCAACAGTGGACACAGGGACACCTCCAATACCTAAAGGAGGCCAGAAAGGGCTGCCACATCAGGTAGTGTGGGGTGTCAGGTGGTGACCTGCAGAGAGGGGGCTTTGGGGTCCCGATGGGGTGTGTGCGTGTTGAGAGGTGGGGGGCAGTTGGTTAAGCAGCTGAGGGGAGTTGGTTAACGAACCCACACAGGTTGTTCGGTACCTCCCGTCAAGGTCACGGGTGCTGGGCTTGGGAGGGGACGGCTTTCCCCCTCCCTGTGGACACAAGCCCAGATCCCCAGCCGAGCCCCGATATCTGTGCCCCTTTAACTCAGCCCACACTGTGGCAGCTGGGGAGAGGCTGACGTCTGCGGGACGGGGAGCAGGACCCAGCCTGCTGGCACAGTGACACGCGGAGGAGTGCGTGCGTCCTGGGCAGGGGGGAGGGAGGGGGCTTAGGGCCACGGCCGATGAAAAAGAGCCTCGGTCTTCATGCCAGGATGGCACAGCGTTCCGCCCCTCCCGCGACTCCCGCCTCCGCCCTCTCCCACGCCGTTCTCCATCGGGGGTGAGCGGCTCCGTCTCTGGCGCCACCTGATCTGGACAGACTCGTCCACCTCAGCATCCAGCAAGAGCTCTGAAAGAGAGGCCAGGGTGGGCCCCAAAATGCGGATCCCCAGGCCGGGCCTGGGCCAGACTGCCGGGCCAGCAGGTTGGGAAACCACCAGAGAGGCAGGGGATGCAGGCTTGGGGCGCGCAGGGCCAAGACGACTCCCGGCGCGCTCATCCCCGCTCTCCAGCCGGCCGCCATGGGGACTTCGGGGAGCCCCTTCGCTCGGCTCTGGCTCAGGCTTTCTCCCCTAGAAACACAGGCCGCCCCTGCCCTTCCGCGACCCGGCTTACAGCCTCCCCCGTCCAGGCTGCGTGCGGGGGCCTTCCCAGCCCTCCCCGCTCCAGTGCCCCCCGGGGTCTGCCGCGCCCGCCGCGGCGGCCACCGTGACTGCTGTGACAGTGAAGGCCGCTGAACTTGCTGGAGCGCGTCGCGTGCCTCTGCGCAATCCATCCTCTCAGCAACCCATCATTCAGATGAAGAAGCTAGAGCTCAGAAAGGCTCAGAAGTTGTCCGGAGGGGCGCCTGGGTGGCTCAGTGGGTTAAGCCTCTGCCTTCAGCTCAGGTCATGGTCCCAGGGTCCTGGGATCGAGGCCCACATCGGGCTCTCTGCTCAGCGGGGAGCCTGCTTCCTCCTCTCTCTCTCTCTCTGCCTGCCTCTCTGCCCACTTGTGATCTCTGTCTGTCAAAGAAATAAATAAAATCTTTTTTTTTTTTTTTAAAGAAAGAACAGTTTATGTCACCGCTACAGATGAAAATTCAGTGTTGGGTGTTCTGATCTTGCAAATATCCGTACCACTGAAAATCAAGGTCCTCGGGGTCTAGCGGGGCGCTTGTACCGGCTGAAGATCTGCATCCTGAAGCCAGCTGTTGTTTGATTAAAAAGAGAGCACTCCATTCTTCAAAAAATTAATCATAGAATTACCATATAACCCAGGAATTCCACGCTTAGGTATATGCCCGAGAGAATTAAAAACCGGTTTCCAGATGGTTAATGGACCCTACGTTCACAGCAGCCAATCGTCCATCGGCAGAAGAAAGAATGAGCAAAACACAGTCAGTCTGCACCGTGGCGTGTTTTTAGCCGTAGAAAGGGATAAAGCTCTGACACACACTGCAGCGTGGATGAACCTTGAAAACATTATTCTAGGTGAAAGTTCGAAGGTAATATTATTGCATTTCTATGAAATATCCCGAGTTTAAGTAACTCCATAGAGACAGAAAGCAAACTAGGGGGTGGGGGACACTGGGAGGATGATGGGGGGCCGTGGTGGAGGTGATGGGGGTATGGCGTGAGTGGGGGAGGAGGGGAGCGGTGGTGGGAGTATGGCAGGGGCAGGGAGGTGGGGTGACAGTAGGGAGCAGGAGGGATGGTAGGGGAGTGGCAGGGGGCTGGGAGGGGGGACAGAACCAGGCCTGAATGGAGTGATGCTTAACGGGCATGGTGTATGACGGTGTCCCAGAGCTGGACTCGGGTGCTGGTGGCCCACCCCTGCAGACCTGCTAAACGCCACATAGTATCTGTTTTCAAACAGTCAACAGCTGATTTTACGGCATGAGAATTTCACCTCCCTTTTGAAAAGGCAGATTTCTAAGTATTAGCAGGCAGTAAAGACATGTCTTTTCCTAAGGAGATTCTCTCTTTCATGGTATGCAAGGGAAAGAGAGAGAAAGACTTGCCCGTAGCCTTCTGATCTCCCTGGCACTTTTGCCGGCGGTCCCTGGTGGGGTCCTCCAGCCACCCAGGACTGCCCACAGGAAGGTGGTGGGGTCCGTGTTGGTGGCTTAGGCTGCCATCAGGCACAGGGGCTTCCACAACAGATCCTTCTTTTCTCCCTGTTCTGGAGTCTGGAAGTCCAAGATCAAGGTGCCTGTCTTCAAATATCCTGAGGCACTGGGAATTAGGGCTTCCACATGTGGACTTGGGGGACAGTCCAGCCCATCACCATGTCCCAGTTGACTGATGAGAAGAAGGACGCATGGAAAAGTCAACTCAAGTCACGGAACTGGTGGGAGGCAGCCAGACCAAGAACCCAGGTACCCTGATCTCTGGGCGCGTTCTTCCCTCCGTGCTCACCACCTCTAGTGGTGTCGGCGACCGCAGGGGCCCTGGCTGCTGTCCTCAAAACTGCTGGTGGGAGCAAAGTCATCTGCACCCACGGGACCGTGTTTCAGCAAGGGTTTGACGTGGTCCCAGCTGCCCGCTGCCACAGAGCCCATTGTATTTTCCTCTTCGTCCAACAACCTGGCTGGACTGCACCAGTGATCTAGCATCTGGGAGGGGGCTGTGTGATCAACTAATTAAATCTAATGAATGATATGTCTACAGACCCGGCAGGAAAGACCCACACGGAGGATGCACGCCCTAAGCCCTGAGTTCGTACCTGGAGAGACGGATAACCGCGGGGGAGTGCTTGGAATTCAGAGCCGGGTCTTTGTTTCGTGTCTTCTCCGGGCATCAGAGAGATTCATCTGTTAGAGTAAACAGACTTCAAACCGGGATTTAGTCTCTGAGCGTGTGCACCTGATTTGGCGGTCCTGGCTCAGACTGCCCCGAGCCTTCATCATTCTGCGCGTGGATGGAGGAGACGGCACAGAGCCGCTGGGGGGGCGGGGGGGAGGGATGCTTGCGGGAGTGCCCGTGTCCTGGTTCCTTTCCTGCCACTGAAGCCAAGGGTGTCAGAGCCAGAAACAGAGGGAATCGAGCTGTGCAATGGACACCCGCTCCCCGTCCTGCTTCTCCCCCACACTCGCCACCTTGCGGGAGGAGCCCTGTCTCCTCACCAAACGGCCGTGTCACCAGGCTGCTGTAGAGGACAGCACCTGGGCAGCCACGTTGTCTCTGGTTCAGTCAGTTGGTCCCCTTTCCTCCAGAAAGGGCCCTGTGCTCTCCTCAAACCAGAAACGGTCCTCAAGGTCTCTGCACCCCTCACCCCTGCAGCCTGCGGAGCCCATCCTCAGAAAACCCTCATTCATGTCACAACACGGGGCTCCCATTCACACCCGTCACCCTCCAACCACACGGCCCAGCCAACGCTTACGCCTGCCCAGCGCCCCCGCTTCCAGCAACCCCGAGGGCACCTCTTAGGTCTCAGGTCTTGAACACACTGGCCACCGCCACCACTGAGCTTCCTCTCCCAGGCAACTCCTCTACTCCTGCAGGACCCACCTGGATCATCTGAGCCTCCCCATCTTCCTGTGGGCTCCCGGTGCCCCTGGCACCCAGTACAGTTGAGTAAATTGATGAATGAATGAATGAAGTCTTGGCTGCTTAACAATGAGCCAGTCCAAGGGCAGCGGGAGCTTATAACACATCATCAGAGAAGGCTCCTTGGCTCGCGGGCTCGATAACCAGCCCTCACCACCCTGCGGGACATCATTTTGGGTAAATGGCTGCCACCTTGTCACGTGATCCGGAGGGCCTGGAAAAGGGCTACAGGCCATGGTGACAGAAGAGACACGGTTCCCAACCTGAGCTGCCACTCGTTCAGTCCCTTGATGTAAATTGTGGCTCAGAGGACCTCCCCAGTGCCCTATTTGATGGTAATTCCCCAGAGGATAAAGGGGGTCGAGCTCGTCTGTTCAAACATGTCTTCACACGTACAGCGAAGGAAACCAACAAGATGAAAAGGCAACCTACTGGATGGGAGAAGAAATTTGCAAATGACATATCTGATAAGGGGTTAATATCTAAAATATATAAGGAATGTCTACAACTCAACAGCACCAGGAACAATCCAGTTTAAGAATGGCAGAGGTCTTGAACAGACATTTTTTCAAAGAAGATGCACAGTTGGCCAACAGAGCCATGAAAAGACACTCGGCATCACTCCTCGGCAGGGAAATGCAGATTAAAGCCACAGTGATGCGTCACATAACACCTGTCAGGACGGCTAGAATAAAAAACCCCAGACACAAGTGTTGGCGAGGGAGCGGAGAAACGAGCCGTGGGACACTGGTGGTGGGAACGCAGACTGGGGCAGCCACGGAGCAAAACAGTGGGGAGGCTCCTCAAAGAATTAAAACAGAAATACATATGGTCTAGCAACCCCACTGCCAGGCATTTACCCCAAGAAAACAAATACACTAATTTGAAAAGACAGGTGCACGCCTCTGTTTACCGCAACGTTATCGACAATAGCCAAGATCTGGGACCAGCTCAAGTGGTTCAACCAACAACAAACAACAAAGCTCAACCAACAACAATGTATGGATACACAATGGAACATCCCTCAGCCATTAAAAAAATAGAAAAAAAGGAAACCTTGCCGTTTGCAACAACGTGGACCTAGAGGGTATAAGGCTCAGTCAGTCAGGTAGAAAAAGACAAATACCATACAATTTCACTTTTATGGGGAACTTAAAAAAAATGAACAAAGGAAAAGAGAAACAGATTCTAAACTCTTCTAAACAGAACACAAACTGGGGGGGTCGGCAGGTAGGAGGACAGGAAATGGGGGAAATCGACAAAGTGGGGAAAATGTATCTTTAAATGATCAGCAGGAGGGCGAATGTTGCAGACATTTTAGGAAGCAATTTAGGGCAGATGTTTTTAAGGGAACAAAAATGCAAGTTGCTCTCCTAAGCCAGGGCTGAGCCACCACCCCCACCCGGCACTGGTGGACAGGGGCAGGGGCGACCACCGATGGGCTGGGGCCCTTATCTCTTCCTCAGCACAGGGGCTGAGACCTAAAAGGGTAAAAAAAAAAAAAAAAGGCTCTGCAGAGGCAGAATCTGGGCCCCCTCTATGATCACTAGGAATTAAACACCACCTCTGCATCCAGCGGCGGACATCTCGTGCCCAGCATACAAGTCCGAGGTGGACAGGAAAGGTCAGCAAACGCTACAGAGGGCCAAGAGCATCCCCAGGCCCACCGCACCCCCCCCCCCCGGCGGGTCAGAGCCCGCCCAGCACATAGGCCCCTGTTCTTGCTTCCCCTTCTTGGACTTGCCACACTGTTCCCCTTCCCCTGTGGAGCCCGAACTCCTGAAGGCGGGAGTACGTTCCCCGTGTCACTGCCTTGTCCCTCACGCTCAGCGGGGTGCCAGGCTCCTGGTGGGCGCTCGTACACGCCTGTGGAATAAATGAATGAATGGTTTATCGCTGTTGAGAAGAAGCATGGGGAAAACAAAGCCTGGGGTCACCATGAGGTACAGAATAAGGACCCCTGAGAGCAAGATGTACCCCCACCTACCCACTCACCGCCATCCGTGCTCACCTGCTCCCTCTGCCACTCAGGATCCGAGCTGGGTGGCTCACCCTCGGTCAAGGGCTCAGGAAGCCAGTGGGTGACCGGGAAATGAGGAGGCCCCCAGGTCTGCTTCTGAGACCCTTGCCTAAGGAGCGAGGCAGGCTTCTAAGCTTGGCCTCCCAACTTGGAGAGGGAGGATCCGATTTCTGGATCTTGTCCCATATGTGTATGTGGGGACTCTTTCCGGAAAGAACATAAAAACTACCTTACTCTTACACATTTTGTAAAACACGACGACAGGGAAACTCCTTGCTAGACACTTCCCAGGGCTCCGTGATGGCCCCGGGAAATCCCACCTGGGCCATGCTCTCTGGGGGCCTCCGGCCTCCATCACCTCACCCTCTGCTGGGAACCCCGCACACAGTGCCACCACGGGTCAGTCACTTCTCCGTGCCTGTTTCCCCACCCATGAAATGGGTACAGCCTTGGTGCTGCATCACAGGTTTGGGAGGACGTGTAAAGGAGGTAACACAAGGAACGGGTTTAGTCCAGGGCCAGGCACTTGGTGAGAATACTAGAAGGGGTTGCTGGAAGCTGCTGGGTTTTTTCAAGGCTATGCATCCCTCCTGGTCAAACAGAAAGTCACAGCTCTCTGTAACATTTTTTTTTTAAGATTTTATTTATGTATTTGATAGAGAGAGACACAGCGAGAGAGGGAACACAAGTAGGGGGAGTGGGAGAGGGAGAAGCAGGCTCCTGCAGCGCAGGGAGCCTGAGGCGGGGCTCAATCCCAGGACCCTGGGATCATGACCTGAGCCAAAGGCAGGCACTTAACGTCTGAGCCCCCCAGGCACCCCGGCTCTCTGTAACTTGACAGTGGGAGAGCAGCACAGAAGCCCTGTCTGCTGTGATCATGGATTGTGGCTACGAATTTTATTTCTTTTATTAATTTAAAGATTTATTTATTTTAGAGAGAGTGTGTGCACAGGCAGGGGGAGAGGAGGGAAGCAGATGTCCCATTAGATGCTTAGTCAACGGAGCCACCCAGGTACCCCAGATCGTAACCACAGGGGCGTCTGGGTGGCTCCGCTGGTTCAGTGTCCAACTCTTGGTTTGGGCTCAGGTCATGACGTCGGGGTCGTGAGCTGGAGTTCGGAACGGGGCTCCGTGCTGGGCGTGGAGCCTGCTTAAGATTCTCTCTGTCCTTCTGCCCCTCACCCCCAGCTTCCTCCCAAGTAAATTAATAAATAAATAAAGGGTCTCTTATACAGATACTCCAAAAAGGCATTTTTTTTTTCCATTACCCATATCATCTTTCTTGCAAACCTTACTCTTGCTTCTGCATTTTTGCTGACACCTCGTAAGTCTGTGGTCTTTGTTTAAGGAATGCAATTAACACGAGTATGTAAAAAAGTGTGAGTGTCTCGGCACACCCAGTCTCTCTGATACTCCAGGAAGCACCTGACTGCTGGCTGGTGAGCTGCCACCCTCCCTCCCACGGCTGCATTTCTGTGAAATATCCAGAATGGGTGACTCTACCCCCCAGCACCAAGCACCGGCCGAGTGCTGGCAGAGCTCCCAGAAAGACCCACTAGACTCAACCCTCCCAGGCCCCCACGAGGCGCCCCCCTCCCAGCAGGGTCATCACCCTCCAGGCCTCAGCAGCCGCTCCCTGATCTGGACCAGCCCACTGCTGGGGAGCAGGTAGGGAAGAGGGGACGCACCATTCTGGGGGGAGACACAGGGCAGCCACGCTGGCAGGGGACGTCCCCGTTCTTCCCGCGCCCAGCCCCATCCTGGATGGCTTTGGGCCCTGCCTCCCCCCCTTGCCGCCCGTAGCCACCCCGTCACGGGGCTGGGCCAGACCCGCAGCGCCCAGGGCTGGGTAAGCAATGAGACCTGGGTGGACCCAATGCTTCCTCTGTGACATCTTGGGGACATTCCTCACCACCCTGGCCTGTTTCTGCTTATGACAAACGGAAAAGATAACCGAATGTGGCTTAGGCCTAACTGGGACACTCCGCGAAACGCCCTCCCCGGGCGGGCACCCGCCAGTCACCGGCCCCTTTCTCTCCCTCAGCCTGCATGTCCCTCCGGCCCTGGGCTCCTGGGGCAGCAGGGAGCTGCTGAGAGGTCCAGCCGAGCTGCAGTCCCCAGGGCTCCCGGCCGTGCGCGGCAGCTTCCGCGACCCCCAGCTCCCGGGCGCCACCCGCTCCCCCGAGCCCGGCCCCCGTTCATCAGTGCTGGAAAAGCCCAGACTGCGGAAGTACTCCTGGCTGGCTCCAGGCTGGCCACGCTGACCACATACTCACCCTAATTCTGCCAGAAAGACCAGCCTGTGGTTGGGAAAAACAGCCATTATGGTTTCCAGAAAATTCCTCCAAGCAGGGAGAAGCTGTTTGCCATTCCTGAGGCCTCTCCAGTCCATCTGAATGCGGTTTTCCAATTAAGCTAGGACTGCTCCCAGACTTCTGCTTTAAACAACCATCTCTCGGCTTTCCCTCTCAAGAAACAAAACCCTCGGGCACACCCCTCCCTTTTATTCAGTTTCGAACGACCTCTGCGTGTTTTTTCCTGCTTACACAGGTGGTGCACATTCTATCCCCCAGGAGCGCTGGTGGGAGGACACCGGGGGGGTTGGAAGTCCAGGACCATGATTGGCGTGGGTCTGCTCACCAGGTTGGGGACTGCACAAGCAGAACCGAGCCTGGTGGGGAAGGAAGACAAGTCCTCCTCTGGGCCCTATGAGCGAGATTGCACTTGGAAATTCTTAACTCTGCCTCCGGTCAAGAATGTGGGAAGAAGGTTGAAGACCCCGGGCTGGCTCGGAGGTCCTCAGCCCAAGTGGGATCTTGGGGGTTGAATGTGACCTTTAGGTCATGTGCTGAGAGAGGAAAAAGTTAAGGACAAAGCAAGGAAGAGGGGACGACGGATGACGAGAAATGGTCAGAGACATGGGGAGGAGGAGGAGGAGGAGGCACGCCGTGGGCCAGGCATAGCCTGTGACCAGAGAGGCCATTTAGAGGAGGTCTCTGAGGCCCACCGGACCTGCCACCCATGATGTCACCAACCACCAGGATGCATCGAGCCCGCGGAGTCTAGCCTTTAAGAAGACGGGCCGCTGCTACTTCTTGCCTCTCTAAGGACACTCCCCGGCAGAACCAAGGCCCCATGCCTAGAGGAGCCCAGCCTGGGACACCAGCAGCCTCCCCGGTCCGCGCGCAGTCCCAGCTCTGTGATCAAGGCGTCCTGGGGGCCCCGGCGTGCATAGGCTTACCCGCGACAGCAGCCGGGCCAGAAGACCTCCCCGGAGCCCCGTCAGCTCATAAAATCAGCATAAACGATCCCTTTGGAGCCTTCTCCGGTACAAGGTCAATGATTTGGTGGGGATAGAGGCCTAACCAGAAGGGGTCAAGTGTGAACAGGTGTGTATGTGCGTGTGCCCCCGTGTGTGCAGGGAACAGAGACAGCGTTCAGAAGCTCCTCCCTGAGGAAGCTGACCGACCGTGAGAAGAGGAGGCAGAGGGGACTTGCTCAGGGCACATCACTGCTTCACGGGTTCCTTCCTCCCAGCTGGCCATGAGCCCACCCCTACCCCACCCCTGAAATCCAGCTCACGGCCTCCGCAGGGGGTCTGCCAGAGACACCCATGGTGAGCGGAGCAGCCCTTGCTGTCAGAGCCTTGGCGAGGTCCCTGCCACTTAACTCCTGGACCTCAGTCTCCACCTCTCTGAAGTGGGGCCAAGGATACTCGACCCTCCAGTGTTTCGGGGCTGTGGCTGGAAATAAACAAAACGAAGGATACAGACACTGTCAAGGGAAAGGCCAGGGCAAGAGGTTATCATTATGACTCTCCAAAGGGAGGAGTGGTTGAGGGTCCAGGAGCTCGCAGCCTCCCTCAGAGGACACAACACATTTCCATACAAGCGGCTCAGGAAGATCAAGGTTGTCGGAAGAGCTTTGAATCTCAGCACCAACTTGGAGAAACCCCCCAGGGTGGCTCAGACGGTCCACCCAGAGCCTGCCCGGCCCTTGGCCCCAGTGAGAACTCCTCAGATTTGCAGATACATCGAGGGCTGCTTCTGAGACCGAAAACGACAGCCATTCCCTGAGCATTTGCCGGAGATGCTGGCACCCTCTCTGTTTATCATAATCTCATTTTCCGCCTCCAACATCTGTAGCTGAAAATCAGTGCTACCTCCTGGGATGGGGGAGCGAGCACCAGAAAATGAGGCTGAAAACATCATAAAGTACAAAACCAGTCACGGGCACATTTCTCCCCCTGACCTGCAGGCAGTGCCTTGCACTGAGGTGTGTTCAACCTGGGGGAGGTGGGGGAAGGGGGCGCGAGCCACATAAAGGGGGAAAATAAATAAAATCGCACATCGTGCTCGGAGAGGGTCCACCGTAGCGACCAATCGCGGCAGAGCAGGCTCTCCTGATGGAGGTGGCTTTCGGGCTTTCCAGTGGTTTCCATGGCACCCGCGCCTTCATAATCCTCACCCAAACAGCTCTCCTTCAGCTCACCTTGTGTCACCGAGCCAGAGGAGACATGGAGTAAGTGTGACAAATATGCTGATAGCAAGAAAGTAGCGGGTGTGTGCGTGGTGTGTGTATGTGTGTGTGTGTGTGTGTGTGTGTGAGAGAGAGAGAGAGAAGGGGGGAACTGGCAGAGCCAGGGTTTTCCTCCAGAATAAGTGACCTTGGTCATTGCCTGGGGCTCCGAGGGCATATCTGGGAGCCAGGCCAACCAGTGTCTGGTTTGGAGAAATCCCTGGACTCAGACACCTGCTGGGTTTGGAGGGGAACATGCCTGGGACCCCTGCCGCGAACGGTCAGGTCCTTCCCAGCAGGTGGCTCCTGAATGCGGGACTCTGAGCCTTTCTCAGCCTCAGAACCCCTAGAGAAGGAGGTGTGCAAACCATCTCCCCCTCCAAGAGCCTAAGCACCCCCATCTGGAGATGTTTTCTCTTGCATGTGTTCAACAACTACGGAGTGCCTTCGCGGGCCAGGCACAGGACTGGGCTGTGGGCAGAGCTGCTGGCCGGACCGGCCACGCACCATCTCTCCCTCTGCACGGGGTTCAGCAGACAAGCAAGCTTGCCCCCAAATCTCACCCCTGTAGCATCCTCCACTTGCCTGCCGCTCAGATCAGACCCCCGGCAGCCTCGAGCTGCTGAAAAGGACACCAGGTGCTCCGTTCTCCCTTTCATCTGGGTCTCTCTCCCGCTCTGTCTCCTGTTTAAAAATGCTCTTTAATGGTGGGAAAGTTAGCCTAAAAGAGACAGAAAATGAGACTCAGGAAGGATGTCCAAAGTGCAGGGGTATGTTAGCCGGCCAGAGGCTCGTCCTCCCCACGGCCGGCGGCGGGAGCCGGGCTCTCCCCTCCCCTCCCACCAGCAGAGGCGGGCCGCGGGTCAGGATGGGCATCTTGGCAGCGGGTGAGCTCAGACCCCGGGAGACCATCGTCTGCTGCTGGGTCCCTGTGGGCAACTGGTGCGTCACCCTAGGGCCCCGGAGAGTCAAAGTCTCCATGAGCTGTGCTCCTTCTCTACCCAGAGAGTCGAGCCACCACTCCCCGTTCCTTTTCCCGGGGTACCTGGCCATGTGGCCCACCGCCCTCGGGAAGGCCAGTTGAGCTCCTGCCACAGACTCCCCCCCCACGACCGACCCCTCCCCGCACCCTCACTCACCCACGCGAAGATACCAGGAGCCTGGTCTACAAAGGAGCCAGCTAGAGAGTGCCGCCCCAAGTCCCACCTTCCCGGAGAGGGGCTGGCTGCCCCCCAGGCAAGCCCGGGGGTGCGAGAGAAAGGTGGGATGGCCCCGTGGTGGGGGGACAGGCTCTCAAGCCCACATGCCTGGGCTCACATCACACCGAGTCAGCTTCCTACGTATTAACCGTGGGACCCAGCCTGCCCCTGTTTTCCAGTGCATCCCGTGGGGGTAGGTAGGGAGAG
The DNA here is from genome assembly GCF_964662115.1 of Mustela nivalis. Taxonomy (NCBI): domain Eukaryota; kingdom Metazoa; phylum Chordata; class Mammalia; order Carnivora; family Mustelidae; genus Mustela; species Mustela nivalis. The sequence continues at coordinate 58,572,262 of NC_139036.1, forward strand.
TAGCACCGTCTCCCTGAAATGCTGTCAAGGTACCATAGGTACGTCACTCGAAACTGCCCGGCGCACGGGAGGTGTAGAGCAGAGACCTGGGGACAGAGGCAGACCCTGAAGGCGCCCCCTGCCCCCACGGGCAGAGCGCGAGGTTGGAAGATGGGTATCCACCCCAGTCAGATCCAGGGAGACAGAACCTCCCAGGGGTGTCCCTGCCCCGGGGGGCCCCGGGCCTCCTCCACTAGGACTGAAGAAGCAGAGTGGATTGTGCGAATGGGGCTGAGCTGCTGCCTCAGGGTCACCCCACTCTGCACAACTGCAGGGGGCGCCATGTGCACCCATAGGACCCCGTGACCTTTTCCACAAGGAGGACAAGTCTCACAGGGGACAGGCCGAGGCCATTCCCCCACAGGAGGCTGTGTAAAGGCCCGGAGGAGGAGCCAAGAAGGGAGCGAGGCAGACTGGGGACGCGGAGGGGTTGGGAACCCGCTTTGGCAGCAGCGGCCAGCCTGGAGGCACATGGGTTTTCCCTTCTCCTACAGCAGGTGGCCTGGCTCTGTCCTTGAGACTGGAAAGGGACTGGGACAAACAGCTTGCTGGACTCCTGGTCCACACCATCTCACGCCACTCCTCTAAGACCGGTGACTCTCAGGGCCATGGGCTCCCTGCACCCCAACCCCCCACGGCCAGGGGCAGGGGCTACAGGCACCCCGAGTGACGATGCGGGTTCCTCCCTGTCTCTGTCCCATGCTGACTTCCGCTCAGTCGCCAGGGAGATGGCAGCCAGCCCTCACGAAGCCTCCCTGCACTGAGAGAAGACAGACAGGAGGACAGATGGGGGACAAGGCCATGCTCCTTCCCATAGCCGGGGGCAGTGGGGGGAATCACAGGGAGAGAGCTATGGAGACAGAGAGAGCTATGGGAGAGAGAGACTGGAGACATGGCTATAGGGCGTGTGCACGGGCACGTGTATGCAAGGGCACGTGTGTGCCTATGTATGCAGACGTGAGTGTCCAGGTGCACGCCCACGCACGCGTAGGTGCAAACGCAGTGTGCTCAAGCACGTGGGAGTGTGGATGCGTGCAAATGTGCACACGTTTGTGTCTGGGCACCGCACGTGTGTGCGAGGGGGGAGAGGGAGCAGGAGGAGAGCAGAGCTGACCAGAGGGTACTTCTGCCCACAGAGCTGGCCTACAGGCAGCCCTAGGAAGTCGGAGCTGCAGGGCCCGCTGCTGGCTGCTTCTCAGAAGCTGGCACACGGTGCCAGGGGGGCATGGTGACTTGCTGGTGCTCGCCCAACAGATGGCACAGGTCATGGGTGCCTCCCGGTCCAGGATGCGCCCCGCCCCTCCCCCTCACTCTCAGCAGCTCCCCCTCCAGCCGGCGCACCCCACCCCAGGCCCCCAGAGGAAGCTTCTCCTCAACATGGGCTGCCTCCTCCTCCTCTCCCAGGAACGAGGGGTTTCCTGCCTGTTCTTCAGGCCGGGTGATGTAAGCTGCTCTTCTAGTGTTCAGCCAAAGAACCTTCCAGGCCTTCATTCGTCTAAACGCAGAGGCCTTTGGGGACGAACTTAGCTGGCTTACTTCCGCCCAGCATCTTGCAGTTGTCCAGGCCAGCGTTGCCTCTAGACCACTGGGATGCAAGAAACAGGGCCCGGTGAAAGGACCCCAGGGACTAGACTCCGAAACGGGGCCTGTGGACATGGCCAGTGTTTCCAGCGGTGTTGACTGGGGCTGGAACTGATCCCAATCACACCTGAGAATATGGGAGACCCCAGAGCGCCCAGACCCAGCCCCGCTCCGGGATCTGTACCCCGAGTGTATGATGGCCCAGACACATCCAGAGATGAGCAGACAGCTGATCTCACCGCAGGAGGCCCCTACCAGACCCTTCTCCAGGCTCCCCAAGGGTCTTGGCAATCCACTCTGGGCATTGTCACCCTCCAGGTCAGGAAATTCTCCTTGGGTGAGCTTCCCGAGTCAGAAGCCTGGCTGTGTCCTAGCAGACCCACCTGCCCTATCTAGGGCCCCCAGATGTGGTCTGAGAATCACGGCGTGCCCAATTCAGCATCTCGTGGAGACCGAATGCACCCCTCACCCAGGCCCTGTCCTGGAGCAGACCGCCTTCCTTCTCAATCTGGGCCCCAAGACGGACCCGGTCCCCCTCTCCATGCCTCCTCCCTCACCCACCTCCAGACTCGAGGCACTCGGGGCACTCGGGGCTGGGCAGGCCTCAGTCTCTCTCTCTCTCTGCCTCTGCATCTCTCCATCTCTTCCCTCTGCAGGGATCTCTTGCCCTGTCCTTCAGGAAGCCATGGGGACAGTCCCCTCTCCTAGATACCTCTCTTGTTCCCAAGTCTGGCTTGGGTGCCACCCCTGGGGGCCTCTGTCATGCCCCACACGTCAGTGACCACAGCACCGACCGTGATGGGCTGGGATTACCCCATCACCTGCCTCACTGGGGGTATCACCCCTGGCAGGAAGAGAGACCAGAGCAGAGGGTCATTCGCCCATCACGCAGCACATGGTACGTGTCCATGATGCACACGTGGCATGACAGGGTCTCCCCGGTGCAGAGCCGGACCCCACCCTGGAGCCAGTGACCCCAACCGATGGGACCGAGGTGGGACTGGGAGCCTCTTCCAGAGGGCTGCTGGGAAAGCGGCCCGCCTCCCGGCCCTACCCCCACCCTCCAGCTCCTGTCCCCCCACAGTCCCCGCCACCTCCTGATGCAGACTCATCAGCTGTTGCCATGGAGACCAGCCCACAATCGGCTCGGTGCCCTCCCACTGCATGGGGCGGGCAGAGCAAAGGTGGCAGTCAGCAGCTCACGAGAAAACCTGCCCGGCGAGGGGGCGCCCGCTCTGGACTCACACAAGCCGGGGTTCGGGGCCAGCGCCCGCCGCCCACACCGTCCTTCCCACTGCGGGGTGACCCCGGGCAAGTCACCTCACCTCCCTGAGACACGCAGAATTTGAAGGATGAGATGAACCACGCCGCGCAAGGGTCACCAGCATGTTCTTTCCGGGTGCCAGCCTCGAATTAGCTTTCTCCAGAGTTTCTGTCCCTTTTCGGCCTTTGTGGCCAATTCCCCCCCAGCTCAGGCGGGACCAGAGGAAGAAGGAGACACTCCAGTCCCTGCGGGCAGGAAAACACTGTGACATGTGAAGACTGAGAGGAAGCCTCCGCGGCCACTGATGCAGTCTGGCCCCAGAGCCATGACTGTGGGAGCCACGCTGGCCACTTGCTGGATAATGAGCAAAGCCACTCAGGGCAGCGACCCTCCCTCGAAAAACGTCAGTCAGTGTCAAACTCACCTGATGGCCTCCGCATCTCCCCAGAGTGAGGTTGGGGCAGGAAGTGTCCCCTGGTCGCCTGACTGCTCTACATGGTGCCCATTTCTGGAGACGGCTGGTGATCCCTGAGCCTGCAGGGACCTGGGGACAAGAACATGCAGAGATGCCAGAAGTGGCCGGTGGCACCGAGGAAGCCGGCATTCCCCAGCAGCCGAGGCCGGCTCGGATCCCGCACGGAGCCAAGCACCGAATCTCAGGCAGGCCTGCGTGCGCCCTGGGCTGAAATGCCGCCCCCCACCTCCCTTTCCAGAACGTCAGTCCAGCCCAGCTGCTGGGTTTTTGTCTGCCGGGAACGGCCCCCAAAGTTGGAGACAGGAAGTGGTCCCTTTTGTTAAAGGCTCGATGGGCAGATGGAAGGAGGAAGGGATTTCGGCAGGAAGTGGAGGAAAGGAGAAGCTAAGGGAGACCTCAGAGCGAGGCCACAGCGATCCTGAGAGCAGCGGGGGGCTGGGCAGGCTCTGGGAGCCAGGATTCCGGGGCTGGGGGTAGAGAAGCAGGGGACGTCCCCCACAGTTCTGCTCCTCACTCTTTCCCCTGGACTCTCCGGACCCTGAAAGGCTAGACTACGTCCCTCACCCTGAGGCAGCAATCCCCACCCCAGACCGACCTGTCACAGTTCCTCCACCGCCGGGCCCACCTGCCCTTCCCGCGGACTCACACCTGCCACACGATGCAGCATGGGATCCTCAGCTCGCTGCCCCGCCAGTCGAGGCGAAACAAAGGAAGGAAGGTTGCAGACGGATCGCCCCCGATGGGTCTGCCTGGGAACACACTTGGTCACACCTTGACGCAAAGATAGAGCGTCAGAGGGCCTCCTGTGTGCTGCTTTGATCCTGAAAACGCCGAACAAAAAGTTGGAGGAAATTTAGAGAAACGTGACTAAACACAATAGTTTGGGGAGAGGATAATAAAAATGGATATTGCCCCAACCTCTTGGAAGACCCCATGGTTCTAGAAGACCCGTACTTGGCCCCCGTGTGCTGAGGGGCGTCCGGTTACCCCATTTCACAGAGCAGGACCCCGGGCTCCAGCAGTTGCGACTCGCCGGTACGTGGGGCATGTGAGCAGTGGCACTAGGGTGTCCGTCGGAGAACCGGGAGCCTGATTCAGTTATCCGTACCGAGCCCAGTGTCTTCACTGCTTCCCGGGGCTGCCAGGGCTGTTGACCGTGAGAACCGTCCTCGGGGGCAAGCCGCAGGACCGGCAGGTTATATTTGCTGTTTACTTACAGCACCGCAAAAGTAGACCATCTCGGAAGTTCGTGGTGTAATTCTCTTCAAGGCGTTTGCAGACTCTCGCTGGGAAAGAGAAGTTGCTGGAATGAAAGTAGCCGTTCCTCGTGATACCGCATGTGCGGCTCAGGAAGGACCCGCAGACCGGGAGAGACGAGCGGAAACACGAAGGGTTGTCACGGCCACTGAGCAGATGTACGGCTCCGTCTCCCAGGACAAAGGGGAGGGCCCCTGGGTTGGTCCCCAATGTCTCTCTCTTCAGATGTGAGCCTGCAAAGAGCTAGGTGGGGTCTCACATGCCACCTAGATCAGGGACTCGCAGAAAAGGAGGAAAGAGAAAGTCTTCGCTGGTCACCCTTGGACCCCCCATGGGACCTGAGGTTCAAGGGCCGCACAGTTGGGGAAATAGTTGCTCAGGACCCCGAGAGGTAACACAGAGGATAAGGGGGGAGTGTGGCTCTGGGTGAGCCGTGGGCCTTCCTGCTCGCTCAAGTTCACCCTCCCATCCTCTCCACCCCAAACTCTAAAGACCACCCCCGGATTTCTCTGGTCTCCCCCCCACACACTTGAAAGGCATGACTTTATTATACTATAGACCCTACCAGGCTAGGGACTATCTAGGGGCTCTGTCTTTCCATCTCCAGCACCTAGCTGCCTTCCTAACCCACAGCAGCCACTCAGTGTTTGTTGAGTGAATGAATGACCCACGAACAAGTCAGCTAATGCTACGATAATACCGCGTAACAGATAATCCCCAAATCTCAACGACTCACAGCAGAAATCACTGACCTTTCTTCTTATCCATGGGGACTAGCCCACAGGGTCTCTTCCAGGACCCAGCATCTCCTTTGGGGACCAGCAGCCACAGGGAGCCCGTTCTGCTCATGCCGAATAACAGAAACACAAGACCCCCGTCACACGTGCATATACGAAGCCACCACCCACGCCACACTCACAAGCATACCATGTGTGGCCACGGCCACCGCCGATGGGCTAAGGCAAACGGTGCACCCACTCCAGTGGGGGTCGCCGCAAAGCCGCCTGGCAAAAGACGCAGATGTGAAATTCTGCATAGAGGAGGAAGCAAGGATTCTGGAACCAAGGGTCCAAACTGCCACAAAGCAGAGCATGGAAACAATGGCAGAGCTCTGCGTCCTTTGCAGGACAGGATGTGTGGAAATCGCTCCGAGAGGTACGAGGCACCGGTTAAATGCTATGACACAGCAGTGTCATGACGAAATGTCCCCTCCACGGGACAGCAGAATTACCATAAGGAGACCTCATTCTTGGAGGGAGGAATGGGGTGCTGGCCAGAGGGACCCGCCTCACTGTGGGACAGGAGCTGTGTGGGGCCCATTAATGTGGCTCTAACGAGCCTCCTGGGCCAGCAGAGGATGGCCGTGGGTAGGCCCCAGGGGGTACCGGTCTGGCCTTGCAAAAGCTATTAAGATAGAGAACACCTGGGGGTATCATCAACCCTCCCAGCCCCGTGTCAGCGTATCCCTGGATTTGGGAAAAGGGGGACCAGCCCCAGATTCAAAAGGTTCCTGCCTTCCCCTTCCAAGGGCACACACACGTGCACACACATGTGCTCACACAGACCCTGCCCCCCAAAGAGGCTCATTTCAAAGAGGCTCATTACATTGAGTCACTGATCTCGGAGCTCCTTTGGCATGGTGGCTGGAGACTGGAATGGGCTGGGGGAGACAGGCTCCCTCGGGTCTCTGGTGCGACTCCTGGGGAGAGGAGGAAGCTCCTACCAGCCCTGCTTGTTTTCAGAAGTTTGTGCATTTTTTTAGTCTCTTTTTTTTTTTTCCCCTTTCCAAAGCGCCGCTCACCCAAGAGAATAATGTAAACACTTAGGATGGCATCTTAATAGTCCCAGGGGCATTGATCATGATTATGAATTTGAAAATAGCTGAGTTACGAATGTTTGACAGGGCGATCGCGCAGTGCTCTCTCCATCGAGAACTCTGACGCGCCCGGCGGGGTTCTTACTCTCTGAGCACTTTCTCCTCTGTTGTCTCAAAGGGGAGGAGTCACTCTCCCAATTAGGGCACTCCGAAGACAGGGGTCACGAAGGGTCAGAAAGCTCGCCAACAGGGCGATGCCACCAGGAGGGATCGGAGCCAGGTGGCCTCCTCTCCTCCCGGCTAGAATTTCCCAGACTTCATCCTCCGCTCCGCCAACCACCTCGCCTCTCCTGGCCACCTGAGACTCCAGGTCCCCGCCTCACTCCCCACATCCCACCCAGGCCCCACCTGTGCCGCCTCCTGGGCTCGTGCTACCAGTTACCTCCCCCCCTCCTGCAGCCTTTCCCGTGCCTGGTACCGTCCTGCCTCTGTGCACAGATGTGATCTGGCCTCTCCCCCAGCCAGCCCCCCCCCGTAGACCACCCTCCTGCAAACACACAGATGCCCCCCTGCCCTCCCCCACCGGGCTCCCCCAAAAGCAGGGCAGGCGGGCTCTTTAGCAGGTGACCCCCGGCAGTGGGGGCCGGAAAGGGCCTGCGGAGTACAGCCTGGTCCACACCTACCACGTGGGTGCCATAAGAACACAGTATTGGTCACCCCAGTGACCAAATATGTCTGAGGCCCCCAGTCTGGCCTGGGGTTCAGGGGCATGTGCCGCCGTCCATGCTTCCTGGGTGGGTCCCCTGCCGGGCCGGCGCTGGGACCCCCAGTGCGACTTGCTACTTCCCTACGTTGTGCAGTCGCTGGCTCTTCCTCTCCGTTTCCCCGGCAGTGGGAATCAGCCTCCAGTTCCAAGGGAGGCGTTTCGGGGCAGGCTAACCTCCCACTCCCGGCCCAGGAGGAGAACGTGCTGGGGGAGACGCACCGACAGTCATCGGCCTCCGTCCTGTACCAGGTGCCAAGACAGGCGATTTGCACACACTGTCCTCTCACTGTCCTCGAACCTGAACCCTAGCGGGCAGGGCCTGTCATTCTCATTTTGCAGATGAGAAGACTGAGGCTCGGAGAGAACAAGAAGTTTGCTCAAAACTACTGTGTCTCGGTCAGCTCGGGCTGCATTAACAAAATACCGCAGATGGGGACTTTGAGGAGCAGACACGTGTTGCTCACCAGACGCTGGAAGTCCAAGATCAGGGTGCAGGCAGATGCGGTTCCTGGTGAGCGCTTTCTCCCCGGCTTGCAGACCATGACCTTCTTGCTGTGTCTTCATGGGGCAGGAGAGAGACTGGCGTCTCTTCTCTTCTTATAAGGGCACGTGTTCCATCATGAGGGATCCAGCCTCATGACCTCATCCAAACCCAACGACCCCCCAAAGGCCCTGTCTCCAAAAATCACATTGGAGGTTAGGGCTTCAACATAGGAATGTGGGGTAGCATACAATTCAGTTCATAGTGCTGATAAGAGGTGGCACCATGATCCAGACTGGGGTCTGCCAGAGGGGCCCCCGGCTGGCTCAATCCGTAGAGCACACGACTCTTGATCTCAAGGTGTGGAGATGACTTAAAGACAAATAAACTTGGGGCGCCTGGGTGGCTCAGTGGGTTAAGCCTCTGTCATGATCTCAGTGTCCCGGAATTGAGTCCCACATCAGGCTCTCTGCTCTACAGGGAGCCTGCTTCCTCCTCTCCTTCTGCCTGCCTCTCTGCCTACTTGTGACCTCTGTCTCTGTCAAATAAATAATCTTAAATTATTTTTAAAAATGTTAAATAAATGAATAAATAAACAAACAAACTTTAGGGGCACCTAGGGGGCTCAGTCGGTTAAGCATCTGACTCGATTTCAGCTCAGGTTACAATCTCAGGGTTGTGGGATGAAGCCCCGCTCTGGGGCTCTGCACTGGGCGCGGGGCATGCTGGGGATTCTCTCTCTCCCTCTGCCCCTCCCCCCCATAAATAAATAAATAAACTTGGAACTCAGGTCTTCCAGAGTCAACACAGACTCTCCCCCTCATCAGTCCGTCTCTCTTCAGGAGACAAGCACCAGCCCCACCATGGGGCTAGACACAAACTGGTCACACGGGGCCCTTGGGTCAGGGACTTGGGAGGCCGGGCCTGGGGACTGTGGCCAAGGGTCCCCTTCCTGCTCTGCCTGCACAGGCTGGCCAGGGCTGTCCCTCCCGGATGAGCAAGTTTTCTCAAGCAACTCCTAATGACATGCTTGTCCTCAGGAATGTCCCCTGGGGGCATCTTCCAAGGCCATTTGTCCCACCTTTCCTAGCAGCCCCCCAGGCCACCGGTCACTTCCCACAAGGGGTCTGAGCACTCAGTCCAGGACTCCTGTTCCCACGCAACCCTGACAGCCCAAGGGGCAGTTCCATGATCTCCAGGATGGCAGAAAATTCCAGACCAGTCATCTGACCGAGGCTAACATGGGCTGGCCGTCCTCACAGGTGCCACATCACTATCACCATGACCTGTGTCCCCTGCCTTTTTCCTAGAGTGTGGGGCTTCGGGGGTCAAAGCTGGGCAGGGGAAAGAGAGTGACAAGAACAGTGTGCTGTAGTGAGTTCACATGTGGTGGGTGGAATCCCCTAAAAGGTCGCGATCAAGTTCTAACCCCAAGTGAATGTGAGGTTATCTGGGAATAAGGTCTTTGCAGATAGAATCAGTTACGATGAGGTCTTAGGGATCCGGCCCTAAATCCAATAGCCCACGTGGCAAGAGGGAAATTCAGACACGGACACACCTGCAGGAGAAGTTCAAGTGACAACAGAGCCAGAGATTGGGTTGATGTGTCTGCCAGCCAAGGAACAGCCAGGCCTGCCAGCCGCCACTAGAAACCAGGAGAGAGGTGTGGGACAGGCTCTCCCTAGAGCCGCAGAGGGAGCCACCTTTGCCGACACCTCGATTTCGGGACCTCTGGCCTCCACAACCATGTGAGAGTCAAGTCCCCCGGTCTCCGCGGATTAGTGCGAGCAGCCCTAGCCCTCCTCAGAAAGACACAGGGTGGGGGTGGCTGTCAGTGAGTCCTTGCAGGAACATCACGCAATATTGTGATTTATAATCAAAAATAGATTGGGTTTTCATCCCTGTTTCTGCCACAGACCTCCTAAAGCCCTGGGGATTTCCTAAGTGGGGAGAACAATAAAGATGCCTTTTGTTAATGTTGAGTCTGTGACCGAGGTTGGAGGCTGGCTGCCTTGGGATAGAGGGCTGGAACACTCAGTCCCATCCGCTGACCTCCAGGAAGGGAAACGGGCTGGAGGGTCAGGCCACCACCAATGGCCCGTGCTATATAACCCAGCATGCCTTGGTAAGGAAGCCTCCATAGAAACCCAAGGGACCAGGTTCAGCCAGGTGGATGGACACGTGGAAATTTGGAAGGGGCGGCAAGCCGCGAGAGGCCTCCCCGCTTCCCCACACGTGGGGGTCTGCATCTCTTCCCTCTGGCTGTTCTGAGTTACCGCCTTTTATAATACACCAGTGAGACAGTGAGGAAAAGGGTTTCCCCCGAGTTTTGGAAGCCACTCGAGCAAATTAATCAGACCCAAGGAGGAGGCCGTTGGAAACTCCAAACTATAGCCTGTCGTTCATTCGACCTCCGGGGGGTTGGATGCTGTCTCCAAGCAGATGTGTCAAAACTGAGTCTCATTGTAAGACCCGAAGCTGGTGTCAGGGAATTCCTCAGTGGTGTGAGGGAGAGCCACATGCCTAGGAATTGGGTCCCGAAACATTTTTGTACCGACACTGGGCACCTACCACCCAGCAGACAAGGCAGGACTTGAGGTCTGAGGGAGCTCGGTCCGGTGCAACCCCTACTGGGGGCCGGCACCTCGTGCCCTCAGCCCAGGGTTGTCAACACCCACCTCCCAGCACTACTCGGAATAACAGTAAGAGGGCCAACCCTTCCCAGGCACCTGCTAGGACCTCACAGACCTTACTTCCCACTCTCTGAGACACGTGGGGTCATTGCAGATCAGATGAGCGGGTCACAGAGAAGCTTCTAGAACAGTCGTGGCACACAGGAGTGTTCAGTGCAATCCCCACCTTTCCTCATGAGGAAGCAGGGAACCACAGTGCATTCTTTTATGAATGCTTATAACTAAGAAAGTCAACAGATGGTAGGTGTCGAAGGCTGAAGGGTCAGGCCTCGTGGCTTTGTGGCCCTGGTCCTCCCAGCGCCTCTCCCCAGCAGGCCTGCCCCTGCCCAAAGGTAAGACAAGACCTCTTCACTCCTGACCAAGGGTTCTGTTATTTCCCCGATACCTGGCTCGCCCTTAACTGTGTCCTGGAGGTCACCTGCCGACCTTGCCATCACCACTCGCAAGCCCCCACTGTGCCCTTGTGCTATGCCAGATGTCCACACTACACCATGGAGCCCCCAAACCGCAGACACTATCCCCGACCTCAGGAAGCAGACCTGGCCCACCTCCAGAGACACACAGGCCTTGAGGAATGGGAGAAGCCACAGGCCATCCTGACTCCCTGTGCCCACACCCCTGCCCGCCTGTGCCACCTCCCAGGGATCACCTGTAAGTCTGGGTCTCTCCAACTGGGGCCCCCACAGGCTGGGGGTGGTGGCTAGGGGCTACCAGAAGGCCCAGGACACATTCATGGGCACATCTTGCTGGAGTAATCATTTTACTCAAAAACCTGGGTGGGGGGGTAGGGGAAGGTCAAGAATTCATTTGGCAAACAACCTGAAATCTATCGGGTCTATGAAGGCACACACGGCTGTACTATGGGCAGGTGCACCTGTGTTTCTGAGACAAGCCTCTGTGATTCACACACCCCTGTTCTGGTGGCCAGCAATCCAGAGCGTCGGGGGTCCACCCCCCTCCCCCCCTCCCCTGCCTGCTGCTGGGAGCGAACCATCTTGTCCCCGCACGAGGCACTCCCATCTTCCCGAGAGGACATCCTCCACTCCCCTCTAGGCCCACCCCAAATGATCACCCTCCTCTTGGTCCAAGAGAGCTTGGCCACGAAGCAAGCACTACGCGACGGCCCCAGAAGTCCCTGAAGCCTCCCTCCAGCGAGGGCAGCAGCCCCAGTCCAAGGCGCGAGGACACTAGCATTAATCATTCTTCTTCTGTTCTGCCAGGCCCCCACGTCCTGTAGGTGCTACATAGGTGGCAGCCCCAGGGAGGAAGAGCTCAAAATCCTCACCCGCTGCCCCCTCCTCCACCCTCCCTCCCCCATCCCAGAAGAGAAATGGGTTTAGAATAAGGAGGAGGAGCTTCTCACAGACCCAGCCCATCCATCAAACTGACTGAGTTTGGGCCACCAAGAATCCAGGGAGGTTTTCCAAGCAGGACAAAGGCCAAGGGAAGATGGTGGAGAGAGCGGCTGAGCCTCACCGTCTACCTTCCCCAGGGACAGCTGTGTCCCTGATGACAGGGCCTTTCCCACCAAGGGGGCAAGTGGCCCTGAGGGTCCAGGGGCTCCTGGGGGTCCAAGAGGCAGGGGCTGTGCCTGGGGCCTGACACCGGGGCTACTCTGCTCATTCCACTACTTGCTCAGTAAAGCCTCTGGTTCCTCTGGCACCTTCCAAGGCATGACCTCGGTGCCAGGGATGCAGGGAGAAATCAGAGAATTCTCTGCCCCCAGAGTCTGTGGGGGAGGGGAGGCAGGCTTGCAGGAAATCATTGTTGCAGGCATGAGGCTAAACCCTAGGAGGGGGTAGGGAGGAGGCACCGTGGGACCCTGAGAGGGGAAAGAAGCACAAGTGGCCAGAGAGAAGACAGAGACTGCATCCCTGCCAAGGGGATAATTGGCCTGGGTCTCACAGCATGAGTAGGAGTTCTCTAGGCAGACAAAGGGAACTTGGATGGAGTGGCAAGGACATGGACGGTGATGAGAAGGAGGCCAAGGCTGGGGTCTGGGCCACCAGGGAGGGTCAGTGAGGCCAGCCCGGAGCAGGGCCACAATGTGGTGGACAGTGGGCTGGGCCACCCAGATGCCCCATCAATGCTGGCCACACGCACGCAGGGATGGCTCAGCACAAGAGGCCCACCCAAGGCCTGGCCCTTCCTGGTGGGGGGCCACAGCCAAGGTCCCATGGATGGAGGGTATAAAGGCCCGGCAGGCTCGGCCAGCTCAGGACTGCTCTGGGGCCCGGATTCTCCCTCTGCCCCACCCCCCTTCCTTCCCTGCCTTCTTTCTCTAATGAACGTCCTGCAGGCTCAGTCAGCCTCCAGGGAAACCACACCTGCAACACAGCAGCCGTGGGAGGAAGGTAAAGGCTGTCATTTAGATACAAGTGGTCAATAAACCAGATCAGAAGTAAAAGCGCCCACCAAGACGAAGCACAAACTCGTTTTAATTTCATAATCAAGACTCACTCTGCTCCTGAAACATCCTCCAAGGAGAGGGCAGGCCGCTGCCTCCGCTCGGAGCGGCCAGGCTACCGGTCATCCACGTGCCCCGCTTCCTGGACCAGGACTCGGCCCATGCGGGACGTTAGCGGGTGGTGGGGAGAGCACGGCCTGAAGCAGCACTGTGGGGGCAGAAGTGGGCAAAGGGACGGAGATGACGTGTCACCCTACAACCGGCCGACGACACAGAGGCTGTCCCGTAAGGGCGCCAGGAGCATAGCTCCGCAGAGCTGCTGAAAACCTCCAACCTGCAGACCCATCCGGCTCCTACCCAGAGCCTACCCGGCCGGAGGCACTCCGCGCTCCCGGAGAAGGCGCCCTGGAGATCCCTGGGCAACAGAGGGCGGCACCTGTGCTCTCAGGATGGGGAATAGAGAGGTAACAAGCAGAACTCCCTCCTCCTCTTCTTCTCCCCAGAACCCTGGCTGAGAAACTCAAGGTTGGAGACAAATTAATTTGCCTTAAGGTGCTTGAGTTTATGCATTAATTACACGTGTCTTCCCCAGCAATTCTCCACCTGCTTCCCATAAACATCGTCGTGTCTGGTGGAGTACTAGCCTCATACCCAGCGCTGAGTGGCTGGTGGATTACAGTGTACGCTTAGTCGCGTCGGATTCGTTAAAAAGACACCGGGGTATGTCACTCGCTTCTTTTGACCTGCCTGGCTGTCTTCTTTTGCAGCTTGGAGAGGGAGACAGTCTGTCCTCTGCTTCTCTAACGTGCCAAGCACAGGGGACGGCCGTCCCGGCGGGATGGTTTGTTCCCGTGACCATGTGCAGGCGGGAGTGTGAGTCTTCCCCTCTCACCGCCTCCCTGGTGGATCTCAGGGGACCTGCGGGCTCAGAATGGGGGGAGGGGAGGATGCCCGGTGGGAACCAAGTTGGAGATCCACCCCCTAAGGCATGGGGAGGTGGGGGCGGGCAGTGACCTGGGCAGCTGCCTTCCTGCCTGGGGTTGAGACAGGTGTGAGCCCCTCCGGGGGCAGCCCCAAGTCACGGGGTTCTTACGAGCTGAGTAGAACCTGGGCAGCTGGGAAGGCTCCAAGGTGCGAGCCTAGAGAATAATTGGGCATGAGACGGGGCCTCAGAGGAGTGGGAGGGAACAGGAGTGCAGAGAGGAGCAGGATGAGGTGTGGCAGGTGGACACAGGTGGGGCTGGCAGGTGGGGTAGCGTGAGGGCGGGGCCTGCCAGGCTGGGCCTGGGTGCTGGGTGCTGGGCCGCTGGGCCCACCCTCCATCCCAGAGGGGGCAGGGCCTGGCAGAGTCCCCAGAAGGCCAGCCCCGGAGAGGGGAGGCGAGCAGAGGAGGAAGAGGCCAGGGCAGGGTGGGACAGGGAGAGATCTTGAGGAGTAGCCCGGGATCTGTCGCCATGGCGACAACAGGGTCTAGAGGGAGGCAGCCTGGCAGCTCCTGTGACGCCACGGGCCACCAGAGACACCATCGTAAAGAGTCCGTTCCCACCGCCGCCTGCCCGGCCCTCCCGACATCCAGACACGGAGCCTGTCCAGGTCCCCCGGTGCTCTAACCGCTGAGAGCCAGCTGTGACCAGCTGGAGCGTCGGGGTCACGTCTAGGTCAAGTTCTCCGCCAAGCACTCCACACTAATACGTCTACTAAGCTGACCTCTGCCTCAGTTTCCTCGTACGTCAATGAGGAATAACAGTGATGGAGAGACACCTCACGAGAGGACTGCCCTGATTTTAACAACGTGCTGAGAAAGTGCTGGACGTGGGTGCGGCAAATCGCGAAGGCTCAAGCCGGGTTTCGATGACGACGTTGATGCTTACCAGTGGCTTCCCTCCAGTCCCGGCCACCAGAACCTCGAATGTTCTAGACTCTCAGCACGCCTGTGGGAGAGGCCTTCCCGCCAGCTTTGGTCCCTGCAGCCACACTAGAGCACGGGCTGGACTTGAGGGAGACAGAGCCGGAGCAGGTGGCCGTCCACATCTTCAGACCTGAAGAAAACCAGGCCCTCAGGACTCGCCCACACCTCTCTCCTCCTGCGCCATCCCCAGGGAGCAGCAGAGCCTGGAGAGAATCACTCACGTCCTCCCGGCTGCCCGTACCTGCTCACACCGGAGGGAAGCTGGGACCCCGTTCTGTCCGTGCCGCTCACCCATCCTCACTCCTCCCCAGCAGCACCTGCGCCTTCCCCTTTTACCCCAGCCCCAACCCAACCCCAGGCCTCCCCCTGGCAGAGATCCCACCCCCACCCCCCACCCTCCACCTTCAACTTTTCATGTCTGACAGTGCCCCTGCTCCCGATCCCGTGCCCCAAGCCAGCAGGACGCATCTGACTCCCCACCTGCCCCTCGAGAGCCCCCTCCCCTCCCGGCACCCCCAGTCGGCCCGTGCCCTGTTGCCTTCCTTATAGACCGTGGCACAAAAACATAATAAAATAAAATGAATGTTTTCTCAGTGAAAATCCATTAGATGAGTTACTGGTGTAATTTAATAATAGGGACGGAAGCTGCAGCAAATTACCGAAGTATATAATTAAAGTAAATCTATTTTAAAGTTCTTTATTGCTTGGTGTTTCCCAGGTCCCGGTCCCCCCCACCCCGGCCTCCCCCGCCTCGGGTGTGGGGAGGGAGATGGGCACGGTGGGCGCCTTCTGAGCCCTTAGTGCCTGGTAGCAGAGTGCCAGAGGTAGCTGAGACCCCAGGCTGGCCTCCCCTTGGAAGGAACAGGGGGAGAATGAGTGACAGGCACCTGCTGAGGTCAGATCCCGGGACCCACCTCTGCTGAAGCCTCTGGATGAGGGCTCATCTTCGCTCTAAATGCTGAACCCGTGAAACCGAGGAGGGGTGGGGGAGGGGAAGGGGAGGTATAAACTCCGGGGATCCCGGTCATGGAGGGGAGATGCTACCGACCCCCAGACCTCAGATTTGCTAATATGTATCATTTTCAGGGTGGTGTCATTGTCAGGAGGCAGCAGGAAGCTAAGGCTCAGAGGGGTTCAGTAGTCACCCGGAGTCACACAGGGACAAGTAGCAGAGCTGGGATTTGATCTATTCAGCACGGAACCCAGGAGCCCCCGGCCAGGATTGTGGTCCGCTGGGAAGAAAAGTCCTGTGTCATAATCCCAGTCAGTGACTGTCCATTTCCAGAGGAAAGAGACGTGACATTCATGGTTACGGCTTCCCTGGTTGTTTCCCACCTTCTGGAATTCGGTGTCAGGACAGGAGACCCAAGGGGTGGGCACCGTCAAACCAGACCTGTGATTCTGTCCCAGTCCCTCTGCCTTCCAAACCCACAAAGAGTAAAGGCTTCAGACCCTCTAGGGCAGGTCCCAGGGGGCTCCTCGAGGCCCCCAGACCCTGAGCTTGGCCTGACATGCCCCGGGGGGTGGGGCAGGCCCACCAGCCTGGCCCAGGAAGAGGCCGGCAGAGCCTTCGGTCACCTAGAGTGATGGTAATGAAAGAATTTTCTAGAGAAGAAAGAATTTCATTCAAACCCAGGACAAAGTTTTCCCCACTTTTCTAGAGCACTCAGGACCCCTGTGCAATGAACAGCAGCAGAAACTGAGTGACCCAAACAGACATTAAGCCACAAGGGCCACTTCCTTAACACAGTGAGTTCTTGGCTTAAGAGAGAAAATGACCCCCCAGAAAAGGAAGAACTTCCTGCCACTGGCAGGTCTTCCAGGGAATGCTAGGCCTCAGGACAGCCAGTCCTGCCACTGCAGCCCCAGGCAAGGACCCCGTCCTCCTCGGGCTGGAGCCCCCCCTTCCTCCCCGCATCCCCCGCTGTTATCCCCACAAGAGGATGAGCAAGAGGGATGGGCTTGGCAGGCTCTGGTCCTATGCAAATGAGATGCAAAGTGGATGCAAATCCAAGCTCTCTCTTTCTGAACCCCCATCATCATCTGGTAGCTGAGCCCACAGCAGCCCTCCGGGCGGGTGCTCTGAAGGCCACCGTCTCCTTCGTGTCCATCAAGGACAGGGTGCTCTGGCAATGGGGCAGCGAGTAGGACTTCGTAGAAGGCAGGGGGAGGCCCACCCACCACAGGCCTGAGCAACCCTCCGGATGCCACGTTTCCTGGGGCTCAGGTCATGACTACTTCCTTTTCCATAGCCAGCTCCAGCTCCAGGGTGGTGCCCGAAATGCATCCCCCCAAAGCCCCAGGGAGTGCTCCATCCTGATTGTGGGGTGAGGCCAGAGTGCAACTGCCCCCCATCTCCCGTACCCTCCCCCACTGCCTTTAGCTGTGAGGGGTGGAGGTTGAGGGTGGATGCAGTACCGAGGGTGAATTGTCTAGTTTGGAGCAGACATAGGACGACTCCCTGCCCCAAGGAAGAGAATGGAATGGGGTGAGCGTGCCTCTGCTCATCTGGGAATGTGCCTCGAAACCACACTTCAGTCCAGCTCAGGCCGTGCACTCGGCCCCCCTCTGTCATCTGTTCCCAGGCCCAGGGCACCGGGGACCCACTCAGGAAGCCCTCATGTTGTCCCACTCATGGCACTCAAGACCAAGGCTCAGGGCCGTGATGTCTGCAAGTTACGTGGGTCGCTTCCGGTCATGATTGGCCTGTGGCGGGGTTCCGCGGCAGGCGTCACCTTTACCTACCGTGTCAGCACTTGGGAGGGACAGCGGCCACTCTCGCGGAAAGCCTTCTGTGTACCCACGGCTGTTGCAGGTGTTGAAGAGCAAGGATGACGGTGATTACGAGTGAGTGCGGGGTCGGGAGTCAAAACCCCGGGTCTGAATCCAGCTGGAGCCCTTGTTAGCCGCGGGAGACCCGACATATGCTCCAACTTCAGCAAGAGCTTTCTCGTATGTAAAACAGAGGTAAAGACAGTCTCCCTTCCCTTTCCTTCTGCAATGAATAAATGAAGTCCTAGATAGGAGAGTATCTAACCCAATGCTGTGTCCATAGAAAGTACACGAGAAAGCGCAGCTTTAGTTACATAAATAAAAATGTAATCTAGGGGCGCCTGGGTAGCTCAGTCGTTAAGCATCTACCT
This sequence comes from Mustela nivalis, assembly GCF_964662115.1. Classification (NCBI taxonomy): domain Eukaryota; kingdom Metazoa; phylum Chordata; class Mammalia; order Carnivora; family Mustelidae; genus Mustela; species Mustela nivalis. The sequence continues at coordinate 58,590,093 of NC_139036.1, forward strand.
TCGGCTCAGGTGATGATTCCAGGGTCCTGGGATCCAGACCCACATCCGACTCTTGTCCCTCTCGCACTCCCTCTGCTGTGTTCCCTCTCTCGCTGTGTCTCTCTCTGTCAAATAAATAAAATAAAATCTTTTTTAAAAATGTAATCTAGGGACACCTGGGTGGCTCAGTTGGTTAAGCAGCTGCCTTCAGCTCATGTCATGATCCTGGCGTCCTGGGATCGAGTCCCACATCGGGCTCCTTGCTCGGCAGGGAGCCTGCTTCTCCCTCTGCCTCTGCCTGCCATTCTGTCTGCCTGTGCTCACTCTCTCTCCCTCTCTCTCTCTGATAAAGAAATAAAATCTTTTTTTTTAATGTAATTTACATAATAAAGCTTTTTACCCTATCTTACCAATGAGCATACAGAAGTCCAGAGATGTTAAGGAACAAGTTCACACTAAGCTAAGCCAAGGACCATGTGCCAACCGCAGATGGGTATGTGCTCCCTTGAGCAGGTTCCCACAGCCCACATGTTTATAACAGCAGCAATCGTGACCTTCTTTGAGCCAACATGTCGAGTTGGCCGGATTTCCAGCAGCTGCCTTAGGTGAGGCATGAACTCAGGGCAGTGGAGAGTGTGGTTCAGACTTCTTTTATTGGTTTTTTGTCTGCCTCATTCAGCTCAGAGCTGGCCAGGGCTGGAAAGCCCCTCGTGGCCGACCAAGGACACACATGTGGGGCTGTGCACCCAGTGGGCCAGCTGGCCTCTGCGGATCGAGCTGGGGGGCTCCACCGGAAGGAGACAGGCAAAGCAGCGTCCAGGACTCACTGCTGTGTCCCCGGCCCCTAACAGGGCACAGCACTAGGAGGTGAACCATAAGCACCTACCAAATGAAGGCAACGGGTGGGTTGGTGGGAGCAGGTGGCTGTGCAGATCGGCTTTCACTCAATGGTCGTTTGCAGGGAGGAGGGGAAAGAGGAACGCAGGGTTCACTTTGCTCTCTGTGCCTGCCTTGTCATCGCAAGGGGCCGTGTAAATGAACACACAGTCCAGGGAGTCCCCTGCCCCTTGCCGGTCGGTCCTGTTTGGGAAGAGGCCGTGTCTCCAGAGAAAGCAGGTGTACTCAGGCTGAGGAGAACACGCAGGGAGCTGAATTCCCCCAGAGCTTAACCGAGCCTTCCAAGCCCCAGCCCTTAGCTGCTAGGAAGAAAGAAAAGGCTTTTGTTACAAGAGCCCTCTTTAATGGGAAGGAAACGCAGTCTTGTCAAAAGCCCATGGTGGTAACACTTCCCTAACACAATAAGTGCCAGTGACAACGTCTAATGAAGACTTTTATGATAGGAATGTAATTGTAAAAAAAAAAAAAAAATGATTAAAAAATTGGTTTCAATGCTTTGTGATCCAAGAGTTCATTTGTTTCGTCATTCATGCACTAAATAAGCCCCTGATTAATCTTGAACCTTGAAGAAAGGAGACTAGATTGGCGTTTTCTCCATAAGGACGCACTTCTCATTTCGGAAAGTTTGAAGAGGTTCTTAAGCATTATCCCAGAGTAGTATTTTACCAGCATTTTAGAGAGACCTCATTAGGCTGCCGAGGCTGCTAATTGCATTATCATATTTTTAAGCCTTATAGGTGAGGGTCAGGCTCCGGGGGTCTCCCTGGCCCCCCCGCCCGTCTGCTGGTTCGAGGTGTCAGACATCGGGCTTTCATTTTTCTCTTGGAGGAAGGGGAAGATGAGCCCGGGGCTGTGGACTGACGAGGCTTCCCTTAGCCGCTGGCTTGTGACAACAGAGGAGACAGGCCGCCTCTCCCACTGGCAGGGACCGGGCTGATTTCTCTTTGTGGAAAATGTAGCTTCAGGAATTGTTATGATGCCATCACTTCCAGGGAGGAGGAAGGAACCTCCAACTTTGCGGCCAAGAAAAGGAAAGCAAAGGGAAAGCGTGTGTGTGTGTGTGTATACATAGAGAGGAATAGACGCGGGACAGAGAGATATAAATATATATGCATCATATAAATACATGTCTGCGGTGCTTAGATAGACTTGCATTTATGTGTATATGAGTAGATACGTATGTACGGGTCGCATACATGTGTACGTGGTGTGTGTGTGTGTGTGTAAAAATCTATGTATATGTGTGTGACTAGATGGGTATGGGGTACAGGAGCAGGAGTGGTGACGCCTAAGTTCATCTGGATACGTCCCCTCTGTTTGAAGACAATTTTGATGGAGAATTCATTCCCGGACCTAACCAGCTGGACAGATAAAAGCGTGCGCCTTTGCTGTGGTTTTCACGTGTATTCGTGTGTTTGATCCTCACTACCACCTCAAGAAGAATGGACTGGTATTTCCCTTGGTTTTTTGGAGCAGAAGATGGATTCTGGTAGATCCCGAGTCACAGCTCTTGGAAGTGAAGGAAGGAAAATTGGAAGCAAGGCTGGCGGACGCAGAGGCCGGCGTGCTCAGCCTTGAATATCCCGCACAGAGTCAGGAGCCCAGGAGGCCAACAGAACGGAGTCCAAACCCCCCAGCTATGCATCCCAGAGCAAGCGTCTTAACCCCTCTGGTCATCTGGGTTCCGAGTGTAAATGAAGTGCAGAGAGAGGTGGAAATGAGGCCAAGCACACGGAGCCCCTGGCCTGGGGCTCGCCCCTCACACCACCGCGGGCTGCACAGGCAGCCGACCCCACGAGAAGAGGCAGGGACCACACAACCAACATGCGCGCCCAGGTCTCACCCCCGGCGCCACTCAGATGTGGCCTGGAGACAGCTCCTGGACGCTGGCTGGGAAAGACCTCCCGCTTCTCTCCTCGCCCAGACCCTCATCCTCAAAGATGTCCTGGCTCAGTTCCCCGCTGGGCAGGGAAAGTCTTTCCCCTCCATGCTCTGTTGCTGCTTTCCCATAGACTTTTCTCTTTATAACATGAGTGCCTGGGACCCAGCAGCCACCCAGAGCCCCTCCTAGGGCTTCCTGCGCCCCCGCCACCCCCCAGTCCTGACCCCACAACCCCTGGGTCTCCTGGCAATCGCCGGAAAGAGGTGGTTAAGAGGCTGGAGGCTCCTGTTCCCCGGCTGCCGACTGGGGGGCCCTGGCAGCCACGGGGAGAGGGCTTTTTGTTTTTGAAGATGTATTCATTTATTTTAAAGAGCGAGAGAGCGCGCGTGCACGCGGGCACGAACCAGTTGGGGGGAGGGGCAGAAGGAGAGGAAGAGAAATCATCACACGCAGACGCCCTGCTGAGCACAGAGCCCCAAGGACTTGGGCCTGGATCTCACCACCCTGTGAGCTGAAGCCAAGAGTCGGACACTCAGCCAGCTGTGTCCCCCAATCGTCCCCCCCCCCAGGACCGCGCTTTCATCACCCTGACGGGGCTGTGCCCCACCCGCTCCTGGAGACTGCGTGTTAATACAAGGACAACCTCTGAGACTGTCCTCTCCCAGCAGGGAGTTCAGGCCTCCAGACCAGGGCTGCTGAAGGGCCATCTGAGTCTTTGTTAAGCCCCCAAATAAGGAGATCCTTCAACTGGACGCCAGGCGGCAAGGCAAGGACCCCCTGGTCAAGCCACTGTGCCAAAGGAGGAAGGAAGGGGACGGCGGGTAGCCAGGGGAGTCTCCAGGGCAAGACCCTGCCGGTCCCCTCCTGCCGGTGGCCGGGACAGACCGTGGGAGTCACATCCCTCCTCCAGCTGGGTGGGGGCCCGGCTGAAGGGGTGCTGTCCGCAGCGGGTTCAACGCTCCAGCAATCTCTCGATGGGCGTCTGCTCTGCGGCAGTATTTGGGAATCGGACCCCTCTGTGTCCCCAGGTCTTAGAACAGGAGACAGGCGTGTGCATGGGGTCGGGACGGAGTCAGGAGACATGGGATCAAGTGCCAGGCCCTCCACATCCCACGTGGGTGGCCACAGGCGGGCGACTCCCCGCCAGAGGTCTGTTGCCTCCCCTGCAAGACACAGCTAAAACTGTCACCACTTCTAGGATCCAGAGAGAACTGACTAGGACAGACCGCTCAGGAAGCAGCTACCCGTACCGGCCCGCAGGTGCACAGTCCCACTGAGCAGAGGGGGGCAAACAAGCAGACTGACGAGCCGGGAGAATCAGTGGTGACAGGCGCCCGAAGCCGACAAGAGGATGCCGCGAGCGCGGGTATGGAAGACAGGCTTCCCGGGTTAGGGGGCAGGGAAGGCCAGGAGCTGAAGGGTGAGCAGGAGCCCACCGGGCCCAGGAAGGGTGGGCAGAAGTGGGGGCGCCCTCAGTATCCTGTGGGATACTCCTGCAGCAGAAACACTGGACAACATCCACCCCCCCCCACCCAGAGGGCTCCCAGGAGAGCCGTGTCCCCTGCCCCAGCACGTGGCCCAGCAGCCGCCACATCTGCATGCCCAAACCCCACGCCTCAGCCCACCTCAGGACCAGGGCACAAAAGCTTCCTTTTTTTTTTTTTTTTTTAAATGAGCTTCACACCAGGCATGGAAGCCAGCTCAGGGCTTGAACCCACGACGCTGAGATCAAGACCTGAGCTGAGATCAAGGGTTGGATGCTTAAGTGACTGAGCCCCCCCCCCCAGGCACCCCAGGGCACCAAATCTTAAACTTCATGACACGTCTCCAAAAATGGTTTTCTTTTCTACCAGGAAACCCTTTTTCATTCTGATTTTTCTTTTGGCAGATGGCACTAGCAACTCGGGCCAGAAGAGAATGGATCATATGACCCAGCTAGGAAGTGTTCTCTATCCCAGGAGGGCCATCCATTCCCCCTCGCTCTCGTCCCCCCCCCCCCCCCACACACACATACGCACACACAAGGACCAGCCATGAGAAAAAACCAGGACGGCAGCCAGTTCTAAGGATGCAAAGCGACACACCTACTCCCACACCTGAGCAGCACTGCTTGCCTGTTCACCACCAGCCTGAAGCCAACACACACACAGACAACACCGCTCAAGTGCTCACCGTCTTGCTTCCCTGTAAAACGCACGCACAGCCGTACCGTCGTGGGTCCGTCCTGGGCAATGACGCTAGCCAGGGCTCATCCGGTTTAGCAGAAAGGAGCTCCAATTACCAGCCCAGCAACGCCGTGACTTGGGGGAGGCGGGGGCATGGGACGTGGGCAGTTCCGCCCTCTCAAAGCTCTTGGTGACTTTAGTCTCAGCACCCCCACATGCCTTCTCCCCGGAACCTTATCCGCTATCTCTCATGCATCAGGGACTCACGCCACGTTTGTCGAACGAATGCCGTCTCCATGCCCAGGTGAGTAGAGAGGGTTCCTGGGGTTCCTGGGGTTCTCTGGCCCTCCCTCCTGATTCTGTCCCCCCGCCTGGAAGCCCCTCTCCGCAGCATCCTCCGCCTGGACACGTCCCGTGGATGGCTCCGCATAGCGAAACGTCAGGACAGGAAAGTTAGAGAAGCAACGTTTAAAGCACGTGCCGGCCTATGTCACAGTCGTTTGATAAAATAAGGGACTTCTTAACCCCAAAACGTGGGGAGGATATAATCGCATAATAGCGGGTAGCTCTTTAAAGGACCAGTTGCCGCATTTTGGGAAAAACTCAGCACCCCCTATTCTCTTCCTTTTCCCGCTTTTGAGAACCAGCATAAGACAGTGGACTGGGAGGGCTTTCAGGAGGAAGGGGCCCGGCCGGGAAGGGAGGACGGAAGTGGGGGGTGGCGGCTCACGGTCAGAGCAGGACACCCCGGGCTCCCACACAGAGGCCAAGATAAGGAGAGGCTGCGTGGGGTCCTGACCAGGAAGCCCACGGGGAGAGCGGGGAGAGCGCTGAACTCCAGAGCTGGGAGCCGGCCACGCTTGGATAGGATTTCACCTGGAAAGCTGAATGGGAAACTCGAAATCTTAAAGGTTCCCTGTGGACCCTGAGATTCTTTTAGCTTCTCAGTTAAAGAACCGGAGACAAATTGTGTTCAAGGCTGGCTCTCCATCAAAACTCTAATTTTATACCGACACGGTCTTCATTTTTCATGAGCGTTTCCTGTGAAACCAAGGCCCGAGCGAATAGATGGCCCCACTTCCTCAGCCCCAACCCTGCCCCACTCACCACACCGCCTGAAAGCTTCACCCAGAAGGAGCCTAAGGAGCCAGACCCCCTCCCCCGCCCCCGCCCCGCTCACCTCCACCCAGCCCTCCCATCCCCACTTCCCACCCCCATGTCCACCCTATCCCTCCCCTCCCCCCACCCCCAACCCCTCACCGGTCACCATCCACCCGTCTTCACCGGCACAGTCGCTGAGCACCTTCTCCGTGCCCCGGCACATAGGAGGTTCTCAACCACAAAAGGGGCCCAGCCTGTGGTCCTTCTCTCACCAAAGTGGAAGGAAAAAGAATTTGTCCCTGAGGTGTCCCCGCCCCCAGTCCTCTTGCCTCTCTCTCCCTGAGCCTTCCACCTGCGTCTTCTGTTTTGGTGCTCAGAGAGCTGCCAGGCAATCCCGAGGGCCACAGCGTCCAAGCCCAGGGAAGGCTTCACCCCAGGGCCTCAGCTCCGGCCGGCTACACAGGAGAGCGGCTTGGGGACGGCAAAGCCACCGAGACCCAGGCCACCCCTACGGACCTCGCGTGTCTGGGATGGCCCAGCTTCCCTTCCGTGGTTTTAAAGCATCCTGGGCAACTGTACCGCACGGTCTACCGATAACCTCTGGTCCCGGAGCCACTTGGGGCTACCGAGTTAACGAATTACCTCCCAAGCCTTGTCACCCAGACGGAAGCATGAATGAACCGCAGGGTTTTCCATGGCTTGGAGCAGAGCCAGGTGGGGGACGGAGACCACCCACCTGAGAATCCACCTCCACGCGCTGAGGCAGGTGTGCAAGGGAGAAGACACCTGTCCTTCCATTCTGGGCTCTTGCCTCCCTTCCCCGGGGGTTCAGAGCTAATTCTCCCAGCCTGGGAGCTGTCTGATTGACGGCTGGGGACTGGCCAGCCTCCCAGGGTGCCTCCCCTTGAGCTGGTTGTAAGGGTTACTTGGTGTTCGGTGCAGAGGCTTTCTGTTCCTTTGCACACAGGCCTTCCCGTGCGTGGCACGGATGGGCGCACGGAGCTCCCGTAAGAAGCAGCGGGAATTCTCTTTGAACTCATCATCGTCATCCCTCCTGCTCTGCTCAGCTCAGCTCTGCTTTCTCTGTCCCCTGCTGTGGACACGTGTGCTCCCCACTGGCATGCCGGCTCTGAAAGCCATGTCCCCAGAGTGTCACTGCCGTGTCCGGGTGCCTCACACAGAGGCGAGCAACACAGAGGAGGTACCCGGGGAACATGTGAGGTGACGGCCCGCGAACCCCTCCACAGGCAGGCATCTGCCTCTCTGCAAGGCATCACCATCACCCAGGTCACTCTGGCTGGACCCCTGGGCACAGCCTCCTCCATGTCCCTCACCACATCACAGCAGGCGCTGTGGCTCCCGGGGTGGTTACAGCCTCTTCCTCCCCTGGACCGTGCTCCAGCCTGGGCTTTGGAACCAAAAGACACTGGTTCCTCTTAACCCACTGGAAGATGTGCCCATGCAATCATTTACTAATAATTCCATCCTCCCAAATGATTTGCTTTTTTTTTTTTTAAGATTTTATTTATTTATTTGATAGACAGGGATTACAAGTAGTCAGAGAGGCAGACAGGGAGAGAGGAGGAAGCAGGCTCCCTGCTGAGCAGAGAGCCTGATGCAGGGCTCCATCCCAGGACCCTGAGACCAGATCTGAGCCAAAGGCAGAGGCTTTAACCCACTGAGCCACCCAGGCACCCCTGATTTGCTTTTTAGAATACGAATCTGAACGAAGTCAGGGTCCTTATCCCTCTAAGAAAGGGATCCTCCCTCAGGGGCTTCCTGTCGGGCGTGCATTCCTGGGGGGCTGAGAGAGGAGGGACACAAGCCCACACCTGACCAGGGCAGGGCCGCTTGTGAGATGCCCACCTGTTGTGTGGGACCCTCTGCGTGCCCCTGTGTCCTCATCTGTAAAGTGGGAGGGTAGCAGGTTCTCCCTGAGAGGGTCGCTGTCCGAAATGAGTGGCCACGTATAAAACTTGGAGCAGAGCTTGGTCTGTTGTAGGTGCTAGCTGTTATCATCACCATCACATCCTCCTTTCCGTGCGCGCCCACAGAGGGAGCCGAGAACGGCCATTCTCCCCGGCAGCCGGTAATGGCTGTAAAGTGACCATCTGGCCACTTCTCTCCCCTTGTAAAAATCTCTCTGTGGCTCCCCGGTGCCCTCGGGCAAATGTGGTCCGAGATGTGGTCCCTGCTGACCTTGAGAGCCTCCCTTTGCACCACGTAAGGTTGCATCCAGCCGCACCCGCCCACTTCGCTGGAGGGGGCGGTGGTCAGGAAGCACCCCGCTAGCCCTGTGGACAACTCGTCCCTAAATCTGCTCAAAACAGTGAGCGGAGTTTGCCCAGCATCTGATCATGGCCAGCATCTGATCAGAACCTGCCTCAGGCAGTGTCCTCTGCTTTAAGGGCAAAATGCAAATGATAAACTCTGAAATTAACAGCAACCAAGATTATTTATCAGGTCCAGGAAGTTCTTTCTGTAGCTAAATGCTGCCCGGTGGTGTCTGCAGTATTTCCGACTGCCCTCCGTTTGTGTGTTACTGCAGGTGTCTTATCTCTTTCAGCATTATTATTTGGGGGAGGGTAAGATAGCAATGTCACTCTCTACCGGGAAGGATCAGCCTGGAATCGCACCTGCCTGCACCTGGCATTCACGAGGGACATAGAAAAACCTTCTAAGACTTGTAAAACCCGTCAGGGCAGCGAATGCAAAAGAAAACCAGCTTAAGAGCTGAGGAGTAAAATGTTATCCTAATTAAGTGTGGGGAAGGAATTAAGGCACTAAGCTTAAAGATGCTGGATTTTTCTTTCCTTTTTTTTTTTTTTTAAAGATTTTATTTATTTGACAGAGAGAGAGCTCACAGGTAGGCACAAAGACAGACAGAAGCAGGCTCCCCACCGAGCAAAGAGCCTGATGCGAGGCTCGATCCCAGGACCCCGAGGACATGTCCTGAGCTGAAGGCAGAGGCTTAACCCACTGAGCCACCCAGGCGTCCCCTCTTTTTTCTTTTTGCAGATTGTGTTCGTGCGTGTTTCACAACGTCTGCTGTGATATATTCCTGGCTTTCAGAGCAAGGAGAGCCGTCAGGGTCTCATTTGTTATGTTGATGCCAAAAGAAATAAATCTAGGCCCTCACAGACAAGGCTGCTCCCACTCCCTACAACCGACCTTCTGGGGAATCCCGCAGTCGCGTCCCCAGGGGGCGGGCAGAGCAGATTCGGGGTAAGATACACTTTGGCCTTATTGATCACAAAGCTTCTTCATTACTTCTGCGGGGCTGCTGATCAATAGACAGGCCCACAGACACATAATAGATTTTTTTTAGAAAATCAATTAAACAGAATATTTCTTAGAGTCAGGTTTGCATGGCCACTCTGTCGTCTGTACTGTACCATGTATCGTGGGCGAGGCGGTTTCTTGGGAAGGGCAGCCTTCCAACGACCAAGTGCCAAAGCTTTGCTTAAAAGGTCAAATTTGAAAGAAGAAAGCCTCTGCCTTTGGCTCAGGTCATGATCTCAGGGTCCTGGGATCAAGCATCGGCTCTCTGCTCAGCGGGGAGCCTGCTTCCTCTACCCCCTCTGCCTGCCTCTCTGCCTACTTGTGATCTGTGTGTGTGTGTGTGTCAAATAAATAAGTAAGATATTTTTTAAAAAGAAGAAGAAGAAGAAAGGATCCCCTGGGAAATAGGAGCCCCCAGGTAGCCCGGAAGCCGTGGCCAAGAGCAGTGGCGTTGTCAGCCTCATACATCCTCTGGATGTCGTCATCTGGGCCAAAGCTGTCAGGGTGCCTCCTTTCGGGCTGCAAATGTGGAACTGAAACTTCTTGGAAAGCTCAGATTGATGTCTGAATTTCCCCTTTCTGAAAGCAGAAGGCGGCCCAGCAGGCGTAAAGGTGAAATATGGCCGGGATGTGGCTGCCCAGATTGGCCAGCCCGCGCCGTGGCTCTCGCCCCCGAGGACACGGAGGAGCCACCAGAGACTGGGGGACGCTGGGCTCAGGCTCTGCGGCAACATTTGCTACCGGGACGCACACACTGGGGCTCTTGTTTTTTTAGTTTTGGGCTTTTTTGGGCTTTGGGGTTTTTTGTTCACAGATACACAAGCAGATTCCCACCGTGCCCAGGGGGGTGTCGCTTGTGGACAGGCCATGGCTCCAAAGATCCTGATCTCAGCAGGTGGGGGCTGGCACCACGCACCATTCCCCCCACCCCGCATCTCAGCCTTCCTGCCTCTGTCTTGCAAATCTGCCATGATCCTACAGGACATCTAAAAAAAAAAAAAAAAAAAAAATGTCCTCACACGGCGGGCACCTCCGCAAAGCGGGCCTCAAACTGACGCAGTGCCCTGGTGCGGAACCCAGCGGGACGGCCGGGCGGCGAGTGCTCCCGCACTGCTGAACAGAAGGCGTGATACATTCCCGGGGGCACCTAATAAATAACAAAGCTGTAACTCCACTGAGGAGCCTGGCGATGACATTTTTAAAAATCTCCCTTAGCTTTGTTCCTGTGCTCCGCGTCATCAGAACACCAGGAGGGGATCTCAGCCTGAATTTATGTCCATTTCAGGGGGGTTTGGGGGGCTTGTTGCTTCCCATCATTTCCTCTCATCTGTTTCTTGTCTTGGGCTTGTCTTTCAGGAACCCGGGGGTTTCCGTCTGGGCCTCTCTTCCTTTCCGCACGCCCCCACCACCACCACCAAGATTGCCCGCCTCCGTAAGAGGACATGATGCTGTGGCTCTGCGATTCTGAACTGAATCAAGAAAGCCCGATCCCTTTCGGCAGGGTCAGAGGAGAACCAGGAAGACCTCCCAGGTCATCTCAAGCAGGAGGCTGACTCTGCCGGGGACTGGGGTCTGCCTGAAGATGGAGATGCTGTGTGCTGTGACCCTGAGGGTCGGCCTCTCTAGTCCCTCTGCCTCCCCGTCCCTACAGAGAGCGGGGCAGGGTGGGATCCAAGGAGGCCTGGGGCCGCGTGCCCCGTGGAGGGCTTGGGGAAGGAGGGGCATTGGAAGTCAGGGTAAACCCTGAGGGCCGAGTGGAGGGTTTTCATATCCAGTGATTTGGGGAAAAGTCTTCTCAGGGCAGGTTTCTGTCCCGTTAGATTTCACGGTACCTAATACGTGCCTTGGCCAAATGAGGAATGACCATCGAAGGATCATCTTTACACCTTCCATATGGAGTTGCGAAATACAGCTCAGATCCACAACAGACACTGAATTCCAAGACTTTAAGCAAACAGCGCAGGCGACACAATGGCATCGCCCCAATAAACAACATGGAGGCGAGAAAATCCGTTTCCATGGTCTGCGGGGACCTTTGTCCCCGGAGAGCCACAACTCCGCATTCTTGCCTCTCAAAGATGCAGCCCACAGGACCTGAGCTGCTTTCATCACAGGTGGCCAAGGCCGTGCCCTCCTCCCAGGTAGAGTCTAATTACCAGCAGAAGTGCCTGCCCTCAAGGAGGCTGCCTTCTGCGGGTGAGACAGATACTACGACAGAAAGTCCAGAAGCCCGGGGAACGTCTGTGTGCTCCTTGCAGAATCGTGGACCAGCGTGCTGCATACATCACATAGGCAGTGGGGAGATTATGCTGGATTATGCAGGGGAACCCTAAAAGTAATTGCATGCGTCCTTCTAAGAGGGAGGCAGAGGCGGAGTTGAGAGAGGAGAGTATAAGAACAAAGGAGAGTGAAGGGCTTTGAAGATGTAGGAAGGGGCCTCGAGCATAACCTTAAGGCACGCAGCAGGCCCTGGAAACTGGGAAGAAGGTTTGGGCACGGGCTCCCCGCCTCTGGAGCCCCTGCAGGGAGCGCAGCCCTGCTCACACCTCGGTTCTGACCCGGTGAGAACGCCCAGCTCAGACCACCGGCTTCCAGAGCTCAAAGGTAACAGGTGTGCATTGTAGTAAGCCACGAAACGTGGGGCAATATGTTAAAGCAGCTGCGGGAAACTCATACAGCAATCAGATGTGTACTGGCCGTTCTTTTCCTGATTTGTGATTTAAAACAATCATTTTTTTTTTTAAAGAAGAATAAATTGTCACCTTAAAAAGATCATTCACATTCAGTACAGTCTTTTCATGTGTGAACTGAAACAGGCACTTGCCAGACGTAAATAACTTCTCATCACAGTCCGGACTGTGTTACTGTTTTGTTTTGTATTTTTAAGATTTTATTTATTTGACAGAGAGAGAGAGATAGTGAGAGAGGGAATACAAGCAGGGGAGCAGCCGGCAGAGGGAGAGGGAGAAGCAGGCCCCCCACTGAGGGGATCCCAGGACCCCGGGATCATGACCTGAGCTGAAGGCAGACCCTTAATGGACTGAGCCACCCAGGCGCCCCATGTCACTGTTTTAAATTTTGAACAAACAGAAACGATACGGAGTCACACAGAAGGACGGAGTCAAGTCAGTTCTGAGTCAAGTTCTGCGTCTTCATCCCTGCAAACCCAGGGCCACCATGGTTCATTCCAAACCTGCTGTTCCAATGCAGGACGAAGCCATTCTGGGGGCGGGAGTGTTGGACAGGCAACCTGCCCCCAGAGCCATCGTGAATGATTTGGGACACTTAGGAGCCACAGGTACCTCCCCCCAAAGGACCCCAAGCGGTCGTCCCAGTGCTGGAAGCCAGCAGCACAACGCAGAGGGGCGTGGAGGGGCCCAAACTGACTCCCCTGAAGAATGAGAGGTTTATCAAAGGTTAAGTAATAGAAACGGGCTAATTTGCCTCTTACACAGGTGTTCTTAAAACTCAACATCAGGGCTCCTGGGTGGCTCAGTGGGTTAAAGCCTCTGCCCTCCGCTAGGATCATGATCCCAGGATCCTGGGATCAAGCCCCGCATCGGGCTCTCTGCTCGGTGGGGAGCCTGCTTCCTCCTCTTTCTGCCTCCTTGTGATTTCTGTCTGTCAAATGAATAAATAAATCTTAAAAAAAAAAAAAACTCAACAGCAACAACAATTGTTTAGAACTGAGACCAACGAAAACATCCTTCAGGGACACCGTCGGGAACTGCGGGTGCATGATGTTGGCAAAAAGCTGACCAAAAAAAGAAGAAGAAGAAGAAACGCAGACCAGGCTTTGCTGGTTTTATTACTTGTTTTTAAATTCCTACAGATGCCGCATGTCCTTGTTGGCCACACGTGGAACAGACTGCTCCCGCCGCCTGCCCTTAGTCCTATGCTATATCACTCACCATCGGGGGAAAGGGAAAGCCAAGCCTTTCCTTGGACACTCTTGTCTCCCCCCGCCCCGCCCCATTCCGCGGGGCTGAGCCATACACTCAGGGCGGTGTGTGGTCTCAGAAGAAGAGCCTGAGGGCAGAGGCCCAAGGGAGAAGGGGGGTCCACGAAAGACCCTGAGACCCTTGCCAACGATGGAGTAGGAGGAGGCTTCCCACAGTGATAAGGCTTGCTAGGGATTCGCAGACAAGAGCAGCGTTGACAGAATGGGCCAATGCACCAAGTGGGGCCCCTGTACAGCCTGGTCTCTGGTTTGGGAAACTTCTCTCCTGGAACACCCCGGCCCCACCGAGCCCGGCCTCCCAGAGGGCCCTGCACCGCCCTCCCCCAGCCCCTGGAAGCTCCCCACACTGGCCTTACCCCCAAGGGATACCTTCAATCAGGAACCGCCCCCCCACACCCCCACCCCCCACCCCCCCCCCGCTGACCAATGACTATTACCACCCCCCAGCATGACTGGCCTGCAAACTGGGAGGCTCTAGAAGCCTCTGGGTGTTTGGTGTGCCCCGCTGGAAGAGACCAGCTTCTCAGCCACCTGGCCAGCTCCTCCAGCCGGTCCTTTACAGGTCATGACCTCTGGAGCCGACATAGTCTCCAGTCCCTGGTCACCACGGCCCATCCCCATCTGTTCTGATGCCCCTGGGGTGCAGGTAGCTGCTTGTGACCTGTGGGCTTTGGAGTCAGCAGACCTGGATTCAAATGCTGTCTCTCGTGGGGTCTTTGCCCAGGCAAGGTCTCACCCGGAACTGGGACTGGAATGTTCCGAGCGGCTCTAAGTATGGGACTGGAAGGGTTCAGAGGGGGCCCCTGGCCTCGGCTTCCCCTTTCCTCCTCCTGGGTGAATTTTTATCAGGACCCCCAAATGGTAAGGCTCAGTGTTGTTCATCAGGAGCCCCTCTTCCCTGCGGCTACAACTGGGAAAGGTCTTGCTTGCCCCCAGAGGCAGCTTTGACTGTTTTAACAGGAGCCTTTTGGAGACACAGTGATGGGCTCCGCAATTGAGGGCTTTAGGGCACCACTCAAGGTGGCCGTGGGCAGGCGGCTTGCCCCGGAGTGGGAGCAGGGGAGGAGAAGGGAGAGGTGAGCAGGGGACAGGCAGGGAGAGAGGCAGGTCCCGCCCCGTCAGTATGCAAATCACTCGCCGCGCAGAGATTAACGATCCAACAGGAAGGCAGGCAGGTTCCCAGCGGGAGCCTTTTGTCCTTTCTACTCCGTAGGAGCTCGCGAGCTGCCAGAGCTTCCCCAGCCCTCCCTCCCACCCAGGTAGCTCAGCCGGGGGCCCAAGGGCCCAGAACCAACAGAGGCATCTCCCTGACCTCCACCTCCCCACCTCTGAACACGGAGGGTCAGGGGCTCCCCGGGCACAGCCTTGGCCTTGGACTTGGGAAGATGCTCCTCGGAGGCCAGAGGGGAGAACCCTTTGTCTCTTGGAAGGACACCGTGAAGCCGCAAACCTTTTTCTTTGGGCAGTCATCTCTCCAGCTAACTGACAAGTGCGTATCCTATGCATGAGCTGCTAAGATTTTCCATGATGTCAGCAGAGCCCAACACTATCTTGAGTTCACCGGGCAGGCCTGGCACCGAGTAGAGAAAGTGTGGGGTCGGGTTGTGTTCCAGCAAGAATGTGAGTAATGCTTGGAACCACAGCCCCGTTCATAAGGGGCTGATGAAGGAAGGGATGGTTCGGTCTATCCCGGAGATTTGGAAATTGCCAGAAATCCGATCCAAGTCAACCCACCCTTTCCTTGTGGGGCTCCCCATCTTTACAGCGAAGGCTTGAGAACAGCACACTAGGCAAGACTCAAAATGCTATCTGGGAGCAAACACCAGGCCATAATGATTTTCAAAGCAAGAGGACAGTTGTCAGGACCACGGACACTGCTTCCCCACCTACAACCTTCCTGTGCTGGAACCTCTCCCCTACTGGTGATGGGCTGGGCTGGTGCGTCCTGCCCCTTCCCGGAGCTCAGAGCCTGGTTCACGGTTGGGTATGAGGGTCAGTAAGTATTTGCTGAATGAATGAATAAGCAACAGACAGAGCTCCCCATGGGACCGCAGAGCACAGACTTAATTCTGGAAAGAAATAAAGCTCTTTGACACAATCAGGGACCAAACTCACAACTGTTGTGTTAAAACACATGGCCCTACTTTGCCCTTTTATTCACTCATTGACTCATTCAGCCATTCAGGGCAATTTATTAAGCACCCACGGTGTGCTCAGCACTGACAATGCTGACCTGCTTTAGGGCAGGGTCGCCGCCAGCAGACTTGCTCACGCTCCGTGCCCACTGCTCTGCTGGCAGTGTCTGGTCATTGCCAGGGGTCCTCACAAGAAAAGGGCCCAAAGTTCTTGGTGAACCCAGGATATTGTTGGTCTCTGCTGAAGTCATGGAAAACCTCAGCAGCTCACACATGGGACAGGCACTGGTCAGTTTGCTGGGTGTTCACACGCCAAGAGCGGTTTGCGGTTTCACGTTGCTGGCCTAGCCTTGGCAGATAACCAGCATGAATGCCTGGTCACCCCTTCAGTGAAGTCCCTCCTCCTGATGGGAAAAGGCTGGATGGACTTGTCACCTCTCGTGTGAAGGCCCTATCGGAACACTCTGCGGTCACCTCTACCCACAGTCCCCCTTACCACCAAAATTTGGGAACATTCCAGAAATGCGCTTCAGTACCATTCAATGACTCCTGGAACTGAAGGTCCAAGGGTGAAAAGATCTGGGCCCTTTGCTTCAGGAACTGTTCATCTGGAGAAGACAGGGGCTCCATGTCTACAGCGCAGGACTACAAGTCTGCGGGCAGGTGTCCACAAAGGACACTGATCACAGGCCACGTTCTCTGAGTGCAGGCTCAGTGCTGGAGCCCACGCTTTGCCGGAGGCCTTCATCCTCTTCAGAGACCCAGGAGGCAGCGCTTGTCCCCACTTCACAGATGAGCAAGTTGAGACCCACGAAGCCAGCCCACTTGCCCAGGTCACGTAAGTGGGGAGCCCCATTGGCCTGAACTGAACTTAGCTGCCTGCGAAAGTGGATGGTTTCACTGACCCAGGCTGGGACCTGGCAGGGCAGGAGAGCCGCTGTCTGATGGGGCAGGAAAAGGCATCTGTGCATAAAGACGGTGATTAAAGCCTCCCAAGGGAGGTCCATGATCTCTGGGATAGCCAGGGAGCCCCGGAAGTGGCCGACAGTCCAGCAGACACTTGAGGAATCAGGGAGGAAGGAGAAAGAAGGAGGGGGACCGTTCCTGGGGACAGAAGGTAAGCAGGGTCAGGGACTTGGAGAAGAGCTGGGACCTGGGGAGCCCACAGGGAAGACTGTCAGTCTGGAAGCGTCCAGGGGAGGGCGCTGTCTGGGTGTCTCTTCCCAGCAGTGGGTGGGTAGGTGAGTGGGTGAGAACAGAGCAGTAGGGGAAGTCCTGGGAGGTCTCCTGCAGGAGGCACGGTACACGCTGCCATCAGGAAGATCCAGGTTTCCCTGAATTCAAGGGAGAGGACCCATGGCCCTTCCCCGGAAACCGAAGGAGGCGGCAGAAAGTTGCCGGCTGAGAATGAAAGAAGTGGGGGAGGGCCTGGCAGGAGGACCAGGTGGAGAGGGGGCTGGAAGCAAGGTCGGAGTCAGGAGACCACCGCAGCTGCTCCCGGACACCAGGCACTGCGTGTGCTGAGCAGAAGCCGCCTTTCAGCGCAGGCCCCGGAACTGGCAATGCCCCAAGGCCCCCATACCCTGCCCAGCACCCTACTAGTCGCCCAGAGGTCCAACAGGGAACAGGACGGCCCGTCGGCGTTGTCTTGGAGCAAATCAACATGATGCTTTGGTAGCGGTGATGAAGCAAAACCGGAGGGATGTGGGGAGGTGGTGGACGCGAAGTTGGGGGCAGAGATTGCATTCCAGGAACTGCAGAAAGTCTCTCCCGGGGGGTCACTCTCCGGGGGGACGGCAGCTCTTCCAGAGTCTCCTTGCTCCTCTCCAGAAGGCAGGTGCAGCCCCTCCCGTGGAGCACCCCCGTCCCAGGGAGCTCTGGGCAGGGTAAAGTGGGTGAACCCAGGGAGCTCTGGGCAGGGTAAAGTGGGTGAACCCAGGGAGCTCTGGGCAGGGTAAAGTGGGTGAACCCAGGGAGCTCTGGGCAGGGTAAAGTGGGTGAACCCAGGGAGCTCTGGGCAGGGTAAAGTGGGTGAACCCAGGGAGCTCTGGGCAGGGTAAAGCGGGTGAAGGGCTTCAGACAGATTTGAGTACGGGTCCGGCGGCTGTTCGTCAGGACTGCCACTCGGGAAGCGGGGGGCGGGCTCCTCCGACTTCCTCCACCTGCCCTGCTGCAGAGTCCGGCCCCCTGGGTTTTATCTGAGCCTAGCCCCAGCAGGTAGCAGCAGGGCCCAGCAGGGCGACCTGAATCTCACCGAGAACTCGAACTCGAACTCGCAGCCTCCCTCGCAGCCACTTGGGGTGGGGGTGGGGCAACCTCGGGAAGCAAAGCTCTTTCTATTCCCAAGTTTAAAGAGGTACAGAGGGGCGCCTGGTTGGCTCAGTGGGTTAGGCCACTGCCTTCGGCTCAGGTCATGATCTCAGGGTTCTGGGATCGAGTCCCGTATCGGGCTCTCTGCTCAGCAGGGAGCCTGCTTCCTCCTCTCCCTCTGCCTGCCTCTCTGCCTACCTGTGATCTCTCTCTGTCAAATAAATAAATAAAATCTTTAAAAAAAATAAATAAATAAAATAAAGAGGTACAGAGACAGGACGGCTCCCTCATGGATCCTGACCTAAGAGGAGGCTAGATGCTGAGGTGGGGGTTGGAGCGGGTTGGGCTTGGAGCGGAATACAAGGGCCTCTCCACAAGACGCTCTGACACCTTCTTCCCAGCTGGGCTTGTGCAGTGCTCAGAGAGGTTAAGCAACTGGTCCAAGGTCACACAGCTCCTGAGCATACACCCCGGGGAGACGGGCTTTCAAAGTCGTCAGTGTTTAACTTTGCAGAGCATTCTGCTACCTTTATCAGGCAACTCCGCTGGGGCACTGAGCCCCCTCAACAGGCCTCTCCCGTGGGCCTCCCAAGGGCTGAAGCTTTAGGGGTTGAGGGTCTGTCCCCCAGGGCCAGGAGTCTCTGTCTCTGGGATGAGGAAGTGGGAGGCTATGGATGCGTTGCAGGGAAGGAGTCCCGGAACTTTCTGGCTGGAAGTATTGAGACCACTAGGAAAGACATTAGCCCTTGTGAAGTCTGAGCCCCTCCCTCCTCCCCTCTGTTTGGCCCCTCTCCCCCAACTTCCTGAGATCTCTCATTGGGAACTTATCCACGCCCCCACAGGCCTTCCTTCTCCAGCCCCAAAGCCGATTTCTGCTCCTGCCTCCCCCTCCCAGGGTCCCTGGCATCTGCCTCCCCAGGAGCAGCCCCAGCTAAGCGCCTCAGCCTAGAAAAATCCACCCAAGGCCAAGGAGTCTGGGGGCCACTGAGCCTCCAGGCATCCATGGAAGAGTGGCTGTGGCTGAGGACAGGCACCGTCCTGAGCAGGTGCCCCAGAGGAGTCACCAGAGCCACAGAAGAGAGCTGGGGAGCAGACACTGTATTTTATAAAATGAAGGCTCTAGGCCCAGCCCAGGGCTTCTCCACTCCCTGCCCTTCTCTCTCCACCCCAACCCCCTTCCTGGAGCAAAGAGAGATCCTGGGTGGAGAGAAGTCCCCTGCCCTGCCTCAGTCTCCCTTTTGGTCAAATAAACAGTCCTAAGGCCCAGAATTAATGAAAAACCTGGTATATTGTCATTTCCTAGTCCCTAGATTTGAACCCTCCCAGCCCAGGACCCTGTCATAGAGAGCAGGCCTGCTAGGCTCCCTCCTCCCCACTCCCTCCTCCTCTCCCCCTCCTTCCATCTCCCCTTCCTCCTCCCCACTCCTCCCTCACCAATCCTTCCTCCTCTCCCCCTCCTTTCCTCCACTTTCCATTCTCCCCCAGTCCCTCCTCTCCACTCTGTGCTCCCTCCCCCTCTTTCCATCCTCCCCTCTTCCTCCTCCCCTCCTCCTTCCTCCCCTTCTCCCTCCTCCCCTCCTCCCTCCCTTCTCCCCTACTCTCTCATCCCCTCCCCCTCTCCCCTTCCCTGCCCCCAAGTCTCACTCTGCTCTCTGGGCCTCCTGAAGTCTGGTCTTCTGTCTGACACCGCCGATGGCTCTGGCCTGGGCTGGTGGAGAAGATAATTACTGCGTTAGCCCAGTGGCCTGAAGAAAGATCGGGTTGGGGGGCGGGGTGGACTGTGAACAGGAGGAAAAGAAGGTTCTTTATTAAATGCAGATGTTTTTAAATCACTATAATTAACTGGAATGGATACGGAGAATCACAGACATAAAAGCTAAATGGGCTTTTGTTTTAACTGTTTGTCATATATTTAAAAGGGTCACTGGAGAATGTAGCACAGAGATGTCCTTGCAGTCTTCCTGTTTGCTTTTGCCCAGAAGAGGCTTTCTCTGGGTCCATGTGGGCGCGCTCACACATTCACACACGCACATACACATGCGTGTGCACACACACGCATGCACACACATGCCATGGGACCAAGCCTGAATGGGGCTTGGCTAGAGGGGGAATGAGCTTCCTAAAGGCAGGGGGACTTCCTGCACCAAAGGCCACGGGGCAGGTGGCTATTCGTGGACGCACATGGAGGCCAGCTCGCACCGAGCTGTCCTCCTCTGATCACCACAGTGATCCGGGTCATATCCACGGTGACTTACAGTCCCAGTGGCTTCCTTGTCCCATGAGAAGTGTAAGGGGACAGAGGCATCCCACTGGGAGGGTCAGACTCCACCTTTCTTCCCAGAGATGTTGGGCCTCTTTTTTCTTCAGGCACATTCTTTCCCAGTCTCAGGGCTGCAGGAAGGAGGAGGCATGGTCAGGCTGGGACCAGCCTGGCAGAGGCGCTTTGAAAAGCCTCCAAACCTCCCCCCACCCAAGCACCTCTTCCTGCCCCCACCCCAGCGTCTGCACCCTGGCCACAAGGCCCTCAGCTCGCCCAGGGCTCACGGTGGGGGAGGGAGCGAATGGTACAGGGCTAACCGTGACCTAACCAACCCCCAGCCTGGAATTGCGGGGCTGAACCAATGTCAACCCTGTCCCTTTTCAGAACCCAACCATAGAGTCCTCATAGCCAAGAGGAAGCACAATGAGTTTTCACTTCTATGCCTGTCCTTCCTCTTCAGCCTCATCACCAAGGGGAGCAAGGGAGGGGAATGGGGTAAGTCTCCGCAGATTGTGGAGGAGGATCAAGATGTTTCTAGAATGTTCTGTGGGAGCCAGAAACCCACCCCCCCCCAACTTCCCAAAGAATCCAGCTTACAGGACTAGGTGCCCAGTGTCCCGTTTTACACTCTCATTCAGCTGTGCCTGAGTCCAGACCCCCCGGAACACGCTTTTCCTCTTAGTGTGGTCAGTGGAGACATCCAAACTTCCAGCTGCCAGGTCCTCTCCCAACGCCCCCTCCCCTGAGCCCCCTCCCCCAGCGCCCCTCTCTGCTCCCTCCCCCACTTGCAGAACTCCTCTTGGGAAACACCTTCCTGTCTGGGCTCCCTGGGCCCTCAGCTTTCCAGCCTTGAACACTGAGACCCACAAGAAGAATAGATCCCACCTTCCACCCAAACCCGTCCCACACACACCGTGTTGTTGGTTTTTTTTTTTAAGATTTTATTTATTTATTTGACAGAGAGAGACACAGCGAGAGAGGGGGAACACAAGCAGGGGGAGTGGGAGAGGGAGAAGCAGGCTTCCCGCTGAGCAGGGAGCCCCAATGCGGGGCTCCATCCCAGGACCCTGGGATCAGGACCTGAGCTGAAGTCTTAATGACTGAGCCCCCCAGGCGCCCCACACATCGTGTTTATAAAAAAACTAAAATGCCCAGCACTAAAGCCCTTACCCTCTTGTGGCCTTGTACACTGGTGTCTTTTATCCCATTCGATGTTTCTATTTCTGGTTTCCATGGCCCACAACCTGGGTTTCACCCACAAGTGGGTCGCCACTTACAGCTTGAAAACCACCGCTCCAGGCCAAGACTTCTGGTCTTCAGGGAGCCAAGCTATGGCGAGCTCCCTGACAGCCACCTAACCTCACGGCTGCGGGCAGAGACCTCCCTTTCTCACAATCCCGGACAAGCCAGCCTCCGAGCTCCTGCAAGGGCTTGGAGATGTCACAGCATCCTTTCTTTGGGCCTCCTCTCCTGGACACCCTCTTCTCTGGAATCCCCATGCCCCCCCATCCTCTTCCTCATCGTGTCCTTCCAGTTTTCCAAACCCCCAAAATCTTCTTCATTATTTGGAGAACATGATGTGGGAGATGTTCCACAACCTTGAGAGGATGGTCGAGAGACCCAGCTCATTTCAATTCAAAGACCCCATTCGTCTATCTGACGACCACTCCGACATTAGATGGTCCAGTCCGGACCACCAAGGAGCTGCTCTCACTTTGCGTACAGGGTTTTACAGGTAGAAGACAGCTGGGTGTGCCCTGAGCACCCATGTTGTGGGGGGGCCCCGTCCGTGGAGTTCTAAAGGTATCAAGTGGGGGTGTGCTTGGGGGGCTCAGTTAAGCCACTGCCTGTAGCTCAGGTCATGATCTCAGGGGCCTGCCTCCCCCCCCCCCCCCGCCTGCCTCCCTGCCTACTTGTGATCTCTGTCAAATAAATGAATGAAATCTTTAAGAAAAAAAAAGAAAGTATAAAGGTATGTCATTCACTGCTCTCAAGACCTTTAGGAAACAGGATCCATTACCACAGTTCCATCAGGAGACTCAGAGAAGCAAAGTGAGTGACTCAAGGCGGGCAGGGGGCAGGTGAGTGACTCAAGGCGGAGGGGGTCGTGAACTCGGGTGGGGGGGGGCAGGTGGGGGCTGGCAAGAGGTACCCGGCTGGCACTAGGATAGCAAAGCCTTATTCTTTCTGCTGGAGTTGGGGGTTGCTTCTCCAGGGCTCAGCAGCCTGGTAGAACAGGTCTCCAGGCAAACTGGGGCTGGGGAGGGGTGCGGTCATTCCTAAGGGCTCTCCCATACCCTTCCAGCTCCTAGTGTATGGTACAACCAAAAAACAGAAAGCAGGGAAGGGACAAGGCACAGAGGGAGGAGAGGAAAGAAAGGGCAAGAAAGAGAAAAAGAGAAATAGTACAAAGGGAAATAATCATACCTTTTAACACCATATTCTCTCTACTTGAACATAAACATTTGCTTTGCTTCACTTTCTAATGTTCTCCAAATTGACGCTCATCTTATGATCAGCATCAGAAGAAACCTGCCAGCCAACAGGACATCTTATGATCATGATGAATTGGAACAGAGCGGGGGGGGGGGGGGGGGGTGTAAAAAATTATGTTCAAGGTCATCCCCTGAGGCTCACAAGGTGAACATCACCTGGGGCGGAATCAAGTTCTCAGTGAGGCTCGCAGACTGGGGTGGACGTTTCTGGTTTGCTATGGGCAGGGCTAACAGAATCTGGTCACCTTACTTTTAACCACACAGATTTAGGAGGAAGGAAACTGATTAGGGGGGGCACAATTATATTTTACTTGCACGGTCCATTGTGTCTATTTTCAAATATGTGTCCCCAGCAGCAGTTTGGGTTTTTGTTGTCGTTGTTGTTGTTTTGTTGTTTGTTTGTGGGGGTTTTTTGGCATGCTGTTGTGTTTTGTTTTGCATCAGCAATTAACCTAATAAACCACCCTTTCATCCCCGGTACATTAACCACTTCAGAGAGACTATCAGATAAACGTGGGGCTTTGATTTGCGCACCTTCAGAAGCCAGGACGAACAATGGGGGTGGTTTTAACTGTGCAATCCTGGGAATTAGAGAGAAGAGGCCCCTCTGTAACTGCTGAGAAAGGTCCCTTAATTTGACCCTGTTTCACACAGTCCAATTTTCAATAAAGTGAGGCATTTAGGAAATCACCGCAGGCTGTAATCCCCAGATCTTCCTGGGGGGCTATTCTGGGCAAAGACCTCCCTTCTGACCCGTTTGCATGTATCCAGTCCCTCTTTTCTGCTGGGTATTTACAAGTGCTGTTTCCCCCACTGGCCGCCCTGCCTACGGCAATACCCGGCCAGTGGCCTCTTCTTCCTTTAGCCGGAGCCTCTGCCTTGCCATCATCTTTGATGATCTGCTTGAACTTGCTTCTTTTCCCAACTGTCAGTAGAAACCCAAAGCAGTATTTGATGGTTTATTCATTGTTTACTGACTTATTTATTGAATGGTATCTCCATTGCAAATACATTTTTAACAGAAGCAGAAGGAAAAACATTCTCCCTCTTCTCAGCCCCAAGCTGAGAAGTGTATGTTCTTCCCAATCCCAAACCGCCTGGATTCCTTGTGAAATCTCCTCCCTGGGCACTTTAGTGCTAGGTTTTCCTCCCCCAACTTGCTCCAGCAGTCTGGAACCCAACAACGGTAAAGCACAGCCTTTCTTCAGGGAGAATTCCCTTCCCGACAGAGCATAAACATTTCCACTCTAGTACCCAGGAAATGCGGGCGCTTTCTGGGAAGCCTCCAAGCAGACATTAGTGTTTGCAGCCGCTGGTACCTGAGCTTCTCACAGGGCCTCTGGAGCCACTGGGATTCAGCCCCGCCTCCCGCTCTGCAGCTTCACACCATGAACTTGAAGCAGCCAAGACACCTATGCTTCACTCAGTCCACTCGTGCAAAACTCAGCTCAGGCGTCCGTGCTTCCGAGCCCCACGACTAAAAGCCTGGACCCCTACGCTTAGGTCCCTGTGCCAAAGACCCCATGCTCAACGGCAGTCAACCGTCTGTTTGCGTCCCCAGCAGGACAGAAGGCTCTTCAAGCTGGAAAGCATGCCTCCCACTGCAAAGGACAGAAGACTAACCCAATGCGGTTAAGCCCCCCCCCCCCAAAAAAAGTACTAGCTCCTGAGGCTGAAGGCAGAGTTGGCTTCAGATGCGGCTTGATGCAGGAGCCCAGAGGATGCTATCATCAGAACTCGGTATTGTCCTCTTGGCTTCCCTCCACTGGCTCTGTTCCCAGGTCCGCTCTCCCTGAGATGCTCTCAGCTTCATATCCAGTGGAGAGGAGTCTGGTTTCCTGGTAATTCAAATAAATATAGTGGAATAGTGATTTGTTGAGTTTGCTTGCCTTCCCCCGATTGGATACCCATCTTGCAACCAGAGCCCATGACTGGGAGGGTGAGGTGTGCTGGTTGCCCTCGGGAGTTCCTCACCATCACCACCGTCACTGTCATCATTTCACCGTTAGTCACCTGAAAGCAATGGGCAGGTCCTTAAATAGAAGTTGGGCGGCTCTTCACAAAAGAAGGAGTAGAACTGAGCCACAAAACCACCGATTCCTGCTGCGGCTGGCAGGGGCTGGGCTGATCCACAACACACACACACACACACACACACACACGAGGCACGGTGCCTTCTGAGAATTCAGGAAATGATAAAACCACAAAACACTTCACAAAAATCTCACTGCTCAAAGACAACAACTGCTACCATTTTGGAGTGCTTTTCCTTCCAGTCTTTTTTCTATATGTAGACATTTTTTTTGTAGCAATCATCATATTACCTATTTGTGGTCTTTTTTGCACTTAAAACTACAGCTTTCACAAACACTTAACAGCTGCAGAATAGGACGTTGAAATGATGTATACTGATCTATTTAGTTGTTTTTTTTTTGTTTTTGTAACGGGCTGCTTTTCAAATAGATGCTATTATAAAAATACAACCAGAAGCATTTTTACATTTCATGCTGGCTAGAGGAGGAAAGTCTTTAAAAAGTGGGTGAGGGGACCTCAGGATCCAGCCCGGTGACCCTCGAGGTCCTGGGACTGCATCAGTTTGTCCTTCCCAGTCATCCTTGGAACTGTGATGAGCCGGAGTATTCGACTGGCTTTCCAGATGCTTCTGGCGCCACCCAGGGAACCACACTGGGCTCTCTGGTGATAAATTCATCACAGGGACATGGCCACCCTCCTGAAATTCTCTTCAGGGAACAATTTTCTGAGATCTCACATCGTGCCTAATTGACAACTTTCTTTAATGGGCTGGGATGATAACTCTTTCTTTAAGCCACAAATGATGATTAATGGAGTTCCAACAGGACACGGGTTTCACTGTATTCTCACCTTCATTATTTTAATCTCTCTCCGAATGACCCTCTAATGGATCTGTATGGCTCTAACACTCCATGAGTGGTGGGTAGGTGTCCATAAATCCCTTCCAAACCGCAAGAGGTCCCACAGCCAGATTACAGGCTCAGTTAAAAGCCTGCCCAACCCTTGGCTGCAGGGGGGCGGAGATGACAGGAGGAGACCATAAAGTGGCCAAAGGACATCGGCATCCCCAGAATGGCACTAAGAGTCCATATTCACTCCTTGTAGAAAGAGATGAGAGGCAAAGGCTGAAATGGCCCTTTGCAGACTATCAGGGATCAAAAGGTCGTGAGGAATGATGAAGCCGTGCATTGATTCAGTCACTCAGTTCGCATTTTACTGAGCTCTCTGGTCAGTGCCAGGCTCTGTGCCAGGTGCTGTGAAATCAAGAAGACTGGGATGGCCCAGCCCTCCAGAGTCTCACAGTCCCTGTGTTGGAGGGAAAAAACCTACAGTCTGACGACGACCATATTGAACAAGGTGTTTTAGAAGTGATTTAGGCTAGCAGGGCCGGCTCTCCAGGCACGGGACTTGCACAGTCCCACAGGCCCCCCAACCGAAAGGACCTCACACTTGCATTAATAATCTGCTGGGGTGGGGTGGGGGGGGCGCCTGGGTGGCTCAGTGGGTTAAGCCTCTGCCTTCGGCTCAGGTCGTGATCCCAGGGTCCTGGGCAAGCCCCGCATGGGCTCTCTGCTCAGCGGGGAGCCTGCTTCCCTTCCTCTCTCTGCCTGCCTCTGTCTGCTTGTGATCTCTGTCTGCCAAATAAATAAGTAAAATCTTTAAAAAATATATATATGATCTGCTGGTGGGTATTGCTACCCTTCAAATTCACTCACCTGAACGAATGGGCTGGCTCTGCCTGTAGAGCACATGACTCTTGATCTTAGGGTCATGAGTTCAAGCCCCACATTAAGTGTGGATCCTGCATATTTTTATTTGTAAAGACTTTATTTTTAAAGATTGTATTTATTTATTTGAGAGAGAATGAGAGAGAGAGAGAGCATGAAAGGGGGTAGAGGGTAGGGTCAGAGGGAGAAGCAGACTCCCCACCAAGCAGGGACCCCAATGCGGGACTCGATCCTGGGAATCCAGGATCATGACCTGAACTGAAGGCAGTCACTTAACCAAATGACCCACTCAGGCTCCCAAGCCTGACTTTTTTTTTTTTTTTTAATTCATTCATTCTAGGGCACCTGGGTGGCTCAGTCAGTTAAGTGACTGCCTTTAGCTCAGGTCATGGTCCTGGAAGTTCCGGGATCTAGTCCCTCATCAGGTTCCCTGCTCCACCGGGAGTCTGCTTCTTCCTCTGACCTTCTACCCTCTCATGCTTTCTCTTACTCGCTCTCTCTCGAATAAATAAATAAAATCTTTAAAAAAAAATTTGTTCATTCTGCAAAGAATGTGCCAAACACTCCTCTAGGCCCTGAGGACAAAAAAAGAAGCAAATCCAGGACAGGCAACAGCAAATAATTACATACAGCTTACACGATGTCAGATAGGAATAGGTGCTGGCGAGGAGAGCAAGACCAGGGAGGGACAAGGTAAAGGCAATCTTAGGATGCTGGTTTGTGCAGTCTGCAGAGTGACCGACTATCATGTGCACCCACCTTGGGCACCTAGGCAGCTGTGATGGTTAATTTAAGTTAGTTTAATTTTTTAAAAGACTGTATATATTTATTTGACACAGACAGAGAGATCACAAGGAGGCAGAGAGGCAGGCAGAGGGAGAGAGGGGGAAGCAGGCTCCCTGCTGAGCAGAGAGTCCGATGTGGGGCTCAGGACCCTGGGATCATGACCTGAGCCGAAAGCAGAGGCTTAACCCACTGAGCCACCCAGGCTCCCCTGATAGGTAATTTTAAATGTCAGTTTGCCTTGGCTACACCATGACACCCCATTGTTTGGTCAAACTCCAGTCTAGATGTTGCTGTCAAGTTCCTTATCAGATTTTTGGGATGCAATTAACATTTAAATCAGTAGGCTTGGAGTAGAGCGGCTTATGCCCCCGGAATGTAGATACGCCTCATCCAATCAGTTGAAGGCCTTAAGAGGGAAAAAAAAAACCTGACGTCCCCTAGAGGAAGAACGAATTCTGCTTCCAGACTGCCTTCGGACCTAAAAATGCAGCATCCACTCCTCCCTGGGTCTCCAACCTGCTGGCCTCCCTGCAAATGTGAAACCTGCTAGCCCCCCACTCCCGGACCTGCAATGGCCTGAGCGGATTTCTTGAAATTCCTGTCACTCTCCCTTTCCTCCTCCCCTCCCTCCTCCCCCCTCCCCTCCCCCCTCCCCCTCCCTCTTATTCCCACTCTTCCTGTCTTTCTTCTTACCTATGTCTCTCTTTCTCCCATTGGTTCTGTTTCTCTGCAGAACCCTGACCAATACAGCAGGGCCCAAGGTATGGCTGCTGGCTCGGGCTCTTCCCAGCCTCACTAGCTGCCCGAGTCAGGATGCAAAGGGAGGGAGAGAAGGAGGGAGTGTCGAGGTGGAGGATGGGCAGCATCCAAGCCCAGGGATGCCAACTCGCCTCCTTGAAGTTTCTACCCCAAACAGCCTGGGAGCTGCCCCTACCTGTGCCAAAGGTGAGGTCACAGGTGGTTCCCATTTCCCCCTTTCAGGGGTCTGGGGGCAGGAGGCCTTGTGCACTGCCCCTCCCAAAGTCTTCTGGGGTCTTTTGTCTGGAAACAAGGATTGCTTTCTTCCTGATGGCTGCTGGTCGCTGTTTGGCAGTGCATGTCCCAGTCATCTCCTGCCCACGCACAATCCCCACCGAGGGACGGTGGCCACTGTGGCCTGCCAAGTGGCAGGACGTCGTTGCTGAAGCCATCTGGACGATCTACAACAAGGTCTTTAAGCGAGAAGTACAGTATTCTCCAAAGAGATTTTCGCTGGAATGTCAGGCTCTGCTCCTAGGGTTTTTTTTTTGTTGTTGTTTTCTTTTTTAACATTGAGAATACGTGTCATTGCTCCAGAACACTGTTGTCTTCTGGGAACAAACACAGAGGCCCATTGTTTACCCTGCCAATTAGGAGCCATGATTGACCCCAACACACAAAAGCCCGGTTGTGCCCGACCGGCTGAGGAAAGTGTCTTGGACCTTTTGACACAGGTCTTTGGACAAAGGAGCCTGAGCTTGTCATTTCTGGGGTTCTGGGGGCCCATTTCTCCCACTCTGCCAGCGGGTGGTGCAGCCAGGAGCCAGGGCGAGCAGGTCCCACTCTGGTCTCTCGGGCTGTTGCTCTATGGACAACTGCAGTGCCCATTTGGGCTTTCCAAAGTCAGTCTCACCCTGGGGCGAACGCAGTCCCTGAGGTCCAGTAGCATCTCCTCCCTGAAGAGCTGGAGATGATTTCCAAGGAGCAGCTGGTAAACTGAGGCTTCATGGCTCGGAAGGGGGACCTGTGCATGCTCCCGACCAATGGGTGTCTTTTGCCACCACGGGGTCAGCCACACAGACAACCCAGGGCCATCACGAGCAAGACTCTCGGTGCCCGTGATCCCCAGAAGGAAGGGGCTCCCTGCTTGGCAGAGATTCTCAAAGGCAACAGCAAACGGCTTGTTTTTGACTTC
Source organism: Mustela nivalis (assembly GCF_964662115.1). NCBI lineage: Eukaryota > Metazoa > Chordata > Mammalia > Carnivora > Mustelidae > Mustela > Mustela nivalis. The sequence continues at coordinate 58,619,040 of NC_139036.1, forward strand.
TTTCATGAAAACCAACCCACGGGCCCCTGAATGGGTCAGTCACCTGAGCGTCCGACTCCTGACTTCGGCTCCAGGCATGATCCCAGGGTCCTGGGATCGAGCCCTGCATCTGGCTCCCTGCTCAGCGGGGAGCCTGCTTCCTCCTCTCTCTCCCTGGCTCCCTCTCTGCCTACTTGTGATCTCGGTCTGTCAAATAAATAAATAAAATCTTTTTAAAAATAAATTAATTAAATAATTAAAATAAAAATAAAAATGAAGATTAATGGGGGCAGTGCCTGGCAGGCTCAGTCAGTAGAGTGTGCTACTCTTTTTAAAATTTTTTTAAAAGTTTTATTTATTTGACAGATAGAGATCACAAGCAGGCAGAGAGGCAGGTGGGGAGCGGGGGTGTGGGGGTACAGCGGGGTGTGGGGATGTAGGGGGTTGTGGGGGGGGAAGCAGGCTCCCTGCTGAGCAGAGAGCCCAATGCGGGGCTTGATCCCAGGACCCCGAGATCATGACCTGAGCTAAAGGCAGCGGCTTAACCCACTGAGCCACCCAGGCGCCCAAGTGTGCTACTCTTGTTCTCAGGGTCATGAGTTTGAGCCTCACACTGGGTATAGAACTTACTTAAAAAGAGGAAGAAAAAGAAGATGACTAACAGAGATAAGACTTTCCCAAATACATGCAGCAGTTAGGAAAGTCTATTCTTCGGGGGTGCACTTCAATCATTTAACAGGTGGAAGAAAGCAAGGGGAGATGCTTTTTCTATAAACAGGGCCGACCCCTCCAAACGCATCCTTCACCACCACAGCACAGAAGGGGACCCAGAGCTCCCAGGTCCCAGCGGAGGAGAGGGCTTAGCTCGAAGACCCTTTTGCCTCTGGTAGGAGATTCATTACGTAGATTGTGGCAAATTGATTTGCTAAAACTGTGTGTCTGCGTGTCTGCTATTAGAATGGTTTTTATAGAGCTTATTGTAATAACATGAAAAATTACAATGTGAAAAAGTTTCTCACTCCTAGACTAAACATGTTTCTCTTTTCCCCAGAGAGTAATTCAAAAACAATTCATAGAGCGTGAACATGTCTATGGTTTTTTAAATTATGCTAAGATAGGAGTCTTGAAGGAAGCACTTTTTAAATGTTAACATAATCTTGGAGGAGTGGGACAATGTGGTATTTTTCTTCTTTCTTTCTTTCTCCGTGTACTACCATTTTTCATAAAGAGTGTGTATTCCTTTCTAGAGGGAAAGAATAAAGTAAATAAAAATAAGCAAACAAGTGGTTGCTATGAGAAAATAGGCTGGGAACCCCACTATCCAGCTGCTTCTCCCTTGTTCTGGAATCGCGTTTACCTGTGGTCTGACAACGGACAGCTGGGCACCCTTCCCGGGCTCTGCGCGACGAGCACCTAGGGCCTCTTGGCTGGCTCCTGATTGCACCTTGTACCAACATAGAGGGTTGGCAACCTCTGAATTTTATCAGGTTTGGGTTTTTCCTTTTTTCTCACGCTGGCTACACACACACACACACCACACACGCATGCATGCGTGCACGTCCCAGAATCTCCACATTTTGGCTGCAGGAGCTCTCTGCCAGAAACAGGCTCACAGGTATGTGACAGTCTCCTTATGGGAAGATGACCTCCTTTCATTGATGTTGGAGCCCCCTTCCGTTCTCCTCCAGGGCATACTACCCCGTGATGCCCACCCCTGGGTGAGACAGATTTCAGTGATCATACCCGGGGCCCTGCCTTCCAACCCGAAGGCTGCATTCCAGAGGGGACTTCAAGAGAGTCCACACAGGGAGCCTCCCTGAGCGTCCTCCTCTGGGTCTAAGAGCATGGCCATTCCTTGGGAGGAGGGAAGCACACTCCTATCCCAGGAGACCGGCACACACACTGTGATGGGCTCCAGGTAAACCTGCTCTTGTTTCCACAGCATCAACTGATTGAAGTCTGTGGTTTGGGCAGCTGCACGAAGCTTGTGGATTTCTTTCTCGCTCACTCCCCTAATTATTCATCCTGTTGATTTCAGCAAGAATCGTTGCTGAGTATCTGAGGTCCGAATTATTCCCATTCTCCAGACTGCCAGGAGCAATCTGCTTCCATCCCCCAGGAAACTGGCTGCCTCACCTTTACATACCGGGGATCCTGAGCGAGAATGCTGGAATGCTTGTCCCTCCCTTGTCCTCTGACCCCTCCCTCATACTCACCTACTTCTTAGTGTTGATGTGACACCTTCCTTAATGCCCACGGGCAGAGCTAAACCAGTAATGACTGGCACAGTAAACCATTCATTCACCTAACAAGTACTTATTGAGTACCTGTTAAGTGTCCCACACGGGGGATACAGTAGTGAACCAGGGAGACGTGATTCTTCTAGTGTGGGAAACAGCTGGGCACTTAATAAAATGGCCAAAAGGACACCAGTGGAAGTTCAACCCCTGTGGGAGCACAGCGGGCGACTGAGCTTAAGGCTATAGCACTGGGCTCGCAAAGGGAGGAAATATCTTCATGGCAACAAGGTTGGGACTCCCTTGGGTTGACTTTAATAGCAGACCGAAGGTGGTTGGTGATTTGGTTACTCAAACATTATCAAAGTTGAAATATCATCTGAATGCTAACCCACCCCCTCTCATGCCCACATCCCCTGCTCCTGGTACTGCCAGTCTATCATGGGTGGCTTGTCATCAGAGTCACTCTGGCTGCCCTCCATTCGTGGACAGACTCATGTCTCTCTTGGAAATGCCTCCAACTCTGTCCTCATGGCCATCATCCGACTTAATCCCCACATTCTCAACATCTGTCCTTCCTTCCTTCCTCAAACATTTACTCAACACCTACAGGGTGCCGGACACTTGCTAAGGGCTGGGGTAGACCTGCAAGCAAAGGAACAAGCAGTCTCTGCTCTCCTGGAAAGTCCAGGCTAGTAGGGGAGGCGAGCCCTACCCACGCCCCCTGTGTAAATGTAAATGAGGATGATGAGAGGATAAATGAATGGATGAATGAGTGCTTAAACAGTCAGTTACCTGGGCTGCCCCAGGATCTTTGCTCTGACCCACCCTGCAGTAGAGCTGCCTGACCAAGCAACCCCTCTGTACATCCCCTCCCCATTTTCAATGGCTCCCTACTGCGCACTAGGTCAAGTTCTAATTCCCCAGCCTGGTGGCTCTTCCTGCTCTGATTCCAAACTACCTCTCCAGTTGCATTTCCTTCCAACCTGCTAGGATAACCTATGCACTATTATACCTATCGCTATGTTTATTTTGCCTGTCTAGAAAACTCACCTCTGGTCCTGCTGTTGAAATTTTAACTCATCTGAGGGAGGGGAAAGGTGTAGGACAGCAGGATTTGGTGGAGAAGAGCCAAAGCCTCACCTTGTATCGTGGGAAGTCCTCATGTTATTATAGAAAAATCACAAAAGAAGAAAATAAACTTTTTTTTTTTAAAGAAATAGGAACATAAATGGCAGAAGAAACAACTGAAGGACTTGATATTGTTGCTTCCAGGGGCAGAAATTCTGCTTCCAGGGGTAGAAATTGAAAGTTAAGAGGGACAGGGCATAGGACTGAAAGGTTTTGTTTGTTCTAAGATTGATGTTACAGAATCACCTTCTAAAAGGCATGGATTTATTTGTTTGAAAGTTTTTTTGTTGTTGTTCTGTTTTGTTTGTTTGTTTGTTTTTACCTTTTCCAAAGTAATCTCTAGGCCCAACATATGGCTTGAACTCACGACCCCAAGATCAAGAGTCACACGCTCTATTGCTTCAAACTAGGCATCCCTAGTTTGGTTCTTAAAAGTTGTTTTTGGTGGGGGCACCGTGGTGGCTCAGTCGGTTAAGCGTCTGCCTTCAGCTCAGGTTGTGATCCTGGGGTCCTGGGGTCCAATCCCATGTTGAGCTCCCTGCTCAGTGGGGAGCCTGCTTCTCCCTCTCCCACTGGCTGACGCTCCCTCCCACTTGTGTTCTATCTCTCAAATAAATAAATAATTTTTTTTAAGTTGTTCTTAATGCCTAGTGAAGCAAGATAAATATTTAAATAAGAACTAGGGGCGCCTGGGTGGCTCAGTTGGTAAAGCATCCAACTCTTGATTTCAGCTCAGATCAAGACCCTGGACAGGCTCAGTGCTGGGTATGGAGGCTGCTTAAGATTCTCTCTCTCCCTCTGTCCCTCCCTACCCTCTCCATCTACAAAAAATAAAAATAATAAAAATGCATTTTAAATAAGAGCTGAACAGGTTAAATGAGAGGGTGTCTATAAAGCATAATGTCCAGCATGTAATAAGCAAAGAAGAAACAGCCATCATTACTTGCATCTTCTCCATGAATCCTGCCATGAAGCAGAGGCAGGAATGGGGACGTCATGCCTCCTCGCTGTCACCTCATGTGGCAAGCCTGCAACAGCTTTTTTTTTTTAAGATTTTATGTATTTATTTGACACAGAAAGAGAGATCACAAGTAGGCGGAGAGGCAGGCAGAGAGAGAGAGAAGAGGAAGCAGGCTCCCCATTGAGCAGAGAGTCTGATGTGGGGCTAGATTCCAGAACCCTGGGATCATGACCTGAGCCGAAGGCAGAGGCTTTAACCCACTGAGCCACCCAGGTTGCCCCCTCACAATAGCTTCTTAACAGATCTCTCCACCTTTGGTGTTTGTTCTCCGTTCTTGATACCCCGTCCCACCCACCAATGGCACACTCACCTCCCTAAGACTATGTTTCTCATGGAATCCCTATGCAAACACTTGACAAGGGTTTTCTAGTGCGTGTTAAGGCAGTGGTAGCTGCTGGAAAAAAACCCAAACTGTCAAATGTGCCACGTGATACAGGCACATTTTTCACTCTTTTGGCATTCCAAGGAGATCTTATAGGCCCTTTTGATTTTGAGGTTCCTCCATGCCCTGGAGCCCTGAAGTCCTTGCCATCCAAGAAGGGGAAGGAGCTAAAGGAGAAGACGTCACTCCTGTCCCGCTGCCTTGGCTTGGGAGGGAGGCTCATTACTTCTGGTCACATCCCATTGCCTAGAAATGGTCACATGGCCCTACCTAGATGCCAAGGGGATGCTGGGAAATGTAGTTCCTGGCTGCTCAGCCTCTGCTCAGTGGAGACTCCCGCTGAGGAGGGCACTAGACGTTCTGAAGGAGGCATCCCTGCCGCATTCACCACCTACAGAGTGACCTCCAGAATCTTGGCTTAGCCCAATGGTTCACTTACTTATCCAAACAGTGTGGGTCCTGCCTCCCTCTGGGAACTTTCTGTAGTCCCAGCTGCAGTCTCACTAGCATCTCTCCCACTTAGTTCTGTATGTTCATTCCACAGGGCACATTCCATCCTTCGAAATACAGTAGGGTTTTTTGAAACACAAACTCCCTCTCTTCTTTGAAGACTTATTCATTTCTATAACTGCGTACTGACTCACTGAAACTGAATTTCTGAGTCACAGAGCTTGAGAGTTAGACAGTTGGCAACATGGTCCACCCCACTGCTAGAAGAAACTGGAAATGAGACCCCGGGGGGGCGGGCGGCTAAGGGAATCCCCCAAAGCGTGGCCTTCAAAGCAGACGCTTTTGTCCTGCGTGTGAACCATTCAGTGGTAACTTCAAAGTCAAGGACAGATCAGGATCTGAATTTTGCTGAGCCAGGAATTTGATTGTATGGAGGGAGCCTTGCTGGATTTGTTGTGACGGGAGCCAGCTTCCAAGATGGTCCCATAAGCTCTGTCTTCTCATATCCACGCCCTGTGTAGTTAATTCCCACACTGAGCCAGGGTTGGTCTGTGTGGCCAATAGCACAGGGTGTTTGCTTGTAATACTTGATTATGGAAGAGTTCGGCTTCCGTTATGGCGCTCCCTTGTTCTTGGATCACTTACTTTGGGGGAAGCGGTGTCCTGAGCAGCCCGATGGAGAGGTCTGTGTGAAAAGAAATCAGGAGAGTGAGCTTGGGACAGACCATCCGGCCGGATCACAGACTCAGCCAGCACTCACCCACAACCTCATAAAAGACCCTCCTCCACGAGCTGGGCTGCTCCTGGATTCCTGATTCTCAGAAACTGTGTGATACAACACGGCTGTGGTTTTAAGCTGCTAAATTTGGGGATAATTTGTCACTCAGCAACAGATAACCAGCACAGCCATTGTTTGCTGCTCAAAATCAAGGATGCATTTTGGTTTACTTGGGAGGGGGATAAAATTGGAAATTATAAAATATATCAAAGGTTTTTTTTTTTTTTAAATTTGGGTTCTACAAAGGGCTCATAAAATGTCTACTGTAAAATATCAAACGTTCTGATATCTCTTCTGTGTATTGTCCTAAGTAATCAACTGAATTACTAAGAAAAAGAAAGAGGGAAAAAAGGGAGGAAGGGAGGAGGAGTTCTGCCCATCTCTTCAAGGCTGTCTGAATGCCTCATCCTTAAGGGCCTTTCCCTGATTCACCCCTTACTTGTAATATCTAGCTATCACTTCTCCTACTGCAGTCTGATACTAACTTTCTTATGACATTTATCGGTCTATCTTAATTCGTTCATTAATTCAATGAAGAAATATTCATGGAGCTCTCAGAGCCATCTCTGCTCTGGGTGCTTAAGATTCACCCGTGATTAACACACAAGGATTTTGCCCTAGTGGATCTTATGTCCTAACTGGAGAGAAAGGAATGATAAGCACCATAAAAAGCAAACTGTATATCACAGAAGGTGACAAACACTATAGAAAAAAAGTAAAATGCAGAACAGGGAGATCAAATTGCTTGTATCTTTATCACGTCCCCTCTGTTAGAGGCTCAGGAGGGGTTGACCGCGAACCTGGAAAGTCTGTAGTGCTTTGCATATGCCAGGTGCTTGCAAATATTTGCTTAATTTATGCAAGGATAAAGGAGCTAGCCCCGGAATGGGGGAGTTCCAGCAGATGGTAGATCCAACAGTTACTGGCTGCTGAGACAAAACCCCCACTCCAGGGTGATTGCTAGATATATGAGCAGATTTGGGCCACAGAGAAGCCCAGCTGGGGACAGCCTATGAGGGAATTCTTCCTTCAACCTCCAGTGCAAAGAACTCGGTTCATTCATTTCATCAGGAACCACCTTATCTCTCTCTGGTACACCAGATTGCCAGTTTGGCCGAATTGGACCAAAGAAAGACTTCTGCTCAGTGTCACAGGACCCAGACAAACAAAGCTGCTTTACACACCCAAATACCTCGTACCGGGGGCACCCTTATCATGACTTGATCAGGCATCTTATGTTCTGTACCTAGATGACCTCACAGATTTTCACCTCTGGGTCTGAAAGGAGTAGACCCAAGTAGAAAGAGAGGGTCATGATGTGTCCAGGTGCTGAGCACGTGCGAGACCAAGGGTTGCCACTCAGACATCCAAAATGCCACATTGAAATTTAGACCCAAAGAAACAAAAGCAGACAGAATATGCCTCCCATGGTTTAATATGAGGTCCCCTATAGTTTGAGATTTGGAATTTGTTTTAACAGGCAAAAAAGGGTGCCTGGGTGGCTCAGTCTTTTAAGCAGCTGATTTCAGCTCAGGTCATGATCCTGGGGTCCTGGGATAGAGCCCCACGCAGGGATCCCTGCTCAGCGGGGAGTCTGCTTCCCCCTCTGTCTCTCTGCCTGCCTCTCTGCCTACCCGTGATCTCTGTCTGTCAAATAAATAAGTAAGATCTTTAAAAAAAAAAAAAGGTGCAATGTCCTCCATTTTTTGCAAAACATGCCCCCCCAGCACACACACACACACACACACACACACACACACACACACACAAGCACACACTCATGCATGTACATGTTTGCCTCTAGTCTCAGGAGCAGAAAAGCCCCCTACTGCACATCTGTCCAAGGCCTTCCTTACTCCTTACTTCACGCTCAACCCTTCCAAACAGAAAGGCTGACATCTTCCTCTTTGTGTGGTCTCTTCACCGGGTCTTTCTTCTCAGCATATTAACACACTTAAGTTTCTCTCTTTATTTTTTTTAATTTTTTTTTAAAGATTTTATTTATTTATTTGACAGAGCGAGAAATCAGAAGTAGGCAGAGCAGCAAGCAGAGAGAGGGGGGGAAGCAGGCTCCCTGCTGAGCAGCGAGCCCAATGTGGGGCTCGATCCCAGGACCCTGAGATCATGACCTGAGCCAAAGGCAGATGCTTAAACCACTGAGCCACCCAGGTGCCCCAAGTCTCTCTCTCTCTCTTTTTTTTTTTTTTTTAAGATTTTATTTATTTATTTGACAGAGAGAAATCACAAGTAGATGGAGAGGCAGGCAGAGAGAGAGAGAGGGAAGCAGGCTCTCTGCCGAGCAGAGAGCCCGATGCGGGACCTGATCCCAGGACCCTGAGATCATGACCTGAGCCGAAGGCAGCAGCTTAAACCACTGAGCCACCCAGGCGCCCCTCTCTTTCTTTCATTCTTTGTCTTTAAATTTATTTGAGAGAACACAAGCAGGGACGTGGGGCAGAGGAAGAGGGAGAAGCAGCCCCCGCTGCTGAGCAGGGATGCAAGTCAATCCTGGGACCCTGGGATCCTGCCCTGAGCCCAAGGCCAGTTGCCTGACCGCCCTACCGAGGGAGCCAGCCCACTGCCCTTGTGAGGACTGTTTCAAGCCTGTTGACACTTTGCTGCCGCCCAAAGTGCTGCACAGTTCTTTCGCATTCCCTTTATACCGACTGCTCCCTCTGTGTTCACTGCCCTTCCTCAGCCTCTGACCACATTGCTCCCTTGCATCTTTCAAGAATCAAACCAGAAATGCCCCCGGAAGTCTTTCTGAGCCCTCCAGAACGGCCTAGGTCTTCCTCCTGCCTTCTTCAGCATTTTGTTATGTATCATAATCATGGCTTTCAGCTCCAAAGCCCTAGTCCTCTGCCTGACACACAGTACGAGTTTTGTCTAACTCACTGAGGGATACAAAGAAATCTAAAGCCCTTGTTCATATTTAAGGTTCTTGGCTTTATTCTAGCATTTTCTTCAGTGTAGTGGGAGGACAATAGCATCAGAATCAGGTGTGGGGGGGGAGTTGATTAGAGTGCGGCTTCATGGACTGTACCCTGAACCTAATGAATCTGGATTTTAAACAAGCTACCCCCTTAATTTATGTGAACAGCGTTCGAGAAAAAAGACCTTTTAAGCTTTATCACATTTTTTTTTTTTTAAAGTGAGTTAATCCCCAGTGTGGGGGCTTGAACTCATGACCTGGAGATCAAGAGTCCGATACTCCACAGGAGCCAGCCGGGCACCCTAAGCTTGTAAAGATTTTATTTATTTATTTGTCAGAGAGAGAGAGAGAGAGTAAAGTAGGGGGAGCAGCAGGCAGAGGGAGGAGACTTCATGCTGAGCGGAGACCTCATTGTGGGACTCCATCCCAACCAAAATCCTGAGATCCTGAGCTCAGCTAAAGCCTGACATTTCACCAACTAAGTAAGCCAGGTGTCCCACTTATGACATATTTTAAGGCTAAGTTAGTTACCATCTCCTGGTGACAAGCGGGGAGATCGGAGCCCAGCTCCATTACCTTTTCTTTGGAAAACAATCATTTGTTTGAGCCTTGAAGCTTTTCCATTTAAGAGCTTGCCATGGGGAGGCAAATTCTACTTGCAGAATCAACAGATCTAGGGGGATGGATAGGATTTCAGGAGGAAGCAAAGCAGTCCTGTGTGGTCGGAGGTGGGCAATGTAAAGGAGGCCAGTATCACACACAGATAGAACCCCAAGGAAAGATGCCCTTTTTATTGATTTTGTTTTATTCTAAAATTTTAGTGAGCATCAGATTCACCTAGAGGGCTTGTTAAGGGGGAGGATATCTGGAGTTCATCCCTAGAGTTTCTGATTCAGCAGATCTGGTGGGGGGATCCAAGATGTTGCATTTCTAGTAAGTTCCCAGGTGATGCTGATGCTGCTGGTCCAGGGAGCACACTTTGAGAACCGCTGAGCTAGTTCAGCCTTTGTGCCCATGCAGTAATCTATTCTGCAATATCCATGGAGACAGGAACATGATCCCCTGTCTTTCTGCATAAACCAGATGAGGATCTTGTTACATTTCAAGCTGAGGTTTCTATGGATAACCCTCAGGATTCTTCTTTGAATGAAACCAAAATTTGCCTCCAAACCTTCCACCCACTGACCACAGGTCAGCCTCCTGGGATCTCACAGAATTTACCTGTGCCAATTTGTATTTAAAAATTTGACAACAGCCATTCTGTCCTGTCTGTTTCCTCTTCCCTATATCAGTCTCTCCTGCTCCTCCAGCCCTGCTGAATGACCAGAGGATTTCTATCAACAGCCTGCTGTCTTCCCGACTCTCCCTGATGCAGTCTTAAAGCTTGTCAGTTTCTTTCCTACGACTTTAGTACTCAGAACTGGCCACCATACTCCACGTGGGGTCTGGCCAGCTTAGAATACAGTCTCTTGAAATGGACACTATTTTAATACAGATTGTATGTTTTCTGGGGCACATGGTTGGCTCAAGAGGGAGAGTATGGGACTCTTGATCTCTTGAGTTCAAGATCCATGTTGGGTGTAGAGCTTACTTTTTAAAAAAGTGGGTAGGGGGCACCTAGGTGGCTCAGTCTGTTGAATGTCTCTTGATTTTGGCTTAGGTCATGATCTCAAGGTCATAAGATGGAGGCCCAAGTCAGCTCTGCACTGGGCATGGAGCCTGCTTAAGACTCTCTCTCTCCCTCTGCCCCTTCTACCCATTCTCACCCCACCCGCTCTAAAAATAAAAAACATAGATCGCATGACTTTTTTTTTTTTTAAGATTTTATTTATTTATTTGATAGACAGAGATTACAAATAGGCAGAGAGGCAGGCAGGGAGAGAGGAGGAAGCAGGCTCCCGGCTGAGCAGAGAGCCCAATGCGGGGCTCGATCCCAGGACCCTGAGGTCATGACCTGAGCTGAAGGCAGAGGCTTTAACCCACTGGGCCACCCAGGCGCCCCAGATGGCATGTCTTTTAACAAATGATTTTTGCATGGTTAACTATGTGAGCATGTGGCCACCTGAAACCACAAATTTTTTTACATGAGCTTGTGTCCAGCCAGATCTTCTCCATAGGTCTTCAACTAGTTGACTTTAACTCAAGAGCTACATTCAACATTTAATTCTCTTAAATGTGATTCTGTCAGTTTTGGCCATTATTACAGACTATTAATTCATATCTTAGCTATGAGATGGTAATGACAGGGCCCATCAGGGGATGAAGAGCCCAGATACGCACTTCCCCATTTTACAACTTTGCTTGGGGTCTTTGCTCTTCCTTTCATCAGTTCAAAGAGCCTTGAGTGACACTGACACTGTGTTCCGCAATCCCCATGTTCATAACTGTCATGTGTCTCAATGTTTCTGGGTCAACCCTAATTTTAAATATTTTTTCTAGTGCTACAGGTCTTCATGCCAAACCGTGAATCTGATTTTTTTCGTTCAGAAAATATGGTCAGGGCATTTGGCTGGCTTGGTTGCTTAAGCGACTGCATTCAGCTCCTGGAGTTCGAGGATCCGGTCCTGCATCCAGTTCCCTGCTAGGCAGGGAGTCTGCTTCTCCCTCTGACCCTCCCCCATCTCATGCTCTCTCATTCTCTCTCTCTCTCAAATAAACAAATAAAATCTAAATATATATATATATGGTCAATATGATGCTACCTTTCTTCCTAGTGTTAATAGGCTAATGTAACAGGACAAAAAAATTATTTTGCCCAGTTTAAGCTGAGGGAGGAGAGTAGTAAAAAGAACAAGGTAGGTAAAGTTGAGAGATTACAGTCACAAATTTAACATCAAAAATATTAAATAATGTATCTTCAGTTCCATTTCCCCCAAACTTCTGTTTATTACAATGCTTGGTCTACCCACGTATCTGAATTCCTCTCCATTGATTTAGCAATCTATTTACTGGATGCTGCTTATTTTGAAGATTTTACTACTTTGCACTCCCTCCTGGAGCTTGCGATGACACCTCTATCTTTGAGAATTTTTTTTTTTAAATGCAGGTTTCTCCGCAGTCAAGAATTCATGTAAATAAAATCTGACTTTAGCTCATTCTAAGTGAGACGGGTTTGGGAGGGAGGGAAAATACACAAGGCAGGCATTCGAAGCTGACTTCCGAGAGTGGTTTGTGAATCTGGCTTAAAATATGGCAGGAAGAAGAAAGGAGAGCGCGGGGCTCCCGAGACCCTGATGGGAAACGAGAGCGGGGACTTTGTTTGGTCTCTTTCATCCCCAGACTTTCAAAGCATGACACTTGCGGTAACAAAATTGCATTGGGAAAGTAGTGTGTCATTATCTGCTCTTCAAGATGGGGACACGTCGACAGCGAATGGCCTCCTCCAACACCAACAACTTTCGAGCAGCACCGCCGAGCTTCCTTCCACCGCCCGAAGGGGAAAGCTGGCCTGCTACCACGACCCTTCACGAAAATGGAGAAAATCCTCGGTTTTCAAATGTCCTCGTGACTCGTGCGGAAACTTAAAAAGGGACGTTTAAACCGTACATCCCTCCTGACCCCTAGCTACGGTCAGTGACTTGACTGTACACCGGGGAGACGCGGAGGAATGGAGGACCCCCGCCGGGTACCGCGCGCGGGAGCGTCCGGGTCCTCCTCCACCGCCCACCCCGCCCCCGCCCTTGGCACGGGGTCCACGCGGCGGGGGCGGACGGTTCGCTCTCGCGGACGGAGGAAGCCTCCCGGCGCGGCGGGGGGGAGGCTGTTCCGCGGGGAGGCTTGTTTGGCTCGCAGCGGGGCGCTCCCCGGGGAGCCGCTGAGTGCTAGGGGAGGCTGGGAAGCGCGCGGCGAGCGGGATGCTCCCGGGCCCGGCTCGGCGCGTGTACGAGTCTGTGCACGGCGGGGAGGCGCAGGGCGTGTGCACGGCACGGGCGGGACGCGCGCCGCGGTCGGCGCCGGTCCCCGCTGCCCAGAGGGCCGGCGCGGATACGGCGCAAGATCCCGGCCCGGGCGCCGCAGGGTGCCGGCGGGGGATGGGGGGAAGCAGACGGATGTGCACGGCCGGGTCCGCGCCCGCCGTCCAACGCGTTAACACCGAGTCGCGGCGCCCACAGATCGGGAACGATGTCGCGCGGGTCTCCAAGCACCGCAGGCAGAGCGCGAGCCCCCTAGACTTGAACGCGCCCAGGCAGGGGGAGCGCGCGCTCCCGCTCGCTCCCCGGCGCGTTCCCCGCGCAGTCTGCGGAACCACAACGCGAGCGGGTATTAAGGGGGAAGGACGGGGCGTGGCCTGGCCAGGGAGAACCAATGGGCCGGGGAGGGGCGCGCGGGGGCGGAGCTCGGGCGCAGAGCGCCGATTGGCTAGTTGGCTCTCCGGTATGCAGATACAGTGGAGTCACGTGGCAGGGGCCGGGACGACTTCCTGTTGGAGGCCAACGCGGGGCGGGGAAGGGGGCGCGAGCGCCCCGTCTGGCTGGAGCGGGGGGAGGGGGGTTCTTGTCAGTTAGAGCAACAAGATGGCCGCGGTGGCAGCTCCGCACCTCAGCGCGACGGCCCCGGGAGCCGCAGCCGCCGCCGCCGGCCCCGCCGCCCCGCAGTCCTGAGCGCCGCCCCGGCCGCCCCCGCCGCCCCTGACAGGGCCGTCCCCGCGCCCGCCGCGCTCCTGCCGCCGCCGCTGCGGGCCCGCCCGAGCCGGAGGCGGAGGGAGCGGAGCCGGCCGAGCGCCGAGCGCCCAGCGTCGCCGCTGCCGCCACCTCGGATCCCGGGCCGCGCCGGAGCCGCCGTCCCGCTTGCGGGCGCGAGGAGGAGGGCGCGTCGCGGCGTCGCCGGGGCCGGACCTGGACCTGCCGGGACGCGCCGCCGCCCACCCGCCCGCGCCGCCGCCCCCGCCGCCGCCCGCGCCGGGACCTGAGCCCGCGGCGCCGGCGCTGAGCGGGCCCCTGCCGCCCGAGCGCCCCGCAGGCCCCGGGGCGGTCGCCCGAGTCGTCGTCGTCGTTGTCGCTGCCGCCGCCAGGCCCGCGCCGCCGGAGCCCCGCCGAGGAGCCGCCGCCGCCGCCGCCGCCACCGCCGCCGCCGCCGGGGACGGAGCCCAGGTGAGCGCGGCCCGGGCCTCCGAGTCCCCGCCGCTGGCCGAGCTGGAGGCGTCGCCTTTGTTCGGCCGGGCCCGGAGCGCTAGGGGCTGGCGGGTCCGGGCGGGAAGGGATGCGCGGCGCGGGGCGGCGGGAGGAGCCGCGGGCGGCGCGGGGCCGGTGCGTGCGTGCGCGCGGGGAGAGAGAGGTCCGCGGAGCGCCGGGTGCGGGGGAGCCGGCGGGGTCGCGGCGGGCGCTGCGGTCACACGCCAGATGTGTGTGCTTTCAAGTCGTGCGGCTGTGGGAGCCCGGCGCCCCCGGAACGGTCGCCCCTGGGTTTTGCATTTCCGATGGTGCGCACGAACCCGCAGCGTTGTCGGTGCAGGGCCTCCCGCGTCGTTGTTTGCGGGAAGAGCGAGCCCTGGGCGTGCTTTGGGGGAGGGTGCGGGCGCCCCCGGGTCTTCTGCGGGTCTGGAATCAGGTGGGCTGCCAGCGGGGCTGCAGACTGCGGAGCAATGCGCACGAGGAAAAGGAGCCGCGCCACAGCTGCCCTGCTAGCACATCACGTAACCCGAGCGCCCCAGTGCCACCTCTGCTTGAGCGACGCCTCATCTGCACCTTTACCTTGTGGGTGACATTTAATCAATTGGTTCGTGGCTGTTAGAACGTGCAGGTGCGACTGTAGGGGTTCTGCGCGGCAACCCGGCGGGGCAACCGCTCGCCTGTCGGTTGCACAGAGCTTTGGGGCTCTCAGCGGAGATGCAGGGTCGGTGCCGCCCCGGGCGGGGGAGGAAGAGCTGCAGAGCCCGGCTGCACCTTCGCGTCTTAAGGCGCTCCGCGGTGTCGAGTGATGCTGTAGAAAATGAGTGGAATTGTCTCTTTGCCTCTGTCAGTTTAAACCTCCATTTGAGTTGCCTGCTCGTCTGTGTCTAGGCATGAACCGCAGATTCTGAGCTCAAAATGGTGCTCTGTGGATGTTCAACTTGAGCGCCTCGAAGGAGTTGCAAGTTGTGGGCATCTGGCTGGTTTAATCCATTGTGTGCCGAGGGTCGGGTTTTCTCCCGGATCGGGTCTTCTCGTCGCTGCGCTGCTGTCGGTCGAGGTGGTCAGATGACGATGATCACTGTGTAGCGATTGCTAGGGGCCTGGCCGGACCTCACCCGCTCAAGGCTTATTTTATGCAACTTACGTCCTGCGTTTAGAATTGAGTAACTGTGAGGATGAGTGGAGACGCTGGAGATGTGTCTTGAGGGATCTCAGCGGACAGTGGTGGCCACTTTGAAGTGTGGCCGGGTGTTGACAGTTGCATGCTTCGGTTCCAGACTTCCTTTTGTGCTACCAGAAAACGTAGAAGATAAAACTTAGCCTCTGACCAGATGAACTTGGTTGGCTGAGGGCACCTTGAAGAAATTTGCATTATTCCCGCACCACAGAGATGGTGAAGGTCTTTGAACACCTTTCATGCGGCGCTCCTAGGATGCTTTGTTGGGGGAAATGATGGTAAATGAGGTTTGAAGAAATGACTAGCCCAGTTTCGTTATCCAAGTTAATTTTGTCAGTGTGTATGGGAGATAGTAATGGTCTGAGTAGTTGCCACTTTACTTCCCTATCCTGAAAGTTTGCTCTTTCTACAGAAAGTTTTTAATATTTATATTCTCATAAAAATAGAGGGTCTCAGACTGTTTTTCTTTCACACCTTGGGTCACAAGATATTGATACCCCAGGAAATAGTAACCGTAAAAGTATTAAGTTAAATTTGACTTACGGTGACACAGAGTGATTTATTTCTTCAGGATAGCACTTCCTTAAGCAAGAGAATGGATCTGGGATCCCAGATGTTTTATATACATTAAACTCACACACACACACACAGACTTGATTTTATTATGAGGATCTAGTTTTATTTTTTAAAATATTTTATTTATTTGGCAGACAGAGATCACAAGTAGGCAGAGAGAGAGCAGGGAAGCAGCCTCCCCGCTGAGCAGAGAGCCCGATGCAGGGCTCGATCCTAGGACCCCGGGATCATGACCTGAGCTGAAGGCAGAGGCTTTAACCCACTGAGCTACCCAGGGACCCCAGAGGATCTAGTTTTAAAAGACTTGATTCTAAGCTTTCCATCTTTCTTTTCTAAAGCAAAGATCTTACTGACAGGTACCTCTGTTTTTCACTCTTAAGCTATTAAATTAGATAAGGTTGACACCGAGGCTGTCATAAGACTTAATCTCATTATTTCATTTTGGATTCTGGCATTTAAATATTTTAGTAGTAACCTGGGGTACATGTAAATGTTGACTCTGGTTTTCCTTCTTACAGTGTTTATTGTTGTTCTTTTTTAAGTGGAGCATGTTTTAACACTTTGACAAAGATTATTTTGTAGCAGGCTTATATTTATACTTAGTTGGCTCAGGAATTTTGGAACACATAGTTGCATTAGAGGGCTGATTATGAGGGAAAGTGGGGTGCACTGTTTCATTGGACCTGCAGGGGTTAAAACAGAAGTAAGTAAGGGCGGGGGATATACTCTAAAATTACGGTACTTCTCACCACCACCACCTTTTTGTTAAACAGCCAGCTTTACTGAGATAAATTTGTGCTTCTCCAAATGCTGTCATCTGGCTCACTTCCAAAACCAAGCTGGGGAGGAGGAGGTCAGGACTGGAGTGGGGCAGCCTTTTTCCTCAGTGAAGAGAGCTTTCAGTTGGAAAGAAATGGAAGATAGAATTCCTACAGTACTGGCTGCAGACGGAGTGTCTGCATGACTGCCCCAACTCCAAGTGAGGGCGAGAAGTGCCTGAGTATAAACTTACTCTTGCGCCGCTCAAAGTGATGCTAATCTTAAATTTTAAAAAAAGCAGGGTGGGGATACTAGTGAAAATTAGTTTATTTTTCCTTTATTTGAGTATATAGAATATCTTTGGCATCATATAACTTTTCTAACAACTTGACATTTTCAGGCTTAGGAGCCTTTTTTTTTTTTTTTTTAAGATTTTATTTATTTATTTGACAGAGAGAAATCACAAGTAGATGGAGAGGCAGGCAGAAAGAGAGAGAGGGAAGCAGGCTCTCCGCTGAGCAGAGAGCCCGATGCGGGACTCGATCCCAGGACTCTGAGATCATGACCTGAGCTGAAGGCAGTGGCTTAACCCACTGAGCCACCAGGCGCCCAGGAGCCATTTTAAAGACTATGGGTCTTTTGGGCCTTCCCCAGTAAGAGTTAGACCCATGAGATTACATGCAAATGTCGTAGAAGACTCTTAATGCTCAGTCAGGGTTTAGTGTGCAAAGGTTGCTATCTGAGATTTTATAAGGAAGAAAATAGATTGTCTACTCTGAGGCTGTTTCCCATATCAGAACAACATATGAGATTATTAAGATTTGGGGATGCAGCAAACAGATTAGCTAGAGCCACTGAAGTCCTGGGGGCCCGGGTGGGGAAGCATGAGAAACAGGTGAGGAGGGACAGATTTATAGAAGGTCTTAGAACCAGGAGCCTTTAGCAGAGAGCACCTGGAAGGTCTAAGTAAGAGGGGAAGAGCCAGGTAGCTGTGTGTGTGTGTGTGTGTGTGTGTGTGTGTGTGTGTGTGTTGTTTTTGGTCTCTTTGACGTTGTTATGGCTTACTGGTGATTTTTGAGACAAACGGCTTTTTACTTTTCACACCCAGTTTTATTTTAGAGGGTCTTATGATGTTTTCGATGAGCTGTAAGGCAGTCTTTTGAAGGAGTATTAGTGTTGCAGTCTTTTTGTATGATGAGTAGATTTTATTTGCTTAATTAAGACAGCATCTTAATTTTGCTTGGAGATGCCACAGATTTAAATAGAGAGAACAGAATATCAAATGAGAACAGGCTTTTTTTTTTTCCCCAGGTAGATTTTTTACAGATTTTCTTGCTTTAAGCCAGTTAATCACGAATATCTAAATTTTTACAAATTAGCTTTTAAATAATTGTGCAGTCATGAGGAGAGCATTCTTGACTTTGCCAAATAGTAATCCAGTAAGCTTTCTTTAAAAATAGATTTTAACACAGTAAAGATGTTCTCAATTATAAACATTCAGCTTGTATACAACTTTTCAAGAATATAATTACTTACAAATATAAAGATTACTTGTCAGAAATAGCTGTAATCTTGTGTAGAGATTGTATGCGTGATGTTGAAACCAAGCAATGTGTCATCCTTGCCCAGTGAACTTGTTTGAATAGCTTGCTTAAAATAATCCTGTAAGTTTCCTATTGTGTAGAGCGTGCGTTTGAACTGTAAGTTATTTAATGAAAAGTAAAATACGTATTCTTTAATTTTCCAACTGGGATGTGAGGAGGTTTTGTATATTAAAAACATGGTGAAAATTCATACCCTTTGTGCCATTTTTAGAGTTTTACTAAAAATGAATTCTTTTCTTGGCCACAGATGCTTTCAGAGAATGAAGAAGCTGTTGCAGGGCCGGAGAGCTGTTCGTTAGGAACGCATTCTTCCCCCAGAGCCTCCCCCGTAGCCCTCCAGAGGCTGCAGAGCTGGGTGCCGAGCTAGACAATCTGGGCACCCAGCCATAAAACATCAGTGCTGAAGCACAGATAGTTGTTCGCGCCCTCCTGAGCCCTCCTGGCTGCAACCACCGCAGAAAGAATGGCCTTGGGAAAGCAGTGTTCACTGCTGTCTTGAACTCTTAATATTCCGTGTATCTCTTTGGTTTTGTTTTGTTTTGGTTTGGTTTTTTTATTTGTTTTGTTTTTAAAGATTTTATTTATTTATTTGACAGAGAAGTCACGAGTAGGCAGAGAGGCAGGCAGAGAGAGAGAGAGGGAAGCAGGCTCCCCTCCTAGCAGAGCTCTATCCCAGGACCCGGAGATCATGACCTGAGCCGAAGGCAGAGGCCCAACCCACTGGGCCACACAGGCGCCCCGTCATGTGGCTCTCCGAGTTTGAGATATGCAGTGGGACTTTGGTTTTCTGAGATACAGTAGTGAGTAAGGACGGGCAAGAATACGGGTTCCAGGGCACGTCTCTTCCAGGTCAACGTATTTAAATATTTGCTCTAGGAAGTGGGAGTAGTGACTTGTCTGTTCTGTGGTCTCTCTTTCCTTCTTTGCCTATTTGTCACAACACTCCTCTCTCATTAGAGAGCGGTCTGCCTGGACAGCCGTGGGATCACTGGACCACTGGGTCACAGCACCCAGGGCCCAAAGAGTCATCTGGAATCTGTCTTCCAGAGAGCCAGCAGGAGGGATTGGTCCATTTGTGGCTTGGTTCCCGCTTTACTTCCTCATCAAAAAATTCTTTGTGCCAAAGTATGAGAATGAAAGAGTGTGCAAATAGATCAGTTTGTTTTCATTATAAGGTGACAGCATTTTTTGTGACCAGCATCTGTTTGTATATAAATCCACAAGATCCCCCGTGATCCTCTAGAATGCAAACACCTGAACGGCTCTTTTTTCTTTTTCTTCTTCTTTTTTTCCCTCCAAAGACTATTTATTTATTTATTTATTTGACAGGCAGAGATCACAAGCAGGGGGAGAGGCAGTGGGGGAGGGGGAAGCAGACTCCCTGCTGAGC
The DNA here is from genome assembly GCF_964662115.1 of Mustela nivalis. Taxonomy (NCBI): domain Eukaryota; kingdom Metazoa; phylum Chordata; class Mammalia; order Carnivora; family Mustelidae; genus Mustela; species Mustela nivalis. The sequence goes on from NC_139036.1 coordinate 58,638,567, forward strand.
AGAGAGCCTGGATGTGGGGCTCAATCCCAGGACCCTGAAATCAGCCACCTAGGCACCCCAGCTCTTTTCTTTCTTTAAAGACCCTTTCTCGGGCGCCTGGGTGGCTCAGTGGGTTAAGCTGCTGCCTTCTGCTTAGGTCATGATCTCAGGGTCCTGGGATCGAGTCCTGCATCGGGCTCTCTGCTCGGCAGGGAGCCCGCTTCCCTCTCTGTCTGCCTGCCTCTCCGTCTACTTGTGATTTCTCTCTGTCAAATAAATAAATAAAATCTTTAAAAAAAAAATAAAGACCCTTTCTGTTTTCTTTCTTTGGAACATTTTAGAAATTAATACTGTATTGTGTCTTCATAATGCCCTTCCTCTGAATGCCCTTCCAGTACCACAGTATCAAGTCAAGTCATTCTCATCAAGGGGACCACCCCTGTCTGTGGTTGAGTCCCTTACTAAGGTGCGGACTGGGTAGAGCCAAGGTGGTTTAGGGGAAGAGTGGTTTGTCGGATTCATTTATGTGTGCGTCTAGCTCATTAAGACTAGCGTCTCTCACAGCTAAAATCAGCTGCTTGAGTTGAGCCTGGCAAGGGTATTGTTTACTTTTTATTCCCAAAGATAATTTCTTTTTAATTACTCTTTTAATAAGTGGGGGAAATCTAAGTCTAAAGTAGCAACAGGGAATCGAAGTTAAGACGTGCAGTTGGGAAATGGCAGCGTTGGGACACTGGGCCGCCTTTCCGTCCACGCATGCGCGGCACGATGTTAACAGAGTTGTTCAGAAGTTACAAGGGGGGCGCAGAGTTACTCCTTGGATTACGTTCTGTTTTCTCACACTGTATATCACGTGGGCAGTGCACAAGGGGAGGGGAAAGGCTGTAGGAAAGGAATTTAATCTTCAGGAGGCTGATGGTTTCGAGAAGGGTTTTGGGCCGGGGGATGAGGTGGGGGAGGAAGGTGGCTCTGTGGAAGGAAGGACATTGGAGTCTCTGGGACTGTTGGGAATTGGGGAGGGGGATGTGGGGGCGCTGGTTGGAAAGCATGCTCTCAGGTCACCAGAGCTCCACTTAAAAATAATCTCCAAATAGGTACAGCTAATAATTGAGCACTTACTGTGTGATAGTGTATCGAGGACATGAGTATTATCTTATTCCATTTTCATAGCACAACACACCTGAAAAATGGTTGCTTTTATTGTTCCCAATGTACAGACTGGGAAAGGGAGAGCAGAGGACAAAGTAATTTCTACACGATCCACAGCCGGTAGAAGGGAAAGCGGAATTTAGACTCAGTGCACTTCAGAGCCCTCACTCGTGGGTAAATAGCTTGGATTATTTGAATAGCTTTTTAATTAGTAATTAGTCTTTCTTCTGGTCTATATCCTACCAGTCCATCTGCTAATATTAACCGAATGCTTTTTGGGCACTGTGTGAGTGTGTCTAATCCATTCCTCGGCAGCAACCTGTGAGGTAGCTCCGTTACTATGCACGTTCTCTAGAGGGGAGGCTAAGCCCCACAGAGGCTGAATAATTCACCCCAAATCAGAGACTTAATAATGCGTTTGGGTGCTGTGATGCGGACATCGGCATCTTGCACTGCCGTCCCCTTGCACTATCGTCCCCTTGCACTGCCTTCTGAACCCCAAGTCGGGCGCGTCATTAATGCTCTGTGCCACCGAAACTTAATGCCTTCCTGTGCAGTGACCACAGTGAGGACCAACGGCTCGCTGCCCTCCTAGAATTGTCTGACTGGTGAGAGAGGCAGACTCCAAACAAAAAAAAACAAAACAAAAACTGAAATAGCAATTAAATGTTGTGAAACTTCCTTAAGTTAACAAAAACATATGGTATATAATTATATAGTCATATACCGTATCTGTCCTCTTGAAGACGCGTGTTAACATAATGGATGCTCCCGGAAGTCTAGCAGGAAAAAAATGTTTACCTTTATTAGCCCAATTTTCCCCCAATTTATGTGACTACCACACATTGTTTACACATTATACTGCCTTTTGATTCAGTGGAATCAACTTTGAGAATGCAGAAATAGAGTGCCTGATCATTCAGAAGAGGGAGAGGGCCCACGAGTTGCAGTGGTCAGGCAAGACTTCACTGGAAACAGGACCTGGAAAGTTGATAGAATGTGGCTGGATGGGGGAACGTTTTGGAAAGTGGCTAAAAATAACAGCTAGAACTCTTTTTTTTTTTTTTTTTTTTTTTTTAAGTAGACACCACACCCAGCACGGAGGCCAATATGGGGCTTGAACTCAAACCCTGAAACCAAGACCTGAGCTAAAATCAAGAGTCAGACGCGTAAGGGACTGAACCACCAAGGCACCCTGGGACTCAGTATTTTTATCAAGCAAGTGAACACTAGGTTTAGCTGTAAGTAAAAGCTTGTGTTGGCCGTGAGGCTAAGGAGCTGTGTGGGTACAACCTCCATTCTTTGGCTGCCAGTGGTTGTCGATGGGCATGACATGAACCAGGTGGCAGATTAGAAACCTCTTTTGAGCAGGTGGTTGAAGGGGAAATTGGAAGTGTGAAGACCATGGTTTTTGTAGTTGTCTCTGTAAGGTGATGCAGGCTTGGACAAGCTTAGTGGTAGAACCCAACTGAAAAGGTGTTACAAAGAATCAGCGACAAAACGAAACAGAAGGATTGGTGTGGGCTGTTGGAAGCAGCGAGTTGTGGACTGGTGTGGGCTGTTGGACGCAGTGAGTTCTAAAAGGTAAGACTCGCAGTGCTTGCCGCTCTTTCTGGAAGTTTTAGAGAGGCTTTAGGTAAATAAAGAACCTAATGTTGAAGTAGTTGGTAAAATCCATGGAGTGCATCCTTTTAGAATGCTGACTGGGGAAAGGTGATACATAAGATAGCAGTTGTAGGAGAGTTTGTTGTTGAGTTCTGGGATAGAGATTTGACTCACAGCGTAAATCCCAGTATGTAATGAGCCACGTAATAATAGGGTTCTGCTGTTAATTACGGTGAATACTCTCGACGAAATCAAATGTTCTTAGTACCATACCCATAAAAATATCTTAACTCAGACTTTATATAACAGTACTAGGTGTGTTGTAAACTATATGGATATGGGATATTGACAGAAAAGAGAGAAAACAAATCTTCAATATTTCTAGGACATGTAAGATCAGATTGTGGCATAACAGATTATAACATAACAGATAAGATTATAACATAAACAGCAGTGTTAGGCTGTGTCGAAGTTACTAGAGCTTTTTGTGTTTTTTAATTTTTTTTTTATTTTTAAAGATTTTATTTATTTATTTGACAGACAGAGATCACAAGTAGGCAGAGAGGCAGGCAGAGAGAGGAAGGGAAGCAGGCTCCCTGCTGAGCAGAGAGCCCGCTGGGAGGCTCGATCCCAGGACCCTGGAACCATGACCTGAGCCGAAGGCAGAGGCTTTAACCCACTGCACCACCCAGGTGCCCCGTTACTAGAACTTTTTAAAGGTTACATAAATATAATAGCATCCTTAAACCTAAGTGATCGTAGATTCTTTTCTTTCTTTTTTTTAACAAAGAAAACAAAACCATAAAATGGACCTTTTGTTACTTTTATAGAGGGCGGTGGGGAAGCTTTTTGGGAGGCTAGCTTTAAAGCAGACAAGAATATTATCTATTTACTGTAGTCAAGTGATGAGTAAGAATCTTAGCCACAGTTGCACTTTTGTATATATTACGGTTTTGTGTTTAATTGATGAGCATGAGTCATTCACCCTGTTCATTTTAGACTCAGAACTCCAGCAAAGCTCTTAACAGATTCCTGTTTTGCAAAGAAACCTTCATTATCATCATCATCGTCATCATCATCATCATTTCTTAGATTTTGAGTTACTTGGTAGCAGGGATAATAACATGTCCAAATCCTATTTTATCTACAGTATTTTATGGATATTAAGATAACATTTTCAGTTTTGTTTTGAGTCATCTGTTTCTTCAGAGATGTTGTTTCCACAAATGAGAGGAGGGGGAGAGATGAGGCTGAGAAATGAGTACTTTCCTTCTGCTTTTACTCTTCTTGGGAATAGTGACCCACTGACCAAATTTTCAGCTGGTCAGCCCAGCATGTGGGGTGCGTCTGCAGGTGTGTGGCCGTCTCCACAGGCCTCCACGGCGCTCCATGTTTTCTGGAGGCATCCAGAGCGGTGGGCTGTTGCCTCTCCCTGAGGCCCTTGGGGTCTGCCAGGAAGTGCCACCAACCAAATTATGAAGAAATAACGTGACGTTTCTTATGGACATTTAAATTTTGGTATGGAAAACAAATTACAAAATAATTCCTGGTTTGCCTTTTACAGATCTGGTAACTATCTTCAGATACTAGCCCACTGGAAGAATGAGTATTTTAACTAATGGAACCATTCTGGCCAACCCAGAATGTTTGGTTAGTATATATTAAACATATCCTTTTATTTTCTATCAGGGAGACTCTAGAAATCAGATTTTATTTTATTATTTTTTTTAATTTTTTAATTTTTTATTTTATTTTTTAAAAAGATTTTATTTATTTATTTGACAGAGAGAGAGATCACAAATAGGCAGAGAGACAGAGAGAGAGAGAGATGAGGAGAAGCAGGCTCCCCGCAGAGCAGAGAGCCCCACGCGGGACTCGATCCCAGGCCCCTGGGATCATGACCTGAGCCGAAGGCAGAGGCTCAACCCACTGAGCCACCCAGGCGCCCCTAGAAATCAGATTTTAAAAGAATGTTGTCAAAATTCTTTTTTTTTTTTTTTTAAAGATTTTATTTATTTATTTGACAGAGAGAAATCACAAATAGATGGAGAGGCAGGCAGAGAGAGAGAGAGAGGGAAGCAGGCTCCCCGCTGAGCAGGGAGCCCGATGTGGGACTCGATCCCAGGACTCTGAAATCATGACCTGAGCCGAAGGCAGCGGCTTAACCCACTGAGCCACCCAGGCGCCCTGTTGTCAAAATTCTTTTTCTTGAAATCAATTTGTGTTGATTCCTAATTCCTTTGGCAAAATTATTAGATGGGGTTATTTACTTAGCTTAAATACTTGCCTATTTGTCTTTTTTCTTTTTTTAAGATTTTATTTATTTATTTATTTGAAAGAGAGAGAGAGAGAGTGAGAATGATGGGGAGGCAGGGAGAAGGAGAATCAGACTCCCCGCTGAGCAGGGAGCCTGATGTGGGGCTGATCCCAGGACCCTGGGATCACGGCATGAACAAAAGGCTGATGCTTAATGACTAAGCTACCCAGGTGCCCCTCAAATAAATAAATAAAATTTTTTTAAAAAATGAGTTTTTCTCTTTAAGTTGTGATTTTCTAACTAAGTCTCAAATTAGTGGGTATCAGTTTCAGGATTCAGCCTTTGAGATCATTCAGAAGTTTTGTTTTGTTTTGTTGTAAGATTTTATTTATTTATTTGACAGAGATCACGAGTAGGCAGAGAGGCAGGTGGGGGTGGGGGAAGCAGACTCCCCCAGAGCAGAGAGCCCAGTGCGGGCTCGATCCCAGGGCTCTGGGATCATGACCTGAGCTGAAGGCAGAGGCTTTAACCCACCGAGCCACCCAGGTGCCCTCAGAAGTTTTTCTTATTTTTTTATTTGTTTTTTTCCCATAACCTTTCCTCCATTTTTTTATTTTCTTTTTTCTTTTTCTTTTCTTTTTTTTTTTTTTTCATTTTATTTTACATTTTTTCTCCTGAAATTGCACTTCAGAAACAATAGTAAGGCATGGTTTGGGGCAGTAGGTTGAACTGCTTTCTTGCATTTCAGTGCACTGTTGTGTTGCTAAGCCTGTTTGCTCTGAAGATATAAATTCATGGCTGGAGGAAGGATTCTAAATTTCACAATAGCTATAGTTTTTTTTTAATACATATAATTTCATTTTTTATGAATTTATTTACTTTATAGAAGGAGAGTGTGCACTTGCATGCACACAGGTTGGGGAGAGGCAGAGGGAGAGAACCTTCAAGCAGGCTCCCCACTGAGTGGGGAGCCCGACATGGGGCTCAATCCCATGACCATGAGATCTCAACCTGTGCCAAAAGCAAGAGTCGGACATTCAACTGACTGAGCCACCCAGGTGCCCCAATAGCTATAGTTTTTTGAGTGCTTATCATGTGCCAAATATAGAAAGTGTAATGTAATTTCATTTATTCTCATTAGTAGATAAGAAACCAAGGTATGAGAGAGGTTAGGTCTACCTGATTAACAGTGGCCATGCTCCTGACTGTTCCATTGTTCAGTTTCATTCAGACAGACAGATTTTCATTATTTTTAAAGATCTAAGAGTTCTTTGGGGCCCCAAATGTGAAGTGTGACATTTGATTTACTTTAATAAAACAATTTTATTAAGCATCACATAAATAACCTGTGTCTCTTGGGTTCATAGCCTCAAATAGTATCATTTTGGGAGCTAAAAGCATTTTTTTTTTTAAGATTTTATTTATTTATTTGACACAGAGAGATCACAAGTAGGCAGAGAGGCAGGCAGAGAGAGAGAGAGAGAGGAGGAAGCAGGCTCCCCGCGGAGCAGAGAACCCGATGCGGGACTCGATCCCAGGACCCTGAGATCATGACCTGAGCCGAAGGCAGGGGCTTAACCCACTGAGCCACCCAGGCGCCCTGAAGCTAAAAGCATATTAAGAGAAAACTAATGTTGATGTGTTTATAAGAGTCATTTATATTTGAAAAACCTGATGGTGAGTTTCTTTTCTCTCTGATTTCTAACTTTGGCATCTAGAATGCAGTGAGGCAAGGAGTGTGTATGTAAGACAAAGATCGCATGGACTTTTTTTTTTTTTTTTTTTTGGCCACAGCAGCAGGTTTTTCTTGAAGCATTATTTGAAAATTAATGTTACTGGAAATTTTAAGCCTATTTAAAGGGATTCTGGTTTTGATCCAAATTATTCAAAGTGGGAAGACATTTCTGTAAAACTCTGTGTCACCTTGAAACTGGAATGCTTTAGTTAATGGGGTAAGCTGGAGGTAAGCTGCCTTTGATACAGAAGAGCCGCGCACAGACGGGCGATAACTGTCTTTCTTCAGTCTAATTCACCCATTTCTTATTCAATCTCAAATCTCAGTTGGAAAGCAGTTTCCCTCGCTTGACCCATTTTTCATCAGCATCTTATCTTTCTTCAACAAAAAAAAGTTTAAAGGAATGGAGTGTAACCCTTGCAGACTTACCTGGTAAGAAGAGTTAAAGATTACTTGCTTTGGAATATGCATATTATCTTTTTGTTTTGTCATGTGGCTGTGTGGTTGGAGGGATAACAATTGTGCTGATTTTTTTTTTTTAAACTTCTGAATGGTTTACTTACCAGATAGTTGGAAAGGATTATTGGTTTGAGAAAAAGCCTTAAATCAATACAGCTTTTATTGCATCTTTAAAATCTCACAAATAAGTCTGAAAAGTCATCTGGCATCTTGCTGTTTCTGTAGCGGGACAATTTAGGTCTTATTCATCAGCCTGCGGAACTGTTCCTTTTTCAGAAAAATAGATAACATCCAAAATTTTTCTGATATCCTTTTTTTTAACTGTTGTGGCTTGCTGAATCAAAGCAGCAGAGTTTGATACAAGTTCAGTGTCATTTCCTTCAAGAATTATTTCATCTTTCAGGGCACCTGGGTGCCTCAGTTGGTTAAGTGTCCCAACTCTTGATTTCAGCGCAGATCATGATCTCAGGGTCATGGAGTCAAACCCCGTGCCAGACTCTGTGCTCAGTGGGGAAGTCTGCTCGAGATTCTCCCTCTTCCTTTGTCCCTCCACACAGTGCTCTCTCTCTCTAAAAATAAGCAAATAAATCTTAAAAAAAAATTAACTCATCTTTCTGGGATTGAGATACTGAACACACAATACTTTCCTGAATCCTACAGTTACATTTTTCACCCAAGAAATTTTGGATTTTGAGACGTCTGGGTGGCTCAGTTGGTTAAGCGACTGCCTTCAACAACTCAGGTCCCGAGTCTACATTGGTCCTCCTGTTGGGCGAGAAGCCTGCTTCTCCCTCTGCCTCTGCCTGCCACTCCCTGCTTGTGCTCTCTTTCTCTCTGACAAACAAATAAATAAAACTTAAAAAAAGAAAGAAAGAAAGAAATTTTGGATTTCAAGAAGAGAACCATTCTCCTGAAGAACAATGTTGATGGGAAAGTGAGCATACATGGACCTCATCTGGTAACAGAAACCCAGTCTAACACCTGGATTATGTTCTTTCCAGGACTGCAGATAGTGCGGGCAGTAGCCAGTTCTTTTCTGTTTCCTGCCATTTGTCCACTCGGAGTCTCTTCTTCTTTCCAAGGAGACTGAGTTCTACATTAATGGGATTGAAGTCCCTCCACAGGGTTCCTCTGGGGCCCTTCACTGTACCAGGGCACGTATCCCTCTAGAGTGATGTTGACATTTTCTGGGCTGTCAGTACTCTGATTGCTGAGAGTGGTCTTCGTTCTCACAGTAGATGTGGCAAAGAGCAACAGTTTTGCTTTTTTTGATTTCACCATTTTTAGAAGAGATATATGTTAAATGACTGACATTGGTAGAAAGGCATATGGGTAGAAGAAAAAAATAGGTGTGTAGGGGTAAGGATCTTGTTTTAGTAACATGGACAGTTTAAGGATATTATCATTTTAGTAGACATATATATAATAACCCTGATATTGATCTATATGTGTTGTAAATTGTCTACTTATGTGGAGATCTGGTCTCTTAATGTCATTATCTTTACATCTCCACTAGTCACAGATATGACATGTTATCATGTGATAACATTCATTTCACATCCATGGCTTATAGAGTGCTTAAATTGGCTCTGTCCTTGCTAGATCAAATTAAAAATGCCCCAACATACCTAACCTAACAAGAATCTCCTTCCTGAGGTTGTCTCTGACTTCACTCTTGGAAACTTTTTCTCTTTATTGACATTCACACCTTTGGTAATTGAGTCCTTTGACTGTAAATACCACACAAGTGGGCCCCCTGGGTGGCTTAGTTGTTAAGGGTCTGCCCTCGGCTCAGGTCATGATGCCAGGGTCTTTGCATCCAGCCCGAATCAGGCACCTCCCCCACTCCCTCTGCTTGTGTTCCCTCTCTCACTGTGTCTCTTGGTCAAATAGATAAATAAAATCTTTTTAAATATAACCATACAAGCCCTGAGATTTCTGAATTTTGCATCACCAGTATGGACTGCCCCCAGACTCAGTATTTTCATACCCAGTTGCCTTGCCACATCTCCATGTGACTGTCGTGTGAGAATTACCACCTCAGATGTCTATGACTGAACTCCCGCTCTCAGTCCTACCTCCACTGCACGTGCGCTCCTCCATGTCTCCAACAGCACTTTCTTCCTTTAGTTGCTCCAGTCAGAAATTTTGGAATCCCCTTGATTTGTCTCTATGTACACTTCATAAAAAATTAAATGAGATTTCTAAGTAACTGTGGGTCAAAGAAGGGATCACAAGAAAAGTCAGAACATATTTTGAACTGAATTAAAAATAGAAAACACAACACTCTAAAATTCCTCTGGTGCAGCCAAACTGTACTAAGAGGGAAATTCATAGCTTTAAAATGTCTATCTTAGAAAAGGAGAAGGATCTCAAATCAAAAATTAAGCTTTCACCATTTGAATCCACAGAGTGAAAAACAAACTAAAAAAAAAAAAAAAAAGGAAGGAAATAAAGATCAGAGTGGAAGTCAGTGGAGTAAAACCAGAAAAACAGTAGAGAAGATCAATAAAACCCAAAGCTTGTTCAGTGGAAAGATTCAACAAAATTGACAAACCTGTGGCTAGACTGAGAAAAACAGAGAAGACAGCTTAGGTGAAATGACAAAGTCCTAGAAAAGGATAGAGTCCACCAAACTGATTTCAAAAGAATGAAAAATCTGAATGGGTGTATAGTAAATAAAGATGTTAGTAATTACAAATCGTTTTTAAAATAAGCTCTACACCCAGCATGGGGCTGGAACTCATGACTCTGAAATCAAGAGTCACATGTTCCACCAGCTGAGCCAGCCAGGTGCCCTAGTAATTACAGTTCTTGCCACAAGGAAAAGCCCAGGTCATCCAGGTCATCTTGGCTTCATTGGTAAATGCTGTCAGACGTCAAAACCTAATACCAAACCTTCACACACCTTTCCAGAAAAGAAAGAAGGAGGAAATGCCTTTTTTTTTTTTTTTTGAGGATTTTATTTATTTATTTGACACAGAGAGAGAGACCACGAGAGAGGAAACACAAGCAGGGGAAGCGGGAGAGGGAGGAGCAGACTCCGAGACAAACAGGAAGCCCAGTGCAGGGCTTGATCCCAGGACACTGGGATCATGCATGACCTGAGCCGAAGGCAGATGCTTAGTGACTGAGCCACCTAGGCACCCTGAGGAAATGTTTTCTAACTGATTCTTTGAGGCCAGGATTGCCATGGTCCCAAAGCCAAAGATATCACAAAAAATTAAAACCACAGCCAGCCAGCCAGATCCTTTCATGAATCTAAGTGCAGAAATCTTCAGCCAAATATTAGAAAGCCAAGTCTGGCAACGTGTGGAAACGATTATGACCAGGGGCATCTGGGTGGCTCAGTCAGTTCTCCATCTGACTCTTTTTTTTTTCTTTTTTCTTTTCTTTTCTTTTTAAATATGGAACACTTCACGAATTTGTTTGTCATCCTTGTGCAGGAACCGTGCTATCTCTGTATCGTTCCAGTTTTAGTGTATGTGCTGCCGAAGTGAGCGCTCCATCTGACTCTCGATCTCAGCTCAGGTCCTGATGTCGGGGTCATGAGTTCAAGCCCCACACTGGGCTTCATGCTGGACATTGAACCTACTTAAAAAAAAAAAAAAAGATTATACTATAAAGCTAAAGCAGTTAGGACAGTTTGGTATTGGCAAGTGGATAGACGTATTTGCAAATGGAACATAACCGAGTGTTCAGAAGTAAACCCTTACAGTGAGCTGATTTTCGACACAGTGCAAGGCATTTCAGTGGGAGAGAAGGTAGTCTTTTCTTTAAGGTTTTAAAGTATCCCTGGACCCAGTGGGGGGCCTGAACTCATCATCCTGAGACAAGAGTCATGTGCTCCACCACTTGAGCTGGCCGGCTGCTCTGAGACGCGCTCCTCCTGCGTGTCTGCACAGTACAGATAAACCATCCCTTCACACAAGAGCCTGACCATGAATGTATACTCCTAAGGCCAGTTAAGTGGAAACAGTCCAAGACCATCAACTGGTAAATGGATATTGGAAATGTGGATAAAGGTGTTTTTTTTTTTTTAAGATTTTATTTATTTATTTGACGGAGAGAGAGATCACAAGTAGACAGAGTGGCAGAGAGAGGAAGAGGGAGAAGCAGGCTCTCCACTGAGCAGGGAGCCGGATACGGGGCTCGATCCCAGGACTCTGGGATCATGACCTGAGCCAAAGGCAGAGGCTTAACCCACTGAGCCACCCAGGCGCCCCGAGAATGAGGTTCTGAGACATGCTGTAGTGTGGATGGATCTCAGTAATATCATAGCAAGTGAAAATAGCCGTATTTCGTTTACTTGATATTTCCACAAAGGGCAAAACTACGGGGTCCAAAATTATGTTAGTAGTTGTCCAGGGCTAAGGGCGAGAATGAGGAATGGCTTCAGTTTGGATCTTGGTGGGTCATGGAAACGCTCAAAATCCGGGTCATTGTTCTTACAGCCGTACACCACCATAAATGTACGGACTTCGTGGAAGAGAAAAAGCTGCTCTTTTTTCTGAAGGCTTCGGTGTGTACACAGTGCAGACACTCTTGCATTTTTTATTAAAAATATGAGGATTGGTTCTTGTGGTTTTGTTTTCCTTAGTTTTATTTGGGGTTTATGTTACCATTGCTATTGAAGGTTCTCTATAGTCAAGGTGGTAATGGGTTAGCAACAACAATCTTACTAACCAGCATTATATTTTGTGTGCCTGCTGTGTTTTCAAGAATAAGTCTTAATTAATTTAAATTATTGAAAATTCACAGATCTTTAGGGTTTATAGAGGAGAAAACTGAGATCCAAAGAGGGGATGTGACTTGCCTAAGATCAGACAGTCCTGGCCTCAAACTGGAGTCTTGGAGAAAACTAATTTTATGCCTTTTGGCATAGATAAAAGAGCAAAGGGAAAGATGATTATAAAACAGGTCAGTGAGCAAACATATTTTAAAAATTAATCTTGCCAGTTACCAAAGAAAAGCAAATTAAAGAAACCAGATTCAGGGGGGAACATATTAAATTGGCAGTATTTAAATATAATACTAAGGACAAAGAGAAAAGAAATCCTTCCATTAGTGCTGCTAGTATAGTGTGAAAATGGTCATGTACTCAAAAGACTAAGTTACGTTGCTGCCCATGAATGTATCTGTTGAGATTCAGTTTTGAAGTACTTTGGTGGATGTGAGTGAGGAACAAAATGAGAAACTCTGTGACCACCAGAAAGGCAGTGGGAGAGGGAATGGGGATGCTTCCCTTGTAATTTTGCCTATAAAGGAGGCTCCTGTGCTGTGAGAGCACAGCAGTAGAGTGGCAGGTGGAAGGAGAAGCAGGTTCCCTGCTGAGAAGGAGCCTGGTGCAGGACTGGATTCCAGGACCCCAAGAACATGACCCCAGCCGAAGGCAGACACCTGACCGAATGAGCTACCCAGGCATCCCAGCACTTTTTTTTTCCTTAAGGTTTTACTTGTTTCAGAGAGAGAGAGAGAGAGAGAGAGAGAGAGAGAGAGCATAAGTAGGCTGAGGGGCAGAGGGAGAAGTAGACTCCCTGCTCATCTGGGAGTCTGACTCGGGTCTCCACCGCAGGACTCTGGGGAACCCAAGGCAGACCCCCAACCAACTGAGCCACCCAGGCACCCCTCACACAGCAGTTTTTAAAAAAAATTGTCATTCCCCCTTTTTTTTTTTAAGATTTTATTTATTTGTTTGACAGAGAGATCACAAGTAGGCAGAGAGTCAAGCAGAGGGGGAGGAGGCAGCAGGCTCTCCACTGAGCAAAGAGCCCGATTCGGGGCTTGATCTTAGGACTCTGACATCATGACCCAAGCCGGAGGCAGAGGCTTAACCCACTGAGCCTCCCAGGCGCTCCAATATTTTTCATTCTTGTAGAAAGGTAATTATTTCCCAAGTATTATTTAGTCACATCTATCCTTTTGAGGGTAAAATCAATTTTTTTCTTTTCTTTTTTTTTTTTTAAGGATTTTATTTATTTATCAGAGAGCAAGAGAGGGAGCAAGAGCAGGGGGAGCAGGAGAGAGAGAAGCAGGCTTTCTGCTGGACAGAGGGTCCAATGTGGGGGTTGATCCCAGGACCCTGAGATCATGACCTGACCTGAAGGCAGATGCCCAATGACTGAGCCACCTGGGTAGAATCTTTTATTTTGAAATATGGAAAAGCGTTGTGGTTAAGACTTAATACACAAGTAAAGTTTTTTTTTTTTTTTTTACAAGTAGTTTCAACACAGAAGCGGGAGCGAGCATATGGTTGCCATCTTTTAGTCTGCCCCATAAGACAAGCAAATAAACTACCACCATCCACTCTTATCATTATAAAAGACATCCCTGTGTGAAGAAGTACAAAAGACACCATCTTAGAGGAGAGTCCTATAGCGTGAGTGAATAATATAACTTCATGAAAAGTTTACCTGACATCATTTCCTTTTCTTCGCATTCTGTGGAGTCATCTTGAGTGTGTGTGCGCGCATACACATGTGACAGGGGTACATATATCAAAATTTACTGAATGGTGTGCTTTATTATTTATTTATTTATTTTTAAAACATTCCATTTATTTATTTGAGAGAAACACTGAGAGAGAGAGCATGTGAGGGGAGAATGTCAGAGGGAGAAGCAGACTCCCCGTGGAGCTGGGAGCCCGATGTGGGACTCGGTCCCGGGACTCCGGGATCATGGCCTGAGTCGAAGGCTGTAGCCCAACCAACCGAGCCACCCAGGTGCCCCTGAATGCTATACTTTAAAGATATGCGGTTTATTTTTCTCACTAACTGTTAATGAGCAGTTGGCACTGCTGTTTTAAGTATGGTCTTGGGAATTGTCTAGCTAGTTCTGGGCTAGGTTTCTAGGAATGCCGCTTATAAGCTAGGTAACTTTGGGTTTATTTTTGAAATTTCTCTGAGCTTTGTTTTCTCACATGGAAGATGTGAATAATATGCCTACTATAGGGTTATATGATTAAATGAGATAGTAAATTTGACACCTCGTAGGTATACATTATCTTCTCTGTTCACCTTGCAACGTCTTTTACTCGCTGTCACACATTTGAACTGTCATTATCTGTTTGTGTGTGTGTTACTGTAATTGCAGAGGAGTGATTCAAGCGTAGAGAGTGGTGGTATTTTAATCCTACCATAGACGTGACCATAGCAGTCACTTTGGTATGGTTTATAAGGTATGTGGGGTGGGGAGAATGTTTTACTCTGAAGACGCAGATGTGCTGGTTTATAAAATTACTGTGTGAGTAAAGACCTGGGACAGAGATAGAATTTGAATTCTGTATAGATTACTAGGATTTGTCCTTGTGATGATCATATTGTCAGTTTAATTTATTATGTTTCACACAAAGAAGCCCCAGTCAGGGTTCCAGAAATGCTTATAAATAGGTCTTCTGTGGCATTTAATTATCATAATGTGTAAAGCTTTATTCAGTGAGATCAGATACTTAAGAAAAATACAGTCACTTTGTCACTTACATGTAAAGCTTAGTTTTCCTCTTCATGTTAAAGGTATGTTAAAGAGGAAAAAAATGGGATGTATAACACGTTGCTACTTGGCATACAGATTGTATGACTTATAAGACAGATGGTTCTGTTTGGGATCTATCTCATGTGCTTAGACTTTCCAGTTTTTATATAATTATATATGTATACAAGTTTTCTTCTATTAGGGTATAAACTCCTTGAAGGCAAGATTCATGTTTGACTTTTTTCATCTTTTATAAAACTTAGCTCATTGACTTTTATAGAGTATGCACTGAGTAAATATTGCTTGGTTGATTGAATAAGTCTTCATATGTGTTAGGTTACTGACTTCTGATGGTGTCAGGTCTCTCTCCAAAGTTTGATGAGATTCCTGATGATAAGGAAAGTAAAGTGAGCAATAAGATCTCCTTTTCAGTTTCACTGATATCTTTCCTGGGTCCATAAACTCCAGTAATTTTAAAGCTTTATGTAATGAAAAGCAACTCCATGACTCAAAATGGTAGATATTCGTGACCTGGCATGTAACAGAAAGACAACTTTTAGGTCAGAAAGAAATAGCAGTTATTGAGCCTTAGCTTAGTGGTAGCATTGGATGTTAACATTTTTAAAAAGGATTTTATTTATTTATTTGACAACAGGGAGAGAGAGAGAGCGCGCGCACACAAGCAGGGGAGCAGCAGAGGGAGAGGTAGGATCCCGCTGAGGAGGGAGCCCGATGTGGGATGTGATCCTGGCACTCCAGAATCATGACCTGAGCCAAGGCAGTTGCGTAACAAATGAGCCACCCAGGCACGTGGATCTTAACTTTTTAGATGGTCACAGATCCTTTGAGAATCCAGAAAACCTAAAACAAGAAAAATGTTAATAGTAAAAGAATTTATCTCCAAAAAGTTTTTCCTTTTCAGATAATGTTAATAAAAATTAATTCTTTCAGGGGCACCTGGGTGGCTCAGGCTGTTAAGCCTCTGTCTTCTGCTCAGGTTATGATCTCGGGGTTCTGGGATCGAGCCCCGCATTGGGCTCTCTGCTCGGCAGAGAGCCTGCATCCCCCACCCCCTAACTTTTCTCTGTCTAATTGTGATCTCTCTGTCTCTCTATCAAATAAATAAAATCTTAAAAAATTAATTCTTTTGTATTTTAGTATTTACTATGAATTATCTAATAATTTTAAGAAGGGAAAAGCTATCCTCTTATGAAGCTAACATAATTGTAATACTAAAAACATGGAAATGATAGCAACAAAGCTAAATCAATAATAATAATTTCCGTCACATAGGGCACCTGGGTGGCTCAGTTGGTTAAGCATCTGCCTTCTGCTTGGGTCATGATCCCGGGGTCCTGGGATCAGGCTCCACATCGGGCTTCATGCTCAGCGGGGATCCTGCTTCTCCCTCTCCCTCTTCTGCTCTCCCTGCTTGTGCTCGGTCTCTGTCAAATAAATAAATAAATAAATAAATAAATAAATAAATAAAATTCTGTCACATAATTAAATCTTAAATCCTTTTTTTTTTTTTAAGTTTTTTTTTTTTCTAGTTTGAGAGGGAGAAAGAGGGTGCATGTGTTTGAGTACACATGCTAGCAGGCAAGAGCCGGGGGAGGGGCACAGAGAGGAGAGGAGCAGACTCCCTGCTGAGCATGAAGTCAGATTTCATGACCCACTGAGCTGAAGGCAGATGCTTAAGCATCTGAGCCACCCAGGTCCCCCTAAATATGAGAATTTTAAATAATTTACCAGCAAGTATAATTTACCAGTATTAATATTATTTCCTTAAAATCTCTTTCTAAAGAAATTTTGAGACAAATGGAGCAGCCTATTATATCAGCAGAGTGGTAAGACCGAGTAAGGGTTACCTTGGCAATGCAAGAACTCTTAAAATCCCTCTAGCAGTAGATCAAGTAAGACCAAGTAAGGGTTACCTTGGGGATGTGAGAAATCGAACATTCCACTGCATTGGTAGATCAATTATAAGATTATCCTAATTGCTACACAGAAAGTATCTTTTGAGACTTCTGCTTCCGGCTAAGGGAGACCAGTTGTGTCAGATGGTCATTGCTGCCAAGAACTAAAAACACTAGGTAGACCATAAAAAGCAACTCTTTGAAGGCATTAGACGTTACCAGGGCATTGAGGACTTGGAGGGGCCAAGATCCGCCAAAGAAGGGCAGTCAAAGCAGCAGGATAACTGTTTGGTGTCACATGTCTCCTCAGAGGTGTTGGCCAGCTCAAAAGCTGTGACTGCAAAGCTGAACAGAAAACAGGTTGAGAAGCTAGATGGAGTGTTCAGCGGACTTAGGAGGCTAGGAAGCATAAAAACTGGGTTCAGGAATGACAGAGGAGGAAGGTCCCTGGTGAACATCCCCAGCTTTTGGTTGGGACCCTCTCCCCAAAAAGTTTTACCCTGGGAGGAAGGATGAACCTAAAAATCCTGAAATCCAGCTCTCACAAAAACTAAAACTTAGTTTTTAATTGCCTGAAATAGATTAAAATGATTCCCCTCTACTTTTAATTGCCTATAAAAGCAAACGTAAGCCTTCTCTGAAGCAGGGTAATACTGTCCGGAACCTTAGGTTATTGCTACAGATTTTCAGTCAGTAAGTTTCCAGTCAAAAACCAGGCATATAAAAAGACTGAAAATTAAGGGGAAAGAAAGACAACAAGGACATCTACAAAAGATCCAGATTTTAGGGTTATCAGCCTTGGACTTTAAAATAACGTTGACCAATATTCTCAAAAAATTAAATGACAAAATAACAGAAGGGTTTCATAGCAGATTAGTCACAGTTGACAAGAGCATTAGTAAACTGGGAGACAGATCAGAAGAAAATATCCTTGCTGGAGCTCAGAGACAAAACGGCTGAAAAAAGAAATGAAAAAGAAAAATGCATTACAGACCAATCGGACACTATTAAAAGTCTAAAAATACTTATAATTGGAGTGTCAGAAGGAGAGGACAAAGATTGGAGGTAATATTTAAAGAGGTAATGGCGGGCACCTGGGTGGCTCAGTGGGTTAAAGCCTCTGCCTTCCACTCAGGTCATGATCTCAGGGTCCTGGGATCGAGTCCTGCATCAGGCCTTCTGCTTAGCAGAGAGCCTGCTCCGCCACCCTCTCTCTGCCTGCCTCTCTGCCTACTTGTGCTCTCTATCAAATAAATAAATAAAATCTTAAAAAAAAAATAAAGGTAATGGCTGGGAATCTTCCAAAACTGATGAAAGCTGTCAAGCTACACATTTACGAGTCACTGTGTACCTGGGCACCTGGGTGGCTCAGTGTGTTAAGCATCTGCCTTTGGCTCAGGTCATGATCTCAGGTCCACGGGGAGCCTGCTTCTCCCTCTGCCCCTCTACCTGCTTGTGCTCATGCTCATGCTCTCTCTCTCTCAACTTAGTAAAATCTTTGGGATGCTTGGATGGCTCAGTCTGTTAAGCATCTTCCTTCAGCCCAGGTCATGATCCCAAGGTCCTGGGATCGAGTCCCCACATCAGACTCCTTGCTCATCAGAGAGCCTGCTTCTCCCCTCTGTCTGTCTGCCACTCCCCCCGCTTGTTTTCTCTCTCTCTCTGACAAATAAATAAATAAATAAATAAATAAAATCTTTATTTAAAAAAAAATCTTTAAGAAAAAAAGAAGAATCACCATGGACCTAAGCAGAATAAAGATAAAAATGATGCCTGGGTGACTCAGTCAGTTAAGCATTTGACTCTTGATTTCGACTCAGGTCATGATCTCAGGGTCATGGGATTGAACCCCACATTGGTTCGGTCTCTGCATTCAGTGTTGAGTCTGCTTGTCCCTGTCACTCTGCCCCTCCCCCAACTAACTAACTCTCCCCCCACACACAAATAAATAAAATCTTCAAAACAAAACAAACAAACAGAAAAGGGAGAGAGAGAGGAAGGAAAGAAAAAAGGAAAGAAAATGGGAAAATTGCTAAATCCAAGGAAAGACTTGAATTAACCAAAGGAAGAAACAGACATTACCTTCAAAGGAGCAACTTGACTTTGCTGAGGAAATAGACATCTGAAGACTTTGGAACCAAATCTTCAAAGTGTTGTGAGAAAATAACTGCCAACCTAGAAATTTATATCTAGCAAAAATGAAGGTAGAATATAGACATTTTCAGACAGGCAGAAACTTGTGAGAATTCATCACCAACAGATTCACACTAAAGAAATTATAAAGAGAGTTCTCAAGGTATTTGGAAAATTATCCCAGATGGAAGTATGGACATGCAGGAAAGAATGAAGAGCAGTGGAAAGAGAAAATGGTAATAAATCTGAAGTTATGTTAACTGTATAAAACAGTAAAAATAATAACTGACATTAGCACAAAAAGCAGGAAGAGGCTAATTATAGTTTAAATATCCTGAGGTCCTTGTAAATTTATATTAAGAAAAGATTAGTGAGGGGCAGCTGGGTGGCGGAGTTGATTAAGCGTCTGATTTGTAGTTCTGGCTCAGGTCATGATCTCAGGGTCATGAGATCAAGCCCCACGTTGGGCTCTGTGCTCAGCAGAGTCTGCTTGAGATTCTCTCTCCCGCTCTCCCTCCTGCCCCTGCATGCTCTTTCCCTCTCTCAAATAAATAAATCTTAAAAAAAAGAAAAAGACTAGTGAGTCCAGGATATAAGGATATAATGCCTAAGGCAGCCCTTCTCTACATGTTTAGTGAGAGAAATTTAGTAAGGAAAAATAAGTCAATCCATAAGGAAATTTGTATGCATATAATAACATAGCTTCACAGTGCAAAAAGCAAAAATCAGCAGAATCAAAAGGAGAAAAGATAAATTTGTTATTGCTATTTTTTCCATTTGACACAAATCAGGAAGAGTAGAATATTTGTTTAACATGGTATAAGTTCTCAGACCAACTTTCCATATCATACTTAATGGTAAAACTCTAAAAGCAGTCTCTCACTATTGTACCTAATAACCCACTTTCAGAATTTCTGCTTTCCATCCTAGAAACCTGGAGCCTGCTGGGGTTTGGAGTTCTTATTTTCCAAGTGGGGAACGCTTCCGCCAGAGGCTAGAGGGTAGTTCCGTCGAATCGTGTATGAGGCTGCCACCCACTAGGGACTCTGCCACTGAACGGGAGGACTCACTTTACTGCCTGGAGTGCTTGATCCTGATTACTAAGGGGTAGAAGGGGTCATGCTACACAGTGGGGGCAAGGAAGACTGTTAATTTGGGATTCTCTGGAGTGTCTCCTAGTAAGCATGCACTGTTTTAAGGAATAATGAAAAACTGCACCCCCAAAAGGCAGGTACCAGGATGAGTCAGATCCTTCAAGAATGAGGGTTACGGTTATCCTGTCATTTTGAGAACCCTGATGACCTGAGGTTCTGATTGAAGGCAAAGGAGATATGGGATGGGAAATGGAGAAAGAAAGTTCTGGATACCATCTGTGCCCTCGTGATTAGGTACAGAAATGAGAATTATAGTGATTTAGCATAGTTTTTCTTTGTTATGTCTGTATGTTTAACTTTTATTTTTCTTCTTCCACTTTGTATAGAAATTGTTGTGAGTTAATTTGACAGTTTAGTCTTTAGAGAGAAGAATATTTAGTATAGCTATACAGAATTTAAGAATTAGGGGCGCCTGGGTGGCTCAGTGGGTTAAGCCTCTGCCTTTGGCTCTCAGGTCATGATCTCAGGGTCCTGGGATCGAGCCCCAAATTGGGCTCTCTGCTCAGCAGGGAGCCTGCTTCCCCCTCTCCCTCTGCCTGCCTTTCTACCTACTTGTGATCTCTCTCTCTGTCAAATAAATAAATAGAATCTTTTAAAAAAATACATTAAAAAAAAAAAAAGAATTAGTTAATATAGGGTACCAGGATGGCTCAGTCAGTTAAGCTTCTGACTCTTGATCTTAGCTCTGGTCTTGATCTCAGAGTTGTGAGTTCAAGCCCTGCATGGACACTACTTAAAAAAAAAAAAAAAAAAAAAGTAGGGCTCCTGGGTGGCTCAGTTGGTTGGGCGACTGCCTTCAGCTCAGGGCATGATCCTGGAGTCCCGGGATAGAGTCCCACATTGGGCTCCCAGCTCCACGGGGAGTCTAATTCTCCCTCTGACCTTCTCTTCGCTCGTGCTCTCTCTCACTGTCTCTCTCTCAAATAAATAAATAAAATATTTTTTAAAATTGTGATTAATATAGGCGGTGATGGCTCCAGTGGCTGTTAGGACCGTGGCTCCTTATTTTGGGGAGAAGGCGAGAGCATCGTCATTTGTGAGAAGACAGCTGCGTGCTGTTAGGTGGAGACCGATTCCGTGGTGCTTTATACATGAGTCAGCCGTGTGTAGAGGACAGAAAGACAGACTGTGCCGGTTATTCATTTGCCCCTCATCTTGCAGTCTGTGTAAATCCAAATCCATCTTTGCCCGGCCTTGTGCTGCTGGAGCTGGCCACTTGGACACATTTCCATTTGGCTAGTTGGCTTCATGTTCGTCTTTGTCCGCAGAGGCACCGGAGAGGGAATGTGAGGAGGAAGAGACTGTGGTGCAGAAGAGACGGGGAGTCCAGGTCGCTTGCTTGCTTGCTTTCTGGGGGGCGGTGCAGCAGTCCGCGGACTAGCATCTGGGCGCGCTGGGAGTTCCTACCTCAGTGGCGCTTACAGAGCAGTTTTGGTCGCCTCCTTTGGGAGGATTATCTGCCACTCAGCAGGGCCCTCCTGTGGACCATCTCTGACCTGAGCCCTCTGTCAGGTTTGCTCCTGGTCACACGGGTGTCCTCTGGCGCCCACACTCTCATCCATGTGGAGAGAGCTCCACTTCTAAATTCTTAGCCCTTTATTCATACGCTCTCAGACTGAGCTAGTAGATTTCTGCATTTGTTTTTTCTGGATCCCATAGAGACTTTTTTTTACCCTCTTAAAAGTTAGCCAACTTGTACTAGTTAAGAGATCTTTCCTTTAGGCCCACCCTTGTCCACAGTACTGATGTGGATCTGACTCCAGCCGTCCCCGACTGCTGAGACCCCCCAGCATTATTATCTAGTCTGACCTAACGTCTGCCATCTAAGTTCCTGCCGGCCAAATAAGACAGGCGTGTCCGTTTCCTATTGCTTCATAACAAATCACCACAAGACTAGTGGCTTCAAAGAACCACCAGTGTTATGGGTCTATCGGCCAGAAGTTCTGGCATGACATGGCTGGGGTCTCTGCTCAGCGTCTCACAGGCTAAACTCAAGGTGTCAGCCAAGGCAAGTCCTCCTGTGGAGGCTCTGGGGAAAAAACACTGCTCCCAGGCCCATTCTTGTTGTGGCAGAATTCAGTCCCTTCTGGCTGTAGGACTGAGCTCCCTGCCTCCTTGCTGGCTGGCAGCGGGGCTGGGTCTCCGCTCTCAGAGGCTGCTGTACTCCTTGCCATGTGCCCTGCACTTCAGCAACCGTGTGTTCAGCCCTTCTCTTACTCGGAACTTCTGACTTCCTCTGTCCCTGACCTCTAAGCCTAAAGGGCTCCTATGCTTAGCTCAGGCTCACCTGGATGTTAAGGTCAACCCATTTGGGACTTGAGTTCTGCCCGCGGACCCCTTTACAGAGTGCTTACATTCGTGCTTGACCGAGTCAACTAGGATGCGCATGTGCAGCAGGAGGCAAGATCTTAGCAGGGGTAGGTGGGTCTTAGAATTCTGCCAAGCGCAATATGGAATAGAGATAAGAAATAAAAAGGTGAAAAGTTGGTTGTTTACAGATTGTATACCCAGGAAGACCAAAATGATCAGCCGAAAAGTTACATGATGCAGTAGAGATAGATCGTAACCTGACTGAACACCTACGGCCAGTAGCCGCACAGGCTGGCCGAACAGAGCTTGAGCCTGTACGTCCTGTACAACAGTAAGCTATCATGAAACACCTAGAAGTGATCTTAACATATATAAGAAGAAAGTAATAATTTCACTGAAAGAGGAAAGATTTTTTCTAATAGGAAAATTAAATCCTACAGAGGTTTCAGATCAATTAATTTGTAGGTTTAAAACGATTTTTTTAAGATTTTATTTGTAAGTAGTCTCTACACCTAATGTGGGGCTCGGACTTAACAACCCTGAGATCAAGAGTCACATGCTTTACCAGCTGAGTGAGCCACGCACCCATAAAGAAATTCTAACTTTTAAAAAATTACATATTTTCCTTTTGGAACATGACAATGATTTTAAGTTTCATCTGGAAGAACAAAAGCATAGTTGACTAGTTTCTTTTAATATTTTTTTTTAAAAAAGATTTTATTTATTTATTTGACAGAGAGAGATTGCAAGTAGGCATAGGGGCACGCGGGGGTCAGGTGGGGGAAGCAGGCTCTCCACTGAGCAGAGAGCCCGATGCGGTGCTCGATCCCAGGACCCTGAGATCATGACCTGAGCCAAAGGCAGAGGCTAACACTGTCCCACCCAGGCGCCCCTCTTTTAACATTTTTTAAGTGATCTCTGCACCCAGTTTGGGGCTTAAACTCACAATCCAAATATCAAGAGGCACATGCTCCACTGACTAAGCCAGCCAGGTACCCTGAGTAATTTTTATTTTTTTTTAATTTTTTTAGAAGAGTAATGAGGAGAAGGGGCACTTGGGTGGCTCAGTTGATTAGGCATCTGCCTTCAGCTTGGGTCATGATCCCAGAGTCCTAGGATTGAGCCCTGACTCGGGCTGTCTGCTTGGCAGGGAGCCTGCTTCTCCCTCTCCTTCTACCTGCCACTATGCCTACTTGTGATCTCTTTCTCTTTTCTGTCCAAAAAAAAAAAAAAAAAGAGTAATGAGGGAAACTAGTAGTAGCAGATAAGCAAAATTTTATGAAACTGGATTAACTAAAATAGTGTGGTTCTGGCAGAAACACCCAATTATTAATGGAGCAAAATGGTCTTCAGGCCCATCTGTTATATGTGACTTTGATATATGAAGAGCCGTTACAAATGACTTGAGTAAGGAGGGGTCATTTAGTCCTGGGGCAGTAAATGATGCCCAGGCATTCTGGTAGCTACTTGATTTAGAAAGAAAGCAAGGTAAATCCTAATGTCTACCATACACCTAAATATAATTTGTTTTTTTCTACTAAAGAAAAAATTTTTTAAAAAATATTTTATTTATTTATTTGACAGAGATCACAAGTAGGCAGAGAAGCAGGCAGAGAGAGAGAGGAGGAAGCAGGCTCCCTATCAAGCAGAGAGCCCGATGCGGGACTTGATTCCAGGACCCTGAGATCATGACCTGAGCCAGAGGCAGAGGCTTAACCCACTGAGCCACCCAGGTGCCCATCTACCTAAATAAAATTTAAATAAAGCATCATCTGTATTAAAAAAAAAAAAAAAACTGAGAAATCTAGAAAAGAAAATAGCAAATTTAGGGAATGTTTCTGGATTAAAAGTAAAATCTCATGACAGCTTTTTGTGGGATTTTATGGAAATATGAAACTTTCGAATGTCAAAAATAATTAAAAGGCAAACAAAAAACTGGTAGAAATATTTGTAGCAACATGATAAGTGGTTAATCACTTAGCATATAGAAACTCTTATAAATTGATAAGGAAAAAGCCTACTAAGAACCTGAGGAATATACCAGAAGATATAAACAGTCAATGCACAGAGCACCTAGATGGCTCAGTTGGTTAAGCATCTGACTTTTTTTTTTTTTTAATAAATTTACTTCTTTTTATTTATTATTTTTTTTTCAATTCTTTTTTATTTTATTTATTTGACAGACAGAGATCACAAGCTGGCAGAGAGAGCAGGCAAGGTTGCGGGGAGGGGGTGGTGGAAAGCAGGCTCCCTGCTGAGCAGAGAGCCCGATTCGGGGCTCGATCCCAGGACCCTGAGATCATGACCTGAGCTGAAGGCAGAGGCTTAACCCACTGAGCTACCCAGACACCCATTATTATTATTTCTTAAAGATTTTATTTATTTGACAGGCAGCGAGAGAGGGAATAGAAGCAGGGGCAGAGGGAAGGGGAGAAGCAGGCTGCCCACTGAGTAGGGAGCCAGAGCCTGCGGGACTCAATCCGAGGACCCTGGGATCATGACCTAAGCTGAAGGCAGATGCTTTACCACTGAGCCACCCAAGTGCCCCTAAGCATCTGACTCTTGATCTCAGCTCAGATCTTGATTCAGGGTCGTGAATTGAAGCCCCAGATGGAGCTCCACTCTGGGTGTGGAGGCTACTTAATAAAACAACCCCCCCAAAAAAAGTTAATTCACAGAAAATGAAGTTCAAGCAGATTAACAAATATAGGGGGAAATATTCAGTAATAATCAAAATATAAATTAAAGCCAATGAGATGCTTTTTCTGTTTGATTAGCAAAGATTAAAAATTATAATACTCTGTGTTTATGAGAGTGTTTTGAAGGAAACACTCTTATAAGATCCAGCTAATAAAAGTGTACGTTATTAAAATACTTTAGATAACAGTTTGCTTATAAGTACTGAAACTCTTAATTATACCCTTTTGTTTTAGTGAGTCTGTTTCTGAAAATCTAAGACAATAATCACAAATAGAGAATAAACTAGAATAATCACAAATACTGAACAAACTACACAAAAGGGGATTAGTGATGAAAATAGTATAAAATGGGAACGCCTAAGAAAACAATGGGGGAATTGTTAAGAAAACTATAGTCTGCCGACACAGTGAAGGTATTATGTTGTAATTAAAAATTAATAGTTGTGAAGTTAGTTTAGTGTGAGAATACCTTGTTAAAAATGAAAATAGCTGAATACAAAATTTTATATAAAGGATCATTTCAACCATACCTTTCTTTTAAGTTTGGAAAATTTCCTAAAGTGAACTCAGGATCATGGACAGTGTAGGTTAAGACAGTGGTCAGCTGTGTACCGGCACTACACTAATTAGCAGTGTTACCACCTGTGCCCTCCTCTTCGCGTCTTTGCAACATCAGAAATTCTTCTCTGCATTTGCCCGTCTTTGAATTTATTCTCACAGATTGCCCCTGAGTGTTAATGGTTCCTTGGTTAAAAACTCGCAGTTCCCTCCCTTTGCTTTTCTCTTGAACGTATTTATTTAGAGTCCAAAGGGTCATTATAATTAGCATCTTTTCCACTAATAGGTGCTACTGTACTGTCTGTATTCTTAGGCTGTAGAAACTTCTTCAGTAGGATATGAAACTCTGCAGTTGCTTTTCCAGTGTTGGGTGCCACCTGTTGGGAGCTGAATGTTTAAATCTATTTTGTGGTACATGTGCCCATAAATAAGTAACAGTTAATGGGGAAGATAACATTAATTTTTGGGGAAACTTTTTATGCTTTTACCTGAGAGACACAAAGTATATAGGTTTAAAATGTAAGAGCCACATTCTGGATCATCTTCATTTCAAGTTACTGTGTAACTTTCTACAGTTTTCTACATGTAAGCTCTGTGAAGGCAGGACACACAACGTTGGCTGGCACATAGTACACTCCCATTAGCAGATTCCGAATGAAAGAAACTGCCAGAAACTGCCACGTGGTGGAAATGTCTCCAGCTGTAAAGTCTAAGTATAGAGACCTTCTTAGACTGTGTCATTTAGCACAGTGTATACTTTGTTGCCTTAAAGCAGTTGTTCTCAGCAGGGGTGGTACTAACCCTTTTGAGGGGCATTTGGAAGTATGGAGATAATGTTAGGGCATCCCGTGATTGGGGTCAGCCACAGCGGTGTGTAGTGGGCGAGAGCCAGGGATGCTGGCTATTCTGTAGTGCCTGGGCCAGTCCCACGCAGTGAGGACCGATGCTGCGTGCACCCTTCTTGGCTTGCATACCCGTCTGCATGTATGAGTAGATGAAAAACCAGCTTCTCTTAGTTCAGAACCTATTTTACAGGTATATATATAGTTTTTTTGTGCTGTTGTAATAATATGCATTGACTTTTCCAGGAAAGTAACTCCCATTTAAGTTGAGGAAAGACTGTACTATGTCTGGAATTTTCTCAGTAGTTACTCATCATTTTGGAAATCTCATCACCAATGTTAGGGCTGCTCATGTCATTTGAGTCGCAATGCCGGTTTTATTTTCTTCCTGACACTTAACACAAACTGAAATTACCTTGTTTATTTACTTGTGATTTTTATTTGTTTACCTGCTAAACTGTAAGCTCCCTAATACATAGCGGTCTTACATATTTTGTTTTCTGGATGTCCTTATACCTAAAACAGAGTGGCACACTGTGGCCAGTTATTAATTAGTAATTGGTGCATACATAATGAACGGATGTTTGAATGACTGTCTCATCCATCTGAGCCTGACCTTTAAATGCTGGTTTTCCTTAAGCCTCTGTCGCAGGCCCTCTTTTCTGTTTATTCTAACCCCTTCCCTGTTGACCTCAGCTATGGGTATGGCTTTGATTTATAATTCTACATTGACATCTGTCTAGATTTTTCTCCTGCTGAATCTTTCCTCTGAATCCAGAATTTACAAATCTAGCTGCCAGCTTCCTTCCCGATTTAATGCTCAAGCATCTCAAAGTCAACATGCCCTTCTCCAGTTTTTATCTCGGTAAATGGCACCATCATCTACTTAGTCACACTAGTGGGAAACCTAAGGGTTGATCTTGATGCCTCCCTCTCCCTAATGCCCATTTGCACTTAATCACCAAGTCCTGTTCATTCTGTCTCCTGAATACTTTTCAGACCCTACTTTCCATCCCATATCCTCTATTGCTGCTCAGATCTGAGGGACCAGGTCTAAACTCTCTTAGATTGACAGCAGGAGCCTACTTGTTGGTTTCCACTTGTGTACTCTTCGTCTTTTAAAATCCATTCTCCATAGTAGCCAGAGTTGTAGCTGGCCATTTCTTCATTGCTCCCATACTTTAAGCCGGTAATCGTCTTGCTGTTTCTCAACTATGCCCTGTTCCTTCCTCCATGTTGTCTCCCTTGCCCCGGCTTGCTTATCCTTCAGAACTTAGCTCACTTCTGTCCACTGCCCTTGGATGGAAGCATGCTCTCCCGACGTGGCCGGGACACTCCCCCATCATGTGGTATCACAGCACCCTTTACTTAGCAAATTGTAATGAATGTATTATAAGGTAGCTGTCTGTCTTTCCCATAGAATTGTGTTTTTTTAATTTAATTCATGATCTATAGGTATGGCCTCAATATATCTATTTATATTCTCATCATAAAGAATGGCCTGATAGCAACTATAATAATTTATCTTCTAAAATTTAATTGGTTTTTAGCCAGTAATTTTATAGGGTAGATCAATTTGTTTTGTTTTTGTCAGGGGCATACAATATTTCATTTGTTGTAAGAAACATACTTTCCTCACTTTCAACACCTCTGGGTTGGCATGCATCTTTCAGATAATGGCGTCTCATTGTGTAATTGGCATCATTTTTCTTAGTGGAGCATAAAATAATGGTGCTTCTTATATTTGAAGGCATCTTAGATTAGATAATATTTGGTATTTTTTAACAAATTCATTGTGGAAGATTTGCTGAGAACCTTGTGATGTCCTGTCATTCCATAGAAGCATTGCTAAGATTTTTCTATAGCCATTGGCTGGTAACTAACAGGTCACATCTTGATCCTTTGAAGAAGTTTCTGCCTAAATTCATTAAGGTCATATTCTGTATGAGTTGAATGTTGGGCGCTTGATTTATGTATCATTCATTCAAGTAACACACAAGCTCAAATTTATATATGTGTATGTGTACCTGTTTTGTTTTGGAAAAGTTTTTTATCTCCATGTGGACGTGGGCAGGCCATCCATTGTTCCAAAGGCTATGGATTATCCTCCTGGAATGTTTTCTCTCCTTCCTCCTTTTGGAAGAAGTTTTAGATGTGCACGTAGAGACGTTTTCCCCAGCCTTCTTTGGATATAGATAAGGGCATATGAATAATTATTGTTCTGATTAATTGGATGTGAGCAGAAATGTGAACTTCTAGGTCACAAACCCAAAGGAATGGTTGCTCTCCAGTTCCTCTTTCCCTCTTCTAGTGAGTGAGAAGAACTTTGGGTCCCTAGATGATCTCATGCAACAGTGATGCCTGGCCAGCCTCTGGACTGGGGTTGGGGGGGGATGGGAAAAACATCTTGAGGATATTGTATTTTGGGTCTTTTATAGTAGTTTTGCCTGTACTGTAAGTAATGAGCATCTGAGAGACTGTTTGGGTGGGCTTTTCTATTTTGAAGAAATGAGGTCAGCCTTATCATCAGTTTGTCTTAAGTCTGAAGCAGATGGCTCTCACTCTTGGGCCTCAGTAACAAATATGTACTCTCTGGGGGTGCAGTGTGGTGTGATGGGTGCAGCGCATGCTTGAAATTCCATCAGACCTCTGCTTGGGTGACAACTCTGTCGCTTACTGTCTGTGTTACGTTGGGCCACTCACTGAGAGCCCCTGAGCTTTCGATTCTTCTCCATTAAGATGCAGGTGATAATCGATCTCAACAAGGTTTGTTTGTTTGTTTGTTTGTTTTAAAGTACGCTCTATGCTTAACATGGGGCTTAAACTCATGACCCCAAGATCAAGAGTCTCATGCTCTACCAAGTCTCTTAAATCCATTTTCATCTAGGCACCCAGTTTCATTGTGGCACCCCTCAACAAGGTACTTTTGAGGAATGAATGAGATTGTCTATTCAAAAGCCCTAGTCCTAGCCCAGTATTTAGTAAATGACAGGTATTGTCATCATTAATTTTTCTAAAGACTAGAACCTCAAACTATTTGCTGCCCTAGTATTTTTTTAGATGGACTTGATATTTATGGAGGATTGCCTGATTTTCTAGGTTATTTGTTTGGATTAAGCAGAACCATCAGAAACCTTCATATATTTGTACCGTGTTGCCTTGGTTCCCCAGAGAACTGCTGGGTTTTTGAGAATTTTCCTGAGTTTTCCCATCATGCTTTTGGCTATGGGAGGTTGCAAGAGATGGTTTAATAAAAGCTGCCCAGTGCATGCTCCAGGGCATGAAAGAGGCTGTCCACTGCTTGACTCTGTCGCCTGTGTGAGGTATACCCTGAAAACCTTATTTTTAGATCTGAGTGCTGGGGAAACTTTCTCTTTCCTTATAGAACTGATGTGTGTTCTCATGGTTAATGAGAAGCTGTAGAGAACAGAGAGAGGAGGTGAATGATAAATAGTAACATAATTTGGTAAATTGGTAATTGCTTTCACTATAGGGCAAGTTGTAGGTTAGCTTTGAGTACTTACATTAAACCTTACTAGATGTTTCCATTAAAATCTTTTAAGGAGGCCAGTTCTAGACCTTTTATTTTCTTTTTCTTTTTAAAGAAAGCCAGAATGTTTGCAACTAGCAATAAGGTGACTTTATGAGAATAATGGGAAACCTTTGCTTTTCACAATTATTTTTTTAAGATTTTATTTATTTATTTGACAGAGATCACAAGTACCCAGCGAGGCAGGCAGAGAGAGAGGGGGAAGCAGGCTCCCCACTGATCAGAGAGCCCGGCCGATGCGGGGCTCAATCCCAGGACCCTGGGATCATGACCTAAGCCGAAGGCAGAGGTTTAACGCACTGAGCCACCCAGGTGCCTGCTTTTCAGAATTAAAAAAAAAATTTTGAGTAATCTCTACATGCAGCATGGGGCTCGAACTTACAACTCAAGACCGCATGCTCTGCAGATTGAGCCAGCCAGTCATCTCGGAAACATTCGCTTTCAGAGATTGGTGTGTGAACATAACATTGGGTACACAGTTCCTACCAGATTCCAGACTTTTAGTATTAGAATTGTGGGTTTAAGGCAGTAATTCCAAAGCAGTGGTGTCAAGTGCAGGGACAACAGTCTGTGACGGGTAAATACTTGTTAATGTGCATGGGACTCGGGGCGCCTGGGTGGCTCAGTGGGTTAAGCTGCTGCCTTCGCCTCAGGTCATGATCTTGGGGTGCTGGGATCGAGTCCCGCATCGGGCTCTCTGCTCAGCAGGGAGCCTGCTTCCTCCTCTCTCTCTCTGCCTGCCTCTCTGCCTACTTGTGATCTCTCTCTGTCAAATAAATAAATAAAATCTTTAAAAAAAAAAAAAGAAATTAAAAAAAAATGTGCATGGGACTGAGCAGGTCAGGGTCTCAGCCTGGCTCAGGAAGCAGTTCGCTGCTCTCTGTTTGCTGAATGGCTAAAGACTAAACTGAATATATATAAGAATGGTACAGCAAATTATAGAGCACTTCTTTTCTTACCCAGGTGCTTCCTCTAGCATCTATCTGGACTTGGTATGTGTTTTTTTTGTTTTGTTTTGTTTTAAGATTTTATTTATTTATTTGACAGAGATCACAAGCAGGCAGAGAGACAGGCAGAGAGAGGGGGGAAGCAGGCTCCTTGCCGAGCAGAGAGCCCGATGCGGGCCTCCTTCCCAGGATCCTGGGATCATGACCTGAGCTGAAGGCAGAGGCTTTAACCCACTGAGCCACCCAGGCACCCCTGGACTTGGCATGTGTTTAAAAGTAATACAGAAAATTAAAATTTTTTTTCTATAACTGGTATTTCTCAGGTAGGTTTTCTTGCTCATCATTTCTGAAATACAAGTTTTTACATTTCACATTTTTAATGTGAAATATTAACAATCCTTTTAATACCTGTGGGGTTTTTTGCACAAATATAATTGGTCAATCATTTTTTCTACCTTAACGTTTCATTATAGAAACTGTTGCGGCAGGCATTCGACTCCTTTATCAGCTTATGACTCCTGTGCAAAGCCCCGAAATCTTCCTTCCTACTGTCCTCCAAACCCTGAACTCCACAGACGTTCCCAGATCAGAGCTCTGGGTGGATGGTGGTATCATCTCTTTTTATATTTGACTTTCCCCTCATGCAGATTGTCATGAAGCTATTTCTGCTCAGGGCCTGCGCACTTGCCTGCTCTCCCGAATTAGAATCCAACTTTGAGCACAAGTTAGTTTAATGGCTCCCAAAACTGAATCTACAGTTAACAGTCTTTTTAGTTCACAGAATTGCAGAATTTCCTAATAGAAAGCTACCCTGGAGATCATGTGCAGCCCAGAGCTCTCATTGATACATGCCCCAGGCGCCGGCTTCCTTGCTTTAGTGGCTGCCCTGCGCTTCTGTGGCTGGGACTTTGTCCTTTCCTTTTCATAATCATGAAGGAGAGCCTTTTCTAAATTTGTCCAGATGTACCACAAGTTTTAGAGCGTAGAAGTATAATGGAGTTAAAAAAAAAAATACTGGGCAAGTCGTATTAGCCAAATTCAGGCATATAGAACTGCCCCCCACTGCTATCAGGTTTCATATTTGAGGTCTGTGTGTTATTAATTAAGTTTAATTTACAGTTAGTTTTATGCTGCGATGTCATCTATTCGTCACTGAGATACATTTGAGAATTGTATTTACTTGTTGGTGTGACAGTATTAAAGTCTCCAGTTTATTGACCAAATTGAAATAGGCTCTAATTTAAGGATTCTTTCATCAGTCTGGAGAGAGAAACCGTACAGCAGTGTGAACAGGGACAGTAGTTTAATGTAAAGAATTGCTGGCTTAGTAGGGATTGAAGGAGAAGGGACTGGCAAGCAGAAGTAAAGAACGCTTAAAGAATGTGGGACTAGGGGCGCCTGGTGGCTCAGTGGGTTAACTCTGTCTTCAGCTCCTGTCATGATCCCAGGGTCCTGGGATTGAGCCCCCGCATCGCTCCGCAGGGGGCCTGCTTCCTCCTCCTCTCTCTCTGCCTGCCTCTCTGCCTACTTGTGATCTCTGTCTGTCAAATAAATAAATAAACCATAAAAAAAAAATGTGGGACTAACAGATAGAAGGAGGAGCCACTGTCCCCGGGGCTGAGATGGAACACCCTGTGAAAACCTCCAGGCTGAGGCCCACACCTCATTGAAGAGGGCACACCCATGGCTTGTGGGATGGTGGAGAACTCAGCCGGGGAGGGGGGTGACGGTAGAAGCGACTGGAATGTTGCTGGGGGGCTGAGGGCATTGCAAGGAGCCTGCTGGGAGAAAATATTCTTCTGCCGTATCTCTCCAGCGCCCTCTACTGAACAAGCTTAGCATCGTGCCAGCTGATGGAGGAAAAATGTTCAAAGGTCCACATTGGTTTTCACAGTGGCCTAAAAGCTGAGTGTGGAGCTCCGAGGCAGTAAATCCGTAGCCAGCGTAGTTTGCCACCTTCAGATTCCTTAGTAGTTGCAAGTAGACACTTGGGGAAAGGATGCTTAGCACTGGTTATACAGTACATACTTTTAAATTTTTTAGCAAACAGTGAAATCCTGGTCATTATTAATAACCACTCTGTGGCTTACACACCAGCACACGGCAGCAAGACTGCTGTGTCTGAGAGACTGGTTGGAGATTTGCTTCTATTATTTTAAGCATATTTAAAGTACACATGTTCAAGTGTCATTATATAAATTGACTGTGGAAGTGGAGCAACATTAAAAATTATTGTGTCATTTTCAGTTTGAGGCTGCTTTAAACTCAGAAATGAAATATAAATGAAATATAAAGGTTTTTACAAAATGACACTTACGACTCCTGTGTCTGTAATTGACAAGTTAATACAATAATACTAAAACAGTTTTTATAGTGGTTAAAATGTTTACTGAACCTGATTAGTTTTGAGACAAAGCATAATTAATTAAATAGTGCTGAATCCAGTCAGCACTTCCTCTTCCTGAATAAGTCTAAATTAAATAGATTATTGAGGAACCGTTTGTTAGTGTTCTTTGGTTACAAGCAACAAAAAGTGACTCTGTACAGTTGAAAGGGGGAGGAAAAGAGGGACTTTGGGGATGCTAGGAGGCAGCTGGCGACCTTGAAGGAAACACTGAAAAGCTAGGCTCCGCAGTCTGCGGAATGTGGGTAGCCAGCACCAGCGGCCAGGCCTTGGAGGGAGCCGGCAGGGAGAGCCGTCTGCTCCAGCTGTCTCCCATGCGGGTCAGGGTTCGCATTCCGAGGAGTGTCTAGGAGGGCCGGGCAAGGGCAAGGCGCTGAGGTGCCAGGCTGCAGAAACAGCGTGTTTCTGGGCTCAAGGGACATAGGTCCCTGTCCCGCAGACTCCGTTCCCACTCTCTTTCTTAGCTTCTCTTCCGTGGCGTTGGCTTCATTTTCAGGCCTTCCGCGGCTGCGGCAGCGGAGGTCCCTCCGGCAGCTTCCATTCCTCTGATGCAATTCGGTTCACCCCTGACCATTAGAGTCCTCTCTGAATCTAGTAGATGGCCCAGGAATGCAGCACCCCTTGATGGAGTCACTGCCCCAAAGTCCGTGGAGTTCAAGTGAGGGAAATTGGGGTACAGTTACCAGTGGAGTGGAGGGAGCTGACAGGCAAAAACAGCAGATGGAGTAATCACCTTGATTGTTCGGAGCAAAGCCGGCTCCCAGAAGAACATCATTTGTTCGGTGATGAAAAGCCAATGGAAGAAGATATGGAGAAGCCGAGCAGGGAACCCAGTGCAGGACGCGATCCTGGGACCCTGGGGTCATAACCTGAGCTGAAGACAGCCTCTTAGCTGACTGAGCCCCACAGATGCCCAAAGAGATACTATTTCTTTTTTTTTTTCTTTTTTTTTCTTTTTTAAAGATTTATTTATTTGACAGAGAGAAATCACAAGTAGACAGAGAGGCAGCCAGAGAGAGAGAGAGAGGGAAGCAAGCTCCCTGCTGAGCAGAGAGCTCGATGCGGGACCCGATCCCAGGACCCTGAGATCATGACCTGAGCAGAAGGCAGCGGCTTAATCCACTGAGCCACCCAGGCGCCCCAAGAGATACTATTTCTTAAGGAGTCTGGTCAGTCAGGCTGCCGTCGCTGCTCCTGAGGCACAGCTGGGTTTTGTTTGGGTTTGGTGGTGCAGACACCGCAGTGACTCTCTAGAGCTAAACCGTGGGGCTGAAGTCTGTATTCATTCTAAAATGAAAGTCATGTCGGGGTTCTTTAAAATACTTCTAGGCCAACTGATTTTTCCATGTTTTTCTTCTATCCTTCCAAAGTAAAGGTCCCTGTGGTCATCTGTTCCTAAGTTTCTTGGTTGTCTTCTCCGAATCTTCCCCAATGCCTTATGGTATACTGGTCCTGTGGGGAGTGAAGACCTTGATCTTTAGCCCTGTATGCCACCCCTCAAGTACCCCAACCCCATCCATTCAATCAGAGCAGGAATGGAGGGGGCGGGGACATGAGGGGGAGGATTCAGCTTTCTCCAGAGCCACCCCCCATGATCATTTATAAATCATGATTTTTTTTACTTTTGATTTTGTCCTTTTTATTCACATTTTGAAAGTTTGCATACAGTACCGTTCACTCTGCCTTACAGCTGTGTGAGTGTCAGCGAATGCGTGCGGCGTGCTCGCCGTCTGCGTGCACGAGACCACCGTCGTGGCCGAGACTTCCGACGCCCTCCAGAAACATTCCCTTGCTCTGCCCCTTTGTAGTCAGTATCTTACTCCAGGCCTGGCCCCAGGTGGTCGCTGGGCTGTCTCCTGCCCCTGTGATTTTTCTTCCTCCGGAGCGCCCTGGAACTGGAGCTGTATGGCACACACATCCTTTCGGAGCCGGCTGCTTGGACTTGGCGGGTGCCGTCTGTGTCCGAGTGTGCTTTCCCTTGAACTTCTCCCAGTTAGCGTCCACAGAGCTTTTCCAGCCTGTGAATTTGTATGTATCGCCAGGTTGGGGGAGCTTTCCACCATCATTTCTCCACAATGTCTCTTTCTCTTCTGCTTCTGAAAGTCCTGTAACATGGATGTTGGACCTTTCGATATTATCCTTAGGGTCCATGAGGCTTTTCATTATTTTTCTTTTCAATCTTTTTTCCTCTCTGTTCTTCAGATTGGACCATTTCGATCACACTATTAAGTTGACAGACTCTGCCTCTGTCACGTCCGTTCTTCCGTGGCCCATCCAATGAAGTGCTTCATTCAGGTTTTTATTTGTCAGCTCTAAAATTTCCAGGTGGTTCTCTTTTTATAGTTTCTATTTATCTGCTGTGAACTCCTAAATTGACATTTGTTTCAGGTGTATTTACCTTTATTGTCTCCTGGAGCAAAGTTGTAATAGCTGCTTTGAAGAGTCTTTGATAATTCCAGTACCTAGGTCATCTGAGAGGTAGCATCCTTATCTTTTGTGTTGGCAGCTGGTATGTTTTCCCGGTTCTTCATATAAGGAGTAATTTTGGATTTTATTCTGGACAGTTGGAATGTGTTGTACAGATTCCGAGTCTGGTTAAACTCCTCTGGAGCCTGGTGATTTTTATTTCTCTTGTTTCTCAAAGCCTGTGCTCTGCTGTTCGGGGTCTGTCCTGGACGTGCCTGACTTGAATGAGGGTGAGCCCAGGTAAGGGAACATTTATACATAGCATTCAGAGGTCTGGGATGCCCCCCACACTGTCTAGCTCACAAGAGCTTCTTTTCCAAATCCCATGTTCAGGAAGATGGGGCCCTCACAGTTCAGGCTGTCTGTGCCACCAGTGCCGCAGCACAGCTCGGTGACTACAAGAGAAAAGGGGAGGAGACGCTCACCCCCATGCAGGTTCCCTCCCCAAGTTTTGAGTCTGCTCCCTACTCTACCAGCTTTTGTTTGCTTTGCATTGTTGTAGTTTTGTATTACGCTGTACTTGATCTAGTTTTTTGTTGTATTCAGCGGCTGACAGAGACTGTCTTCCTCTGTCTTCGTCAGCCCCAGAAGTCTTAAATTGCTACCTGCATTATTTTTGTACGCTGCATTACAGATTACCACAAGTTTAGTGGCTTAATGCAATATACATTCATTATTTCACAATTTCTGTAGGTCAGGAAGCCAGGCATGGCTTAGCTGGGCCTGCTGCAGGCTGTGGTCCAGGCGGGGCTGGGTCTCCGCGGGGGGCTTCCAAGCTCACTCAGGCTGTTGACAGAATTCATTTCCTTGCAGCGGTAGGATTCACGGCAGCTGTTTCTTCAAAGTCAGCACCCAAGAGGGAGACCAAAGTCAGTGTGCTGAGAAGATGGAGTCTCACGTAAGGTAGTCAGGGGAGCAGCGTTCCTTCACCTCCGCCATATTCTAATGGTGAGAAGCAAGTCGCAGGTCCGTCCCACACTCCCGGGAGGGCATTTTACAAAGCTGTGAACATCAGGAGACCTGCGAGTCTCTATCAACTATATTATCCTTTGATCCTCAAATAAAAACTCTTCCTGCTACCCTCTGTTCTTAGTCATCAGAGCCGTGGTTCTCTTTTCCACCCCCAGTCCCCGTGAAACACTGAATGACTTTGTGGTTCCTGTAGACAGTCCGTCCGGTACTCGGACCTATGGTTCTTGACCTCCTGTATGTTAGTGACCTTTACTTTAGAACTCTGTCCTGTGATTCTAAATCCCAAGCCTATGCTCTTCGCCACGCACCTCTGTTTATTTCCGGAGTGTATCAAGTATTGAAGGTAACGCAAGTCTTACCTTCACTCTCCTATTAAGACTCTCTGTCCCTTGAGGTCCAAGACTCTTTTTATGTCTCTGCTCTCTTGTAATGCCCGCAGGGCCTCCTGAGTACTTCCCGCACAGAGCAGGGATTTAAAGGCATGGTGAAGAATTAAGAAACTTAAGTTTTTCAGTGATAGCTGGACAGGGTACTACTTCCTTCTCCTTTTTAAATTTTGTCTGTTAACACTTTACCAGCCCTTCCTTAACATAAATACTGTCAGGAAATTCTAATCGAATTGGCCAGACTTTCTAAATCATGCACATAACACAGACACCGGTGGATTAGTGAGCATTTTATTTATTTACTTATTTTTAAAGATTTTATTTATTTATTTGACAGACAGAGATCACAAGTAGGCAAAGAGGCAGGCAGAGTGGGAGGGGGAAGCAGGCTCCCTGCTGAGCAGAAAGCCCGATGCGGGACTCGATCCCAGGACCCTGAGATCATGACCTGAGCCGAAGGCAGCGGCTTAACCCAGGTGCCCATTAGTGAGCATTTTAATGACACGGTGTTGGAGTCTAACTGGGATACCTTCCGAATATAGGCTGTGGTTTGTCCTATGGCTGAAAACTAGGTTAGGATGAATACCAATTACAGTTTCTGGTAACTAAACCTCCAGGGTAGAAACAGGCCCACCCTCTTTTAATGAATCCTGCTTTTTTGCAAAAAGGGAGTAATCAACAAACCAGACTGAAAATTTGGAAGAGTTTCCACCCAGGATAGTTTTGTGTGGGGTAGCGGCATTCCCAGTCCACCTACACAGTTGTGTCTTCTGACTGACAGACAGTGTGTGGTTTCCCCAGGAATCCTCCAGTGATTGACACGCATCAAGACTTCAGGTACGGCGACTCCCCTACTTCCCAACTCGTCCCTCTTCTGGCTGCTTCCAGAATAGGAGTTGCTTCTTCTTCCACCTAGAATCTCCTAAGCCAGTGATGCCAAACTATTTGAGAACAAAAGAAACATTAAATTATTAAAACCCAGATTATTAAAAATATTTTCTTTCTGATAAAACTCAGTATAATGAGAACCCATTATAATGTAGGGGATTTATGTCCAGTCTGGCCCTTGTCCAATGTGGGGCCTGGAAGTTGAGCCCCATATCAGATTTTCTCCTTCCCTGGTTTTCACGACTACCGAAACAGAAGCTACAACACCAGTCGAAGCGGTGTTCTTATCTTTAGCGGAAGCTCGACAGGAAAGCTTGAGTTATTTGTAGTGGTAATAAACTGGAGAGGAGGTGCGTGTGTGCGACGGAGGAGTGATGAATGGGGGAGGGTAACAGCCACACCGCGGTATCTTCCGTAGCCGGGAGAAAGAAGAGTTGGGAGCCATCAGATGGGGGTGGGCAGAGGAGAGAGTCACACACATGTATTGAAGGAGAAAAGCAAGATGGAAAAAATTTGTTTAACACGATCCCACTTTTACAAAACAGACCAAGTAAAATGCTTTGTAAAAATGTATAGGTCTGTATGTTTCCATACAGACCTGAGCACAAAGAAAGATCTGGAAAGGTGTGAACGGTGGTTAACATGGGTTATCTGGAAGGGCCGGGCGGTGAGGGAGCAGGGGCTTTGCTGTAGGTGTGGAGAGAGGAAGAACCTGTGAGGGGACTCCAAGGAAATGTGAAACAAAAATGCAGAGTATACTGGAAAAAAAATAGAGGGTTATCTTTACACATGTATATGCAATCGTGTATTTAAATGTAGTTTCGGGACGCCTGGGTGGCTCAGTTGGTTGGACGACTGCTTTCGGCTCAGGTCATGATCCAGGAGTCCCGGGATCGAGTCCCGCATCAGG
Source organism: Mustela nivalis (assembly GCF_964662115.1). Taxonomy (NCBI): domain Eukaryota; kingdom Metazoa; phylum Chordata; class Mammalia; order Carnivora; family Mustelidae; genus Mustela; species Mustela nivalis. Next base: position 58,677,356 of record NC_139036.1, read on the forward strand.
CTCCCAGCTCCATGGGGAGTCTGCTTCTCTCTCTGACCTTCTCCTCGCTCATGTGCTCTCTCTCACTGCCTCTCTCTCAAGTAAATAAATAAAATCTTTAAAAAAAAATGTAGTTTCAAGGGGGTGCCTGGGTGGCTCCGTGGGTTAAGCCTCTGCCTTCGGCTCAGGTCATGATCTCAGGGTCCTGGGATTGAGCCTGGCATCAGGCTCTCTGCTCAGCAGGGAGTCTGCTTCTTCCTCTCTCTGCCTGCCTCTCCGCCTGCTTGTGATCTCTGTCTGTCAAATAAATAAATCTAAAAAAGAGAGAGAGAGAGAAGGGTTTCTTTGTTGTTGTATTAGCTCTTTAACTAATTGAGATCTTTCTGTCAAGTGAATAAATAAAATCTTTTAAAAAATGTAGTTTTAAAAAGAAAATGTTTAAAAATAAAATTCGCCCAACCTGGCCCTCCCTTTTCTTTATTCTCTTTATTTTCTTTATTCTTCTTTATTTTCTTTATTCTCTTTATTCACTGTCAAGTGAATAAATAAAATCTTTTTAAAAAATGTAGTTTTAAAAAGAAAATGTTTAAAAATAAAATTCCCCCAACCTGGCCTTCCCTTTTCTTTATACTCCTTGTGAGTCTGCTTCAGAGAGACTCCACAAAAAAAAAGTACCGACCAACCCCTCTACAGTTGGCCCTTGAACAACAGGCGTCTCAACTTTAGGGCCCCACTTACACATGGGCTCTTGTCCATAAACACAAGACAGTGCCATAAATAGATCTTTGTCTTCCTTATGATTTTCTTAACATTTTGTTTTCTCTAGTTTTCTTTACTATGGTAATACAGTATGTAATATATATAACATACAAACGTGTTGTCTCTTGATGTGATCCCTAAAGCAGACTGTTAATAGTCAGTTTGGGGGGCGCCTGGGTTAGGGCCTCTGCTTTCGGCTCAGGTCATAATCCTAGGGTCCTAGGATCGAGCCCCACATCGGGCTCATGCGGGGCTCAATCCCAAACCCCTGAGATCATTACCTGAGCCAAAGGCAGTGGCTTAACCCACTGAGCCACCCAGGCGCCCAATAAATAAAATCTTAAAAAAAAAATAGTTTGGGGAGAGTTAAAAGTTGTACGTAGATTTCTGACTGCTTGGGGAGTCAGTATCCCTAACCTCCAGCATGCATGTTCAAGTGTCAGCTGTTGGGTTGATACATATTAGTTTTTTTTCTCCTCCAATGCGTCAAGAAGCTTCCCAAATCTAAGTGGTGTGTGTGTGTGTGTGTGTGTGTGTAATCTCCATTTCCGGTGTGGGGCTCAAAGCCACCGCCCCAAGATCAAGAGTTGCATGCTCTTCCAGCTGAGGCAGCCAGGTGTCCCTCCATATCTGTTTCTAATCTTCTCACTGGCCCTGCAAGATAGAATCTTATTAAGTATTACTAGATCATTTCAGGGAATAAGGTGTCCCTTGGAAAGAAAGGATACTTTCTTTTTAAAGTAAAAATGCAATTCGTTGTGAATTTTTAAGAAATTATTAGTGAGAAATGGCAGAAACTGTACTGGAGGTAGAAGGAGTTATGTCAATTGGGGGAAAGTAGATAAAATTGTATTAAAGAGTATACATCGGAATTGTGCTTTGTCCTGTAAACATGAGCTCAGGCAGGCAAGGCTTAAGAGAGCTAAGGGCCATATAGTCTCTTTATTTATGGCATTTTATTTTACTGTATAGTAAACTCTTGACTGTACTGCTGGAGGAGTAGCAGCTCTAATTGTTAGAGCAATAGAATTAAGTAGTCAGTTTTATTTCATCTTCAGTTGAATACCTTTTATTTATTTATTTGGGGGGGCTAATTTTTTTTTCATTTTTAAAAAAATTTACATTCAGTTAGCCAACGCATAGTACATCCTTCATTAGTTTTTTTTTTTTTTAAGATTTTTTTAATTTATTTGTCAGAGAGAGAGGGAGAGAGAGCGAACACAGGCAGAGAATGGCAGACAGAGGCAGAGGGAGAAGCAGACTCCCTGCCAAGCAAGGAGCCCCATGTGGGACTCGATCCCAGGACGCTGGGATCATGACCTGAGCCGAAGGCAGCTGCTTAACCCACTGAGCCACCCAGGCGTCCCACTGCAGTTAGTTTTTGCAGCTTTTAAAGATGCACCTGTACTTTTCTATTTTGTTAAGTTTACTCTCTGAGGATAATTTAAGGCTTTCATTGTACCGTAGATTAAGAAAGTGTAACATAGAGGAGGGCAGTCACTGCTTGGTTTTTATTTATGTGCTTCCTCCCAAGATGTGTGGCGGCAGCACGGTGGTTTTAGCCCCGCATCATGGACACGGCCCAGCACCCACAGGCTCGCCTATGCCTTCAGACCCTGTTTAAATGCAGATTTCCTGGTGTCCCTGCACTGTTGAACATGAGACTATTCCTGGAAAGTGTCATCTGAAATAACAAATGATCACCATTTTCCAAACTTGATAAGCGTACTGAATGAACTTCTTTAAAAGCAGTGTTCTCAGCCTTGGCGAAACATCAGAGCCATCTAGAAGCTTTAAAAACTGCTGGCCTCTGCATTCCACTCCCAGAGATTGCACAGAATGGAGTGGCAGCCCTAGCTTCGGAAGGTTTTAAAACTTCGTGGGTATTTCTGATGAACAGCCAAGACTGAGAACCACTGTTTTAAAGGAATAATATTCTCTAAGTAGCCCCCCCCCCACACCATGTTGCTTTAAATTATGTTTATAATGGTAGTGTTTAAATATGTACAAACTGACAGCAGGTTGGAATTCCTTATATATGTAGTTGTTTGGTGTGGTTTTTTGAAGATTTTATTTATTTATTTGACAGAGTTCACAAGCAGGCAGACAGAGAGGGGGACTCAGGCTCCCTGCTGGGCAGAGAGCCAACTCTGGAGCTTGATCACAGGACCCTGAGATCATGACCTGAGCCGAAGGCAGAGGCTTTAACCCACTGAGCCACCCAGGCACCCCCTTATGTATATAGTTACATATAAAACCCATCAATGAATGAAAAAACCTCAAAATCAGTAAATTCAAAACAACATTCATGTATATATGGATGCAATTTTCCTGAGGCTTTTGTGAATGCTTTTCTTTCTGTCTAGTCTGGTAAATTCTCTTTGCCACCTGGACCAGTCTGCCCAAGCAGGAGATAAAAGCACAAAGTAATGTAAATAGGGAAAGTTTCTTACAAAGAAGAGTTAAGCTGTGATAATAAAGTCATTGCAGAAACCGTATGGGACCTAGAGCTGAGGGAGAGTCCCCAAGGAAGGCTGGGGTTCAGACTACTTGAAGAAGGGGAAGTTGCAGCCCACCAAGTGGCAGAGCAGCTCCGTGATTTGCCCAAGTTGGCGAGTCTGCAGTTGCTGGGCAGCGACAGAACTGGCTCCGGAAAGCCACAGCCATTAGCAGGTCACAGGGCCGGCCGCACAGGCAGTGGGGGTTTGGGGGGCAGCCTTCCTGGGGGCAAACTGCAGCTGCTGGCCACCCATGTGCTGAGCAGGTCGGAGTGTCATCAGCACAGCAGGATACATGGAGCCCACCGGGTCCCGGATGGGAGGGCCCTGTCCTCAGTAGGACCACAGGAGAGGAGTGTAGGGACGGGGCCAGCAGCTGGAGGCCTGGGGCACAAAGTGTCTGTTGAAAGGGTCGCGGGCAGAAGGTTCTAGTCCGGGAGCCGCAAGGTTGCTGAGGGACCACCCTTTCTGGCCCGTGGCTGGGGTCATCACTGGTGTCCTCATAGCTACATGCTTAGTCGTGCTCCCTGCAAAGGAAGAACTACTTAAAGGAACTGCCCGTTTACTGCAGAGCGCGTGTTGAAGGTGGGATTTGGAGTTGCCCAACAGTAAATTGGTATCTGACCCGCCACCCCGTGGCAGCCAAATGCTTTTGCAGTGTTTAAGGCCCCGCTTACAGGCTGCCTGACCCTTCCAAGTGGTGTTACCCTGTGCTGTGCTCCCATGTACCCTTCTAGTAGCTCACCATGCTGTGTAGGAATCTTTGTTAAAAAACTAATTGCTCCTGGGGTGCCTGAATGGGTCAGTTGGTTAAGCATCATACTCTTGATTTCAGCCCAGGTCATGATCTCAGGGTCATGAGATCTAGCCCCACATTAGGCTACACCCAGAGTGTGAATTCTGCTTAAGATTCTCTCTTTCCCTCTCCCCCACCCCAAAGCTCGCTCTTTCTCTAAAAAAAAAAAAACAAAAACAAATAAAATTAATTGCTCTTTGGGACACCTGGGTGGCTCAGTCCTTTAAGTGTCTCACTCTTGATCTCAGCTTAGTTCTTGATCTCAGGCATGAGTTCAAGCCCTATGTTGGACTCCACACTGGCCATGAAGCCTACTTGAAGAAAAACTGCTCTTTCAAAAAATGCCATGTAGGAATCTTATTTAAAAAATAATTGCTTTCTCTTGGCAAGGATGCCCATTCCCACTGTTGGTGGGAATGCAAACTGGTGCATCCACTCTGGAAGACAGTGTGGGGGGTTCCCCTAAAAGGAACTGCCGTCCAGCAATTGCACTACTAGGTAATGACTCAAATACCACTTTGCAGGGTTACATGAACCCTGATGTTCACAGCAGCATTATTAGCAGTAGCTGAACTATGGGAAGAGCCCAGATGCCCATCAATTGATGAGTGAATAAAGAAGTTGTGTTGTGCACGTACATACATACACACACACACGAAACACACAATGGAATATTACCAATCAAAAAAGGATGAAATCTTGGCATTTGCAACAACGTGGATGGAGCTAGAGAGCATTATGCTGAGCGAAATAAGTCAGAGAAAGAAAAATCCCTTATGATTTCATTCATGTGGAATTTAAGAAACAGATGAACATGGGTGGGGAGGAAGAGAGACAAACCAAGAAACAGACTCTAGACTATAGAGAACAAACTGAGGGTTGCTAGAGGGGAGGTGGGCAGGGGTGGGTTAAATGTGTGTTGGGGATCAAAAGAGGGCACTGGCGATGATGAGCACCAGGTTTTGTGTGTAAGCGCTGAACTGCTAAATCCTACACCTAAAATTAATATTATACTGTCTGATAACTAACTGGAATTTAGATTAAAACTTGGAGGAAAATCTAAAAAAAATTTTTTTTTGTTTTTTCAAGCAAATGTATAATTACAGAATGCTTGAGAATCACTTCCAAGGACTCTGATTTGGTTGGGCTAGGGTGGAACCCAGTAATCTGCATTTTTGATAGGTAGTCTGGAGGATGCTGAGGATGTGGCTTCTGAGACAGCAATGAGAGATTGGGTCTGGGGCTGGACTGTAGGAACAGTGTCTTCCTCCGTTTTGTACCTTTATTGCCTGACCCGCTCCCGGCTAGAAGCATGGTGTTTGGCACCGGGGCGGAATGAACGACTCTGGAAGCACTAACGCGCTCGGGGGGCCCCTGAGACGTGGGTGGCCCAGAGAGGAGCCTCATGTTTCCCACGCCTTCTCGGAGTGCCTTTCCACCTTCTGTCTACGAAGCTCAGCCTGACCTAAAACTCCCTGCAGCTAATGTTTTGTCGTTGTTTGATCTAAAATGGACATTATACCAATGCCACCTTTCTTTTTTTCATAGGGAGAAAGAACAAGAAACACAAAAAGAGGAACGTTTGATGGAAGAAAAGAAAAAGAAAAAGCAGGAAGAAAAGAAAAAGAAGGAAGGTGCTCAGAAAAAGGTTTGGCTGGCATTCCTCCATCACTGTCTGTGATCACTGTGTGTCTCATCCGCATTGTCACAGGCATTCTGTTGGAGTTCCATTTTATGACCTCAGAAAATCAATATGTTAAATCTATAATTAGCAAAAAATAGATGTACTAGTGAAATAAATACAGAGTGACAGCCACAGAATGTCTTTCTTAAGGAACCTAGAAATAGTAGAGCTGAGCTTTAAGGAGGTCTGATTTTCATTGTTGGTGATAAAGAATGTTCATACTATTCCCCTTACTGTGAGCTGTCCAGAACAGCCATGTCTTGAGAAATGAAATGAAAAGGGTCATGTAACTGATTTTATTAGGAAAGCTAGAAATAATTTTTGCAGGTTTGGCAAATGTTCTCTTATAAATCCTATCAGTAAATATTAAAAATTAAAAGGCTTTCTGTAAATCTTACCATCTCATTTGAATCTTACTGCATTTACTATTCCAAGTTAGGCTGTTTGTTGTTGGTCTTGCCTAGTTTAGATGTCCTTTTTAATTTAAACTGTACCTTTTGGACTCTGTTAAAATACAGAGTTCTGATGAGCTACCAGGTAGGGTTTTTTAATTTTGCCTTTAGGTCAGTATTTGCATGTAATAGCATGTAGACTATGTATTTTCCCAGTAATAAATTTTAATGAATTGGGCAAAAACTTGTTTTTTAAAATTTCCAGTATTAAACCCTGCTTATAAAATTTCATAGATGTGCACATTCTACACATTATTATTCCTAAAGAGTTTCTGATTTTTTTTTTTTTCCAGGCTGCTGATCAAAAAACCAAAGGTAAGTTGATTTTATTTGCGGGTGGTGGTACATTTTATGGCAGCACCACACTCTTTATGATGAAGATGACTTTTAATTGATAGTTAAAAACAAAGAATCTAACTCTGGCTTTGAATCTTTTGAATCTTCTTTTTATCCCTGTGTATTTCTGCATTTATCGCTGGTTTCACCTCCGTATTTCATTGGCATTTGTTCAATCTAAAATGCCTAAAGAATGTTGTGTTCGCTTTCTGAACAATGCTTTTTACTTTTCCTTTGGTTTGCATTTTCCACCAAACAAGGACGAAACTGATAAAGGTGATCTGATTTGAGTAAGAACAGCCCAAAGATACTGCATTTTTTTGAAACGTCCAATTACTCTTTGCCTGACTGTGTAACAAGAAGAGGTATATATTTTCTGTATTCCTCTTCTTTTTTATTTTCTAAGTTGAAACTTTACTTGTTAGTGTCTTAGCGGGTATTGGAAACACGCGTAGTTCCCCCAGTAACGGAGGCGTCCCTGGGGTTTGCTGGAGAAGGGGCACGGCAGAGGCTGCACTGGGAGCCCCTTCACCCTGTGCTCGCCCTGGTTCCGGGCAGTGAAAGAGGGGCGTGTGCGCACGAGCTGCTTCTGCCTGCTCGGTTGAATTTGGGGCCAGTTATTTCATTTGTCCAAGCCTCAAGGGTCTCCTTAAAAGAAAGCTGGTGAGTGAGTGGCTCCCACCTCATAAAGCTCCTCTGAAGATTAAATGAGATCATGTGTGAAAAGGTCTCGGTGCCCAGCACGTAGTTGGCGCTCAGGAAGAGTGACCTAGAACTAATTGTGAGGATGGTAAAGATTCTGTTGAACGCATGTACACAATTGTAGGCGCAGGCAAGAGTACTACAAAGACTTACCAGCTTGCTGTCTCAGGCAGTACCACTGGTATTGGTAGTAATTGGTAGTAATGGTGGTACCACTATCATTAGTAGTGTACCACTGCTAATACTCTACTTTTGTTTGGCATCTTAGAGTTTCCGAAGTGAAGTTTATATACATGACTTCATTCAGACTTCGTAACTAAGCAGGGCAGGTGGCAGGTGACTGTGGAGAAACTGAGGCTGACACGCGAGTTAAGGGGCTTGAGCCGGGCCTCTGACCTCCGGGCAGTGGGCCTCCGGGCACCGGCACCAGGGTCACGGTAAGATGGGATTTCATGTAAAGTAAATATTATAATGCATCCCAGTTCCCAGAAAAGAATTTGTCTCTCACTCTCAGAAGCAGTATGAATGTATAGCACACTTTTCCAGAAGACCTGGAGGGCTGTGGTACATAGTTGTATTAACAGGTATGATCCTGAGTAAGAAAGAATGGTTTCTTCCACTTGTCATTTAAAACTACAGGATTGTTCTGAGTCATTTCTTTTCTTTTCTTTTTCAAACATTCTGAGAAGTTTTTATAACCTGATTCAATACTAGCCATATTCTGTTGTCATTTTCAATGTTTTCTCTTCATGGAGTAACAAATTGCTTATGGTCGTATAATGATCCTGCCACACTACACAGAATTATTGTTTCATGTTAGAGTTCTGATGAGCATTTCCTTGCTTACTCCAAAGTCTGCCGGTGTTTCCTCTTCTCCTTTTATCATCTCTAAATTACTGCTCCTTTGGGTCTAATTTGTCATCAACTGTACTAACTGTAACTAGCCTTAGTGCACATAATAATAATGATTATTAATGTGTCCTAAACAGAAAAAAAACAAGCTTTTTAAATTATAAATAATCTAGCAGTGCTGCTTGATAATTCATTAATGAATATTAGCAGTATCAAGGTTTAAATTTTTCTCAGATGCTCCGTTATTACTCGTTCGAATCAAAATTAATTCCCTGCAGGGAGCTGTTTCTGAATTTCTGACCGGAGATGTGCGTTGGACAGCACAGGCTGGGCCTGCTACTCCCCCTCATTAACACTTCCCCATGCCCTGCCCTTTACAGAACTGCACTGAGCAATTTGAAAGCCTTGTATGAGCCTTTCCATAAACAAAATAGTTTCTTATAATTTCTGCCAAACGTTGTCTTTGCTTTATCAGTGACTCAAGAAGGAGGTAGCTGAGCACAGTTACCTGTTATGCCTTTAGTGATATTCCAGATGCCCTCACAGTTGGGGGAAGGCAGTCAGACATAATCTTACCTATCTATTGAATTTCTGCTGTGGAGGACCGGTATCTGAGTGTTGGGCACTGTATAATGGGTTTTGCTTAGGTAATCAGTTATCTCTCTTTTGTTTTGGGTACTGCCCTTAATTTGGGCGCAGATAAGAGTAGCTTTATATGTGATGTGATGACTTTGTGAGCCTCAATTTTCCATATTGTGTTCTGGGTTTTTTATGGATTTGATTTTTTTCTAAGGATTAATTATAATACCCATAAGTGTGAAGTAATTTAATTCATTGGTTTTGGCCAGATTTTCTAAAGTTCATAAAATAGAAAGATAAGTTTTCATACAAAAAGCTCAAAGTTAATTATATCATGTATGAAAGCGAGTATCTTTATGACCCAACATGTCTCGAACTCCATATGATTAATGCTTTATGATTTTGAGTCATATACTTTTATAAATTTATACATTATGATTAGTCTCCTAATCTTGCTTGAAAGGACTATAATTTAAGTTTTGCAGTTGGGTATTAACTTTGCCATGCATTCAATTTGTAATGCTAATTTTAAGAAAATCTTTATGTGCTTTTGTTAATGTAAATCAGTTCTTTCAGGCCTTAGGTTGAGCGATAAAGGTTCTGGGGTCGGGGATTGTTTGCTCTGCTCCGTGTTCCTGTTAAGGCTCATTCTAAACATGGTTTTCTCAGGATGAATGAAGGCAAGCACTGAAGTTTAGAGGGTGCCTTCCCAGCTCCGTACTCAGATCCTGATCCGAACAAGTACGAGTGAGAGCCCTCCTCTCTGCACTGGGCCAGTTGGGCGGCGCTGCTGCGGAGTAGAGTCAGCTCTGTTGGCTCGACACGATACTCAGTGGTTAGGGCTGTAAGGCATCACATCTGTGTTTTCCTGACACTGTGTCATAGAATCAGCAGATTCCTTGAGTTTACGTGTATTCATATTCTCATCCACATAACCAAAACAAATAGGATTTTGAGTGTATGAGTTACCCTTAGAAGCAGTAGCTAAAAGTCTCGTTAGTGTACTTTGCACAGTATATTTTATGAAATACGGCATTTTGTTGGCCTGTCTGAAAAATTAATAAAATCATGAAGTTTGAAGGGTCCTTAGAGATTCTCCAGTTCCTTCACTGGTTTGGAAATGAGATTCAGAGAGGTTAAACAATTTGCACAGATTTTGACAGCTGTACTTAGTGGCAGAACTAGAACCCTCCTCCTCTTGCTGTCAGTTACAGCTTCGTCCTGCTGTCATATGAAGGAGACATCAGTATTGTTGATCCCTTATCACTACAGTCATTCATTTTAGGAAGTAACTTAGGATCTTTTCAAATAAGGCTGAAAGAAATTCCTAAGAGATTGGTTATGTGATGGATCTTTATGGGATATGGGATCTTAGAGGATTTTAAATATTCGATGGCTTTCTTTAGCCATGCTGTTCTGTGTTTAACACAACTACTTAATTTTACTGTTAAACCCCTGACAGAAAGAAGATATAATACATGCATTAATATTTTTTCCATGGAACAAAAGAAAGTATATTAAGATGTGGTATTTTTCCCCTAACATATAGGCAACTTATAAAGACAAAATTGTGGGGGAAAAAAACAACAACTCAGCAGGTACATAGATATAAATTCTTTATCGAATTTTAGAAGGAAGGAAGTATAAATCCACTGGGGCAGGGAGGCGGCTTGGTGCTCCTGCTACAAGCCCTTTAACAGCATCTTCTTGATGGCCCTTTGCTAAGTCTCAGATAAAGTGAAAGTCCACGTCTCTGTTTAGCTTAACTAAACTCTGATGTTAAATGTAGAAGCAGTCGCAAGTTTAGAGAAAGTTACAGCTCTGAAGGAAGCCGACAGTCTGCTCTCTGAGAAGTCACTTAACAGGCTACTTTCTTTGCTTTGCCTTTTTTTTTTTTAAAGGTTTTATTTATTTATTTGACAGACAAAGATCACAAGTAGGCAGAGAGGCAGGCGGTGAGAGAGGGAGAGAAGCAGGCTCCCAGCTGAGCAGAGAGCCCGATGCGGGGCTTGATCTCAGGACCCTGGGATCATGACCTGAGCCGAAGGCAGAGGCTTTAACCCACTGAGCCACCTAGGTCCCTTTTGCTTTGCCTTTTAAACCGCTTTATTGAGTTAAACTGGCACGCGGTAAACGCCTGGAAGTCTCCCTGTGCCGCCGCCAACCCAGCCCTCAGCCCCCCAGCTTCATCGGTCCGAAGACGAACACTCGCCGGCTCCCGGTCCCTGTGTGAGGTTTTCTTTTCTAGATTCCGGTTAGACCAGCGGAACCACGAGGGGTGTGTTCCGGGCTTCTCTCGCTCGGGGTGATGTGTGTCCGCAGCTCACTCCTCCTCACTGCCGAGCGGGGCTTCCGCTGTTTGGGCATCGCGGTCTGTCCTTTCACCTGACCCTGCACGTCGGAGTTGTTTCTAGTGTTTAGCTTTCGTGAATAAAGCTTAAGTGAGCTCTGGAATCTGAGTTTCCGTAGATGTGCGCTTTGCCTTCTCTGTGGGAGACGTATGGGGGTGGAATGGCTGCTTCCAAGGATAGATGTTTGACCTTCAGGAAGCTGCAGAACATTTTCAAAGTGGTTCCCCAGTGCTACATCCTTACCAGTACTTGGAAAATCAGTCTTGATCCTTGTAGCCACTCTGATGGGTGTGTGGCCATCTCTCGCTGTTCTTTTGATTTGCATTTCTGTAATGTGATGGTGTGGAATGTTACTGGCGTGCTTTTCTGCTGTGTATCTTTGTCGAATAGTCAAATATTTTGCTACTTTATAAAAGTTGAGTTACTCACTTGCTTATTCCAGATTGGTTTCTAATACACATGGACTCTAGGGTCAGGCAGAAAGACGCATCCCTGCCCGTAGCTTCCTTTGGATCCCATCAGTTCCCGTCCTCTCCCTGTGCGCAGCTGTTTGGAAGACGGTCCTTTCAGAAAATACGCACTTTTAGCGGCAATCATATTTTCTCTCACTTTCAACATACCTACTAAAGATTGCATTAATAAATGAGCTGTTAGGGGCACTTGGGTGGCTCAGTGGGTTAAAGCCTCTGCCTTCTGCTCGGGTCATCTCTGCTCAGCAGGGAGTCTGCTTCTCCTTCTCTCTCTGCCTGTTGCTCTGCCTACTTGTGATCTCTGTCAAATAAATAAATAAAATCTTAAAAAAAATAAATGAGCTGTTAGTCATATTTTGCTATCTAGAGTTGTCACGTTAGTTCATTAATTAAACAGTTAAAAAATATTTATCAGAGATAAGTAAGTTCCCTGTTCTCAAAGAGATGCATTAGTAGGAAGGGTTGGTTATATAAGCAAATGAATGCACTAAAGTGTTCTGAGGGTTGTGATTTATTTATCCCACATCTTCTACCTGAAAAGATTTAACTACATTCACTTGGTCATGTTTCTGTCCACTGTTTATGTCCCTGTAAGAAAAAATGACCTGTTTTTAAAAATAAGTGAGAAAACTGGGGGAAAGGCAAAAACTGCTTCAGAACGAAATGAATGCACGCTAGGGTTGGCCACGTCCCCAGTTGTCCCCAGGTTAGCCATGAAAATGAGACAAGGGGGGTGCCTTATCCCAGCCGTTCTAACCCACCCATGAGGCCAGTAGAATGGAGCACTCCTGAACAGTCTGTCCTACCAAAAAAAGGGAGTTGAAGCTGGAGGGGTGGAGGGCGGGGAGACCAGCTCATCCAGTCCGTCTTAGGACTTTAGATTTGACCTTTCGGACCAGAGGAAGCCACGGGAGATTTTAAGTGAGAGAGTGACTTCATTAGATTATCATGAGATATATTTTAGGAAGATCATGGAACATGCCAGATTGAAGACGAATCAGACAGTCGGGAGAGGGAACTGGATGCAGCCGGTGCAGTTAGACCGCTGCACACTTCACATTCTAGATGATAGCTCTACGGTGAGGGCGGACAGGAAGGGTTATGTGGTAGAGCCAGCAGAACTTGGAGACCAACCGGGTTACACATTTGATCCAGCAGATGCTTGCGGAACACCTGTTTGCCTGGCACTGGTCACTGTGGGGAGAAAAAGATTAAACAACAACAACAAGGGATGCACTCCGCACCCTCTTGCACACTCTTGGAGCTTCGAGTCTTACCGGGAATGAGCAGAAACCTCAATCAGGACGCCGCGTGTGTCGTCACTGGCCGGGATGGCCACTGTGCAGGAGAAAGAACATGGTCTAATGACAGCATAGAACAAAAGACCTGGAGCCAGGCTGCAGTGAGCAAAGGCATCCCCAGTGATGCTGAGTCGCACGCGGTCTGACGGGTGGGGAGAAGGCAGCTAGGCCAGGCAGAGTAGAAGACTCGCGGGCTTCCACATTCAGAGGGGACAGCGTTCGCAAAGGCTGACTGGCCCATGTGGCATTCTCCAGGAACTAAGCAAAAAAAAAGCTGGCATAGAAGGCGAGTTGTCGGCAAGGGGAGAGTGGTGTCGGTGAGGCTAAGGAAGATGGGGACCCAGCGCACACCGGGCATGTAGAGTTGGAATATTCCTCTTTTTTTTTTCAAAAACTTTTTTTTTTCCTTTTTGAAAGATTTTATTTATTTGACAGAGCAAGAGAGCACAAGCAGGGGAGCAGCAGAGGGAGAAGGAGAAGCAGATGCCCGCCGAGCAGGGAGCCCGACATAGAGGGCTCGATCCCAGGATCCTGGGATCATGACCGAGCCGAAGGCAGATGCTTAACCATCTGAGCCATCCAGGCGCGCCTGGAATATTCCTTTTAAAAATCAGATTGCAACATGGCCGATTTCCCTTCCCCTCCCCATCCCTCTCCGACTGAATGTTGGCATAGTCTGACTCGGGCTCCCTCTTGTGGCAGGCTCTAGGATCCCGCGCTTTGGAGGACAAACATCCCAGGATTATTGCTGGTCTACGATTTGTACATTTATTGAAGAAAACACACAGTCCTACCACACAGGGCAGTACGCATGCTCTGAGAGAACACATTTCAGATGTGATTCCACTTAAAACTTCTGTGTTTCATGAGATTTAGCATTTGCTGTGTTTCAAGAGCTTGTTCCATTACGGATGGTCGCGCGTGGGAAGAGACGAGGTCAGCCTGGAAGTGAGCAGGGTGAGAAGCTGTGCACTGGGGGTCTCTGTTCACCCTCCGTGTCTGTCCAGTGTGTTGCCTCATTCAGGGAGTATTTCTGGTTAACATTCTGTATGGAGAAGATGATAGAAAAGCCAATATGTATCTGTACTGGGTTTGTTACTTGCCTTTAACATACGCTGTTATCAGAAGTTTCTATTTTGATCTTCTGAATCTGCCAGCTCTTGCTTAAAAGAACTTAGAAATATTTGTCTGTGTGATAAATAGTACATTTTTTTAGAGTAGAAGCATCCAAAGACCAAAACAATGTAATTTTCTAATAAAATGGTTCTTACTGTTAGTAATCATTATTAAAGTAAATTTATTTTAACATTCATATTATCCAGTCTGATGTACTAAGAGTAGCACTTAATTTAATTTCATGCTTTTTAGAGAGGTAACTGTAGTACACTAGAATAGAAAATATCTCTGAACAGCATTCTCTCATTAGCAACAGGCAGTAAGATGATGTAGTTAGCGATTAATGAGTTTGTGCTCATTTTGAGTTGAGCTCTTAAAGTTGCCATGGTGACAGATCAGCCAGAAGCCGTCAACAGAACACACAGAAGGCCACCGCTTGGTACCCCACTGGGAATGCCAGTAAGCACAGCGGATGGCCGCTCCTGCACATGGCTGTCTTCCCCTCGCCTCTTGTTGCTCTAAGGAGCTTCTTGCCGTGGCCTTGCCTGCTGTGTAGGTGGCGGAAGAGATTGTAATCATGAAAATCTTCTTGGAATCATAGATTATTTTAGCCCTGGAAAATAGTTCTCTTTTATATATGTTTAAGTAAATATAAATTTTAAATTTTAAGAAACTCTGAATCTTTGAGTATGTATTCTGAAATAGCTAGGTTTAATGATTTTTCAGTATTTTTCTTATGTCATTGTGTGGTATCTATACAATAGAGAAATTCTGTGTTTTATTATACAAAAACTTATCTGTCTTTGGGCTCATGAGGAAACTATTAAATTCTTACACTATTGTAAGATGCATGCAAATTTCAGAAATAAGACATGTTAAAGTGTCCCTCTAGGTTGGCATTTATCTATAGTTACTTTCAAAATACACCATTGCAGGCCTACAGTTGTCAGTGTGCTTTGGGCTTATTATGGTAGCCCAGGAGATGCTGATGGAGCGCATGTGTAAGGTAGTCCCATTACGGTAAATGTCATTACGAGGAAACCGTTGCTGAATATCTAGGTGATGACCACACACCGTGATGATGTCTAGGTGAGTGAAAGAGCTGAGTATACTACTTGCTAAAAAAGGATCTGTGCTCTTAATCAGAGGTCAGTTAAAGTGTCTAGCTTTTTTTAAGGACAGGGAATTGAGTGCTTATAAAACCATTGCGAGGCCAGAGGGAGGGGGCACACCCTAGGCTGGGCCTCTAGAAATGATTCCTCCCAGAGTCATCCCAAAGAGCTGCTCCCTAGGAAAGAATCAGGAGGCCTCACTGGCACTGTTGACTTCAAGGGCACAGTGTCACCACTGCATCCCAGTGATCAGGAAGCTGCCATCAGCACTGTCCCTCACTGCCACTAAGACAGTGATTGGGAACTAGGAAGGACCCTGCACAGAAACGCCCACCATTTCCAGAACTGTGCTTACAGCCGGAGCCGGGTAGCAGAGAGCAGCCAGGTCACTGCCTGCTAGATCACATGGCTACACACATCTGCTTGGGGTCTGCTCCACAACTGGGGCCCCCCTGCAGCTGGGAGCCAGACCCCTGTTAATCATGCCCCTGGTGTGCTTGCTGGGGAGTGGGGGGCAGGGAGAGACAACTCTGACCGCTGCTCTGGACCATGTCTAAAAACGGCGGGATGGATGCCGGCTCGTCAACTTTTGTATGTAGTGTTTGGCGCTTTCCAGACGGTGGGAATGTGAGACCCAGATTAAGTGGGGAGGTTGAGGGCCAGACTAGAGATGTAATCCTCCAGTCCTGAGTACAGCTGTCAATATCTGTGCTAAGTTGCCACAGTCGCTTCTGGCAGCCTTTGCCGGCTGGCTCCCCTTCTTCAGTTAGGTCGCGAATTGCAGTTCATATCACGTGACTTTGAGTTTTGTTCCTTAGTCTACAGTCCTTCCCATTGTTCCCAGAGGGGAAGAGGAGTGAGGTGGATTATTAAGACTGGCCAGGACTATTGACCTAACTTCAGTCAGACTCCTCCTAGACCATCTCCTAGGCTTGTCCCTGTACTTCTTGTAAGATCCGGTTTTAGCAAGAACCGTGCTAAGTCAGTTTCACCAGACCCGCCCCCCGCCCTTCCTGGATGTCTGACCCAGTTCCGCATCCTCCATGGGCCCAGGTGATGCCTGACGCCCTGGCCTGCCTTCAGCCAGAATCCTGCTGGGTCCGTTTAGCCAGAAGCCGCCTCACCCTTGACGTGGCCTCGTAGTGGTTTTCTGCTTGCTGCTCCGCTCCTGTGCTCCCTGGTTTTAAATCCCCGCCTGTCCCTGCTGTGTTCGGGAGTTGAGCCCAGTCTCTCTCCCCCGATGTAAATCCCAGCACCTGGTTCCTATATCCATCAGCCCTGTGAGGGTCCCGGATGGAGCTGCCTCACCATCCTTAACAAGTGTCTTTGCACGGTTTTTCTTTACCATAATAACCACAGTGCACTTAGTATGTGCTAGACATTGTTCTGAATAGTTCTTTACGTATTGAACATTCTCTCCCCAAAGAACCTTCTCAGTAAGGTACCCTAACCCCCGTTTTACCCCTCACTTACCCACATCTTACAGATGGCACAACTGAGTGACCAAGAGGTTAGAAACTTACCCAGCATCACCAGCCAGGAAGGGCCAGAGCTGAAATTTATTTATTTTTTTTAAAGATTTTATTTATTTATTTGACAGATCACAAGTAGGCAGAGAGGCAGGCAGAGAGAGAGAGAGAGAGAGGAGGAAGCAGGCTCCCCGCTGAGCAGAGAACCCGATGCGGGGCTCGATCCCAGGACGCTGGGATCATGACCTGAGCCGAAGGCAGAGGCTTTAACCCACTGAGCCACCCAGGCGCCCCCAGAGCTGAAATTTAAACCCCAAATCCGTACCCATCGCCACTGCACTGTATCTCTAGAGAGGCACACGGAAATGATAAGGCTCGCGTTGCTCCTGGGGAGACTCTTCAGAGCAGCATACAGGCAGGCAGAGGGGAAATGGGGCTTCGGTGGCATCGGTGAAATTCTTCTTAAGCTGGAGATTGGGTACATGAAGGTTTGTTGATTATTTGAACTTTATGCCTTTTCGTACATCTTAAATATTTCCAAATAATTTTTTTTCAAGATTATGTTTATTCGACAGAGAGCACACATGCACAAACAGGAGGAGTGCCAGGCAGAGGGGGAGGGAGGATCAAGGAGCCCGACGCAGGGCTGGATCCCAGAACCCCGGGATCATGACCTGAGCCAAAGGCAGACACTTAACCGACTGAGCCACCCAGGTGCCCTTCCAAATAAATTTTTTTTTTTTTAAAAGATTATTTATTTATTTATTTGACAGAGAGAGATCACAAGTAGGCAGAGAGGCAGGCAGAGTAAGAGGGCCCGATGCGGGGCTTGATCCCAGGACCCTGAGACCATGACCTGAGCTGAAGGCAGAGGCCTAGTCCACTGAGCCACCCAAGAGCCCCCCAAATAAATTTTTAAAGGAAAGAATGTCTTGGTAGTATGGCTTGGGTAACAAGACGGAAATGTCTTGGTGCACTGGGCACCTGTGCTCCCTGCTCTGTTAAGTCCCTGGTGAGGAAGGGAAGGTGGACCCTGATGGGAACCTAACATCCCAAGGGTTGCCCCCTGGGGATTTGTGGAGTGGAGCAAGGCGGGGGGCTGGTGCTGTGGGCCAGGCTACAGGTGGTTTCCCTGACCTGTGAAGGTGACAAGGGATAAGCACACAGGACCCCTGTCTCTAGAGCTTGCACAGACAGGTTCTTGGTCAAGGTCACCTGCTTGTTGAGTTTAAATAGCAGTGAAAGAGTATGTCAGCTCAACATGAACTTGTAATCAGAGGAACCTTTCCTGGAGAACTCCCTGAAACCGGAGGCTCCAGACTCCCCTGTGTGCTGCAGCCGAGCAGGAACCCCCCGGGGGGGGGGGCTCTCCCAGCTATTGGCCACCGGGTGGATTCGGAAACCCTTACAAAGCCTGTGCCTGCCTCTCCCGCCTCAGGCCCAGCCGCTCTCCCTTGATGCCCCAGGCTCCAGCCACACTCCTCGCCAGCAGGAAAGCTGCTCCTCGGGTCAGGACCATCCCCACAATGCGCCGGTTGGTGGGTGTGAGCTCACGGGCCTGTGCACGAACCCCCGCGCGCGCACACACACGAGTTTAGGTGTGCTCGCACACACCCCTCACCTGGCTGTCGCTTCTCCAGCCCCGTTGTCACTTCCTCACCGGAACTAGCTGCCTGTCATGCTTACCACGACAGGTAGTTGTTATTTCTGAAATCATAATCTCTTACTGGATAATAAACTACAAGGACAGGGAACTGTATGTTTTCCACGGTGTATACCCAGTGTCTGGCACAAAATTGGTGTCCCTTAAATATGACCTGAATAAATATGGAGAGGGGACATGAGGGTACAGACACACCGGGGAGGGGCCGGGCATGTGAGGCAGAGAAAGCCAGCCCACAGGGATTTGACCCCTGACTCACCGTGCCCTGCTTTCCCGGTTTCCCAGAGCACCTAACCGCTGCAGCTCGTGTCTCACTGTGCGGCCTGTTCTTTCCTTCTTGCCCTGCTGAGACGTGGGCTCCGAGGCGGGAGTCTGCCTTTTCTGTTGCCCCCTGCCCAGAACAGCGGCTGGCTCTAGCAATGTCCACGTCATACGTGGAGGGAGCTAGCTGGTACCAGGGTTTCTTTCTTCCTTCCTTTCTTTCTTTTTTCTTTAAGAATTTATTTATTTATGACAGAGACAGCGAGAACAGGAACACAAGCACAGGGGAGCTGGAGAGGGAGAAGCAGGCTCTCTGCTGAGCAGGGAACCCAATGCGGGGCTCGATCCCAGGACCCTGAGATCATGACCTGAGCGGAAGGCAGAGGCTTAATCCACTGAGCCACCCAGGCGCCCCAGTAGTAGGAATTTAGAAGCTGTGTGGGCCCTGTTGTGACCAGGCCCTTTGAAAATTGTAACTGAAAGCAGAAAATCATTTTGAAGGAGCCTCAGTTTCTCAGAGGGTGGTTTCGTATCTGCCTTTTCCCCAGCAGGTGTCACTGTTACTCGAGAGGGGAGCATTGGGGAGAGGAGGGGCCGGGAGCACGCCCCCGCGCCGAACTATTACGCAGCTGCCGGCTTCGTGTTCTCTAAGGCAGTGACTTGTTGATGGTCCCTAAGTAAAATCAAGCTGAAATCCCCACAGCCTGGCTGAGTTCTGCTCTGTTAAAACAGTGATGTGTAGGATAGACTCGTCTGCGAGCCTCGGTTAAGTGAGGCATAGCCTTAGACGCAGGGGAATTTGAGAAGAGCTGCGTCACGATGACTGGGATATCCCACTCTTCCTTTGGGTGGCGAGAGATCAAGAAATTTGTGTCTGAAGAAAGTGGATGGCTTGTCAGAAACTGCCCATTTGGTTTATCTATATTATATGAGCAGATCAAATTTTGAGATACTGCACTTATCAGTGGAGATTATGTGAGTTAGCTGCTAGTTTTCAAAGATCTGAAGAACACGGTTGACACCAGAGAAGCTTTGTCGCTGTCTCATAAAAGAGGCCAGAGACACAGTTCGGTAGGGTCCGAATTCTTGGTTCCTTCCAGCTCGTCGCTCTGAGGAGTGAGGCTGCTCTTCGCGCTCCTTCAGACTTTTCCTACAAAAGCCCAGACAGCACCTGTTGTAGACTTTTCTGGCCTTGTATGGTCTCTGTCATATATTCCTCATTGTTCTTTCCTGACCTTTCAGAAATGTGGGAAACCTTTAGTTCACCTGTTCTGACTCCTGCCCTACACAGCTCTCCCCCTTCAGAGGGGAGACTGGTTTGGGATTCTTTGACTCTTAAAATGAGGCTCTAAACGTGACCACGCATCGTGTAATGCAGATAACACTAGGAAAGTGGAATAGTCCATATTTAGATTTCTTAGCATTGGTGCTTTTATGTCCAAAGCTGGTTACCTGTTGATAACACTCCTTTATTGTACTTATACAGAACAGTGACTGATAGCATTCATTTACTATAGGAGACTTCTTCATTTCTGGAGCACAGACTCCTTTTTCTCTAAATATTTTGAAGAAAAACAGCCCTGTGTTTGTCCTCCCTTCTTTTTGAAAAGATAACAGTGGTGTAGTGGCAGCAGGCTGGCTCTCGGAGACGAGGCTGCTGGTGTGTCTTGGTCAGCTCGCCTGGGCCCCCAGGTGTCTGTGCAGAGCAGGGCGGCACAGGGTGATTTCCTTGCTGGTTGTTTCCATCAGGTTTTGAGTTTAGGCAGGTTTTCTGCACTTCCGTTCTTTGAGAAGGCTAGGTGACAGACGGAAGTACTGGACTCTGATGCTAGTTGGCCTCCAGTGTTAGCTACTACAAAAGAGGAGGGATTTTCATCGTAAGGGTAGGTAGAACTCTATAGCTTAGTAATCATTCTCTTCCCTTATTCTGTCCTCCCTGCTTCTCCTCCTCCTCTTCCTCCTTTTCTTGTTTTCAGCTGCTGCTTTTGAATTCCGTAGTACAAGGGCCAGTTGCGTTCGTATTCTGGGCTTTTAAGAAGCAACGGCTAGCTCTTGAGTAAGACCTTTGGGCCAGATATGTTAAAATGTGTAATAAAGTGAAATGATACGCTGATCACCTATTTTTATTTTTCAAGAAAAGATTATATTTATTTAGAGAGAGTGTGAGCTGGGGGAGGGGCAGGGGAAAGAAAGAATCACAAGCAGACTCCACGCTGAGCGCAGAGACCAACTTGGGGTTCAGTCCCATGACCCCAAGATCATGACCCAAGCCAAAATCAAGAGTCGGAACTTAGCTGACTGAGCCACCCTGGTGCCCTCATACTAATCACAGATTTTTTTTTATTTTTTTATTTTTAAATCACTTTTAAATCATTTTTAAATCACTTTTTAAATCATTTTTATTTTTTAAATAAACTCAGTGGTGGTATTTCCCAGACAGGTGTACTTCTGCCCTGCTCTCCGTTCCATTTGCAAAGTTGTAATGGAAAGTTGCTATTGTGAAAGAGACAGCAAGTTTGCTTTAATTAATAGATTTGGAGGGTTTTTTTTTTATTAAAGTATATAATTAGTGTTCTGTTAGTTTCAGGTGTGCAGTATCTGATTGAGCAATTCCATACCTTACTCGGTGCTCATCATGCCAAGTGTACTTAGTCCCTTTTACCTGTCTCACCCGTCGCCCACCCTTTCCCCCCCGGGAACCTCCAGTTTGTGTTCTGTGTGTAAGAGTCTGGTTTTTTATTTATCTCTTTTTTTTTCCTTTGCTCAATTATTTTTTTATTTTTTATTTTTTTTAAGATTTTATTTATTTATTTGACCGACAGAGATCACAAGCAGGCAGAGAGGCAGGCAGAGAGAGAGGAGGAAGCAGGCTCCCCGCCGAACAGAGAGCCCAACGCGGGGCTCGATCCCAGGACCCTGGGATCAGGGCCTGAGCCAAAGGCAGTGGCTTAACCCACTGAGCCACCCAGGCGCCCCCCCCCCCATTTATTTTGTTTCTTAAATTCCATATGAGAGTGAAATCATGTAGTATTTGTTTTTTTCTGACTCTTCCACTGGTGGGGGTGGTGCGTGGGGGTGTGTGTGCCACATCTTCTTTATCTGTTCATTTATCATTGAACACTTGGGGTGCTTCCTTGTCTCGGCTATTGTAAATAATGCTGCAGTAAACGTAAGGGTTCATATTATCTTTTCAAGGCAGTGCTTTCATTTTCTTTGGGTAAATCCCAGTAGTGGAATTACTGGATCATGTGGTCATTCTATTTTTACTTTATCTATTTATTATTTTAGAGAGAGGGAGAAGGGGTGTGGAGAGAGAATCTTAAGCAGGCTCTGTGCCCAGTGCAGAATCCGACGCGGCGCTCAATCTCACCACCCCGAGATCATGACCTAAAATCAGAGTCTGGCGCTGAACTGGCTGAACTACCGAAGTGCCCCTAGTTTTAATCTTTTTTAGGAACATCCATACTCTTCCACAGCGGCTGCACCAGTTTGCGTTCCCACCAACTTCATAGCCATTGTTTTTAGAGCAGTTTTTGGTTTATGGAAAGACTGAGCAGGAAGTATAGAGTTCCCACAGTGCTTCCTCTCCCGACCCCTAACACATTCTCAGCTTCTCCTCTTACCAACTTTGGCCTTGGCGTGGGGCTTTTGTTGAATCAATGAACCAGTATTGGTACATTATTATTAACTGAAGTCCACTGTTTACATGCGAGTTAACTTAGTGTTATACGGTTCTAAGGAGTTTGACAGATGCTGGTATCCTATATCTGCAATTAAAGTATCATAGCGGTTTACCGCCCTGAACGCCCCCTGTGCTCTGCCTCTGCCTCCCTCCCCTCCCACGCCCTTGTCAGCTGCTGAGAGTTTTACTGTCTCCGTAGTTCTGCCTTTTCCACAGTGTTCTGTAGTAGGAATCATGGACTATGAAGCCTTTTCATACTGGCTTCTTTGACTTAGCAGTATGCATGTGAGATTACTTCATTTCTGGTTAGGTCTTGATAGCGCGTTTCTTTTAAACGTAATTCTCCATTGTATTGGATGTACCAGTTCCTTTACCCATCACCTAGAGAAAGACATCTCGGTGGGTTCCCATTTTGGACAACTAGAAATAAAACTACTCTAAACATTCCTGTGAAGGTTTGTGTGGATAGAAATCTTCAACTCATTGGGGTAAATATTTAGGAATTTCTGCTGTTTTAATTAGCTGTAGGCCAATGTGAGAAAAAAATATATACTTGAAAGCCTCTATGTTTAAAAATCAACCTGTAGGGGTGCCTGGGTGGTTCAGTGGGTTAAGCCTTTGCCTTCGGCTCAGGTCATGATCTCAGGGTCCTGGGATCGAGCCCCGCTTCAGGCTCCTAAGTCAGCGGGGAGCCTGCTTCCCCCTCTCTCTGCCTGCCTCTCTACCTACTTGTGATCTCTCTCTCTCTCTCTCTGTGTGTGTCAAATAAATAAAATCTTTTTAAAAAAATTTTTTAAATTTAAAAAAATCAACCTATAATAGGTTTTATAGCTTTTTTTTTTTAAAGGAAAGCTAGAACGGATGTTCATTTCCTGTGCCTTTGAGTTAAAGGTGAATAACCATCAAATCTAAGTAAATCATAAAAAATGTGCCATGTCTGTAGCCAGGCCAAGGAAACAGAGCAGAGAGAGGCAGAACATGTAGGAGGCGCTTGGTGTGCTGGGAAGGGCCAGCCGTCACAGAGCTAAAACCACGTGCCATATCCTTTATTCTTCGCTTCGAAAATCATAGGCATTCGGAGTTGGAAGGAACCTCCGGGAGTCAGCAGTCTCAGCCTTTCATTTCCCGATGAGGAGATCAAGCTGCAGGGAAACCTCTGGACTGGCGCCGTGCACGTGATCAGTGGCCGCTGGCCTGGAAGTCAGGCCCTCGGTTTTCCAGTCTAGTATTTTTTCTGCTTTTCCAGTTACTTTCTTTATATTTTGCTATTTCTGCATTTCGCTTTAACTTCAGAATGTGTGTTTGAGAAAAAGTCAAGCCCTTGGACGTTTGTTGAGCGCTTACTGTGGGCCAGGCACTATGGTGACATCCACTGCGGCCTCACGGGGCGACGGCCGCCTAGAAAGCGGTGTGCAGTGCTGAGTGCCGGCGTGGGTGCAGGGCGGCGGGAAGGTGCGGGAGCCGGCGGGGGGTGCTGAGGGGAAGGGACATTTAATCTGTTAATTTAAAGAATGGCTAAGAATCCCCATGTTTTACTGAATCTGATACATTATCAATCATGCCTCATTTCATGTACCACTTAGAACAAATACTGCCAGTTAACCTGATACATACGCCATTAATTATAAGATCTCTCAACTTCAGGAGTATTAACATGTCAGAGCTGTGTATGAGACCTGATGAGGCGCGGCGGTTGGATAGAATTGGGGAGCAGCGGTCCCTGAGGAGAGAGCGGGCGTGGCGGGGCCAGCGGGCCGGTCTAGAAAAGTAGGGCGGGAGGAAGCCAAAGGGACCGTGAGGACGCGGGAGAGGCGGTTACAACAGGCCCTTTAAGAAGTTCGACAGGAGGAGAGGCAGCAAATCAGGAGGTAGCTGCAGGGGAATTCCTGGTCACGGAGGGCAGTAGTTGTTGCTGTCTTTGAAGGAAGTGGAGATTGTGCGTGTCAGCCACACAACCCCCGGGCAAGTTAGAAGTTGCAGATGTGCTTACGTCTGCTCTCCACAGAAGCCCAAGTAGCTAGGTTGTCTTGCATGCTTGTGTTTATAAAACAAAGAAATAATCGAAGCCTCACTCTCAAGCTTTGGGCCTTTGTTTTGGCTCTGGAGAGTGTCACGGGCTGAAGACCCAGGGCACGCACAGTCCCCGAGATGGAGTCCCCGGAGCGTAGCACCTTGCGTTTCCTCCCCGAAGCCCTTGATTGTGAGCTGTACCGTCTTCATACACCAAGAGAAAACACTGCCAACCGACTGGCATGTCATCGACGGTAGGACACATCCTATGTAAATGCGATTAACTTATGAAGAAATGGAAGTCTTAGAACTGGTAAAATACAGCATTCACCACAGATCGGAGCATGGTTCAGAGAACGGTTTGATGCTGATGTATTTGGAGGGGCAGAAACTTGAAGGTTTTGCCTAATGGCTTTCATTCCTTCTGGAAAGTAAAGCTATAGCCCTCTTCTGAGGAGGAGGAGATAAAGGCATCAGCGGCTCCAGAGTGGACGCCTTTGAGTGACTCGTCAGCAGCAGTGGAACCCGGCAGGCCCAGGAAATGGTAGAATGGCCAGGAAGCGCTGAGCGTGTCCTGGGTTAGGGACACAAACTCACAGTGACGGCAGACTACAAGTCTGTGATCTGAGTCAGGAGTAGAGAGAATACACAGTGGCTTCATCTAGGGTTAAGGGTTTGCAGGACAGGGCGACAGAAGAACAGTGGGCTGAGGCCTTGTAGACACGGTCTGTGAGATAGTACAGGGCCACAGGGGCATGGCAGAGCCCATGCTGGCGGACGAGAAACTCAGGCCATGGGAAAAGGGTAATGTCAAGGCCAGCAGTAGCATTTCGTGTTCCCCCAGGAGGGACTGGAAGCACTTATATAATGTTAGTTACACTTTTTTAAATTAAGATGTTACTGGGGCGCCTGGGTGGCTCAGTGGGTTAAAGCCGCTGCCTTCGGCTCAGGTCATGATCCCAGGGTCCTGGGATCGAGCCCCACATCGGGCTCTCTGCTCAGCAGGGAGCCTGCTTCTTCCTTTCTCTCTGCCTGCCTCTCTGCCTACTTGTGATCTCTGCCTGTCAAATAAATAAATAAAATCTTAAAAAAAAATAAAAATAAAAATAAATAAAGATGTTACTTATTTATTTGACTTATTTATTTATTTGGCATTTATTTTATATTATTTATTTGACACAGATTTTATTTATTAATCACAAGCAGGCAGAGAGGCAGGCAGAGAGAGAGGAGGAAGCAGGCTTCCTGCTGAGCAGAGAGCCTGACGTGGGGCTCTATCCCAGGACCCTGAGATCAGGAGCCGCTGAGCCACCCAGGCGCCCCACTGTTACTTAACACTTTTAAGATAGATACACTCATTTTGTGTAAAGACATTTACAAATTAAGTAGAAGAAAACCTTTTCTTCCCCAAACAAGGCAGGGGCACTTGGGTGGCACAGTTGACCGAGCATTCAGCTCTTGATTTTGGCTCGATTCGTGACCTCAGGGTTGTGAGATCAAGCCCCACATTGAGCTCCACACTCAGTGTGGAGTCTGTCTGAGATTCTCTCTCCCGCCCCCCTGCCACCTCAAATAAATAAATCATTCTTTGGGGGGCACCTGGGTGGTTCAATTGGTTAAGCATCTGCCTTTGGCACAGTCATGATCCTGGGGTCCTGGGACTGAGCCCTGCATCGGGCTCGCTGCTCAGCAGAGTCTGCTTCTTTCTCTCCCTCTGACAACCCCCCCCCCCCACTCATGTGCTGTCTCTCTCTCAAATAAATAAAATCCTTAAAAAAAAAAAAAAAAAAAAAGGTTAATGTAATGTCCTGGATATTCATGTCTCAAATTCAAGATGAGAACGGCTTTTGAGGCTCAAATTCTTTGCATTTCATGTGTCTGGGCTCCCTTGTGAATGCAGGGTCACTCATCTTTGCATTTGGCGTGCTTATTAGTAGTAACACAACACTCTCAGGCCTGCCCCTCTGCTCTGCTGCTCCCTCTTGCTGCTTAATTACTGTGGAACTCTTGTTTATGCGACACTCAGATGGCAGTTTGGCTCTCTAGTTAGTGAGCATCATACGCAAGTTCGCCCGTCTGTATTCTTTGCCAGCGAGAGTGAGAGGGCGTGTGCTGGTCCTGATGATAGCGGCAGCACCAGTGCTGTGCTCGGGGGGGTGGGAGGCATGTGCGTGTCTGTGTATGTGTTGTCCTCAGAATTAAAACAGAACAAAATACATGTATAAGTGAATGAGCATCTAAGATCCTGTCATTTGAGAAAACACTGGCCAAGAGCAGTGGTTCTCAAAGTGTGCTTCAGGGACTGCCAGCATCAGATCCGGCAACCTTGGGAACTTATTGGGTCAAGTCTGATGCAAGCTGAAGTGTAAACCTCTGCGAACTGCTCTAGACTCACCGAGTCAGCCATTCTACAGAGCAGGGGACTGCAGCCCAAAACCCGCTGCTCAGAATTGCACTCAGTTTCTAAGAAAACTGGGTCTCAAACCTGAACCTCTGGACTTTAGTCCATTTCTGTTTTCAGAGCACTGTGTTATCATTTCTTTCTCGGTTTTTTGTTTTTGTTTTGTTTTCTTTGGTTTGTTTTGGGTTTTAAGGAGCGTTCCTAAAGTTTTGGGTTCTTGTTGTTTCATTCCTTATAGTGCCAGAACCTACTAAGACCTGTTCAAGCCAGCCCCAACCTGCCGGTACCAGTACCAGCACTTGCACCAGCACTCTGTCCAGCAGCAGCAATGGCAAACGTGCGCCTGCCAGCAGCCAGCAGCCAGCTGCCTCCCGTTACCTGCCTCGCGAGGTGCCTCCACGCTTCCGCCAGCAAGAACAGAAGCAGCTGTTAAAGAGAGGGCAGCCGCTGCCCACGGGGGCTCTGACCGGTGTGAGCCCGACCCAGGGGGCTGGGCCCACAGGGGTAAGCCCTCCTCCCCTCCCCGGAGCCGGAGCACAGCAGCACCCCAGTAAGCTCCAACCAGGTAAAAACACATAAATGAGGGAGTGGTTCTTTTTATCTGACAGGTGGCATGCTGTTTTCGACTTTGCTCTCCAGTGATACAGACATATTGTGGTCCATATTCATTATATGCATCTAATGGAGTGAACTAGCTAGCTAGATGGTGGATAGATTCATTTCAGTTGATTTTTTTTAAAGATTTTATTTATTTATTAGAGAGCATAAGCAGGGGGAGGGGCTGAAGGAGAGGTAAAAGTAGGCTCCCCACTGAGCAGGGAGCCCGAGTCCTGGGACTCAATCCCAGGACTCCCAAGATCATGACCTGAGACAAAGGCAGATGCTTAACTGACTGAGCCACCCAGGTGCCCCCAGTTGAATTGTAAAGTTCAGTTCTGTTTCCTCCTCATTGTGTATGTTGTTTCTCATCTATTCTCCACTGGCATGAGCTCCTTCAGCGAAGTCTGGTTCTTACCTGAAACTAGAGGTCTGCACAAGAGCACATGTGTGTCTGTCAGGGCAGTTGCTGTAGAGCCCTGCGGCGGGAACGCTTAACCTTCCTGTCCGTTTCCGAGGTCGGCCCGTAACTGGGCCTGCGCGTTCTCGGGGAGGTCACAGCGTTTGAGTGGGAGTGGGTGCTGGGTCACTGTGACTTGTTCAGACACGCGGACCCAAGCCTGCCGGATCTCCTGCTCAGCCCCTGCGTGGCTGGGCTTCTGATCTGCCTGCTTTTTGCTGGCCTCCTGGCCCGCAGTCGGACTCTGGCTTTCTCTTGTCTCCCGAGAGAAATGACCACTTCTTCGTTGACTTTCCAGCTCCTGGCCTGCTGACAGCCGTCCTCAACCCTCCCCTCTTCCCGTCGGCTTGACCTTACTGATGGACTCATACTCTAAGGAATTTCTTTACCAAAGTGTTAGAGAACGTTTTGATAGGGAGCAAAATACATGTATTCAACAGCTGTGTTCTCTGTTATTTTCTTAAATCGTTCCATTTTGAATGATTTTACGATCAGTATTGGTGGCTAGCTTGGACACCGTATTTGCTGATGGCAGTGAGACTCAGGCCTAGAACTAGAGAAGCAAGGAGGTTTCTTACATTAGATTGGGATCGAAAAGAAACCTGCCAATATCAAGAAAATATTGATATTTTGTTTCATGTGCTGCTTTCTAACATGGAGAATAATGCCAGAGGATTAATAGCAAGCAGTATTTCTCAAAACTCTGACTTTGCTATATATTTGAAACAAATATTTTTAGACACCTTGGCCATGTTTCTTCAAATAGTCTCGACTCTGATCTGCTAAATTCCTGGTACAAGGGTTCTAGGTCGTTGGTTGTCAGCAAAAAGCAAGGAAGAGGGCGCCTGGGTGGCTCAATGGGTTAAAGCCTCTGCCTTCGGCTCAGGTCATGATCCTGGGGTCCTGGGATCGAGCCCCGCATCGGGCTTTCTGCTCAGCGAGGAGCCTGCTTCCCTTCCTCTCTCTCTGCCTACCTCTCTGCCTCCCTGTGATCTGTCTGTCAAATAAATAAATAAAATCTAAAGAAATTATCGAATATAATCATTGACCAAGAATATGGTCTTGTCTGCTTCACCATATCAAACACAGTTACTTTCTACACTGAAACATGGTCCTCAGGAAAATCTTAACACAGACAACAAACAGTATGCAGTCATCCCTAAATAGCTTGGTGTTTTAATTTCAGATGCTTATTTTGAAAAACTGGAAAAGAACTATAACAACCCTGTTTTTTTCAGGCCTTATCTCATTGTTACATGATGAGTTGGCAGGACCACATCAGGGTTCCCATCAAATGCTGTTGGTGCAAGACATTATCAGGACATTCTTAGAGAAGTAGAAAATAAGGAATTGCTTCAAATTTGGGGATTGAAAATAATATTCTTTATTATAATATTTGCCTCTGTAAATATCCTCTGGAAAGCTATTTCTAGTTTATCATAGTTTAAAATATATAGAGAGGGGGGGAGACTAAATCAGCATTTTCTATATAAACATCTCAGAAAATGGAATGAATCTGTATTATCTTAATAAAATAAATGATTGATTTTTGGCTCCCAAACAAAAGTCTTCATTTTATACCAGGTTCATCTCTTTCCCAGCAGTTGCTGGTATCATGGCCAGACGAGCCTTTCTAACTGATTCAGGTCCTCTTGAAACCTGTCCTGCCTCCCTGTTCCTGCTGCCAAAGTCTCATTTTCAGTGATTGACTCAGAAATTAAAGGGCAGAGACCTTAGTGGTTAGAGGTCCTGAGAGGTTCAGACCTCTGATTTTGGATGAGAGTGAAGTCCTAGCTGGGGGCTTGACCAGTGCTGTAGCAGCCAGGACTGCCCCGCCCCCCGCCCCCCGCCCCCAGGGCAGAGCTCCTTCCAGCCCACTGGTCTGCTCATACCCTAGGAAAGTGCGACACTTTCTTTATAGGGTACTTTCAAAGTAATTAAGAGCTGAGACGCTTACAGTTGATCAGCAAACAACGTAGGCCGCACAGTGCGCACTGAAGGGGACAATGGGTCTGTAGCCCGAGCATCTTCCTGCAGGAGGAGCAGAGAGTGGAAGTGCGGAAGGGACTTCGTGGGGTGGGGCCCGGTGACTGGGACAGAGTGGAAGGGGGAGCCCACCGGGGGCGTGCATGTCCTGGGACAGATGACACTGAGCCTCGCGTATTTGTGACGTGGCAAGGAAACGGTGCTGGTAGAATGGAAAGTAGGCCGAGTGGAACAGAAGGGAAGATGCTGACTAGGCAAGGCTGTTCTGACGGCCAGGCAGAGAAAGCGAGACTTTGCGCCACAGGAACTAGGAAGGCAAGACAGATTTCAAGAGAACCTGAACGTCCCCCACCAACAGCATTTGATGGGAACCCTGATGTGGTCCCGCCGACTCATCATGTAGCAGTGGGGTGAGTCCTGGAAAAAGCAGGGTTGTTACAGCTCTTCCTGTTTCAGTATGTGCGCGCGCGCGCACACACACACACACCCCGTAAAGGTTTAGTTTGATTGGCAAAGAGTAAAGAAGGTTAAATATGCCTGGAAGGAATCAGTGGACTTTGAATCACCTTCATCATAGCTTTGAGAAGTTGTGTAGTACAAACCTGCTGAAATTAAGGAGCATCCTGGTTCCCCTCATCTGAGGGCTGGGCTGCCTTACTGCCTCCTCCCTCTGCAGGAGACTGTCACAGGGTTTGCGAGAGTAAGGGAAAGCAATCTTGTCCACCCCGTATATGAAAAGCACTCACCAGGGAACAGTGGAGGTGTAGAAACAGGAATGTGTGTAAAAGAATTGAAAACTGAAGTCATACTCGTTTTAGCCCAGCGAGCGTAGATCCATTTTCTCTCCTGTGACATAAGGTAGTGGTAGAGTGCGGAGAGGGACCCAGCTGTCCCTCCTGTCCTCCTCCTTTCCTTTAGGTCCCACATGCTCTGGGAAAGGGTGTGAAGTCAGTAGATCAGTCTGGCTCTTGTTAAATTTTGTTGTGATTCACCTTGTAATTTACAGTAATCTGTCAAACTTGTTCATATGGGAACATCACAGTGCCAGTTTTTGCCAGTTTTTGACAAGCCGATACACAAGCTTAATACTTTCGCACTGTTTTTGCTCTGGTGACTCCATCAGAATGCCTAGGCGGCAGCTGCACACCTCTGACGGAGGAGAGGCTAACCTGCCAGAACTGTGTTGTCTCTCTCTTTTTTTTTTAAGTTGTTTTTTTTTTTTTAAGATTTTATTTATTTGACAGACAGAGATCACAAGTAGGCAGAGAGGCAGACAGAGAGAGAGGAGGAAGCAGGCTCCCTGCTGAGCAGAGAGCCCAATGCGGAGCTCAATGCCAGGATCCTGGGATCATAACCTGAGCCGAAGGCAGAGGCTTTAACCCACTGAGCCACCCAGGCGCCCCAAAGACCTTGTTTATTTATTTGATAGAGAGCACGAGAATGGGGAGGCTCAGAGGGAGAAGCAGACTCCCCGCTGAGCAGGGAGCCCGATGCAGGACTCGATCCCGGGCCTTCAGGATCATGACCTGAGCTGAAGGCAGTCACCCAGCCAATTGAGGCACCCAGGCACCCCCATGTTGTCTCTTCAAGCATATCTGCATTAAGTCACTGGGCAAAATGTTTATTGAATGCCTACCAAGTATAGGGATAATAGGATAATAGTCATGCCGAAGTGGGCTGGGGGGCCACTAAAAGATAAGTGTGGGGGGCCACATGCCCCTTAACCCAGACCGAGGACAGGGGATGGTCTAGGAAGGCTTTCCCGTGCAGGCGACCTGAGCTGAGTTTTGGATTAGCTGTGAAAGGCAGGTGATGGAGGAGCCTGCGAGGGTGGTGAAGGTGGTTTGGTGTGGCCGGGGGCACAGGAGGAGGAGGTGGGCTGGGAAGGGCGCTGTTTGTATTACTCAGTGAAGCAATAAAGGAGCACAAAAACTTACTGGAGCGAGAGTAAACCGATAAATCGATGAGATAGGATGCACTGGAGGGACCCGGGAAAATGCGCGCACACACGCACATGCGCACACGCGCCTGCCCAGGCTTAGGTTAGCACGGCCCGGCCTCCCAAACTGCTGGGCACGCGGTGGCTTCTGTCAACACTGTGCTAGAAGACCCTACACGAGACAAACATGGGAACTGTCGGAGGTGACACAGACCATCTCCAGATCCTAAAGCTTCTAAACTGGTTGAGAGCTAGTATTATTTGTGACCAGGGGAAAACTACAATGAAAACGAGAGATGCACCAGTTTTCACTTACCAGACGGCCCTTCTTGACAGTCTGTTGAAATAGCAGCGGGACCTTGGACTGAGTGTTTTCCGTGTTTTGGGCCCAGGTGCTTCACAGCAAGACCCCAGAATGAACACTCTGCCAGACTGCTGAGGGCCTGGGAAGGGGAAGCTCCAATTTGTTGCAGGTGGGGAGGTAACCAGTCCGGCCACTGGGGAGGGCAGTGGGTAGAATTTATAAAAAATTTTAGGTGGTCCTATTTCCTGGCCCAGGTATTCTTTTTATTTTATTTATTTTGAAGTAGGCTCCATACCTGGCATGGAGCCCCATGCTGGGCTTGAACTCACAACCCTTAGATCAAAACCTGAGCTGATATCAAGAGTCACGGGGTTGACCGGCTGAGTCACCCCGGCACCCCTCCTGACCCAGCTGTTCTAGCTGGGAGTACTTCTCTTTCCCCACCCATACCCTGTTGCTCCGCAGTATCGCTTGCTCTGTGGCATGAACTGGTGGTAGGTGCATTGAGAATGTCAAGTGTCTGCTGTCGTCTCTCCGGAGCACTTACAAACGGAGGAACGTTACTAACCTCGCGGTGACTGACATCGTGCTTTGCCATACGGAGCTGGAGCAGGATCTGTGGTCGGGAGCCGGTAGAACTCGTGCTGGGTCTCAGGTCTTCCCTCACTGGCAGTGATGACATTCACACGAGTTGTCAGGGGTGGAGGGGGCTCCTGCAGAATGAGGCTGAGAGGACAGGGTTCCGCCCAGTTCCAGTCCAGGTTCCGTATTTATTTGTCTTGAAGTAAAACCCTGGCCTTCTAAAAAAAAAAAAAAAAATGCAGGGGAAAATGGATTTTTTAATTCATGTATGCATTTGGAAGGGAGCTCATTTAGCCAACTGGCAGACGCAGCTGGTAAGATAAGTGGTGGTGTATCGATGCGGTGTCACACGACTCAGGTTCCAGAAAAATGTCATTTTGTCATGTGGTTTTCTAGGCAGACTATGTTCTTGCAAGTCGGCTGCATAGCTCTAGCTCCAAACACTTGAGAGCTTTTATCTTAAAAAAAAAAAAAAAAAAAAAAAAAAAAACACACACACAAAACAAAACAGACCAAACCTCTTTTTCATTGTGCTGAAGGCAGAACAATGTATTGTTTTGGTGGCGGCTTCGAACATTTATACACAGAGGCTTTGCTTCACATGCAGTAGTGTGGTGTTTGCTACTTAGATCTTTTTTAGATAGAGGCAGGAAAGTAATTAAGAAGTTGGACACTTGCCAGTTTACATATGGGGCTCGTTTAGAATATTATCGCCAGTGTTGGTGTGCCAAATTGCAGGGCTGTTTAGGAAAAGCAAGAAGGAAGGAGGAATGCGCATCAAAGGCCGAGTGTGGAAGAGCAGCCGCTGTCTGCATGCGGCCGGCCCGGCACTGCGTTCTTCTTCTTCCGGCTGACTTTCAGGACAGCAGAAGAGGGGCCCTGGTGCTCCCTGTAGCTGGTCCTCAAGTGCAAACGTTGGTGACAGTCGAAAGAATTTAAAGAGGAAGAAAGATCGGTTTAGTGTCAGCTGCAATTAGATAATCAGAGCTTCCAGATCCCCTCTGTGGGCGCCTCCCCCTCGCCGAAGGGGATGAATCGGACACCTCCCCGAGCGGAAAGGGCACGGCTGGCCCCTGCCCCGCGGGCGCCCGCAGGTTGCCGGGGCCCCGGCCGGCGGGGGAGTCCGCTGGCGGCGCCCCAGCGGGAGGCTCCTGCGGCGCGCGGCCGACATGGTGGAGCTGCGCGTCCCGGCCGGCTCGCCAGGTAGCGTCTTCCGCGGCCTCGGGCGGCCCCTGCCCCCGCAGATACCCCACCCGGCGGCTAGAGCAGGAGAGGGAGCGCGGCGGCCGCGGCGGGGGCTGGGGCTGGGGCTCTGCGGCCGGGCCCCTGGCCGTGGCTCCGTCTGGCTAAAATGGCGTCTTGGAAAGGAGCGGCCGGCCGGCGCGGGGCGGCCCCTCCGTCGCCGCTGTGGCGACCATGGCCGCGACCGGGATGGTGACCGCCGCCCTCCCTCGCCTCCGGAGCTCCCGGCGCGCCCTCCCCAAGCGCCAAGCAGCGCCTTCTGCCCCTGGGTGCTGGGGCAGTGCTGAGAGGCTCTTAACCTGGAGGAAGCAAGCTCGGCCCCTGCTGCGTTGCAGAGAGCACAGGCCCCGATTCGGAGTCTGTGTACGCTCTGAGTATTGTTTCCAGCAAACCTTTACTCCGGCCCGTGTTTCATAATTCCTTGGGGTTGTGGAGGTTGACAGATGAAATGTCTAGAGCCTGTCCCGCCTTGCAGTTCTGAATTCAAAGCGCTTTCTCCGCCAGGTTCTCGCACACGTGAAGTGCAGTGGAAGGGGAGGCATCTTTGCTTCTCAGAAGCTGAAAAGTGTTAACATTTATCCCGCTTCTTGAAAGAAGTGGCAGGAAACTTGTGTTATTGCTTAGCGCTAGGAGACGCATCTCAACTAGGGGAAAGTATTTGGAACCACTTTGTATAACGTATGCTTTGCTGTTTCTCATTTCAGTCCAGGGCTGGTGGGTGCAAACAATGAGCTCCGCTCTCGGGTTGTTGTTGGTGCTAATTCAGCATCCTGCACAGTTTGAGCAAGCCCTGTCCGCAAGTCCCTGTCAGACGAATTTGATACCTCGTTAAAATTTTGCCTACTCCAGCTTCTGGAAGCTCTTTGTTAAATACTTTTCCTTGAAATTTTAATCTTTATATGGTAACATTTTGGAACTTGAAAAAAACTTTTCTCTTTAAATCATGCTATTGTGTAATCCTTTTTAAATCAATCACTTAAGACAGTTATGTTACTTAGATTTTTATAGAGATACGTGTTTTTAGAATGTGTAGACCATTTAAGTAGCAGAAGAAAAGAGAATTTAACATAATATACAAACCTCATTACTTTTTTCTTTTTAAGGCTTTTTTTGGGGGGGGATCATTTTGGTAGTAGAATGGCGGAGCGGAAGGAGCACTAGACGCAGCTTTCAGTCCGGTCCTTACTGTTTATTAGTTATTAACACCTTTTCTGAGTTTGACGTCGCTGAGCCTCTGTTTCCCCATCTGTAAAATGGACATAATTTTGTTAGAGTTCAGTTGATGCATTGTGGTGGAGATACTTCAGGATTTCAAAGTGTCGTGTCACGCCTGATAGACAGGACAGCCCCGTTTTATAAACTCTCCTGGACTTGTTGCATATTACCGGTATGGGTTTTAGCCTTTCAGAGCTCCTGGGTTGTGCAGGAGAATCTAGAGCAGTTGTATGGGAATTCAGTCTTGGTTTATTTCAGAGTTTTCATTCATTTCGGAGTGCTTGCTCCTGCAAATAAGTCATTTCACAAAAATTTTCCCCCATGGTTCTCTTTTAAACTAGGACTAAAACAGGGACTGGTGAATTGATAACACAGTCAAGAGACTTTGGTTAATGCAAAGTGTGTTCTTCAAATAGTGTCAGAGTCATAACGTTCTCTTAGGAAGAGTGGTGTACCTTAAACATAAAAACAATAATGATCTTTGAAATTCTCATTTTTGGAATAAATTCTCCTATCAGAATATGTTGTGATGGTGGTAGATGGTGCTGGTGATGAGGGTGGTGGTGACAGTGAGGAGGGGGAGGTGGAGAGAGACATTTTGGGGTTCCCTGGAACAGAGCTGCTCAAACCATGCCCCTCAGAGACCCACGGAAGACTTGAAAGGAGTCTGAGTGGGGAGGAGACAGTGGGGAGTGGATGCAGCCCTAATCGTCCACAGCGGCCCTGGGGTTAACACCTCTGTGTGCTGGCAGCATCAGCTCTGCTGTCCGAGTTCCGTTGCTTGGGCGGTGTCTGCCACGGCGCTAAGACGCCTGTGCTGAGCGGCACTTCCAAACCCACTTGAGCCCATTTCTGAAAGCCATCGCCATTGCATTAAAATCACAACTTTCTGCTTTAGCTTTTGAGACCTTTCGAGGTTTCAAATACATTTTTATGTTCAAACTATTATTTTTTAAAGATTTTACTTATGTATTTATTTGAGAGAGAGAGAGAGAGCACACAAGCAGGGGCAGGCGGATAGAGAGGGAGAGGCAGGCTTCCTGCTGAGCGGGGAGCCAGAGGACTCGGGCTCAGTCCCAGGACCCTGATCAGGACCTGAGCCAAAGGCAGACGCTTAACCAACTGAGGTCCCCAGGTGCCCCTCAAACTATTACATTTTTAATTATTAGAGTGATAGGACACGACTGTTTCTCATTGTTAAACTTCTTGAGCAGGAAAAACAAATGACAAAACAAGACACAAGTGAAAGAAGGGGACTAAGGAAAAACTGAGGCGTGGGGCGGAGCCTGCCTGGGTCACGCCTGTCCTGACCGTGGCCTGGGGTTCTCTTTGCAAAGAGTGTTCCTGGGGCACTAAGAACTTACGGGTAGGGCCCCAAATCAGAAGTACAGCACCACGTGCTGAAGAAGTTTTACTGTTCATCTGTAGCTTTTTGGCTTCTATGTATCTGAGCAGTGCCCACAGAAGTACTTAAAGTACTGGAGGTCTGAGAGTTTAATCATGATGAAAACCATCATAGTAACTGTCTCTCTCACTTTTTTCCTTACCCACTGTTTCGTTACAACTGAAAACATTTAAATAGAAACCTAGATTTAGTAGTTCACAGAGTACGTAATAAACCATTGATAAAAGAGCAGCAAATTACCCAGTTAGTCTCATTTTCAGCCCTTCTGAAGAGTTCCATGTATAAGGATCGCCAGTCTTTGCAGTCTGGAGGACAGAAGCCCTTGTTTCAAAGTGGACACAGGCATTTCCATGCAGCGGTGAGAACCAAGCTTCTTGGGACCCCCCTAGTAGCAGTGTCACCTCCCCTTTGTCGCCGCCTTGCCAGAGCACAGGGCCACGTGCCGTTCAGCAGAACACCTTTACTGAGACATTTCTTCATCTGCTTTCATCTCTCCCGTCCTTTTGCTCTTCTCCCCGAGTCTTCTTGCTCCCTTTTGCCCCTCCCCACTGTTCATCCCAAGTTCTAGAGCATTCGCCTCACCTCTGAGTTCCGAGCACTTGTCTCCTGGCCCTCACCACTTGCAGACATGTTCTTGATTTTGAGGAAAAGGGTACTGCTCAGTAACAGTGTCCAGGTTTCTCAGCGCCTGTTAGATACCGCTCCCACTTGACTGGGGTGTCGAGGAGGGTGCCAGGCCTAGAGAAGAGACCGGAGTGGCAGTAAGGGCCTTTTAAGGATCTAGATAAAGCACCTGCAGTGCTGGGCTAGTCCACACACAGATCGGAGGGGACGGGCATACCCTGTGCTCAGGAGCTGAAACCCTCACATCTGAGCTTCTGGCTCATTTCTCCCAGGACCTTGGAGCAGATCTGCTTGGGTGTCATACAACCACCCAGACTCACATGGCCCTGTGTGCACCCAGCACCTCCTCTCCCCAGCCCTCCCTTCCGAGAACTGTTACCCCAGTACTCCCGAGCTCAGTGGTTGGAACGACCATCCACTCAGGGCCCAAACCCCAGATCTGGGCATCACTCTTGAATCCTCCCCACCTGCTCCGCACATGTTCCATCTTTCACCAGGTCCTGTGAATTCTGCCACCTGAATATCACGCCATCTCCATCTCTCCCACAGCAGGGCCTTCGGATTACATTATCATTGCCATCTTAAGCCTCAACTACGGCCACCAAAGTGGGGACTAGAGAAAAATTAGCATTCATATTTATTTTTCAATATAAAAAGTAAGGAAGGAATTCTGACATTCTAATATTAATTCTACAGCCTGATGTGTGTATCTTCTGCTGGTCTCCCAGTTCTGGGTCCCAGGTGTCCTACACAGGCGTACTGTGGTCTCCTGCCGGGGAGGGGGGTGGGGGGGTTTCATGGCAGGAAGGACTGTCTGAGGGCCGCGCTCATTCCTTCTTGCCCTGTGTGTTCCATGCCACGGACCACTCGTGTGGGCTCAGTTGTGTTTTCAAAAGCCTGACGGCCTTAGCAGTGCTGGTGTCTGGGAAGGAGGGGACTAAATGCATTGTCTCCTGGCAAAGCAATTGGCTTTCTGTCAGAGGTAACTCTGTTATCAGGACACCTGGGCGGCTCCATTCATGAAGCATCTGCCTTCTGCTCAGGTCATGATCCCATGGTGCGGGATCCAGTCCCACATCAGGCTCCCTGGGAGCCTGCTTCTCCCTCTGCCTCCCGCTTCTCCTGCTCTGCTCTGCTCTCCTTGAGCAGAGCAGACGGGGGCGCCTGGCTGGCTTGGCTGGAAGAGCGCAGTCCTGCGCTAGCTTTGCTCTGACAAACAAACAAACACAATCTTTAAAAAAAAAAAAAAAGATAACTCCGGTATCTCTAACAGGGGCTGGGTGTTCCAAACTTGCTAATGTATAGAAAATGAGAACTTTTATTTTTAACAAAAAATACAGGAGAGATGCTTTACTAATCTTTGCTGTATGTGATCTGGGCTTCCTGTAGGTCATCCTGTATGGGTCTCGTCCCACAAGTGTGCTCCTTTGTTTATTTTGTTGGGGCAGCATTTGAAAATAAATTGCAGATACCATAACCCTTAATATACACCTGTATACAAAGATGTACAGTTGTAGTATGGTCATATAAAAGACAAATTAGGAAATTTAACTTTGGTATAATCCTATTATCTAATATTAAATCTAATACATTTAAATTTCACCAGTTGACCCAAATAATACTCTTGATAGCAGTTGAATTGTCTCTATATTTATTATTATTATTATTATTATTTTAAGATTTTATTTATTTATTTGACGGACAGAGATCACAGGCAGAGAGGCTGGCAGAGAGAGAGGAGGAAGCAGGCTCCCTGCAGAGCAGAGAGCCCAATGTGGGGCTCGATCCCAGGACCCTGGGATCAGGGCCTGAGCTGAAGGCAGAGGCTTTAACCTACTGAGCCACCCAGGTGCCCCTATATTTATTATTTTTTTAAAAGATTTTTTATTTACTTATTTGACAGGCAGAGATCACAAGTAGGCAGAGAAGCAGGCAGAGAGAGAGGGGAGCAAGCAGGCTCCCTGCTGAGCAGAGAGCCCGATGTGGGACTCAATCCCAAGACCCTGAGACCATGACCTGAGCCGAAGGCAGAGGCTTAACCCACTGAGCCACCCAGGGATCCCTCTATATTTATTTTTAAGTTTTATTTGTTTAGTAATCACTGAGCCCAGCATGGGGCTCAAGGTCACACCCCCAAGATGAGGAGTCGCACGCTCTTCCAGCCAAGCCAGCCAGGAGCCCCCGTCTGTGCTTGCTGACCCCACCTCCACACTTGGAAAGGAAAATGATAGGGTGCGCTACCTTGGAATTGTTTCTGACAGTGACCAGTAGCTCAGCGTGCTGTATAGTGCCTGGCTTTGTCTTTTTTTTTCATTCTTGATTTTCAGAGAAATAACTAAAACATGCCTGGGGAAAGAGGGCTTTTTTTTTTTTTTTTTTTTTAAGAGGGCTTTTAAATGGTAGAATAAACACAAGAATACCTTCTGTTTGCTTTTTTTACATTTTAAGCACTTCCTATTTATGTGCACTGCCCCTGAATTAATATTTGGGGACCTACTTTATTTTGATGTTGAAGAACCACAGAAGTAAGAAACAGAAGAACAACTGACA
Source organism: Mustela nivalis (assembly GCF_964662115.1). Classification (NCBI taxonomy): domain Eukaryota; kingdom Metazoa; phylum Chordata; class Mammalia; order Carnivora; family Mustelidae; genus Mustela; species Mustela nivalis. Next base: position 58,716,733 of record NC_139036.1, read on the forward strand.
TAGGGAAAGGAGGAGGAAGGTGTAGCGGTGCCCAGTGATGGCAGGACAGACGTTAAATGTCAGCCGCAGATGATACTGTCCTGTGGACAGGAGGTCGCCAGGAGCCCGCAGCTTCTCCAGGACCCCGGGAGAGACCGCGCAGGTGGAGCAGGCGGGCACACGACTGACTGCGCAGCAGTTCACTTTGTTTTAAGTAAAATGTCATTGCTCTGGATCGACCCCTCCGGTTCTAGAACTTACCTTCGAAAGAAACTGTAGATTTATAGCGTCATTTACCACTTCAACTGAATGTAGACTGTATCTAAACTTGATTTCACTGGCGATGGTGCGTCAGCTGCTCCGCTAAAAACTGGAGGGGAAAAACCGGGCAGCCCTTACCTTGTCTGAGTTTACAGCCAAGAGGGAGAGGCAGGCCGTCACACGAATGGAGAGCGCACACCAAGATGTGTGCCCTGCGGGGAGAAGGAGCTTGTCTGTCCTGTTCGACACCGTGTCCCCAACATGGAGCCCGTAGGCGGGAGGCACCCCGTGATAGCTGCCGTCTAAACCCGGGCTTGGCAAGCCATGGCCCGCAAGCCAGATCCAGCCTGCCGCCTGCTTTTGTGAATAAAGTCGGGTTGGGACACAGCCATACTCATTCATTGACAACGTATTCTCTATGACGGCGCTTGCCCCACAGTGACGGGATTGACTAGTAGTTTCTGAGACCATCTGGCCCACAGAGCCTAAAATATTTACTATCTGGCCCTTTACAGAAAGTGTCTGCCAACCCCTGGTCTAAATGAAGTAAAAGCAGAGGCAGACTGTTAGGATGACTGTGGCGGGGGTCCCCAGCACGGGGCGGCAGGTGGGGGAGCTGCTCTGATGAAGTGTCTGCCACGTTGCGACAACAGAGTAGCCGTCACGTCCAGGTCGGGGACGCCGCTGCCGAGCCCTGTGGCCGGGGGAGCCCTGCGCAGACGGCACCTAGAGGAGCTGGCCTGAGCGCCGAGAGGGGAAGGACGATGGGAAGTGAGGTCCCCGGAGAGAACCGAGCCTGGGGCTGCTTACAGGAGCGAAGAAGCCCATGAGGTGTTCAGGCACCGTGATCTGCCGCGTCCGGCTGTGCGCTTGGAAGGTGCACCTTGTAGCGTGCCCTTGAGGGGAGCACGGGTGGGGATGAGGACGCTACCGAGAGCTGCTGTAACAGTCCAGTCAGGAGGTGGGGGAGCTCCGGTGGGGGGTGTCCACAGGGAGCTTTTGTTTCTCTCTCATTGCAGGTAATCTGTGCACCCACCACGGGGCTCAGACTCCCAACCCTGAGATCGAGTCAGGTACTCTTCCAACCGAGCCAGCCAGGTGCCCCTCTGTTTCTCATTTTTAAATGGAAGATTCTGGAGCCATTCAGTATTAAACTCACAGGCATGACTTGATCCTGCCCTTGTGTTGTTTCAGATAGTGAGCACGTCTGTAGAAGCGACTGTCCTTCGTGCCCACACTGCTGCGTTGGGGCTAGTCCTGCCCCACACTGGGAGGAGTGGGCGCCAGCAGGAGCCTTCTCACCGCGGCGATCGCTTCTTGAGAGGACAGATGTGTTTGTTAGAGACGGTCCATGCTGCACTGGCCCCTCTCGTGCCCCAGCTACAGCTTGGCGTTGTTACTGGTTTTTATCCTAATGACTGTGTTTTTTTGGGAAATTTGAGATTTTTTAGTTTACGTAAATGAAAACATTATCTATCTCACATGATTATCTCAATTCCAGTGTTAGCCTTTGGTCCTTGGCCCTTTGCTGCTCTTACAAAGATCTCGAGGGAAAGAAGGGTCTGTGAAAGTGCAGAATTCTGGTTTGATCGGCACTAGCTTCTTCCTGCCCTGTAGAGAAGTTCATGAATTGCTTTTTCTTACAGATTGTTATATAGTTCTGAATGTAAAGATCTAGAGTGATTTATTTGTCTCCTAAGCAGCAACATTGCCCTATAATTTATCATCTCGCAGTGTCTAAAATTAAGTGTTTTGGAGGAGCACCTAAGTGGCTCAGTAAGTTAAGTGTCCAGCTCTTGGTTTGGGCTCAGGTTATGATCTCAGGGTCTTGGGGCCGAGCCCTGAGCATCAGGCTTTGAGCTCCATGGGGAATCTGCTTGAGATTTTCTTTCTCTCCATCTGCCCCTCCCTCCCAATAAATAAATAAATAAATCTTTTTAAAAGGTTTTGAAAAAAATTAAATGTTTTGGCCATTTGTATTCCTATTTCTTATTTACAGTTTCAGACTTTGATTATAAATATTTATAGGAAAGTCCAAAACAAAATCATCTGAGTAGCAGGATGGCATATGTTAGAAACGTTCTACAATATTTATTGAAAACTCACTGTGTTTTTTGGTTGTTTATTTCCAGACAGTGTAGTTCCTTGTCTTTGACTCTGTTCATTTCAACAGAATAAATTAAACAGTTTTATTATTAAAGTATCTTTGCTTTACATGTGAAAAGAAGCTCAACATTACTAATTATTAAGCAGATGCAAATCCAAGTCTCAGCGCAATGCTGCTTCCCAACCGTTCGGGTGGCTGCTGTTCCAACAGAAGGTAACAGATCTGGTCGAGGGTGTGGAGCAACGGCGGCGGGGAGCTGCTTCCCCCTCTCCCTCTGCCTGCTGCTCTGCCTACTTGTGATCTCTCACTCTCTGTCAGATAAATAAATAAAATCTTTAAAAAGAAAAAAAGGGGGGTGTGGAGCAAATGGAGCCCCTGTGTCCTGCTGGTAGCAATCCTTGCCGAGCCGCAGCTATGGTGGGAAACAGTATGGCAGTTGCTCAAAAGATTAAACCTAGATTTACCGTATGATTTGGCCGTGCCACTTCTGGGGATGCACCCAGAAGAACTGCAAGCAGCGACTGGAACGGATACTTGCATACGGCTGTTTACGGCAGCGCCATTCACAACAGCCGGAAGGTGGAAGCGGCCCACGGTGTCCGCGGAGGAGGGGCCGGTGAACACGGCGCGGTGTATTCATGCAGTAGAATGTTGCTCAGCCTGAAAAAGGAGGAAGGGGGTTCTGATACCTGCTGCAATGTGGATGGACCTTGAGAACTGAGAGAAGTAAGCCAGACGGAAAAGGACAAATAGTGGTCGATTCTGTTTATAAGAAGTACGTGGAATAGGGTCACAGTGTCACCAGAGCCTGGGAGGGGGCAAGAGGCGAGAGGACATCTTGTGTGATAGGTTACGCCTTCAGGTTGGGCTGATGGATGTAGCACTGATGCCTGTACAGCGTGAATGTACTTAAACCCACTGAATCGTGTACTCACAAAGGGCTAAGATGGGAAATGTGTATTTTACCACAATAAAAAGAAATCTTTGCTCTGATACTGAGGTTGAGACTGAACATGCCAGCTTTGTGGCTCGGTACTTCCGTGTGTGAGTCTCCTGTCACCGTGGAGGGTACGGCTGCTCTAGATATCATCCGGTCTACAGATGAAACCTTAGGGCTTATGTAGTCCATCTCTGTGGAGCGGAGAAGGGACAAGGCCTTGTTCGGATAGCGAGCGCCTTTAGCTGGCGCTCAGCTTGGGTTCCATACGTGTACATTCTTGGGTTGGTCCAGAAATCCCATGCTGGCTGGCTGCCGTGCAGCAGACACGATGGCCGCAGAGCTGTGCTCCAGGGCTCCCTTCAGAATGCCACTGCGCCCGGTGGCCAGACTGGCCTTTCATCCCACCGCGTCTCCTTGCACGTGTGAAGTTCGCACACATTTCTGACCGTGCTCGTTTGACCGCTTCTCTTCCATACATCCCTGTGGCGAGGAGCACTGGTGCTTTGCTTGGGTCCCTTTTGGGATTCCTTTATGTCATTTTGATACCACAATGAAGCATTTAACTTTTTTCAATTTTTTGATACATTTTTTAAATAGAAGAAACTATGCAAAAACTAGTGTAACTGAATCCAAGGTACACATGTAACAGTCTTTTGTCAAGTTTGCTTCATATCTTAGAAATGATCCAGATGTTCCTCAGTCACATTTTCGTCTCCCCCGAAAGGAATCCCAGGCCTCACGTTTCAGTGTGAGTGACATCTCGCAGTGTTCAAGTGCGTTTCCCAATTACTGATGAGATCGGTTATTATTTCGTGTGTTAGCGGCCGTCAAGGACCTCTTCTCCGGATTGCCTCTTTCTGTTGTTTTTCCTGCCCTTGTTGGGTTTTAGTCTTGTTCTTATTGAATTTTAGGGATTTTTTTAAACAAGATTTTATTTATTTATTTGACAGAGATCACAAGTAGGCAGAGAGGCAGGCAGGGAGAGAGAGGGGGAAGCAGGCTCTCCAAGGAGCAGAGAGCCTGATGTGGGGTCGATCCCTGGACCCTGGGATCATGACCTGAGCCAAAGGCAGAGACTTAACCCACTGAGCCACCCAGGCACCCCGAATTGTAGGGATTCTTCATTCTTTATTCTGTTCTCTTTTCTTCCTGTCTGTGGCTTGTTTTTGTTTTTTGTTTGTTTGTTTTTTTAAGCTTCCTTTATATGATATCTGCTGTCATACGGTGGTTTTTAGATGAACAGAGTCAAATTTATCAACTCCTTAGGATGATAAATGTCCCACGTCCTAGAAATGGCCTCCTGTATTTCCTTATTGAGCTTAAGGAAGTCTTGCTATTGTGACTAGGTCTTTAATCCATGTAGAGCTGATTTTTCTTTATGATTGGAGGCAGGGATCTGATTTTTTCCATATGGCTAGCCACTTGTCCCGATAGCATTTATTAGCTGGTCCTTCCTTTCTCCACTGGCTTGTGATGCTGTCCTTCGTATCCAAGCACGCAAAAATATATATTTCAAACCTGACACATAATCGAGTATGAGTCCAGCAGATTGGGGGCTGAGCAGCAGATAAAAGGCATTCCACACAAACCCTCTAGACCATCAAGAGAGAGCTGATTCCTTTGCATAGGGACCTATTATGGAATAGAAAAAATAATAATACATATTCGAAAGGTACACCAGGAATGCATTGGTAAGCCAGGTTAGAGACCTCTTGCTGTCTGGGTGTGGGCTGCAGTGAGTACTGTCCTAGGTGTGTCCTGTCCCCGAGGGAAGCAGGGCTGTTGCGAGAGTGCACTCTGGGAGGTTTGCTGGTAACATTCCATAGTCTCTGGTTTTTTAACTTGGTCTGATTTTCTGCCTTACATGATGAGTGGCACATTGACCTCTTTGAATTTGTTATTACAGAAGCTAGTTTTAGTAGCACATACAAAACTAGTGAGATCATGACCTGAGCTGAAAACAAGAGTTGATGACCCAGGCACCCCTCCTCTGCACATTTTTAATCAGATTATTTGGGTTTCTTGGTGTTGAGTTGTGCTGGTTCTGCATATATTTTGAATATTAACACCTTGTCAGCTATGTCATTTGCAAATACTTTCTCTCATTTAGTAGCTTGCCTTTTTGTCTTATTGGTGGTTTCCTTTGCTGCACACCTAGAGCAAAATTCTGAATTCATTACATCCCTTTTAAACCTTTTTTTTTTTTTTTTTAAGATTGAAGTTGTCGCTAGGATGTTCTTTGTAGCTATAGTGATCATTCTTCACACACTTCCCCTGTTTCTCTTTTAACTCCAGTAAACTTTAAAAGAGGCTTTCTTTTGGAAACCCAGTTTTACTTCCCAGGAGTAAAATTTTTCTTATTAAAAATGTGAGGAAAACATAATGAAGAAAAGGTTCTAAAAGAGAAGAAATATTTTATTGCAGTTATCTGTACATCGTACTGTTCGAAGAAACCATCAAGGATTTCTAAGCTGTGTGAATTTGTTGTATGCGTAGGTTAAATCAATTTTTTAATGTTTTATTTAGTTTGGAGTGATCCATACTTCAGATAGAGTGTGCTGGAAACTCATTGGACTATAAGTTGGATTGCAGTGTTAGCAATAGTCAAATAACTAGAAATCCTAGGAAATAAAATGCAGATGGCAAATACTGGATTCTTTGAAAGGATCATAAGGGTGAAATCAAATGACTGCTAGAACAGAAGATAGCGCTAGAACGGAAGATAGCGCATCACATCACTCTGGGGTCCCCAGTGCGCAGACTGTGGAGAGAGGAAATGGAGAGCAAGGGGAGAAGGTCCCCAGAGTTCTTATTTGTGTTCAGTAATGGCAAACCGTGATTGCTGGTGATGACAGAGAAGTAATAGAAATGTAATGAACTGTCTTAACCCTCCGTACTCCCGATAACATAAGATAGCATTTTCTAATGCCTCTTCTCTCCCTGTGGCCCTCATCCCCAAAATACTGCTTCTCTTACATGGTTCTGCACTATGTTTACCGTTGTTTTCTACTAAGTGAGCCGTGTAGCTGTACTGTGCCGTAGCTCCGGTTGGAGTTCTGGAAGGGAACTACGGATGGTACTTAAGAAGCCCCGTGCTCGTGGTATCCCCACAGTCCGGGTGTGTTCAGGTGCAGCTCAGCCACATCAGTGTCCTACCTGAGGCGGTCCTGCCACGTGGCTTCCTTTCCTGCAGATGGCTTTCAGGGACACTCACGTGCTCACGTGCACCATGAGTCTCCTCAGGAGGGACAATGGTATGGGGTAGTGGTAAGGGTTAATACCATTCTAGAAACACAAGCTCTTTTTTAAACGGGAACTTACTATGAAGGCAGGTAACTTTTTTCCTAAGTCATTTTTTCACATTTGTCAGTCAGCGTTGAACCTGGAAATAAGGATCTTCCCCCAAAGACTAATTCACAGTGGATTCATTGACAAGTGGGAGAAAGATCTAATTCTGAATGTGTTTCGTGTTTTTCAGATCTCAGTCACGGCGGGTTGGCAGATCACTATGAAAGCTCCCACTGGGGACAGCAGCCCACGTACAGAGGTGAAGCCGGCAGCAGCTGGGAGAAAGTGATCAGAGACAGGACTGACAAGGAGGCGTGGCCTTCCATCACAGGAGCGGAGACGGACTCTGCATCAGAATGTACTACAGACACTGACTCTGCCTCCAACTGCGGCTCAGAGAACAGTAGCATGGCTACGGGGAGTGCCCAGGGCACCTTCACCGGCCACAGCAAGAAGACAAATGGCGGCAGCGGCCCCAACGGCGCGCTCGTCCAAAGCCCTTCTAACCCGAGCGCCCTCGGAGCGGGCGGCGCCGGCGGTAATGGAAATGGAGCCAGAGTGTGGGCCGTAGCCACAGGCTCCAGCTCCGGCCCGGCTCACTGCTCTCTCAGCAGTGGGGATGGAAAAGTGGACAACATGATCGGAGAGGGGAGAAGTCAGAATTGCTGGGGTGCTTCCAACTCCAACGCAGGCATTAATCTTAACCTTAACCCTAATGCCAACCCAGCCGCCTGGCCTGTACTTGGACATGAAGGAACTGTGGCGACAGGCAACCCTTCCAGTATTTGCAGTCCGGTCAGTGCCATAGGTCAAAATACGGGCAACCAGAACGGGAACCCAACAGGCACTTTAGGTGCTTGGGGAAACTTGCTGCCGCAAGAGAGCACAGAACCACAAACATCCACTTCTCAGAATGTGTCTTTCAGCGTACAACCTCAGAACCTTAACACTGATGGACCAAATAACACTAACCCCGTGAACTCTTCACCAAACCCTGTCAATGCAATGCAGACCAACGGACTGCCAAACTGGGGCATGGCTGTGGGCGTGGGGGCCATGGTCCCGCCTCACCTGCACGGCCTTCCGGGTGCTAGCGGACCATCCGTTTCTCAAGGCAGCGGGAGCGGTGCTGAAGGAATCAGCAGTTCGGTGTGGGGACTGTCCCCAGGTAACCCTGCCCCAGGAAGTGGCAATTCTGGGTTCGGTCAGGGGAATGGAGACACTGTGAACTCAGCATTGAGTGCTAAACAGAATGGATCCAGCAGTGCTGTGCAGAAGGAAGGAAGCGGAGGAAGCGCCTGGGACTCCGGCCCTCCTGCCGGCCCTGGGCTCCTCGCCTGGGGACGGGGCAGTGGCAACAGCGGCGGCGTCAGTCATATCCATTCGGGAGCTTGGGGCCACCCCAGCCGGAGCGCCTCTAACGGTGTGAATGGGGAATGGGGCAAGCCCCCAAAGCAACATTCCAACAGCGACGTCAGTGGGAAAGGGTCAGCGGCGTGGGACAGTCCGAGCGCTAGCAGCCAGAATCCTGCCGTGCAGCCCGGCAGTGAGCACATGAACTCTTGGGCCAAAGCGGCGTCTTCTGGAACGACAGCCAGTGAAGGAAGCAGCGACGGCTCTGGCAGTCGCAGTGAAGGAAGCTCGGGGAGGGAAGGAGCAGAAGGCCGGAGGCGGGATAAAGGGATGATAGACCAAGGGCACCTGCAATTGCCAAGGAACGATCTTGACCCAAGAGTTCTGTCTAATACTGGTTGGGGACAGACTCCAGTAAAGCAAAACACTGCCTGGGAATTTGAAGAGTCCCCTAGGTCTGAGAGAAAAAATGACAATGGGACAGAGGCCTGGGGCTGTGCCGCTACTCAGCCTTCAAACTCAGGGGGGAAGAGTGACGGGTCCATCGTGAACAGTACAAATACCTCTTCAGTGTCCGGGTGGGCCAGTGCGCCGCCGGCTGCTGGGCCAGCAAGCACAGGCTGGGGAGACGGCAGCAGCAAAGCGCCCAGTGGCCCAGGGGTTTGGGGGGACTCGATAAGCTCTACTGCTGTCAGTAATGCTGCTGCCGCCACCAAGGGTGGCCATGCTTGGAGTGGGACCGTAAATCAGGAGGACAAGTCGCCTACCTGGGGGGAGCCTCAGAAACCCAAATCTCAGAACTGGGGAGATGGACAAAAATCTAATCCGGCCTGGAGTGCAGGAGGGGGAGACTGGGCCGATTCGTCTTCTGTCCTCGGACACTTGGGGGATGGGAAGAAAAGTGGCTCTGGCTGGGATGCTGACGGTAACCGGTCGGGCTCTGGCTGGAACGATGCGCCCAGGTCCGGGCCCGGCGGCTGGGGTAACGGCACACACACAAAGGGGAGCCCAGGGACAAACTGGGGCGAGTCTTTAAAACCCGGCCCCCAGCAGACCTGGGCGGGCAAACCCCAAGACAACAGTGTGAGTGACTGGGGAGGAGCCGCTTCCGTGAAACAGACCGGAACCGGCTGGATCGGGGGGCCGGTCCCCGTCACGCAGAAGGACGGCAGCGAGGCCACGGGCTGGGAGGAACCTTCTCCGCCGTCCATTCGGCGCAAAATGGAAATCGATGACGGGACCTCAGCTTGGGGCGACCCGAGCAGCTACCACAACAAGACTGTGAACATGTGGGATAGGAACAACCCAGGCCTGCAGAGCAGTGCCACGGCCGCCGCCGCCGCAGCCTCCGCCCCCGCGAGCAGCAGCGCGGACGTGGCCGAGACGCCGCCGCCGCACCCGGCCGGCGTCCAGCTCAGTCGGTCGCCGCTGCTCGGCCCAGGTACGGGGACACTTAGGGAACTTTCGGGGTTCAAAAGATCGTTTGCTCTCGTTACATACATACACACGCTTCAGTGGGGTTTTCATACAGCGAAAGACATTAATTTTCCATGCCCTTCACCTTGTGGTGCTGTGTTCAACTGTTACCCCAAGAGAGTAAAGACAGGAGGATTCTCTGATAGCTTTCCACCCAGAAAGGAAGGATTTTCGGTACTTCCAGTGTTGAGGAGGGTAGAGAAGAGATGAATCCTCTTTAGGAAAGATTGGCGACCATTGTGTTGGCTGGTGTTTCCTTAACAAAAGTCTTCGTTTCCTTCTGGGCTGAGCCAGTGGTCCTCATGCCTGGCTCGGTGAGAAGTGCTAGGGAGCTTAGGGGCTGGAGAGCCAATCGCCAGGACTTCTGGTGTCACTGGCCTGCGGGGCGGCCCCTGTGTGGGTGGCTTCAGGGCTCCGTGGGCCTTCCTGATGTGTGGTTGGTGCTGAAATGGAACCATTCGTGTAGTGAGAGTGGCATTACACAATATGAGTCGTGCTGTGAGTCCAGCTGGGAGATAAATCCTAAAATTAGACTAAAACTTGGGTCTTGAGTTCCCGTTTTGTGCAAGGCACTCTGCTGGACGCTGTAGCGGAAAAGAGTCTTCCCAGACCAGACCAGAATCTTCCCGCGGGGCTCATGAGTGGTGACAAAATACACATGCAGCGCGCCCCAGCTGGGCTGTGCAGTAGGAGCTGACAGCAGCCCCACTTTCTGCCTGGGAATCGGCTCCTGACGTGGCGATCTCGCTGTGCTCTGGGCGAGAAGTGGGCTCACCGAATGACAGGGTACTAGGTGCAGAAGAACCAGAAGGAGAATCCAGTCCCAGTGAGGACATCACACTTGGGCCTTCCTCCCCCATCTCCTTTTCCCCAAACAGCTAGAGGCTGCTACGTCAAGGCCCATCCCAGCCAGTGCCAGGGAGGCCGCCTCCTGCCCAACGCCCTTCTTTCCTGGGCACTCCGGCTGTCGTGGGCCTGATCATCAGCTTCCTACCGGTGTCTGTAGTTGCTTGTGTAGTGTCCTCTGGGACCCTATGAAGCAAGGCTAAGCTGCTTGTCCCATGTTGCAGGATCTCGGACAGTGGCACGTAGTCGTCGTGACCCGCTCTCCAGAAGATACTCCCAGCTCCTCGCCACTGTTCCTCCTTGTCCTGGTTTTAAGTCCTTCTTGTTGTCCTCTGGAAAAGCCATGGCTTGTGAGGGTCTTTGTGCCCAGAACTGACGTCACTGGTTTCCAAGTATGGTTTTAACAAGTACAGAAGTAGTCGAGGCTGTAAGTTCCTTCTCTCCTAAAACTTCTACCCCTAATTCTGAGTTTCCCTTAGCCCTTCTGAGCCACACCTCACTATTTGTCCTAAACTCAGTCTAGAATCTGAGGTTTTTCTTTCCGTTAGGACAACTATGAAGCCCTTCCTCGCTCAGGACTATTCATGTGCACTTGGTCACTTGGTGTCCCAAGTGTAGAACTTGGGCCCTGGCAAAGTTTTGCATTCCAGTCCCCCAGCCTGTCGAAATCTTTCTGTACCCTGATCTGTAATCACCATGTAAGCTATTCCTTCAGTTTTCCTACCGTCCCTAAATTTTTATAAACATGCCGTGAAGACAGGACTAAGGATAGAGTCCTTCCTGCAAGGTCACTCAGTTACCTCATGTATGGAACTAAATTTGCATCCAAAATCCAACCTACAAGGGAGTCTGGCAAGCGACGTGTTTTAGCTATGGGCCTCGGTAATACGGGAAGGCTCTTAGACGGCCGTCGAACAGATGCTGAGTGCTCGCTGCCTCTGTCACAGGCTGAGATGTGGGTGAAAATCATTCTGACCATCAAACATCACTCGTACAGGTATGAATAAAGAACGATTGGTGCGCCCCCAGCGCCAGAGCTCTGTCGGAGGCCCAGTTGAGGCTGGTCACTTCCATTCCCCTGGCTCCTACCTCCCAGCCACCTCAGCCCCAGGATTTCTGATCACCCAGCAGAGCCCCGTAGTCAGTAAGGGTTAGTAAGGAACTCCAGGGCTCTTGTACCCATCTGTGTTAATGCTTCTAGAACTGGTACCTTCATCCTTTTATTAGGCATACACTCATTTGAAATAAATCATTGAATGCTACTGTGTGCCAGGAAGAGGACACAGAGGCTCAGGATAGAATAATGCAGAGGACAGGAGCTCTGCCTTCTTTAAACCTCCATGTGGACAGAAAGGCAAGTATCTGGACAAAAAGAAGTCCAGAGGGAAACCAGTGGTTGGGTAAGTGTTAGGGTGACAGGAAGGCCTTACAGAGAGAAGCTGGAAATTGGGCAAGGCCTTTTAGGCCTTTGAAAGAGTTGGATTGTATTCAGAGGAGAGAGGCCGATGAGTTTTTGTGATTTGGTTCACGAAATTTGTTTTTTAAGATTGATTTGTTTGAGAGAGAGAGAGGGAGAGCGTGCATGAGCCGTGGGGAGAGGAGCAGGAGGAGAGGGAAAGCCTGTCTAAGCAGACTCTGCATGGAGCCTGACACAAGCCTGACACACGACCTGAGCTGAAACCAAGAGTCGGACGCCTAACCGCCAGAGCCACCCAGGCGCCCCCAGTGAGGGGTTTTCAACAAATCGGTTGCTCAGACTGACTTGTAGAATCATTCCAACCATAAAATTAAGAATGGGTCAGTGGGAAGCAAAACCGGAGAGGCTTTGCTCAGCCATGCTTAGCCAGTGTCTTGATGCTGATGGTGGCCCTGGATTGGGACAGTGGCAGGCCCTGGAGACAGAGGTAGACAGACAGAGGAGACGGAGCTGCTACAGAGAGAGCAGAAAGGCTTGGAAAGGGTGTGGAAGCAAAGAAGGAGGGTGAGCAGAGAGGGTTCAGAGCTGGGGAGAGTGGGCCCTTGAGCAGGTCACTCGCTGACTCCCGCAGGAGCACAGCAGGGCCACCTGGTGAAACCGAGGTGGCAATAGAGGCCAGCCTCAGCCAGAGCTGGGGCTGGAGGTGCAGCTGTGGGAGAGCAGCGGGGAGTAGAGGCAGGATCGGGAGTAGAGACTTCATTTAAGACAGAGTTGGGAGCCTGTTTAAAGGCTGGAGCGTCACCTGGGGGCTCAGTCAGTTGAGCATCGACACTTGGTTTCAGCTCAGGCCATGATCTCAGGGTCACGAGATCAAGCCCCACATTGGGCTCCCTGCTCAGTGTGAGGTCTCCTTGGGATTCTTTCTGCCCTCCCCCCACTTCCATCCGTGGATGCTGCTTCTCTCTCTCTCTCTTTCTCCCTCTCTCAAAATCTGTTTTAAAAATGCTAGAAAGGAGCCAGTAGAGAGGGAGAATTATGCAGAGGGAGGGATCCCTACTTCTAGCCGAGAGGAGTGCTTCCCCCAATTTGTACAGGAGGCCAGGGTGTCTGTGGCCAAAGGGTGACAGGGTGTCTGTAGCCCAGGGTGCTGGGCTTCTTGTTCTCTGAGTGTCAAGGATACCAGTCTTGCGTACAGAGGGGGCGGGCAGGAGCAGCGGTGCGAGCAGAGGTGAAGTGTGCATTAGCCACGTACGAAATGGAGCAGAGGGCTTACGAGGGGTCCCCCGAAGGGCTGCTGGAGACTGTCCAGGATCCAGACGTCCCAGTTGCGCAGGAGATGCACATTCATTTATCCAGCATGTGGTCAGTAGGACCCACTATATGCCAGGCAGCTCTCTGGTTTGGAGGACAGCAGGGAGCAGAGCAGGCAGAACCCCTCTTCTGGTGGGGGTAACGATCCAGCAAGGGGGGCCCGGGCTTCATGGGTTACGAGGCACGTAGCGGTGTGGTGGTGAGGGTGCTGCAGGGAGGGGAGCCGGGCGGGGGCCTCCAGCGCGGAGGTGCTCATGCTGTCCGGTCTTCCCTGCGCACCCTGAGCAGCCAGAGCAAAAGGAGGGCCGTCCCCACTCCTGAGTTCGGTTCGAACAGCACGGCCCTCCGGAGCCTCCCCTGGTCTGCCCGCTGGACGTGACTGCTCCAGCCTCCGTAGATGCCCGCCGTTGGTTCACTTTTACCTCTCCGAGCCACCGTGTTGGGAGTCCTTTATGGAGCGCAAGACTGTTGTAGCCTGTCCGTGTGCTTCTCCGTCCCTAAACCAAAGGTCAGAAACCTGGTGGTCCGTGGACTGCACCACATCCCACAAATGGGCCTTATTGGCCCATTTTATTCATGTGAATCAGCATTTTTAATGAAAATGTTTTCTAAAAATTCCAGATTCCTGGCTTCTTTTGGAAACCAGGAAGGCCTGATTCATTGGATTCGGACGGTAGCGGGCAGTCGACTGGCTGACTTTAAACGAGGCCTCTGCTTTCTAGTTTGCCACACTGCCCACCGCCTCCCAGGGCAGCCCAGCCTGAGGCTCGAGCAGAGCCACGGGTCATCAGGCTTGGGTTCCTGTTCTTTTTGAGTGGGCCTGGATGCGCTACATGGCTGGCTGCCCAGGGACTGGAATTGGCGACTCCTGTTTTTCTTACTAAGACGTGACTAACACTTCTAAGCACGTGAACGTTTTACAGCGTGCTTGAGGGAATGAGGGGAAGCGAGAAGGAAGAAAGGTAATTCGTGCCGTAAATGAAGGAATATGGACACTTAGACGTGGTAACGTAGAACTCAGTGGTTTGATTAGCATTGCAGTAAAGGTCTACACCCAGCACTGAGGAGAATTGGTGGTTACCAGTAGCCTTCATGTCCCTCCTCCCCAAGACTGTCTTCCGGAAATCCTCGCGCCCAGGGCAGTTCGTCCCAGGTCACAGTTTGAGCCCGTGGTGCTGCGCACCGTCTTCTGGAAAAGTTCCAGCCGAAACGTGCCCTTGTGCACTGTGGTCCCGGTGACAAATGTGGCCTGACAGTGCTTGGTGACCACACGCCTTTATCTTCACACGTCCTCTTGTGTCACCCTAAGGCCCTCGGCCTCCGCCGGCAGAGGTTGAGTGGCTCACGGAGGGTGCGCACGTGGTGAGGTCCCGGATGTGTGACACACACCTTGCCTGCTACCGTCCCGCGTCGTGCGGCTGTAACACCCCGCAGAGACGGGAGCCGTGTCGCCGTATGATTTTTCCCCTCTCTGATACGCTGCTCTTCGGATCCACTCTTCCTGGCTTTTAGTGGACAAAGAAAGTGAGCTTTACCCTGGATAAAGGCATTCTTGTTCAGTTGGATGGGCCCAAGTCATTCCCTTTTGTATGAAAACATTTATAGATGATATTTTTAACAAACCGCGCATCTTATCACCGAGCGGGAAAGAAGGGAAGCGTGGTCCAGCCAACCCCGGTGTCTGTCTGTCTGCCTTGCTGCCGCTCCAGCCCTCGGGCCTATGCATGCAGTAGTGTGTCAGCCGCTGGGACCTCGGCTTTACTGCCTAACAGAGACAGAAAGCGAGACAGAGGTTTTCCATGGAGCTGGCCTGCGTGCAGGGTCTGCTGAGCTGAGTGTATGACGCCGTGGCGTCACCCCATGGCTCCACTGGGGCCCCAAGCAGCTGTGCTCAAGGGTGCTTCCTGCCCCACATCACCTGCAGTGTTCACGTCCCAGGTCTGGAGCAGGCACTTGTGCAGTAAGAACAGAGCTCCTCGCCCTCGGGAGTCACGGGTGATAGAAGCCTGGCCCTTCGCAGCCCGGCAGACCGAACCAGTGAAAACGTCAGCTCGTGGTCCTCCTTGTGGGCATGGGGACACCCGGGCAGCCGGGATCACTGATGGCAGCAGCAGTCCCAGCACCCGCCAGGCTGTGGGCTAGCTCATTGTGGCTTGAAGACTTGCGCGGACTGGTTTCCATGCGTCTGCTGGGTTTCTGCGCTCCCAGCGGAGCCACGCACCCGACTCGTGGATGACGTGCCTGCTCTTCATGAAGCTGTTCCGTCCCAGGAATTCTGTGATTGTGCTGTTGGCCTGGCTGGCGTCACCAAATTGGCACCTTTGTCAGAGTCCAGGCGTTCAGTTGTCGCTCATCACCACTGGTCTGCGGGGCACCTGGGGGTTCAGCCGGCGAAGCGTCCGACTCTTGTTCGCAGCAGGGGTCTTGATCTCAGGGTCATGAGTTCAGGCCCCGCTTTGGGGTCCATGCTGAGCATGCAACCTACTTCAAACAGACAAAAAACAGAACTCTCAGTATTGATCTCTGTCTTACAAAATATATTTCCTCACTTAACATTTGCGTGTGTGTGTCTGGTTTTAGAGAAGTGAATGCAATAGGACCGTCATTTTGTCCCATTCTTGTTACACTGGTATCAGTTCATTTTCTGATAAGCCTGAGGAAAACTGGTAGTAATTTAGGAAATGCAGTGTAGTTTCATAAGCTGGAGTATTTGGATCTCCTTCAGACCAGGAGAAGCAGATGGAACGCAGTAATCTGGAGAAATGTTCCCGTGCCTGGCTTTTGGTCAGAGAGGGTGAACTGCCTGAGAGGGATTCCTGAAGCTGTTATTTTTTTTTTTTAAGATTTTATTTATTTATTCGATAGAGATCACAGGTAGGCAGAGAGGCAGGAAGAGAGAGGGGGGAAGCAGGCTCCCCGCTGAGCAGAGAGCCCAATGCGGGGCTCGATCCCAGGACCCTGAGATCATGACCCGGGCCAGAGGCAGAGGCTCAACCCACTGAGCCACCCAGGTGCCCCTCGTGAGGCTGTTATTAACATGGAGTGTCGGGTCGGGTACGACGGGACCACACAGTACCTGCTCCTTGACGTTGCCCCGGGGACCGTGGGAATGTGGGCTAGACGTGCAAGACCTGCTGACTTATGCCCTGATGTGCAAGGAGCCAACAAGCCTTGGAGAACCAGTGTGTGACTGTGACGGGTACTGGAGGTGTGGCGTGAAGTGAGCGTCGCATTTACTTCTGTTTCTAAGGGGATGAAAGTGGATCCTAAAAATACTAACCAGCCTGCTGAGCACACTTAGAAATAAATATCCTGACACTTAAAAATCAGTTTGCAGACACAGGAAAACACTAAACATGAAATAATACAACTTCTGATGAGAGACAGGTCCTCCCTGTAGGCTCTGAACCTAACAGTGAGGTTGAGAGGGAAGCACACGGTGACCTCTGTCGGGCTCCGCTGGGACCGTGAGATGGATACTTGGAACGCAGCCGAGGGGTCGGAGAGTGCAGATCACTACCCGTACGGTTAGTTCGGAGTCATGTAGGAGCCCATTACAGAAGAGATCCGAGCTCGACCGGCAGCATAGTGCGGTTGTAAAAATAAAATCCTGCCTGGGGTCCCGTCTTCCAGCGATGAGCGGGAGGGAGAGCGTTGCTGCCGTAGGCCGGTCCGGTAGCTGGGACTGCGCCGCGGATGTTGACCTTCCTCTGGACTAGCGTCTGACCCATTTGACTACATCTTCTCCGCGGCTTCTCAGCAGGTCCCACCTCCACTGGGCATGGCAGCGGGGCCGAGCTGCTCACCGTGGTTGCCCCGTGCAAGGTTAGCGGAGACGGCAGCCGGAGGCAGACTCACTCTGCATTCGGGTACTGAGTCCACGGATGCTGTGTTTGCTTCATCACTTAGTGTTCTGGCACGGGTGTTACAACCAACGGCAGAGAGTGTGTGAGTTAATGACGGAAGAGGCATATCACCCATCTGATAACTAAAAACTTGGAAGAAATAGGGTTTAGGAATCTTCTACGTAGGGATAAAACACATCTGTTGTTTCTCCAAGTCTCCTTAAGAGCAGATAGAGAACACCGTCCTTCCTGCAAGACGTGGTGTCCTGGCGGCCTCTTGCTCCCGCTTCATTCTTTGGTATAAAAACGATACAAGAAAATGGAGTCGCCTGCAGACAGTGAATCAGCAAGATGCTGCCAGGGGCCCAGCTGTTCTCACACCACGACTTCGGAAATAGATCTCCGGGGCCTCCCAGCCGGAGCAGCCCATGGCAGTGCCCGAGAAGGGTCCTCTGAGCAGCCTGCTCTTTGTGGATACGGGATTTGGGGCAGCAGGGGGGTGTTGGTTAGAGTGTTTTTACTTTCCTGAGTGTTGGGGGACTTGGTAGCTGGAGCAGGAGTGGAAAGAGAACCAGGGCACCGTCCTGGTGTGTCACAGCCAGGGTGTGTCCTGCGGGAGAGCTGGGCGGGGACAGCTGTCTGCGCATGTCCTGCGGACACACACGGAGGATTTTACTGTAGGCAAAACCTTCAGTTAAAACTGAATAAATAAGAACATTAAAAACACAGTTTGGCTCCCCCATATATCAGTAAAAAAGAGTACATTTAAAATCTATATTAGTGCACTCAAATAAAACCATTCTCTTTCTAATACGGATCCTCTGATGAGCCTGTAAGACAGGCAGAAGCACCTCTTCTGACCAGTCGCCGTGTGGCTCGAGGCCACACGATCCGCTTTTGAAAAAGGACCTTGTCTTTGACCCAGCATCCCCAGAGTTTGGGAGAGAAGCTTCTAATCAGTGCTCATGAAATGAGGCATTCTGGGAAGTAGGATGCTTGACCATCTGAGAAGGCCTCTGGAGGAAGCGTCACCAGATAAATGCCTCTCGGTTTCAAATATGAAAACGTAATTACTGCTGCAGCTCCGCTTCTGCTCTGTTCCTCTGGAAGCCGGTGCCCAGCCCAGCATGGTACTAGGTGCGCCTTAGGCGTAAAGGCCACTGTTGTGGACAGAATCCCATCCCGTTAACTAGCTACGTCAGGGTGTAAAGTGCCAGGCACACAGCGGGCATTCAGACCTCGTCAGTGCCGTGTCGGGCGTTTCTCTTCGCACACCCAGTTACGACTGGCCGCTGTCTGACCACACCTTCCTTCCCGGCGAGGACTGCCTGTCACACTTGGGCTGACACACTGGCTGAATATGGTGCAGGTAGTGTCCATGAGACAAACTAGAGCCGACTTCTTACTTCACAAAAGAAGGAACTCCATCCGCGGACGTGGCCGTCTGGAGTGTCTAGGCTGGGCATCGGTGGTCAGGTGGAACCTCTTGCCGTCAGGTGTGTTTCCCGGCGCTAGAACCTCTTTGTGTCCGTTTTTGTGCTGATCTCCGGGGTGCTTACCGCATAGGTACTTTGTGTTCTCCATTCTGATGGATAAAGTGTGTTTAAAATGGAACGAAAGGTACATATTCTAGTGACATTTCATTGTCACTGTTATTTTAGTCCTAACACTGTATTCATTCAGTCGGAGAAGGGAGGCAAGAATTCTTGGACCCCGGGCCACAGAAACGTGTGGTCCAAAGCAGTAGCGTTTGAAGGGCCATTTAAAAAATGTTAACATCGCTGTTTTAAATGCAAGATAGAATTTTTTTCTGCCCTGTGAAGCCTATCTTCAATAGAACCTCTTTGAAATTAACAAAATGCTTTCAAAAATTCATACCAGCAATAAACATTAAATGATGGTGATTATTTTGATCGTATGTACTTACAATTACTTTCTGTCTACTGGAAGTATTCGCTTTGAATCAAAGTTAGCTGTTATGCCTCAAGGTTATAGCATCTCTTCTACGGCCTTTCGCGTATCCCAAGGTGCACGTGTTCTGATGTGTGTGTGTTTGGCTTTATCGGTAAATTATATTCTTGCCAGAGATCCACTTAAAATGGAAATGTTGTCGGGGAGATGGTCTTTGAGATACTAGTCCACTGTCTTCCTGGTGTTGGCATCACTGAAATTCCTTTCTTGTTTCACCACTAAATAACAAAACAAACAACCAAGGAAATAATGTTCTCTTCATTTGGGGGTGAGTAGTTATTCTTCCGTCTGTAAAAGAAACATGCAGCGTGAGGGTCATTTGCCTTGTGTATAGACATACTCTAGACATTTCCGTTGCTTTAACAGGAATGGAAAACTCTTATATTATAAATGACATTTAGATGTTATATATAAATTAATAATTATATATAAATTACAAAAGTTGATTAAGTATAATTACCATGGTCTTAATATGTATTCTTAGTTTTGACTTACTTAAATCATTTGTCATATTGCCTTTCAGAAAGATGGAAAAATAAGGCTGACAAATTTTAAATGAGTGTGTTATTTAATTATCCACAATAAATCAGTATTTTTACAGCTGATTGATCTTTAGCAACACCTAAATTATTTTATCTTCCTAAAACATCCATAATTTTTGTTAGCTCTGTTAATTTCCTTGATTTAATTTTGTCCCTTAAATTTATAAAATGATTTTTTACCGATATACATTATTGTTTTCTGTGTCATTATAGGGAATATTATAGTAGGCAGTTGCTGACAATAATTGATTAGGGCTAACTTTCCTGTTATTAGCGATAATTTACATCATATGTTGCTCAGCATGGAGCTTGTAATTTAAAATGACTCATAGATTGGATGGTCTTTTGCCATTAATCAATATTACTGCATTTTGTTAGAATAAAGAGCATCAGGGGAGTTGATTCCGTACTATTTTTAGTCAGAAAAGTAATAAATTTCATAATTGATGGTAATGCACATATTGCAACCAAATTATTTAAAATTTACGGTTAACTGTTTATATTGTATGCTCTCTATTCTTTAGTTAGTATTTAAAATGTTTGCATTTCCATCTTGGAGAAACTGTATCGGTATGAAAATTACAACTGATGGGAGCTGTCAATATAGTTAACAGTAGGTTCAAGCAAGCTTACAGGCAGAAGCAAAGTGAAGTATGGATTGATTTGGGAAAATAAAGTTTATGTATGTAATGTAAAATATTTCTCTTGCTAAAGTGTAAAGATACTGGCCAGATGCTTCTCATTGCCTGGCCCCCTGACCTCCCCCATGCATGTCGAGAGCAATGCCATGACCTTCCAGACTCCACTGCACACCCTCGTCAGGTGCCAGCCCTGGGGTCAGGATGCTCTGGCCACAGCATTGGGCAGACGAGGGAAGGAAGTGTTTCCGGACGCCTGCAGTCCGCCTGCCCAATCCTCTAGGCTCTCCCCGTCCTTTAAGACAGATGCCTCCTTCTGCTCCTTCTCAGCTCACCAGGTGCTGCCTGAGAACCGTCTGGATTTCCTGTCACTGCTTTTCTGTACATGTTTCATCTGCTGTCTTCTCGTGTCTCTGCCCAGATACGTGTCTTTGATGGTCTGTCAAAGATAAGCTAGAATGATTTTCAGTATATATTTGCAACTTGTTCGTTTTTCTTATAAGAGAATAATGTAACATAAAATTTCTTCTAGATTACATGTAATACTAGAACGTGTAAAAGCTACTTCTTAAAATACGAGTTTTAAACTCTTCTTTTAAACCCTGTTACGTTGCAGATACTGTGGATTCAGTTGTCTTCAATGTTTAAGGGGCTCTCGATTTTAAGTGGGTAGCAGTCAGGAGTGAAAACACTGGGAATTTATAAGCTAAACAAATCTAATCAGATACGATACTGCCTCCTTTCTACTTTCCCCCGAAGCCATCCTAAAGACAGATCATCTCAGAATTATCTTGAACTTGAAACAAACGACCATTTCCATTTCTCATCTGTTTCACTCTTACTGTGTTCTCTCGGTCGGTGCCCATTTCAGTCTCAGCGGGCTGGGGAGAGGTGCCTAACGTCCACTCAAAGGCCGAGAGCTCCTGGGGAGAGCCGTCCTCCCCCTCCGCCCTGGTTGACAACGGCACTGCAGCGTGGGGCAAGCCGCCCAGCAGCGGCAGCGGATGGGGGGACCCCCCTGCGGAGCCGCCAGTGACATTCGGGAGAGCCAGCGCCCCCGCCGCCGCCCCAGCCCTGTGCAAACCAGGTAAGTCCAACTCAGGGCTTGACAAGTGGGTCAGGGTATTTTCTTGAGAGGTATACTTCCTGTCGCATTTTAAGAATTCAAAGTCTAGGACAATTTCCTCATTTTATTTGCACTTTAAGACTAACATACTTGCTATGTCTGGTATACGGACACAGAGGAGCTCCTAACAGAAGCCCATGCTCTCCTTTAAAAAAAAAAAAAAAAATCGGTTACCAGAATCCGGACCACAGCATGTGTGTGCCGGCTACCCAGAATAGCAGCCACACCACAACGGCATCCCCACGCCTGCCCCCCCATTCGCTGCTTCCCTGAGCGGCGGGATGAAAGAAAGCACGCCAGTGCCCCTTCCTGAGACCTCCGGTCTTTGCCAGTGGTTGGCCCTTGCTGCCTCGCTTGTGTCTCGTGAGCACAGCTCTGCTCTCGGTGCTCCAGGCTGACGAGTTTTCTCCTCTTCCTGTCTCCTCTCGTCTCGCCTCCTCTCGCCTCTTCTCTCTCTCGAAGAAAAGGAAGCAGACAGGTTGCATTGTCCTCCCATTCTCTGGAAACGTAAGAAGTACACCTGTGAAACGTCCTTTCTCACAGACGTCCACATCGCGGTCACCGAGTAGAACTCTGTGACACGTGAATTTGACAGTGCGATGCATAGGACATTAGTGTGAACCTACGATTGCCATTTAATAATAAGATCGGTTGTTAACATGGCTGTAAAAGCTTCATATTCTCTTTGGACAGCCTTAAATGTCTTAGATCTTAAAATGCAACTATTCGTTTTATATTTTTGCTGTTGCATTTTGCATTAGGTTTGTATCTATTACTTTGCTAACACTGGATTGTGTGTTCTGTATATCTACCATTCTGCTGGATGGTTTATTCCGTTCATACAAATCTAGATGATAAGGAGGTACTTAACCATTTGTTGTTGCAAATCTCAAGGATAAGGAGCTGCTCAGGTTGACATGCCATCTGGAGGGGGAGTATATTTGTTTTTATAATTTGAACTTGGAGGCTAGGCTTGTCTGCCTTGAAAAAGCATCATATCTTCATAGTCTTACAAAGTGCAGCTGACTGTATTACCACTTAATCTTGGCCTTCGTCACCTTCTCCCAGGAAGTGAAAATCTGGGATAACTGTCGTACCCAAAATCACTTTGTATCTTCAAAAAGTAGAAAAAACAATATCCTGAAATCAAAACTCAGTAGTCAGGTTGTGGCTCCATCTGCCCGTGGCCTCAGCTGTCTCCATCCTGCTGTTCTCAGAGTATCTCCTGGGGGCTTGACAGAAACAGACTGTCAGGCCCAACCGCAGATCTGTGCGTTTCTCGTGATCACCAGGTCACTCGAGGCTGGTCGCGTCAGAGGAGCACGAGTCCGCACACTGCTGCCGGTGTGGACCAAGTGGTAATCAAAAACCACGTGGGGGACGGTGCTATTTTTCAGGACTCGGCATTTTACTGGCCATTTCATACCATGCAGACATTGTAGCCTCCTCCTGTGGCCCCCAGGATTTATTGTTAAAAAGTCCATGCTTCCGAATCACCTCTAGCCGGTTGAGGGATATTGTAACAGCCCAGATGACAAATAGTTGGAGTTTGAAGAAAAAAAATATACACGTGTTTGCATATCTACTCTACAAGTCGTTCGAGAAATTCAGTTCTTAGGTCCTGGGGAAAGGAAGTAGTAAAAAGGTAGATTACGTCACACCGCTTTTGTCCCACCTCCCCGAAATGTCATCTTACAGCATTGACTTTAGGAAAGGTGAGTTTGGTGAGTTCATGTTTGCTCTCTTTCTAGCTTCAAAATCTATGCAAGAAGGCTGGGGCAGTGGTGGGGACGACATGAACCTTGGCACCAGTCAGTGGGAAGACGAAGAAGGGGGCGTGTGGAATAATGCTGCTTCCCAAGAAAGCGCCTCCTCCTGCAGTTCCTGGGGGAGCGCCCCCAAAAAAGGACTCCCAAAGGTGTGTGCAACACTAAAGAAAAGAAACTCTAAAAATCAGTGATGCTTAAAAACACGTTCGGGGTAGTAGTGCTATTCTAGTTAACTGCAACGGGTAGACCAGGAGTTCTCGAAGTGCTCTGGGTACTTCTGGAAGACCCCGAGATTTTGTCAGGGGTCTCGCCTGAGCGAAGGCTTGCATTTTCCAGAGACGACCTGGCATTGCCGTCGTAGCATACCAAAGGCAGAAACAGATGTGAGAATCCAGCTGCTTCTAAGAAGCCAGGCAGTAAAGAAATTTGCAAGCATGTACAACAGTGTCACTCTTCTCACAGAAGGTTCTTCTTTTAGAAACATAGTTTTCCATTTAAAAAAGTATGTTACTGGTTTTAACATAGAATGGGTTTGTTATTGTAATTTTTAAACAAATTAAGTATTTTTAAATTTCTCAGTTTTAATTTCTAATAACAGTAAATATTGATAAAAAACAACCCATAAAGCCAGAATTTCTTTAGAATCCTCAAATCTTGAGGGTAATGGGAGTTGGTGCTCAGACCGTTAAGTCTGAAACTCCTGAGGTAGACCATTAAGTTGTCTTGTAGCAAACGGGCGGCCGCCTGGAAAAAATTAAGTGAGATCCACAACTCATATATCCACCAAGATAAAATCCAAGTAGATCACAAATTTAAGTATGATAAATAAAAAATAGAAAAATGGGGAAGGATTTTAAAGACAGTCTTGGGAGTGGGAATGACCTTTCTAGCTAGGACTAAAATCCAAAAGCCATCAAATGGAAGACTTACAAACTTCAGTAGATACACATGAAAACTGTGCATGACCGAAAAGATCAAGAAGTCAAAAGACAAAAAAATATTAGTATCCTAACATGGAGAGGGCTGATCTCCTGAATATATAAAGAAAGGTCCTAGAAACTGATTTTGTAAAAAATCAATTAGTAACCCACTAGAAAAAGGTGCAGAGAATATAAACAGAGGGTCCCCGGAGAAGGAATGCAGCCAGCTCGTACACAGACGGAGGGTGTTCAGCCTGACTTCCGGGAAGAGAGTGCAGTTTAAAACACCAGTGCGAGGGGCGCCTGGGGGCTCAGTCGGTTCAGTGTCCGACTCTTTTTTTTTTTTTTTTTTTAAAGATTTTATTTATTTATTTGACAGAGAGAAATTACAAGTATACTGAGAGGCAGGCAGAGAGAGAGAGAGAAGGAAGCAGGCTCCCTGCTGAGCAGAAAGCCCGATGCGGGACTCGATCCCAGGACCCTGAGATCATGACCTGAGCCGAAGGCAGCGGCTCAACCCACTGAGCCACCCAGGCGCCCCTTTTTTTTTTTTTTTTTTTTTTTTTAGTGTCCGACTCTTGATTGCAGTTCGGGTCCCCATCCCAGGGTCATGGGATCCAGCCCCGTGTCAGGCTCTGCGCTCGGTGCGGAATCTGCTTGTCCCTCTCCCTCTGCTCTTCTCCCCTCCCCCCACACCGTCTCTCAAAGAAATAAATAAGATCTTTTTAAAAAATAAAGCAACACTGAAGATGCCAGCTTTCATCTCAGACCAGTGGAAATCCGCACGTCTCATCCACAGGCCGCGCTGACAAAGCTGTTAGAAAACCAGCACTGCTGTCCGCTGCCGGTGAGAATGTGAACCACTGTAAGCCGCACGGCCGGCAGCGCGGCACCCTCTGTTTGCAGATCTGTCGGCGCGTGGGTGCGGCGCTTCCACTGGTCTCGGGTGCAGCAGATGGCGTTGGTACACAACTCTCTGTTGCAGTGTGTTTGCAGTCAAATAAAATGATTTAAATGTGCATCGGTGGGGTGACTAGTTAGATGACAGCATGTCCACGCTGGGGAGAGCCAGAGTTTTGAACAGAAATTCTGTGTATATTCTTACGGAAAGATCCCCAAAGTATTTCGTTAAATGAAAAGGCAAGGTCCATAAAAATGTGTGCAGTACACACCTCCTTTGGTGGTAGGGAAGAGGAGTGTGCGTGTGTGCACGTGTGCGAAGGGGGACTTCCTCTTGGGGGGAGCAGGAACTAAGTGGATGGAGGCGGGGGTAGGAAAAAGATGCTTTGGTGTGTGCCCTTTTTCTGCTTCCAGATCTTGTGAAGGTATTGTCTGTTCAAAAAAACTAATTTAACAAAGTGTTCAATTAGCAGTAAGCAGAACCCAGAAACTAAAATCAGAGCTCTCTTCATTAGGAGTAGAAATGATTATAGACATCAAAAAGGAGTTTTTAACAATCGGACTGGCAAATAATCCAATTAATGATGGGACCAGAAATACCCAATTGGTAAATTGGTATTGCCTTGGCGGCTCGGGCCCCGGCAGCGCAGCCGGGACTCCCATAGCCTCCGGGTAAGCGGCTTCCTCCAGGAAAGTGTGCCCGCTCGCTTCGTGTCACCCGTACCCTCCCTCCTCTGGTTAGCGGCGGGCTCAGCTCTGTGAAGGACGGCTTTAGAGGAGGCTGTTTTTCCTACCATATGAACGCGCGGTTGGAATCTCTGGTTGTGAGACTGGGAGGGAAATGCTGGAAAATGGTTCACGTCACACTCGGGCCTCCTGCGCTGCCCTGCTCCCCCCTCCTCTGCCCTGCTCCCCCCCCCCCCCGCCCTGCGCTTGCTCTCTCCTGTTCTCTCCGGTGTTTGCCCATTTACTTTCTTCCGTACCCTACGGGCTGTAGGCAGTGAGAAGTCAGTAGAATTAACAGGCTT
The DNA here is from genome assembly GCF_964662115.1 of Mustela nivalis. Classification (NCBI taxonomy): domain Eukaryota; kingdom Metazoa; phylum Chordata; class Mammalia; order Carnivora; family Mustelidae; genus Mustela; species Mustela nivalis. The sequence continues at coordinate 58,742,450 of NC_139036.1, forward strand.
GTTGTGCCTTTCATCTTGTTGCCTTTTCATTTTGTTGGAACAGATGCCCTGCATTTTGTCGTCTCTCACAGTAAAGCTAATAGAAGGGCAGAAGATGTAAAATTTTTCATACACTTCACATAGTATTAGCATAGGGCTGTGTTCAGAGGAGCCCTTACGATTATTTGATAATGAAAGTGGCACTTAATTGTGATAACCTAAATTCTCGGGGAAAAAAAAAATTCTCTTTTTTTTTTTCCAAGGTTATATTTCAGAGAGAGAGAGCAAGAGAATGTGCAGGCATGAGTAGGGGAGGGACAGAGGGAGAAGGAGACTCACCGAGCAGGGAGCCTGTGTGGGACTTGATCCCAGGACCCTGGGATCATAACCTGAGCTGAAGGCGGATGCTTAACCAACTGAGCCACCCAGGCTTGGTTTTTTAAGGTCTGTAAATGAGGGATGCCGGGTGGCTCAGTCCGTTAGCGTCTGCCTTCGGCTCGGGTCATGATCTCAGGGTCCTGAGACCGAGTCCCACGTCGGGCTCCCTGCTCAGTGGGAAGCCTGCTTCTCCTTCAGCCTTCCGGTCCCCCTGCTTATGTGTGCGCACACTCACTCTCTCACTCTCTCCGACGAATAAATAAGATCTTTAAAAAAAATGAAGTCCATAAATTACACACCTATGCCAGCTTGCAAACGCACCTGAAGCATCCCATAGTACTAGCCATGAATCAGGGACTTTCTGGTACACAGCATGAGTCAACATGAAGATTTTCTAACTTTTAAATCACTGGGAATTTTAGGCATCTCCCATTTCTAGAAGAAATGCGTTAAAATGTGACCCGTGCTTCTTTCTAGGGCATGAAAACGTCTGGCAAGCAGGATGAGGCCTGGATCATGAGCCGGCTAATGAAACAACTCACAGACATGGGCTTCCCGGTGACTGGTGTCTTATTTTACCGCTCCCCTCCATGTGTGCTGCCACGCGTGGTCCTGATTGTGCCCCGCCCGTGTTTGTCGTGCGTAACAAGGAAGATTTTTGAGGGAGGAGAATGTTCATGCAACTTAACTCGTAAATTCCTCTTTCACACGAGCCCTTCTGGTTAGGGATCATTGATTTCAGCCCCAGCAAGGGTCCACACCGTTTCTGCCAAGTAAGGTGTGAGAGCCTCTTCTGGAAGAAAACGTGCTGGGTCATGGCTCTATTCATTGGCTTAGCCAGTGACATTCTTTCTTTTAATTTATAATAAAGTGAATTTTCATTAGTTCATGCAGCAGCTTGACAGATGACGAGAGAATACTTGGTATAAAGCTCTGTGTCCAGAAAAAGACTCCTCACCCAGCGTGTTGAGTTCCTGAGTCTCAGGGCCCGGGTCAGGAGAGTTCACGTCGCAGGATGGCCCTCTGAAAACATGTCGTGATGTGTTCAATTCTGAGATCAAATACCGGGTCAGATAGTGTGGATGTCACCTGCGTTTGTTATGTCTTGCCCTCAGAAGTCCTCTTTCCAGATCACTGCTCAAACGAATATTTATCTTTTGATTACGGTGGATGTCCCTAGAGAAGGAGTCCAGAATGGCCCAGTCTAGAAACCATACATTTCATAGCAGGCCCAGGTCCTCTGACATGGGGCAGGGCACAGGCCCAGGAGTGGCCCAGCCTCTTCCTATGTGAGACACTGGAGGCCTGCCCAGGAGTCCCCATTTCCGCTGTGGTGCTTGCACATACTAAAACCCTCTTTGCCTGCATAGGCATCTGCCCCATCATAGGGGGTTTATCCAAATGAATCAACTCGTTAAGTTTTGATCTGTCTTTACATTTCTTGGTGAAGAGTAGTTGATGGCCAAGCCCAGAGTCCGTGAAGGAGAGAATGAAGCTCTGTGCTCTAGCTCCTACAGTAGTTTTTCTGAAACTGTCCTGGTGGAGATGTCACCTTTGCTGAATGGTTGCTGCTAACATAGAGTCGATGATCAGATTCCACGGGCACTGTATTTAAGGTGTTAAATACAAATCCTTTAAAAGTCAGTTTATTACATAGTCATCTTCTAAGTGCCTTTTACTTTGAAGACCTCTGTCTCTAGCCTCTACAATAAGAGAAGTATTTCCAGTTCCAAAACCTAGTAAGATAGGTTAATATTAGGTCAATAATAATCATTTCTCTAAGTTAGTAAGGATAGAACTCTTCGCTAGCTCTTTTGTTATCATAAAAGCATTGTCCTAACCAAAACCCTCTTTGCCTGCACAGAGAGAGCCGGCTGAAGAGGCCTTGAAGAGCAACAACATGAATCTCGACCAGGCCATGAGTAAGTAGCGTGACACACGCTTAGAGTGCGCTAGTTCTGAAAGGTTCCGCTGTGTGGAGTTTGGATTTTCAGAAGCATTTCATTGTAGTCTTGGATTAACGGGGAAACCCTGCGCTGGGTAGACAAGACCAGGCTTTGGCAAAGGAGCAACCACGCGCCGTGCACTGGCTGTGCGGCAGCCTCTGCAGACAGGCGGCCTCAGGACGGATGGAGGCGTGTGGAGGACACGTGGAGGCGTGTTTGCCGCTTTCATTTTTCTCTAGTACTTCAGCAAACAGAAGAGTTTTTTTCCCTCCTGAGGGGAGGTCCTAGTGATGTTCTTAGAGAAAAGCTTTAGGACCACAGGCCAGACTTCATCTGACAAAGACTGAGCCCGTTCTTCACGCCCGGCCCCAGAACAGGCCTGCTCGGGGACCAGAGGAGAGATGCCCACGCCTGCGGAGCGCAGCCTCTGCGCACGAGATGAGATTGACCTCAACAACAAGCAGCCCTCGTTCTGGAGCTGCTTTAATAGTAGTAATAACTGAAGGCGATAAAAGTCAGGATTGGAAAACTATCACTGTGTTTAAGAACGGTATAATAAACTCTTAAATGCAGCATAAAGGTTACAGGGAGAGAGGATTAAACTTAACTGTGGCCTCTACAACTTGGGAATAAAATCTCAGCATAAAAAGAGATCATTTGTGACATCAAAAATGTAACGGGAAAAGCAAAACCAGGGAGGAGAAATTGCTGTCAACAGGAAAAGGACTGTTCTTTCTGTGAGCTGGTCACTGTAGACCTCGTGGTGACCACGAAGCAAACACCCAGGACAGACACACAAAACGGGGAGGCAGAGAGTGGAAAACCACCAGTTCACAGAGTTGGACAGGAATGGAAGGAAAAACCGTGAAAAGACAGAATAACCGGAAGGCAAAGGATAGGACAGCAGTAAGTCCTCATATGTCTGTCATCTCTCTCTTAAGACTTGCTCATTCCAGAGAGAGAACGAGCACGAGCAGGGGGCAGAGAGGGGTGGAGAGAGGCGATCTCAAGCAGACTCCACACGGAGCACGGAACCAGACGTGGGTCTCAGTCCCCGACCCTGAGACGACAACCTGAGCCAAAAGCAAAAGTCGTCCGTGTCACTGGCTGCACCACCCAGGCGCCCTGGCGGTGATCTCTCTTAATGGCGGTCGCTAACTCACCAATCAGGAGGCACAGAGCAACGAGCAATGCGGTGGATTGAAGCCACAAGTCCTGACTCTGTGCTGCCTGTCAGGCTCCTACAGCTCTTGAGACACAAACAGGCTCACGTGGAAAGGGAAATGATACTCCAGGCAAACAAACAAAAAGAAGGCAAGCACAGCTGGACTTGATACCAGACAAAATAGACTTAAAGCCAAAATGAGTCAGAGTCAGAGAAGGTGATTATGTGACAAAAGGGGTCAATACATCAAGACAATGTAATGGTTGTAAAGATACATCCATTCTCCGCAGCCGACTGCCGAAGTGCAGTGAGTAATGAAGAACCGACCTTAAGGAAGAAGTAGCCAGTACAGTATTGGAGGGATGCCAGCTGCTTGCTGTCAGCTGTCAACAGTTGCAAGATCATCAGACTGAAAATCAACAAGGAAAAATTGAAATGAACCACGCTTTAACGCCAATGGACTTAAAAGCCACACACAGATCATCCCATCCAACCCCAGCAGAACACACACCTTTCCAAGCACACGTGGAACTCTCTTCAGGATAGTAACCCTCCCACTTTTTTTAAAGTTTTATTTTCAAGTACTCTCTACACCAAAGGTGGGACTCGAACTCAGTGCCCTTCCAGGATAGATCCTAATAGGCCATAAAACTAACCTTAGTTTTGGGGGACCTGAGTGGCTGTCAGGTTAGGCTGTGAGCCCAGGGTCCTGGGATTAAGCCCTGCGTTGGGATCCCTGCTCAGCATGGAGTCTGCTCCCCATCTCCCTCTGCCGCCCCCCTGCTTGTACGTTATCTCTCTTAAATAAGTAAGTAAAGTCTTTTAAAAAAGAGAGTGAGATTGAGTCAATAAATCAAAACACAGAGAACTCCAGGACCAGAAGACTCACTGGCAGAAATTCTACCAAATACTAAAGAAGAATTAACACTAGTCCTTCTCAGACTCTTCCAAAATACTAAGAAGGGGACACTTCTAGACTCATTCTACAAGGCCAGCATTCCTCTCATGCCAAAACCAGCTGAGGATACCACGGGAAAACTACTGACCTGAGCAGTAGATGCGGAAACTCTCTGCAAAGTATTTGCAAACTGAATTCAGCATGTGAGTAGGATTATATTCCATGACCAAGTGGAATTTGTACCAGGGGTGCAAGGTGACTTCAACATACACAAATCAATTAAGTGTAACACATCTTGTCAATAAGATGAAAGAAAAATATCGTGATCATTTCAATAGAGAAGAAATATTTGACAAAATACAGCATCCTTTCATGATTTAAAAAAAAAAAAAAAACCCTTAGACTGGGTATAGAAGGTACGTACCTCAACATAATAAAGGTCTTACACAAGAAACCCACAGCTGACATTAGAGGAATTGAAAACGTTTCCCCTAAGATCAGGAACGAGGCAAGGATGCCCATTCTCTCCACTCCTGTTCACTCCTGTTCCTGGCTAGTACCAGAAGTCCTAGCCAGGGCAATCAGGCAGGACAAAGAAAAAGAAAAAAGGCATCCATGTTGGAAAGGGAAAGTCAAGTTCTCATTGTTTGCTGATGATATGATCCTATATATAGAAAATTGCAAGAAATCAGTCAAAAAATGTAGAGTTAACAATTTCAGTAAACTGGCAGGATATAAAAATCAGCATCCAGAAATCAGTTGCATTCCTTTATGATAATGATGAAGCATTAGAAAAGAAATAAAACCAATTCATAATAGCATTAAAAATAATAAAATACTTAGGAATAAATTTAACCAAGGACGTAAGAGATCTGCACAGTGAAAACAGCAGGGCTTTACTGAAAGAAATTAGAGAAGACACAAGCAAACGGAAGGGCATCTCATGTTCGTGGATCAAAAAACTAGTAGTGTAAAGACAGTTATGTTACCCAACACCATCTGTCAGTTAATTGCAATCCCCATCAAAAAACCAAAGCAATTCACAGAAGTACAAGAAACAATTCCTAAAATGTCTGTGGAACCACAAAATAGTCCTGAGAAAGAACAGAGTTGGCGGTGTCACACTTCTGGGTATCAGGCTGTACTACAAAATAAGAGTAGTACAGAGCCATAATAATCGAAACAGTGTGCTACGAGAACAAAAATAGACACATCTGGGCCCCCAGCTGGCTCAGTCAGTTGAGCATGTGACTTGATCTCAGGGTCATGAGTTCGAGGCCCATGTTAGGCCTAGAGCGTACCTAAAAAAAAAAAAAGAAAGAAAGAAAGAGTTAGACTCATCAACCAGTGGGTCAGAACAGAGCCCAGAATTGAACCCCAGCAGTTACAGTCAACAGAACACTTGGCAAAGGAGCCAAGAATACTCAATGGGGAAACGGTGTATCTGACACGCGGTTCTGGGAACAATAGAGAAACGTGCAGAACAATGAAAGTGGACCCCTGTCTCACAGCACAAAAATTAGCTCGTAATGGATCAGAGGTTTAAACAAAAGATTTGATACCATAAAACTCCTAGAAAAAGGACTTAAAGAAGAGGCCTGTCAATATTGGTCTTAACAATGATTTGGGGAGGCGTGACATCAAAAGCACAAACAACAAAAGAAAAGTCAACAAATGTGGCTACATCAGACTCAAAAGTTGCCGCACAGCGAAAGAAACAAGCCTAAAGAATGGGAGAAAATTTTTCAAGCCATATATTGGATAAGGGGTTAATATTCAAAATATATAAAGAACTCAGTCAACTGAAACCAAAAACGTATGGTTTTTAAAATGGGTAGAATAACTGAACAGACATTTCTGCAAAGAGGAGATTGGATGGCCAACAGACAGGAAAAGGTGCTAAGCATCCCTCAAATCGGGGAAATGCAGATCAGAGCCACAGTAAGATCTCCCCTCACCCCTGTCGGAATGGCTTTCATCAGGACGACAAGGACGGATGCTGGCGAGGATGTGGTAAAAGGGAACCCTGTGCACTGTCAGGACTGTAGATTTGTCCGACTGGTATGGAAAACCATATGGAGGTTCCTCAAAAAATGAAAAGTAGACTCACGGTACAACCCAGCAACTCCAGTCCTGGGTATATACGCAAAGGGTGAAAACGGGATCTTTTTTTTTTTTTTTTTTTTTTAAGATTTTTTTATTTATTTGACAGAGATCACAGGTAGGCAGAGAGAAGGGAGAGCAGGCTCCCCACTGAGCCACCCAGGCACCCCAGGATCTTTTTTATTTAAGATTTTTTTTTTTTTTGGACAGAGACTGAGAGAGGGAACGCAGGCAGGAGTGGGAGGTCGGAGAGGAAGGAGCAGGCTTCCCACTAAGCAGGGAGTCCGGGGGCTCGACCCCAGGATGCTGGGACCATGACCCGAGCCAAAGACAAGATGCTTAACAACTGAGCCACCCGGGCGCCCCTGAAAACAGGATCTGGACAGGATATCTGTACTATCGTGTTCATTGCAGCATTACTCACAATAGCCAACGTGTGGAAACAGCCCAAATGCCCATCAGCAGATGAATGGGCAAAAAAGATATGGTTCATGGACATGGTGGAATATATTCAGCTGTGAACAAAGAGGGGTTCCTGCCATCTGCACCAACATGGGCAGACCTTAAGCACTTGATGCTGAGTGAGCGAAGTCAGACAAAAATACTTCATGATCTCACTTAACATGTGGCGTCTATCCAAGTTCAACCTGTGGAGCACAGACTGCGAATGGTGGTTACCGGGTAGTGGGGCTGGGGGGATGAGCCGTGTAACAAGCGGAGGGAGGCCGCGGAGACCCCGCGCACAGCGGCCGAATGTGGTCGTGTTGTAGTGTAATTACATGACCTGCTAAATACGGCTCCACAGCAGGTAGATTAGGATATATTAATGTATCAAAGTTACATATATACCTGAAATTTACACAGTGGTTTGCATCAGATTTATTCAGTTAAAAGTAAGTAAAATAATGATGTTAAATAGTCAAGTGTAAAATGCAGCTGTTTCCCTAGGAAATACAGGGTCGGGCTCCTGCAAGCCTCTGGCCACAGCATTTTTGTTGACCAATCAGTACATAACCTCGCTTTATGTGTGTTTCTATCTAAAGACACTTTATTTAATATAAGTTTCTCACAGGTGAGAAACAGTATGCCATATTTCTGTCTTTACAGTAAAACACTAGCTAGGAAAGATTTAGCATTTTCCTGACCCTAGGTCACGTGACCGTGAATCTGTGGCCATCTACTCTCACACTAACGCCATCTGCCACACTTTCTTAAAATTACACTGTCTCGGGGCACGTGGGTGGCTCAGTCTGTTAAGCATCTAATTCTCCATCTCACTCAGGTCTTGATCTCACAGTCAAGCCCGATGCAGGCCTCCATGCTGGGCGTGGAGCCAACATAAAGAATCAGCATCTTGTCATCCAAAAAGTTAGGCACTCTTCCCGTCCTTTCCAGAGCTTCGTTGCACACTTAGAGATTACTGAGCACCCTCACGTACAGATTGGGGACTCTTCTCTTCCGTTAGCCAGAGGCACCATATCGTGGAACAACACCTACCTAACCTGTGTTTTCTCCATCAGGCACAACACTACCTTCCTGCACTCAGGAACTTAAGAGAGCACATTAGCACTACACTTGGGGTCCATTTTAAACACGTAAGTCACCAATAAGAAGCACAGAAACGCACTGAATAGACCACAGAGGGGTGCTTGTCACTGCAGGAGGGCTCAGTAAGAAGCCAGCATCTCGTTTGGCCTGAGTTAAGAATGTGTGCATCGGGCATCCAGCATTTTTCACCACCCTGCGCGTGTCCACAAAAGTACACGATTACTGTTTTGGGGGCTACAGATAAGTTTAGCCAGCCTGTGCATTTACAAGCACAGAATCCATGAATGATGAGAACCAACTTTGTTATCAGCGTGCGGGCATGGAAATGTGTGGTACAAGTTGCTAGGACAGAAATGACAATCCGTGTAGCTGGAAGAAATTGTCGTAACTTGTTAGAAGTGTAAAATAGCACAAACTCAAAGATAGCCATGCCAAACCAGTCACTAGCCTGAGACAAAAACCTTGCCTGTTCGCGTGGTATCGTGTCCCCAGTATCTGGAAGAGCCCTTGCAGCCCATGGGGGTGCAGGAAATGGAAACCACGGGCTGTGAGGGCAGCAACACCATTTTAAACAGGAAGATCAGGGCAGGAACGCAACGGGGAAGGCTGTGTGAAGAAGGGGTACATCCCTGTGGGGAGGGAGGGCAGGCCCCTGCGGGGCGGAGTGGCAGGTGTGATTGGAGTGGGCGGGGCAGGAGCAGGGGCGAGAGCAGGGCCCGGTCATAGACCGTGGGGGTCACAGGAGCAAAAGCATGGCCTCCCCGTTTTCCATGGGGTTGAGAGACTCAAACTGGTGCCCGTCTTGTGCTCGGCCCTCCTGACTGACACTCCTGGGGCATTTAGGTGTAAGTGTTGCTTCTGTTTGCTCCAGGCGCCCTGCTGGAAAAGAAGGTGGACGTGGACAAGCGTGGACTGGGAGTGACCGACTACAATGGAGTGGTCACCAAAGCCCTTGGCTGCCGCCCACCAGTCTCCAAAGACTCTTCCGGGGACCGCCCCACCTTTCTCGACAAGGTATGGATTGAGGAGGTGTTTTGTTTGTTTGTTTTTAACAAGAGGTATTTTTCATTTTAACTGTGTCCTTAATGCAAGCTGGATTAAATATTTGCCTGACTATAATATTTAAGTGACTCCTCACTTTTGAAAAATACGTTATGAATGTTTAGCTCAGAAGAAATAGTGTTGTACTTTTTACCTGTAGTCACACAATGTGACTAGGGGTAAAAAATACAGAAGCTGAAAACATGTTCATTTTAGTGGGTGAACTTGGCTAGGTTACCTGCTTCCATTTGCCCAATAACAAGGGTCATCAAATTTCTGTTTTACTGTCTTATTTTACAAGATATTGGAAATAATGTGTGACATGTTTAACCTGAGAAAAAGAAACTGGAGGTGGTTGGGCGCAGGCATCTGTGTCTGGTCCGCCCAGCTCGGCTGGTGCAGAGCACGTGCAGATGTCTGTTGGAAGCCCCTGGGGGGGCTCACGTGTCCGGACACCAGTTTGGTCCTTTCAGGATTGTCATGTAGCGGTGCCCCTGCTCCCGATGGGTGTGCCTTCAAAAGGAAGGGGAGAATAGGATCCCGTGAAATTCAGTCAAAATGTTGAACCTTGAAAATAAAACTGAAGCAAGAAACGGCAGGTTTAGAAACAAAGCTGGCAGAAAGGCTCACAACAAAACAGAAAGGCTCACAGGAGAAAGCTCTAGCCCTTCGTCTCTGCTCACAGAGAAACAGGGTCCCTTGCTACACTTCGCAGCAGAAAGCTGTGGCTGGGGAAGGCCTGAAGGGAAGGTCAGGTCATACCCTGCCCTCCTGCTGTGGGTCTATTCATGTCCAAGATTCTTAGTGAAATTCCAATTTAATTTGGTATCTTGTATTTTTGCTTGGGAAGTGCGGGACCCTGACTTACTTCCTTATCTTTAAAATGTAGAATAATACCAAAAAGAAAAAGAAGAAAACTGTAGACTACTACACACTAGTTGTGAAGTCAGAGGAGATAAATTTGCAAAGGGCCTGACATACAATGTGACCTTAATAATGTACAGGAGAGTGAGTAAGACCCATCTGCTCTATGACTTACCCCGTTACTGGATTAAACCATGTGAAATTGCTGTTGGTAATTCAAAAACAGCTGAATGTCAGCAGAATGTAACCCAGTGCACCCCTAGAGCCTTGGTACTGAAAGAAAGGAGCCTGTTTATTTGAAAATGCTTGTGAAGTGTAGCCCAAGTAAGAGTTTTGCTAATGTTTCCGGGCTTCTCCTGAGCCCTGTCCCTGGGCGGGGTCGGCGGGGTTGGAGCACGTTGTAAGCTAATGTATGTGTTTATGAAGTGATTGTTAGAACAAGAGCAGCATCTTAATCCTGTTTCTCTTTTTCTTCTCCCCTCTTCCTTTGGCCCATGTTCTCCATTCTCTTGTTATCCACTCTTTTTTGATCTTTTAATTCTTCTTCCATCCATACCCCTTTATATGTTCTTGGGAAACTGCTTTGTGCTTTGTCTGCGGATGGACGCCGCACACAGCTGACCCTTTCTTTCTCCAATCAGGACGGCGGCCTAGTGGAAGAGCCCACGACTTCACCGTTTTTGCCTTCACCAAGCCTGAAGCTCCCCCTTTCAAACAGTGCACTCCCTAATCAGGCCCTGGGTGGGATTGCCTCAGGGCTGGGCATGCAAAACTTGAATTCTTCTAGACAGGTAAGGCTTGGGCAGAGAGCCGGCGTGATCTCCGTTTCCCCTGCCTCTAACAGATGTGTTTGGGACGTGCACTTTGATCTTTAACAAATGCCCGTACTTTAACATACAGTCGAATATGTCAAGGTCGCTGAGATACTAGAAGTGTGCTGTCCAGGTACTGAGAGTTGAATCCGGTTCTTGAAACTGAACCGTGCTAGAGGAGGTGGGCCTGGGTGATGCCATCCTTCGCCTGGCCGTCCAAACCTAGCGTACGCTGGTCTTCGAGAAAACAGCACATGCTCGCCCTGCTCCCTGAAATAAAGGTGACATCTCAGTGGCTTCCAGAGAGCCACGCTGACATTTTCCCTTCCCTGACACTCAGGGGGTGAGAGTCCCCGCCAGGCATCACAGAAGGGAGGACTGTAAGTGTGTATTGGTCGCTGCTCCGTGGCCCTTGTGTCTCCCAGTCCCCCAGAGGACGGGACCTGCAGGCCGACGGTGCCTTTCCCGTCGGGGGGACGTCCTTTCCGTGGATTTCCTTGCACGTGAGGCTGACACGCACCCATCTCTGGAACACCTCTCCAAGGCGCCACTGTGAAAATCCGGTTAGCCCGACAGTACGCATGTGCGCCTGTCATCCCAGGGTAGCAGCGGCATGCCAGCCGGCGGCCTCCCGGGGCTAGCGCTGGTGGTAGTTCAGTGCCAGGCCTGCTTAACGGGGCTCCTGCCATCGGACAAACAGGCCAGCGGGGTGTGGGGAGCAAGCCCACCTGGCGGCTTTTCTACTCAGCGTCCCACAGGGCTCTTATGCCCACAGAGCACATCGGACCCCGAAAATGCATTGGTTACATTTAACATGAAGGTAGCAACCTGGATTTACCTACTTGTTCAGCTTCTGCTTCTGTGGAAGTTGTATTGCTCTTTCCAGTTCGAATGTTGCCATCTCCAGGTTAGTGGTCCCCACCCCTTTCCGCTCAGCACCCCACCACGGTGTGCTGCGGGAATTGCTGTGAAGCCAGTAGTGATGCGTTGCTCTTGTCGGCGCGCCCTGGGGTGATGCTTTCTTCAGATGTGACGGCCTTTTCCGGGGACCCCTTGGACTGACGCCGTCACGTGGCTTCTGTGATTTACACGCGCAGTCCGCCTTCGTGCGCAGCCGCTCTGCATGGCAGCGGGCACCGTGGGTGCGCTTCGGTGGGAGTCGACAGTGGAAGGAAGTAGGGACGGTCTCGCTGTCCCGTGCAGGCCAGCAAAGCCCCCTGCGGAGCTCCCGTCACACCTGCCCCCGACCGACCCTGCCCCTCCCGTGTCCCCGCAGATCCCGAGTGGCAATCTGGGCATGTTCGGCAGTAGCGGAGCAGCACAAGCCAGGACCATGCAACAGCCGCCGCAGCCCCCCGTGCAGCCTCTGAGCTCCTCCCAGCCCAGCCTCCGTGCTCAAGTGCCTCCGTTTCTATCCCCTCAGGTGGGCCCCATAGCCGTGCGCGCTGACGCAGGTGCCCCGATGGCTGGTGGCATCGGTGCCATGGGGACATCACTCGTAATGAGGGCGAGTTCACCCACCCCAAGACGGTCATCTCAGCCCGTCCGCAGGGGGCGTCTGCAGGACGGCCCCTTGGAGCGGCTCAGTGTCCGCCGCTCATAGGGAGCAGGTCCCTGGGGGAAAGGCTACGCCTCCCACGCTGCCGTGGTGCGGTTTTTGCCCAGGTCTTAGAATGATTCAGGTGAACCCGATGAATTGTCCTAGCTGGGAGAGGAACGTGACACGCCGAAATATTGCTTAGCCCAGAAGGGAGTGGGTAGGAGCACGTAGCAGCTCTCGGGGCCTGAAGAATGCTTCAGGGGCCCCCTGCATGTGATCATAGGTCATATTATAAATTAATACAACTTACTATTATTAATTTGGCTGCTTAGTTAAGTTCATTACTTAGTATTAGACTATTTTTGCCCATAGAGGTTCTTTTTTTTTTTTTAAAAAAAAAAAAGGTGTCAAACAGAAAAGGAGAAGGATATCTAGTTTGGCATAACTCTTAAAGCATATGGATTTTTTTCATGTTAATATTGTTTACTCTTAGAACATTCCCTAATTTTACACTTTGGACTGAGTTTTTCCTTATAGTGTTTCAGTCCTCATCCCTTATAAAAATTCAGTAATAGAGACTAATGATACGTTACAGAATTAGCTGGAAGTAGTTAACACTCCACAGCTGGTTGACCCCAGATTTGTGCGCTGAGCTGAGGCGGCTGGGATGTAGGTGGAGTAATTGTCCAGTTCATTTGTCAGAATGCAGGGTGAGCTGCCGTGCCACAGGCCCCAGAGTACAGAGGCTTCCACAAGACCGGGTTTACTTCCCTGGGTGGCTGTGCAGGGGGCAGCCGCTCAGGCCTGTGGGGCACCCCTACCACAGCCCTTCCCGATCGCTGGGTTCTGCACAGAATACTTCCCCTTGCGTCCCACTGCCCACGCCTGGGGACACAGCCAGCCCAGTCCAAGGGGCAGAAGGAGAGCTGGGCTTGGGTGATGGGCATCGGGCTTCCCACACTCACAGAGCACATGTCACCCTCGTGCCCCCCACGTTACCTGTGCTATGATACAGCGTGCTTTCTTTAAATGACTTGCCTGCTTAAATAAATCTATTCTTCAAACTTTACATATCTCTCAGAAGTAGAAAAATCACATTTTTCTGGTAACACATTAGACAACCATTAAAGTAAAAGATGCCCATCCACGTTCTACCCAAAATCATCTTGCATCCGGTTGTGATAAACATACATGGCATGTGGTGGAAAGCACTGGAATCTCAAACCGTCCATGGACTGTTCCAGCACAGTGAATGCCAGTTGAAGGGGCCCCCCTGAATGCGCACACGGCTTGATGGGCCAGGGCAGGGCTGGCAGAGGGGCCTAGACCCCTTCCCCGAGGCCCCACATTCACTCTTTCCTGAAATTAGGCCAGTTATTTCACGGTAACAGGATGTGAGCTCAGTTTTCGATAGGAGTCACCCAGAGCCCTTATATCTTACGTCATGACCGAAATACTTGGAGGGGGGAGGCTCTTCTCTCCGTCCGATCTTATTTTCCACAGAAGCACGGTAACTACTAGTGGTAAAAAGTCCGTGAGTATTTTAATGGGTTTTGAAGTTCATTCTGAAGACAAGCTTAACTGTTGGTAATTCATCAGTTCTGCATCTTGAAAACTGCCTGGACGGGTGGCCGTTTCGACAGGGACGCAGTGCCTGACGCTTTGTGTTGTCCGACAGGTTCAAGCACAGCTTTTGCAGTTTGCAGCAAAAAACATTGGTCTCAACCCTGCACTATTGACCTCGCCAATCAATCCTCAGCATATGACGATGTTGAACCAGCTCTATCAGCTGCAGCTGGTAAGCGGACACTTCAGCTTCTAGAACCGCGGAGGAGTGCTGCCGTTCACGGGCTGGCAGCGGCCTAGCCACCGACTGACAAAAGTACTTCACGCCTTGCGCTCTTCCTGGCGGGCAGTGTCACTGAGACTTTCATAAATTTTTTTAGACTTTTAAAAAAATTAGGCAGTTTTGTACTCAAGGGTGTTCTCCCTCAGCTTTGTGAATTCTCTGGCCCCTTCACAGAGTGTCCCAGACCTCACCAGGAGGCGTGTCCTTCACTCAGGGTCTCGGCTAGCCTTTCCGATCCACAGCTTCCCACCAGGACCCCAGAACACAGAAACTCATTTGAGGGACAGTTTTCTAAATTCTTCAAGGGGGGGGACATACAGAGACTGTTCTGGAAGCATGAGAGAAATTACTTCATTACATACAGTAGATGCCTTAGAGGTTACGGCTTTCACAGTCACTGTGAGGAAGGCTGATGTAGCCTAATAGTTCTCGATCTTGAAAGTTTTACAATTTGACTTACCTTAAATTTTTAATTTTCAAGAATCTTACTGCTTTTTTTTTTTTTTAAGATTTTATTTATTTGACAGAGAGAGAGAGACCACAAGCAGGCAGAGAGGCAGGCAGAGAGAGAGGAGGAAGCAGGCTCCCCACTGAGCAGAGAGCCCGATGTGGAGCTCGATCCCAGGACTCTGGGACTATGACCCAAGCCGAAGGCAGAGGCTTAACCCACTCAGCCACCAGGTGCCGCAAGAATCTTACTGCTCTTAACATAAAATGCCATGTCACTGTACCATCTCTAGATTCGTCCTGGTCATATACACTGAAGGACCTTTCTGCAATATGCTGACACCTGCTTTCTTTCAAAGTCTTGTTCAACAACTTCATCTCCTTGAAAAGGACCAGGAATTGGGGTGCCTGAGTGGCTCAGTGGGTTAAGCATCTGCCTTTGGCCCAGGTCATGATCCCAGCTCCACAGGGAGTCTGCTTCTCCCTCTGACCTTCTCCCCTCACATGCTCTCTCTCACTCTCTCAAATAAATAAATAAAAATCTTTTAAAAATAAGGAAAAAAAAAACAAAAGAAAAGGACCAGGAATCATTAGGGAAGGAAAAAAGGCCACTGATAACTAAAACATTGATGCCAAAGCTTTCCTTACAGGAGAGCCCCGGGCCCTGTCAGTCCCATAACCCGCACTGGCTGTTAGGCTTTGTCTAACCAGTCCAAAGGGCCGGTTTTCCAGTAAGTAGAGCCCCAAGCCCTGCTCACTACTAAAAACCTGACAGAGACATTGGAGCCCGGCCTGTGCCTCTCGCTTCAGCCTTGTTGGTGCTCTTGAGAGCAGCCGCCGGGACATTCAGGTGTGCCACGATGGTGGCGTGGAAAGGCAGCAGAAAAGGCAAGAAAATCTTGAATTATGTTAAGTATGTTCTGTTTTACAAACAAGGCTTCCTGTTCTTAATTTTTATTTTCAAAATAATTGGTAAAATGAAATTTTGGTGTATCCTGAGGTTGAGTTTTAGACCTTTAAGGATTCACTTAAGTAGAGTATTTTATCTCCCTATAACTTACAGATTAACGAGACATTTCTAATAGTACAGTCTCTACCTTTATGTGGATCCTGTTTTAATAAATCCGCTTGCTAAACATGTCCTAAAAAATCCATTTATGGGGTGCCTGGGTGGCTCAGTGGTTTAAGCTGCCTTCAGCTCAGGTCATGGTCTCAGGGTCCTGGGATTGAGCCCCACATCAGGTTCTCTGCTCGGCGGGGAGCCTGCTCTGCCTGCCTTTCTGCCTGCTTGTGATCTCTGTCTGTCAAATAAATAAATCTTTAAAAAAGAAAAAAAAAATGTCCTCAGAAAACAGGGTATGACAGGCAGCCAGCATTTCGAAGCGATGGGATGATGGAACTTCTGCATGGCTGTGTGAGAGGGGCTCACGCCCCCTTGTGCCTGCTGGCGGGGCCGGGGCCTATGGTGAGGGAGCATCACGTGGGCCCCAGCACTCGAGCCTCGAGCATGTTGTTCTGATTGTCTGGGGGGGCGAGCCACTGCTCTTCTACCAGCCTCCGAGCCATTCTGGACGACTTTCATCCAGGTCACCATAAGAATCAATAGTTTTTCATTGTCCCATCACTTCTTTTTACTTTTAGCTTAGAAGATTTGAGCAGAAGAATTTTGATCTCTTCATTAACTGAAAAATACTTGCTGGGGCACCTGGGTGGCTCAGTCATTAAGTGCCTGCCTTCAGCTTACGTCATCATCCCAGGGTCCTGGGATCAAGCCGCACATCGGGCTCCCTGCTTGGCGGGAAGCCTGCTTCTCCCTCTGCCACTCCCCCTGCTTGTGCTCCCTCTCTTGCTGAGTCTCTCAAAATAAATAAAATCATTTTTTAAAAGAAAGAAGAAAGAAAAATATTTGCTAAGAAATCTCATTACCTACACTAAGCAAGGGTACTGACTGAACTACTTTTGAAAATCTGTGTGCTGGAAGGGTTTGGGAAAGACATTTCTCCTTTTAAAAAGGCTTCTCCCTCATGGAATACTTTTTTGTTTTTTTAAGATTTATTTATCAGAGAGAGAGGGAGAGAGAGCGAGCACAGGCAGACAGAATGTCAGGCAGAGGCAAAGGGAGAGGCAGGCTCCCTGCTGAGCAAGGAGCCCGATGTGGGACGCGATCCCAGGATGCTGGGATCATGACCTCAGCTGAAGGCAGCTGCTTAACCAACTGAGCCACCCAGGCGTCCCTACCCTCATGGAATACTTAAACCACAGTATAGTAAGGGGGCCAAGAATCTTGGTTGCTTTCTCTCTTCCTCTCTTTTTAATACACAAAAGTTGAACCGTCTGTCAATGGCCTCCTACAGTATTTGAACTGTTCTCTGTCAACAGGCGTACCAACGTTTACAAATCCAGCAGCAGATGCTACAGGCTCAGCGTAATGTTTCCGGACCCATGAGACAACAGGAGCAGCAAGTAGGTATCTCGGGGCGTGTGGCTGCCCTCGCCAGCGCCCACCGTCCCTGAGCGCGTGATGCTAGATGGCAAACTGTTCCGTGGTTGACTTTCCTCTCGCTGAGCCTCCCTTTTAGCCATCTCGGGGGCATCTTAGCTTGGGAACAGGCGGGTCCAGCCAGCAGAGACCAGGGCCGCTTGCACGCCTTTTCCAACTCGCGTGTCCGCCGCCAGGTCGCGCGCACAATCACGAACCTGCAGCAGCAGATCCAGCAGCACCAGCGCCAGCTGGCCCAGGCCCTGCTCGTGAAGCCGCCGCCGCCGCCGCCGCACCTGCCGCTGCATCCCTCTGCAGGCAAATCGGCCATGGACAGCTTCCCCCCGCACTCCCAGGCCCCCGGCCTGCCTGACCTGCAGACCAAAGAGCCGCAGGCTTCACCCAGCACCTTCGCTCCTTACCCTCTTGGTGAGTCCCCACGGGGCGGGCCCGCACACTGTCCCCGGCTTCCTGCTGAGGGAGCCACACCGGCCGTCTCCTGCAGAGCGAAGTTCTGCTTCTGCCGGCCGTACATAGCTCTGGCCTAAAGTCTTTTAAAGTAGCACCAGCGAAAGTGCTGGAATTCCCTCAGTTTGCATTGTTCCCACTTTCTTCCTCTTCAGCGGCCACCGTCCCCCAACCTAACTGCAGGGACGAGCTTGTGATGGTTTTACTGGTAAAGGTGTTTAGATTTTTATGAATCAGGTACTTCTTGGAAACCAGTGGTGGCCCATCCAGGTTCTGCAGTGTAGAAGAGGGTTTGTGTAATCCACCAAGTCAGCCCGTATGCGTTGACCCCTGGCCTGTAGGACACATGCTCAGCACATGAAACCCACAGGTCTGCAGAAAGCACAGGGCTTCCCTTGTGCTTCCAGGTCCTGTAAGCCAGCCAGGAGGGGCATAGGTTCCGTAACCACAGGCGGGATCAAAGAAACGTCCCAGGGAGGGACATGCCAGTAAACAGATTATAAACAGTTTGACGAAGGGGTCCAGAACCTGGCGGCAGCCCTCAGGCTTGTTTGCCAGCTGACCGTTAGTGTGAAGCTACAGGACAAAAGGAGTTAGTAACCCAGGAAGGACATAGCCAGAGGAACAGAGGTCAGATGCATGACAGTGAATGTGCTACTGGCTGATGGGGTCCCTCTCCTTGATGCTGCCCTGAAAAGAGCCGTAAATCCTAATCGTACAAGCATGTTCTCCTTGACATGCAGTCACTGTGGTCTGTCCTTAGTAGGAACCTGGTGGGTGCTGACTGTGGCCATCCCCCCCTTCTCATGGCCCCGTGCTCCCAGCCCTTACGTGCACATGGGAGAACAGTTTGGTGGCCGAGGCCGGCTGGGGAGGTGGCCCGCCACGCCGAGTCCCAGCTCTACTAGGGCCAGCTCAGCACTTCCTTGCGTGACTTGCCCGACTGACTGTGTCAATTCCCCATTTAAACTGTGGATAGTTACCGCCTTGGGTCCTTTAAAGATTAAGTAAGATGACACAAGAAGTTCGCAGGACAGTGCCGCGTGCCGCCAGCCCTTTGTGAGACACGACCCAGACTGAAGCACGTCTTGTTTCAGGCCCTTTCAGAGACAGGTTCCGTTGTCTGGCGCCCTCAGTGCTTCCGCTGCAGCTTCCTGGAGGCATCTGGCCTCTCAACCGGTTTTTGGAGAGCAGACTACAATAGTCTGTATTCTTAGAGGTTTTTCCTTAGCACAAATGAAAGAACTAGTACAGTGGCTCTTTAAAATTAGATGAAAAATAATTTTGATACTATTTTATGATACTCACATTAAACTTACAAACTTACTGAAAATCTATAGTAGGACGCCTGGCTGGCTCAGTCGGTAGAGCATATGACTGACTCCTGATCTCGGGGTTGTGAGTTTAATTGTGAGTTTAAGCCCCACGCTGACTGTAAAGATTACTAAAAATAAAATATAAGAGAAAAAAAAGAAAGAAAAGAAAAGAAATAGCTAATCAGGCGCACCTGGTGGCTCAGCCCGATAAGTGTCTGCCTTCAGCTCTGGTCCTGATCCCAGCGTCCTAGGATCAAGCCTCACGTCGGGCTCCCTGCTCAGCGGGGGTCCGCTTCTCCCTCTGCCTCTGCTGTGCCCCCTGCTTGTGTGCTCGCACGCTCGCTCTCTCTCTCTCTCTCTCTCTCTCTAACAAACAAATAAAAATTGTAGGAGAAAAAGAAGTAGCTAATCCAGTATAAGAAACGTAGCCTGTAAGACAGCCTCTCTGCTTGGTTCTTGGCATTTTTCGTCAGTGGTTGTAGCCCCGCCCACCATCCTTCCCACGCACCTTCCTTCTCCTCGCTTTGTTGTCTCTTGACTGCTGGAACTTGTCATCCACATGGGAAGACCAGGGGTAGAATCATGAAAAACAGCCTTCGTAGGCAGTGCTACAGGGAGGGGAGAGCTTGTGCTCCCCTTGAGTGGCGAAGCAAAGACCCACAGTAGGGCTGAACTCGGATCTCAGATGAGCAGGGCCTCGGTGACCAGAGCCTGGCTGGACAGGGCGTGCCCCGGGTGGTCGTGCCGACTCGTGGCGGGGGTCCACAGGTGAGCGGGCATGCTGCGGAGATGGGTGCAGGCCCAAAACTTTGAAGCCCAGGCTGGAACCCAGCCTCGAGGTCCCCTCACCCGACTAGGTCAGTGCAAAATGGAAGCGAAGATTGCTGTCCGTGCCAACCTCACACAGGCAGCCGCTGGCTGCCTCACCTGCACAGGTGCTGTGTTTCATCTGCAAAGTGTGTGTGTGTGTGTGTTGTCAACATTTAAAAATCTTCAAATGACAGTAACTTCTGGCTTCATTTAAAATGACTCCATGGGGCGCCTGGGTGGCTCAGTGGGTTAAGCCTCTGCCTTCAGCTCGGGTGGTGATCTCAGGGTCCTGGGATCGAGCCCCAGGTTGGGCTTCCTGCTCAGCGGAGGGTCTGCTTCCCCCTCTCTCTGTCTGCCTCTCTGCCTGCTTGTGATCTCTGTCAAGTAAATAAATAAAATCTTAAAAATATATATTTAATAAAATAAATAAAATAAAATGGCTCTGTGGGGTTTGCCTTCCATGTGGCTGTCACAGGCTGACACCAGCCGCTGGCACTCTAGGTGGGACAAGCAACGTCCCCACCAGGCCCACTTCTCAGCCACTTGGCCCATGTAGGCATTGGAGTTTGCAAACACAGGTTTCTTTCTTTTTTTTTTTTTTTTTTTTTTTTTTAAGATTTTATTTATTTATTTATTTGACAGAGATCACAAGTAGGCAGAGAGGCGGGCTGAGAGAGGAGGAAGCAGGCTCCCTGCAGAGCAGAGAGCCCGATTCAGGGCTCGATCCCAGGACCCTGAGACCATGACCTGAGCTGAAGGCAGAGGCTTAACCCACTGAGCCACCCAGGCGCCCCTTGCACACACAGATTTAAAGTCAGGAACAAACCTGTTCAATACCTTGCTTACGAGTAGAGATGCACTTTGACCAACGTACCAAGCTGATGGTCTGTGAACCCTGGGGTGCGCACCTGCCCGTTACTCTCCGCCAGCCGAGCATTCCGTCCCGCTCGCAACTGGTGTCCCCACCGGGCAGTCTTTCTCATCCTCCTCGCCCTTCAGTGACCTGGCACAGTGTGGCCAGATGCAGCAGCATGTGGTTTTAGCTGTAAGAAGGAAAGGCCGGGATTGGCTGCCGTTCCAGCAAGGGACAGATGGCGGCCCTGCCACGCCCTCCAATAGGTCGTGTCCTTAAAAGGAGTTTGATATTTGGTTTATAAACTCCGGAAGACTTTTGTAAAGTAAGATCACTAGAGGTGGCATTGAATGACCCCCGCCAGCCTGTACTGGTACCTCAGAACACTGTCCAGAGCTCCGAAGGAGTTGTGTTCATCTGCTGAGTTTCCCTGAGGTATCCTAAGATCAGAAAAGATTTGCCTAATTGTCTGGACTTGCCCTGCTTCCTGTGCGTGCTGAGGAGCGGCAGGACCATGTTTTGCTCTGAGACAACCGAGCTGAAGAGCATCATCGGTCTTAACCAGAGAATATTCGTTGCCATTTCACCTTAATTCGGGAATAATCCCCTGGAAATATGTGTCGTTAAAAAGACAAAAAGCTTTTCTTTTTATGAGCATTAAAAGTTAGAGTTAAGTATGTGGCCATGAGTTAAGACTTGGATTGATTCTCCAGGAGAGCTTTGGAATGTAATAAAACTTTGAGGAAGAGCAGGCGTGTCCTAATAGCATTTTTATCCTTAGCTGGACTGAACCCAAACATGAATGTCAACAGCATGGACATGACTGGTGGCTTGTCGGTAAAGGACCCGTCTCAGTCCCAGTCACGCCTCCCTCAGTGGACACACCCCAACCCGATGGACAACTTACCCGGTGCTGCTTCTCCCCTCGATCAGAACCCCAGCAAGCATGGTATGTGTGAGCCGGGGTGCCTGGGGTCCGGTCGCTCCTGCCATGCGGGCCGACGGTCCGGTTGTAGACGCTCGTGTTACTACACACACTGCAGCTCTTGCCTAAGAATTCCAGTAGAATGGACCCTTCCGTTCCACCCCAGAGTGTGTGAGATCCCAGCTAGCCCACGGTCAAAGCCCCCGAAACCACAGCCTCCGGATCTTTGCTACAAACCAGGAAGGAGTTTAACGTGCCCCAGAGTAGCAAAGAATGTCGGTTGCGGCCTGCAGATGTTTTAGTTTTTATGTGTACTCTTCCACAAAAAACTGGTCTACTGAGAAGAAATTTTTCTCAATAAAATGGTAAAACACAATAGAAAAGCAAATGCGTAGAAAAAAGGAAGAAGCAGAAGTGCCGAAACCTGAAGGCAGCAACCCTACTAGTAAGCTTGACTTGAGCTCCCTGTTTCCTGACAGCACGAATAGCAGAGGAGATATCATAGCTTTCTGATTCTCTCTTGATTCTAAAAGGAAAAATAAAATTTTTCCTGTTAATTCTACAAGAGAATCATCACGGGCTACCTGGGCGCTTTCCATGGCAGGAGAGCGCGGTCGCCCATGGTGGGCCGGTCCACTCCAGAAGAAGATAAGGGCCCCGCGGTCACATGCCCAGCTTGTCCGTCCAGAGGGAGGGCGAGCAGGGCGCACGCAACCCCAGAGTCCGTCGCTAAGCACAGAGACTCAGAGGCTGGGCCCCAGAAAGGCACAGGCCCGCTCTCATTTGTACGGGTTTGTGTTTTGCCACGATTTCTCACTTGGCAAACTAAAATGGTTCTGAAGGAGTTTTGGTCTTGGGGCGCCTGGCTGGCTCAGTCGGTGGAGCGTGTGACTTGGGGTCTCACAGTTGTGAGCTTGAGCCCCACATTAGGGTAGAGAGCACTTAAAAATACAATCTTTAAAGAATAAAAAGAATTTCAGTCTTTACAGACGAAGTTGGGGCTCACCAAAGTAGTCACTTATTCTTAGCAAGCGCAGGACAAACTAAGTGTGATGGTCTGTGTGCGTCTGGAGGGGGCGGGGCCTGGTGCTTAGAAGTGAGGACGCAGGGGCTCCCCTGTTCACTCAGCTCTTTGTCTCCCGCTGTCCCCTCAGGTGCTATCCCTGGAGGTCTAAGCATCGGGCCTCCAGCGAAGTCCTCCATTGATGACTCCTATGGCCGGTACGACTTAATCCCGAATAGTGAGTCACCAGCCAGTCCTCCTGTAGCTGTCCCCCATAGCTGGTCGCGTGCCAAATCTGACAGTGACAAAATCTCCAACGGCTCCAGCATCAACTGGCCCCCAGGTGAGAGCGTGCAACACGTCTGCCCAGCCGCACGTCAGAACTGCCCCAAGCCTGAGGAGAGCGCTTCTGCTTGGGAGAAGCCGGGACCTGAGCTCTAGGAGTCCTGGAAACAGGAACCCCACAGCTATGGCTTTTCCACTGGAAATTCACGCAGATTTGGGAAGTGGTTAGCTCCTGGCACCTTCCTGTAGTCCCTTGGTTCAGTGAGGGGAGTGGAAGGAGAATGGATGCTATGTTGCATCTGGCCAGACTGTTCTAGACTCCACACTGTCTGAACACGATCGATGTGGCAGCTGTGATCCCTGCTTCTGCTTGTGCCAGAGGATCGATGGTTTCCTGAAAGTCTAGGATGGGTCTCCTATTGTAACTAGCGGATCATAAGAATTTTCATAAATTACCATGAAGGAATGTGAAGATATTATAGTACTCGTGTTTTGATTTCCATTTTGTTTGGCATTTTCTAGAATTCCATCCTGGAGTTCCATGGAAAGGACTTCAGAATATAGACCCCGAGAACGACCCCGATGTCACTCCTGGAAGTGTCCCCACTGGGCCCACTATCAATACCACCATCCAGGACGTCAACCGCTACCTCCTCAAGAGTGCGGGTGAGGACAGCGGCCGCCGGCAGCCCGGCACAGAGGGCCTCCTGTGCACATCTGGGGGCACCGGGGTGGCGTGCGGGCTGTGGGGCAGGGACGCTGTGGCACACACCTATAGGCACTTCTCAGCATCTGGAGGTAGTGCTGATGGTGAAATGGAGATTGATTTCCTGGCCAAGTAACACCTCGTTTCTGACCGCGGTGCTGTAAAATCCCAATACTACACATGCAGCTGCTCAGAAAAAGCTCCCACCTGAAATCTGTTCAAACTACAGGTGAATTGGAAGAGGAAGGCTTCCACCTCAGTCTGTTTCCTTCCACAAAGTCTGATAGAAAGACTGAAATCCACCCCCAGTGCTGTGTTCCAGGCGCAACTCGGGGTGCTAGTTCTGGGTGCTCGCTGTGTCAGACTCAAGCTTCCAGGGGGTGGCAGAGAGCAGCTGGCTGGGCCATTGGAAGCATCTGTGCAGCTCTGAGGTGCGCTGATACGGTGGCAGCGCCGATGTCCGGAGAGTGGGAGGGACTAGCAGGCCGGCCGTGGACGCTCATCCTCGATAAGGCCACTCGGGTAGTCAGACTGGCACCATCCAGAAGTCCAACTCGGCCCTCAGTGCTTGTCGCCCTGAGTGTGGCAGGAGGGTTGTGTCCTGGGACGACTGTCCGTCGGTGGATTTTGAGGATGGTGGGCAGGTGTGAAGGGGCAGCCCTGACCCGCGTACTGAGAGACCTCGGAAAGTGTCAAGGTTGCTTGGCGTCGCACAGAGCTTCGTGCCAGTGCCCCGTGGGTCCTCCAGTGGTCCCATGGCCCCCGAGTGGCCTCTGGAGCATTGTGGTGACCTCCACGTTTGCGCAAGTGTGCTGTGACGGGACGAAGGTGACATGGAGAAGGAGGTGAATTCTGCGGGCAGGACCTAACGGCTGTCCTCCCATCCAGAGCAGCTGAGGCAGAACAGGCAGAAGGGCATCTAGAAGTGACCGAGGTCCTGGCGTTGGGATCAGATGAGAAAGTGGGGTCTCCGGCTCCAGGGTAAAGAGTCAGGCAGCCGTCCAACCTGGGCACCTTGAAGCTTCATGTGATGCCATGTGACTGCAGGGGCTGACAGGGGCGGGTCTTGGACTGCTCCTGCCAGGCCCCTCCTGCAAGCCCTGGGGAGCCCTTGCTCCTCTGCTCCTGTGCCCTCGTGGTTTGTGTTTGGGAGAAGGAGAACATACAGAACTTCTCTTAATGTAGCCCTGGGCACGTGATCATGCCACTGCCCCAGCGCAGCACAGCCAAGCTGCAGAGGCCGGACCTCGCCCCCACCTCTCTCCAGAGCGCAATGTGCTGCTCCCTACACACCGTCAGCTTCCAGGCAGCCCCTTTGACTGACCTTGCTCAGGGACCGAGCCACAAATGTCATCATACTTCTTTATAGTTTGTTTTTGGTTGTTTTTTGTTTTTGTTTTTGTTTTTGTTTTTTGAAGTAGGCCCCACACCCAACATGGGGCTTGAACTCATGACCCGGAGATCAAGAGTCACTTGCTCCCCAGACTGAGCCAGCCAAGCGCCCCAGGTTTTTTGTTGGTTTGTTTGTTTGTTTAATTTTTAAGTCCTCTCTGCAGCCAGCATGGGGCTTGAACCCACAACCCCAAGATCAAGAGTCACATGTTTCACCGACTGAACCCACTGGGCACCTCCCCCCGCCCCCCAGCTATTGTAGTTTTGACTAAACAGCTTGACCTAAAGTCCAGAGAGAATGAAAATAAAAAAAAACATGCCCTAGACGGAGACAGGGAGAATAGCTATTAAGCTCTTGATACTGACTTATTTTACATGTTCTCATACGTAATTCTCTATTTTCTTCTGTTGAGTATCTACTGTACTGGGTGTTGCTTTCTAATTTGCATTTTTGTTTTTCATTTACTGCCATTGACATTAAGTTCTGATTTGATATTAATCTGCAGATTACAAGTCAGTTTTAATGTTCGTGAGTTTTCGTGCTCTCATTCTAAAGAGGTTGATCACAGTAGGGCAGCTGTGGACAGCTCTGCAGGTTGCACACTGCACAAGTCTGACAGGTGCCCCGTGCCCGGTCATCTCTGTGAAGCGTATACCTCTGGGGTTAGTCAGCGCACCAGCCCACGTGGACACCTGCATCTGGCTTCCATCTCTTGTGAGATTCTATTTGTGGAAGTAAATGTGACAAGCAGACTGTCACGTGCTCATGTCCCCACCCCACCAGCTTCCACACACTGGTGAAATAACTTTCTGAATCAGAGGAGCTCAGATT
Source organism: Mustela nivalis (assembly GCF_964662115.1). Taxonomy (NCBI): domain Eukaryota; kingdom Metazoa; phylum Chordata; class Mammalia; order Carnivora; family Mustelidae; genus Mustela; species Mustela nivalis. Next base: position 58,768,089 of record NC_139036.1, read on the forward strand.
CTGTTCTGCTCTGACCCAGACTGTCAGCACTGCTTGTTCCCCACCTTCCTGCTCTCAGAGAATCCTGGGGGAGGGTGACCTGGAGCCGCCGGGCAGCAGGGAACTGCACAGGGGCGGCCACCACCCGCCCCCAACAGCCTCCCTCCCAGGGCACTAGCAAGTGTTTTCACAGGAGGGGCTGTGGTTGGGGGAACAGTCGTCCAGTGCCCCACACGAGGCTCTGCCTCATGCCTGTGTCACCAGGGAGAGGCTCAGACAGGACCTAGTGGACACCTGAGACATTCTGAGTCAGAATGAAGTGCTGGTCTTTCTACGGTAAAATATATAGCAAAAAGCTTAGAGTTTCATGGTTTTTGATTTGGTGGATATTGTTTGAGGTGGGAAAAGATGGGGAGTGCCCTGGACTGTGAGTCTTAGCCTACGTGGGAGGGAGTCCGCGCGGTCAGTTCACGTCCTGCGCGGCGTTCTTGGCATTCTGCCACCGACCCTCTTCTCCCGTGCCTGCAGACCCTGCCCCCGAGAGGCTGCCACTGCCTCCTGGGCCCTGGGACCCAAGGGTCTGTCCGCCCTGGCCGTGGCCCTGACCATGTCACACCTATATGGTCAACTCCTTGGCCACAACCAGCCCCTCTGGAGAGCCTCCCTCTCGGTGGGCGGCATGGTCACAGCGCCGGGCTCAGGGCTGCCCCAGCGCCTGCCACCCGCCTCTCTCAGCGCTGCGTGTGCTTCCGCAGGGTCCTCCCCACCGTCATCTCAGAGTGCCGCGCTGCCTTCCTCGAGTGCCTGGCCGCTCAGTGCCTCCGGCTACGGTCGCTCTTTCAGCAGCATCGCGCCCGCGCCCAGCATTGCAGGTACGCACTGGCTTCTCCTGACGTCTGCCCGCTCGCCCTGGAGCTGGGGGGCCGTGCGGGGTGGTGGAGAGGGGACCTGGGCACCCCTGCCCCCTGCTGTGTGCAGCAGGAACGGGGACATCGCCTCTGCGGGGTGGTCGTGCAAGGCACGTGGCTGTAGGCCGGGGCACATCTGCTTCCACGGACCTGCTCCCTCGCGTCCCCCGCACCATGGCTGCAGCATGAGGGGGGCTCAGGGCTGCAGCGCGAGCAGGCGGCCCCCGCCGGGACTTCGATGAGGGAAATGAGTAGGTCCCAGAAAATGTGGCCCCTTCCCGCCTGTCACCTTCTCTGTTGCCCTAGAAGCTTTTAGAAGTTTTTGGTCTAAGACATTTTGTTTAGGCTTAGAGGAGAACTGAGAAGTGTTTGTCATAAAAACTTGAGGGGAATCTGAACCAAAAAATTTCAAGACAAGGATATACAGAGTTGCAGGCCCAGACGCTAACAAGATGTGTGTCAGGTTTGTAAGTAGACAGACATCTTACAGACGGAATGTTGTTTACAGACGTCTCCAGTGTACTTCTGTATTCCTTCAAATCTTGTCATTCAGTCCTTTTTGAATCCGTGTGAGGATGCCGTCGGAATCCCTCTAGCACCAGTCCCTGGGCAAGAAGGCCATTGTGATTCGGTGCGGCCCTTCTCCTTCCCTCCCCGTAGTCAGTCGATTATTTTAGTTTGACCCCAGTGTGTGAGCACACGGTCTCAGGTACGAATGTAGTGATTCAACATGTAGTTCAGCATCTTACCGAAAACAAAGAGTTTCTGGATTATGTCATTCCTTCTGTTTATTCTTCCTGATGTTTACATAGGAGACGTATGTAGACCTCTAATACTTCTGTGATCATGTAGCTGAAGAGAAGGGGCAGAGTCTAATTTCCCTGTACCTCCAGCCATTTTTATAGCATTCTTGCTTTTCTGACCAATGACAGCTTTGCTAAGATTAGTGTTTGTTTGTTTGCTTGAAGTCCTGGTGGCTAGGGGTGGAGGGGAGCTCTACCAGGGTCTGGTGGCCTGGTCGCTGCCGTGCCATGCTAGCACCACCGTGACAGCAACCACTCTGTCGCCAGCACTTCCCGTTCGGTCATGCTGGGCAGGGGAGGCGGGCCTAGCAGATGTCCAGCTGTGCGCACCTCCCAGCTGAGGCCTGCGTGCAAGAGAAGCTGGTGTTCGGAGTCGTTACCAGTTGGGTTTTTTCCTCCCAAAGAGCCTTCAGACACTCTGCGCCCTGTGGAGGTACTAAGATGCCAAACACTCAGCCCCCAGCTGCTGGGCCCCAGGCGTCCGTTTCCACCGTGCGGCCCAGCAGCCTCGTCTCAAAGCTGTGGGTTGTCAGGGGGCATTGCCTTGAAAAGGGACTGGTCGCTAAAGGAATGGTGTAAAGGATCTACACATTAGGCTTTTGTCTTCAATTAACGTGTTCCATTATAAGCTTATCCCAATAGAAGATGTCAATGATTCATTTTAACCTCGAACTGCAAAAATGCTGTTTCCTCAGTGGCAAACTTGGTTCTGGCACAGTCAGTGAATTCAGCATCAGCCTCCCGGCAAGGCCTCCCCAGGGCACTGGGCACAGGCCGGTGGTCAGTCTTTAGGCAGGAATCCAAAAGCGCACACACCCCCGTGTTCTCGGCGTTTCCTGTCCATCCCCATGGTCTGCTGGTGCCGGAGAGCGCCTTGCACACTCCTCCACACACTGCGGTGACTTCTTCCGATCTCCAGAACCCCTGTGCTCTGTCTCCCTGCCTTCCTAGGTAAACTGTCAGACATCAAATCGACGTGGTCCTCCGGCCCTGCCTCCCACACACAAGCCTCTCTGTCTCACGAGCTGTGGAAGGTGCCCAGAAGCACTGCTGCCCCCACAAGGCCACCTCCAGGGTTAGCCAATCCCAAGCCTTCCTCCACCTGGGGAGCCAGTCCCCTCGGCTGGACCAGCTCTTACTCCTCGGGTACGAGTCCGGGTGCTCGGTGTGCGGGCGGGCCGGGGCGGGGTGCGCGGGGCCTCCGGGCCTGCTCTGCCGGCCCTTCAGGGTGAGAGTGTGCCCATCATCTTGTCCTCTGGCTCCTTGGGAAGGACTGCTCCCCCACCCCTAGAATCTGGAGAGCCTAGGAGGGGCCCCAGATTCTCAGGGCAGCGTGTGGGCCGAGTACCTCAGCCGCTGGGGTTTCCAGCCTCCGCCCAGGGCCCCAGGGTCCGGCGGGTCTGCCAGAGGCAGGCGGGCCCGGCCGCCACAGCATCCTTCCAGGGGCCATGCTGGGCCCTTAGAGAAGGTGCTTCGGCCTTTGATACGTGCTTCTCCACAACATTTCCCTGGAGCAAAGGGCTTTTCAGGCCAGAACCCAGACCAAGCCCCTCGTCCGAATCAGGCCCGTATCCTGGCGCCGCAGTTCTGCCCGGCGCCGCCGGGGCCTCTGCCGAGCTGCGGCCGTGGGGCCGAGAAAGTCGAGATGGAACCAGCTGCACGTCACCCGAAATCCGCTTGGCGGCCCTGGGGGTCTGCCGTGTTAGCCAGAGCGTCTTAGACTGTCGGCTCTCGGGAGGGGGACAGGCGCTTCTGCCCTCCTCCGTCCGCCGTCCGGCCCCGGGGCGCCTGCAGGAGTTGTGGGGCTGGGTTCATCAAACCAAAAAGAGAATGTGGATTTTCAAAGGTTAGAAAGGCTTAGAGCGTGCAGTGGTGGCATGTGCCACCACACGTGGGGGCAGGAAGCCTCTGGAGGCCGTGCTGACGGGGCTGTCCCTGGCTCGTGCAGGTTCTGCCTGGAGCACCGACACCTCAGGACGGACAAGCAGCTGGCTCGTTCTCCGCAACCTCACGCCCCAGGTACGGCTACAGGTCACCGAGCAGCCGGGCACGGTCCCCAGAGTGTTCCCGCCACCCCCAGTGCATGCCAACCTCTGCTGGGGACCCTCACTCGGGCCCAGAGACAGCAGGGGCAGTGCAGGCAGACAACCTCCATGGTCCGGGGGGACTGTTTGCTTTTTACTCTTTTGAGGCTTTCAAACAGAGACGCTTGCCTCTAATTCTACCCACCGAGGAGTCATTTGTCCTATGCTCCCCTTTCCTGGGATCAGGGGCCCCAGGGCTGCCACGAACTGTGGGCTCTGTGTGAGGGGCCCCGGCTGGGTGGGTGGGAGGCTGCAGCCAAAACGGGGTCTTGTCTTCCTCCTGATTGACGGAATCCGCGGGGTATAACTGACACACCCAGGATTTAAAAGTTCATGGTAAATGACAGGGTGTGAAAGGTTAAAATCATGAAGTCATACATGCTGAGCCCTTGTAGAGACAGACCTTTGCCCAGGGGTGAGTACTCCGGGGCCATGTACATCTTCTTTGAAGAATGTCCTGGAAGAAGTGGCGGGAAGCTCGTTACCACCCCCTTTGCTTCCTCAATCAGATCGACGGCTCCACCCTGCGGACGCTGTGTTTGCAGCACGGGCCTCTCGTCACCTTCCACCTGAACCTGACTCAAGGCAACGCCGTGGTCCGCTACAGCTCCAAGGAGGAAGCCGCCAAGGCCCAGAAGTCCCTGCACATGTATGTGTCCTGGCCGCTGCCGGCTCTCCCCGCAGTGGCGCTGGGTTCGGGCTCCCTGGGAGCGTCCTGGGCTGCCGTGAGGAAGCGCCACAGGCACAGGCGCTCATCACCTCTCGGTTCCGGAGGCACCGAAGTGTCGGCGGGGTTGGTTCCTTCTAGGGCTTCTGTCCTTGGCCTGCAGGAAGCTGCCCTCTCCCTGAGGATGCGTGTGTCCCAACTTCCCTTCTCAGAAGGACACAGGTCATCATGGATTAGTGTTCGTTGATGGTCTCATTTTGCTTCCATGACCTCTTTGAAGACCCCTCTCCAAGTACAGGCACAGCCGAGGTGCCAGGGGCTAGAGCTTCCATGTGGGTAATCGGAGGGCCAGGATTCAAGCCATAGCAGGTATCTCGTGAAACGTGTTTCTTCTGCTGCGGAGTTGCCGTGGCCCTGCGCCCCAGTAGGGACAGGCACATAAAGTACAGGGCCACAAGGAAGCTGCTGTCTCCCCCAGGCATGTGACCCACCTTCCAGCACCCCCCCCACCCCCGCCGCTGCTCACAGGACGCCCTTGCTAAGCTGTGTTGGGGGTGGACTCAGTGACAGCCTTGGAGCCGTGGCATAGCTGGGTCCCACGGTGGTTCTGTTTTAATTTTCTGGGGAACCTCCAGAGTGCCTGAACTACTTCCCATTCCCCTGCGCAGTGAGCAAAGGGTTCTCTTCTCCACATCCTCCTCAACACTTGTGAGGTTTTGTCTTCGGGAGCCCAGCCGTTCTAACGGGGGTGGCGAGGTCTCATTGGGTTTCGATTTGCCCTGACGCCCAGTGATGCCCAGTGACGCCGAGCGTCTTTTCATACACCTCTCGGCCATCTGTATGTCTTCTTCGGAAAAATGTCTGTTTAGTTCCTCTGCTCATCTTTTAATCGGATTTTGGGGCTTTTGTTGTCGTCACTGAGTTACAGGACTGTGTATATATTTTGAAAATTAACCCCTTATCAAGTAAACACTTCGTGAATATTTTTCTCCATTCCATAGGTTGTCTTTTCATTATATGAACAGTTTCCTTGACTGTGCAGATTTCTAATTTGATGTAGACCTACTTATTTTTTTCTTTTATTGCTTGTGCTTTTTTTTTTTTTTTAAGTTTTATTTACTTAAGTAATCTCTGTGCACAACGCAGGATTCCAGCTTACAACCCCGAGATCAAGAGTCACATGCTCTTCCAACTGAGCCAGATAGGCGGCCATGTACTTTCAGTGTCATATCAAAAAACCATTGCCAAGACCAGTGTCAAGGAGCTTTTTCCCTGTTTTCTTCCAGGAGTTTTATGGTTCTAGATGTTATGTTTACACCTTTAATCCATTTCTCATTAACTTCTGTGGGTGATGGGAGACGTCCACCAGTCACTACTCCCCACGTGCTTCTCTAACTTTTCCAGCAAATTTGTTGGAGAGACTGTCCTTTCCCCACTGAGTGCTCTGGTGCCCTTGTCAAGTACAAGTCAGTTGTCTACATGGGGCTCTGTTTCTGGGCTCTCTGTTTTGTTCCACTGGTCTGTGCACCTGGGGTTTCTTGCCAGAACCATACTGTTTTGACTCCTAAGGCTTTGGAGTATAGTTTGAATTGAACGAGTGTGATAGCTTCAGCTTTGTTCTTTCTCAGAATTGCTGGGGCTGTTTGGAGTCTTTTGTGGCTCCACACGAATGTCTGTGAAGAATGCCGCTGGGATTTTTTTTTTTTTTAAGATTTTATTTATTTAAAAAAAAAAAAAGATTTTCTTTATTTATTTGACAGAGATCACAAGTAGGCAGAGAGGCAGGAAGAGAGAGAGGAAGGGAAGCAGGCTCCCTGCTAAACAGAGAGCCCAATGTGGGTCTCCATCCCAGGACCCTGGGATCATGACCTGAGCCAAAGGCTGAGGCTTTAACCCACTGAGCCACCCAGGCGCCCCAGCCGCTGGGATTTTTATAGACGTTACATGGAACCCAGAGATGGCTTTGAGTTGCCTGGATGGCCTCGCATTTTATCTTCTTCAGTCTCTTTTACTTAGGTCTTTTAGTTTTTTGTTTGTTTGTTTTTTAAGATTTTATTTATTTATTTGACAGAGAGAGGGATCACAAGTAGGCAGAGAGGCAGGCAGAAAGAGAGAGGAGGAAGCAGGCTCCCCGCTGAGCAGAGATCCCAATGCGGGACTCAATCCCGGGACCCTGAGACCATGACCTGAGCCGAAGGCAGAAGCTCAACCTGCTGAGCCACCCAGGCACCCCTAGTCTTTTAGTTTTCATTGTATAAAGTTTTCACTTTCCTGGTCAAATTTATCCCTAAGGGGGGTTTTTTTGTTGTTTTTAATGCTGTCATGAATGACATTTTTTTTTTTCAGATATTTCATTGTTAGTACATAGAAATGCAGCTGTTTTTCATATATTTGTTGCATATCCTGCAAACTTTACGGAACTCACTGATCACTTCCAGTCGTGTTTTTGGTTAGGTCTTTAGGGTTTTCTCTCTAAGATCACATCCTCTGCAAATAGTGACCGTTTCACTTCTTCCTTTCCGATTTGGATGCCTTTTTTTCTTTGTCTTGCCTGATCGCTGTGGCTATGGACTTCTTGTGGGGTGTGGAGTAGAGATGGCAAGAGCAGGCGCGCTTGCCTTGTTCCTGACCTTCGAGAAAACGCTTTCAGCCTCTCGCCATCGAGTATGATGTTAGCTGTGTGCGTGTCACGTACGGATGGCCTTTCTGACACAGAGCCACGTTCGTTCTGTCCCCTGTTTGTGGAGGCTCTTTAGCACGAAAAGTCGAGTGTCTTGTCAAACACTGTCACGGCATCTACGGAGACAGGAGGACTTGGATCTTTCCTCCATCCGTGTGATGTGTCACACTTTGTGATTTGGGCGTGTTGAACCATCCTTGCATCTTAGGAATAAATCCCACTTAACTGTGGATGTATTGTCCTTTTTATGTGCTGTTGAATTCAGTTTGCTTAATATTTTGTTGAGAATGTTTACACTGTGTTCATCAGGGATTTCGGGCTGTAGTTGTCTTGTGTCCTGATCTAGCTTTGGTAGCAGCATATCATGGGCCTCATAAAAGAGTTCAGGAGTGTTTCTTCCTCTCCCGTGTTTTGAAGAGTTTAAGAACTGGTGTTCATTCTCATGTAAATGTTTGGTAGAATTCACCAGTGAGATCACGTGGTCATGGGCTTTTCCTTGCTGGGAGGTTTGTGGTCACCGATGCAGTCTTCTTACTTGTTACTGGTCTGTTTAGATTTTCTGTGTCTCCATGATTCAGTCTTGGTAGGTCATGGTCATCTGTTTCTAGGGATTTGTCCATTTCCTCTAGGTGGTCCAGTGTGTTGGTGCAGAACCCTTCCTAGAGTTCTCAGGACGCTCTGCACTTCTGTGGTGTCAGGCAGTCCTATCTCCTCCTCCAGTTGTGATGGTATTTATTTGAGTCTTCTGTTTTTTTCTTAGTCTAGCTGAAGCGCTGTCAATTTTTTTATCTCCCAAAAAACCAGCTCTTAATTTTGTTGCTGTCCTGCTCTTTTAGGTGTGTTCTGGGAAACACTACCATCTTGGCCGAGTTTGCCGGCGAAGAAGAGGTGAACCGTTTCTTAGCCCAAGGCCAAGCGCTGCCACCCACCTCCAGCTGGCAGTCCGGCACGGGGACCGGCCAGACGCGGCTGGGCGCCTCGGGCAGCTCCCACGGCCTGGTGCGCAGTGACGCTGGCCACTGGAGTGCCCCGTGTCTGGCCGGCAAAGGAAGCAGTGACCTGCTGTGGGGCGGGGTCCCCCAATACTCCAGCAGCCTGTGGGGCCCGCCCAGCAGTGACGACGGCCGGGTCATCGGAAGCCCCACCCCGCTGAACACTCTGCTTCCTGGCGACCTTCTCAGTGGGGAATCCATCTAGGACCGAGAGGACCCCATGGGCGCCACAATCATCAGCACTAGGAAGAAAAAGCTGACCCTTTCCAGTCCGGGCGGCGCTGAGGACCCGCGTGACCTGAGCAGCCCGGCAGCCCTTTGAGTACCTCTGTCCAGTACTGAAGACGAGCCCTGGCCGCAGTCCTTGCGAACTGTTCACGAGACAGTGCGGGCTGCGCTCGGTCAGTGTCCCATGCTGACGACAGGATGTTCCTCATAGCTTTTTATTTTGTGTTGTCTTACGTTTGTATGGTGTGTTGTCGTTTTGATTTTTTAAGTATAAAAGCTGCTTAGAATAGTTCTATCATGAAGGGCACTTTTCAGATTGTGGGCTGGAAAGGGTTATTTTATCAAGGGGGGCGGGAGGGAGGGAGACGAGAAAGCCTATTTAAAACGAGCCTGTGACGATTATGCACATTACCAGAGGCGGGCCCCGTGATCAGGGGGAGCTGGTGTCCATCACTGGGCGCAGAGCACGGGCTCCACGCGGCGGGCCTGGTGGCCCAGGCCGGCGAGCTGCGCGGAGGCGGCGGCCTGCAGCCTGCTCTCTGCTCCCACGGGTCCGCCTATGCACATTACCCTTGTTTCATTACTTTTTCATGCCATTTTTTTTATCCCAAAAAATATTTTTTAAAAGTTAAAAAAAAAAAAAAAGACATATCAAACATGCAAATACTTGAATCCAGCAGGCCAATAAGGAAATGTGAACACTTGCCGCGTCGAATTCTACACTTCCAGGCTGACGTCAGTGCGCAGAAACAGGCTCTAGGAAACATTTCTGAGTTCACAGCCTATGTGCGTGTGCGTGTGTGTGGAAATAGAAGCGTGTGTGTGTGTGTGTGTGTGCGCGTGTGGGCGCACTTTCTGTGTCTGTGTGTTCCGTGTGTGAGGGATTTAACTGTGGGTTTTCCCTTTGATTCAGTATATGCTTTTTTTTTGGCGCATTGGTCAAACGTTTGTTACTATTATTAGCTTCTAACTTTGCACTGAGTGTCCCTGCCCTTCCTTTTGCTAATCCTATACATGAAAGAGAATTCATAGGACAGGGCCGGTGACAATTCACGTGTAAATGTTTACTCAAGGACTCTGTTATTGCGTTTAAAAATTACAGTGTATATCTCTGGAGAAATAATCTGTATACCTACCTTTAGCAGCTTTTTATTGTGGACTAATGCAAGAGAATTACCAGAGTATTGCACCGTGTTTCCATGTGGACTAGAAAGTGAGAGAGAAGACAGCTGTTGCAGAACTGTGGCCATAGATCCTCGCGGAGACCGGACGGCTCCGCGGGAGGAACGGAGACAAGCACTTGGACGTGGGTGGTGACCGCTTTCGGAGGAGCCCGTGCTCAGGGCTCCCACCTGTTTACAGACCTTTTTTTCTCCTTCAGACTTTAAAATAAAAAAATTTTAAAAAGGAATTTAAAAAAAAAAAAAGAAAAAAAAAAGAAAAAAAAGAGACTTCCGTGGTAAAGAAACCTATTTTCAGAATGCAGATACGCTACTTCAGAGCTCTGGGATTGAACAGTGTCGTCACTTCCCTCCGGCCATCGTTGTGGACTGTCGATTGTCCCCCTTCGTCGAGGTGACGAGACGTTGTGGTCACTGTCTTGCACATGCGGACGCGCTCTCAGGAAAGCCAGGGTTCCCGAGGGGCAGCTCCACACCATTTCATGTATTTTGTAACCCAACTCCTAGCACTGAAGATGTTATTAAAAAACAAACAAAAAAAAAAAAAAAGAAAGAAAAAAAAGAAAAAAGGAAAAAAAAACACAAAGAAGAAAAATACCTAATCTCTAATGTGTAGCAGTTACATATTTACCAAATAACGGACTCAAAAGAAATAGATGTTTGAAGAGTGCTTTATATATTAAAAATTGCTTTATGTTTTAAAAATGATCAATGTTTTGATTGTTTTGCAAGAAAGACAGACAATGGAGTAACATACCCTCAAGTATGTTTAAAAATATATGAACATTGTGCTCCCTGCCTGCTTGATCAGGAAACTTGTGCATTACATTTTTTTTAATTAGCTTTTTAATGGTTTTATCAAAACAAAACAAAAAAGAACAAAAAACAAAAAAAAAAAAACAAAAAACCCACAAAAAACAAAAAAAGAAGGTCCTGCAAAATTGCAGATCAACAAAAGCTGGTTTTATAGAGGATCATGAACTATGCACAAACTGGGTTCAAGACTTGTTTTCTCAAGCTGAGTCGTGTGTTAGCGAAACAAACCTTCCTCAGAGTACTAGCATCTCATTGCCATTACATGCGCTCTATATATTCGATGTACATACCCTCACGTGTGTATATCAAATATATGTGCGTGCGTGTGTGTGTGCGTGTGTGCGTGTGTGCACCAGACGGCGCTCCTGCCGCCGCTTCGCATCGAGCTGTAGAAGAACTGAGAACTTTAAATTGGGGATGGAAGTAAAGACTCTGTTTGTTTGTTTTTGGGTTTTATTGACTTTTTTTTTTTAACCTTTTTCTTTTGAGTTAAAAGATGTCTGTAACTCTGAGATTAAAAAACAAGTTTGTGGCTTTTAATGTTTTTTCCTCATAGAATGTGATCGTTGAAGAACACGCACCGAAAGTTGCTTTCCGAAGTACAACGCTTTGTTGAATCTTAATAAATTGCAATTTTTTTCTTGGCTGTTCAAAGAAATGTGTTTTTTGATTTTTCACAGACAGCATCGATTTGCGCTTTGTACGTGCTGGGGAGAGCGCTGTTGTGCCGTCCGCAACACATGCCCTGCCTCTGCTCATGACATCCTTAGAGAGTCTCCCTTAGGTAATCACATGAGCTCTGAATTTCTGTTGTTTGGTTTATAATTTTACCATGTGTTTTGCGGCTTTGCAGTTCGCACTGAAACCTTACTGCTGATCACCCAGAGGCCGCAGCAGAGAGGGTGAGCTCGCCGCCACCGCCACCACCTGAACCCGCCGCACCGGAGATGTAGCTGGGGCCCGAGGGCCGAGTGTCCCGGCTGAGGACTGTGCCTTTGTCACCGGTGACCCAGTTTAGGCCTCGGAAATATTTGGACCAAAGAGAGTAATGAAGATCTTTTGTGTTTCCTGGACATTTTATTCATATATCCTTGTAAAGTAGCCTCAACCTGTGAGAGGTGACGTTCACAAAGCATTTTGCACAGAAAGAGCGGACGGACCTCAGGCCGCCGCAGGAGGCTGTGGCCTTGTCCCTGTGGCATCCCCGGGGGCAGCAGGAGAGCCAGCCCACTGCAGACACCAGGACCTTCGTCACTTGGGCAAGCGTCGGTGCTTCTGATCACCGGGGTTGTAAAGACGGTCTCTGGGAGGCGAGCCAATGTGTCCTCTGACCCCTGCTCAGAGACCAGCACAATGAGTGCCTGGGACAAGGGGTGAGCGCTCGGCTCTGCCCGACCTCTTCGGAAAGTCACGAAGGACAGCGCTGAAGGGCGCCGGTCGGAGCGTGAAGAGGACGGCCGGGAGGCAGGGCGGGAAAGCGGGAAGCACAGCGAGCCTTCCTCCGAGCAGGGCCCGGCGCAGCCGGAGTTCGGGGGAGCGCCTGCTCTCCCGGGTCACGGCCCCCGGGAACATCCAACGCCTGCGCGGGGCTTCCTGCAGGCGGTGGCGCGGCCCCGGGCCCAGGAGGCCGGATTGGATTTTGACAGCCTGGGGGAAGCAGGGGACGGTGGCTGACGCAAGGTAAACTGAGACCCGGAGTGACTGCTCGTGAGACCGGGCTGGGGGGTCCCGGTACCCCTGGTAGCAGACCCCTGGTAGCAGAGAAGGCTCCGTGTCTCGAATCAAGAAAACAGGTGTGGAGCCACGCTTCTTACGAAATTGTTCTGACCACACCGTGGGGGAGTGGCAGAGACCAAAAGGGTGCAGTGGGTCGTAGCGGGAACTCAGAGAGAGCGAGGTCTGAACGGCAAGGAGACAAAGATGAGAGCTGAGTGCTGAGCACGTGCTTGCTGACCGGAACGAAAATAGAGACGGGCATTTCAGGAAGATTCTTCCCAGGGACAGCACATCCAGGATGGACCAGGGAAAACCTATACCCAAGTCCCGGTGGAGTCACCCTTAATCTGCCAGCCCCATGCACCACACCTCAGTGTGAGACTGTGCCTTGGCTGTGAAAGACAGAAGCACGTTTCCAGAAGCCCCTAAGTGGGCTTAGTAGACCCCAATCAGATGCTGCCTACAGCACAGAGCGGTGGTCCTCAACCCAGCCGTGTGTTAGAATGATCTGGACTTTTTCTTTTTTAAGATTTATTTGTTTGACAGCAAAAGAGACAGCAAAAGCAGGAACACAAGCCAGGGGAGTGGGAAAGGGAAAGCAGGCCTCCCGTCGAGCAGGGAGCCCGAAGCGGGGCTCCATCCCAGGACCTTGGTACCATGCCCTGAGCCAAAGGCAACCAACCCCTCAAGGACTGAGCCACCCAGGCGCTGCCAGGAACACCTTCCAAACCAGGGCAAGCTGCAGCCTTGGGGGTGCGCCCCCGGCTGGTTCCAGTGAGCAGCCGGGCTTAGAAGCAGTGGCGCGCATGGATCTCGTCATCGGCCCCAAACAGCTACAGGCCTCGCGCCCACTGGGACAGCAATCCCTAAAAGTTCAGTCGGCAATTACAGCTCATTGTTTTTTCCAGATTTATTTCAGAGTGTGTGCAACGGGGAGGTGAAGAGGGAGGGAGGGCGCCAAGTGTGGAGCCCAACGGGGAGCTCGATCTCATGACCCTGAGATGGAACCGGAGTCGAAATCCAGTCGGGCACCCAACCGACTGAGCCACCCAGGTGCCCCTCTTTATTTTAAAGCAAAACGGGGCCAAGGATGGTGCTAACTAAGCTCTCTAGAGGACCTGTGTCTCGCACTCCAGGAGCTGCAGGAGGTGACGAGCTGGGCTGGGCAAGGTCACAGCTGGGCAAGGTCAGAAAACACGCCCAAGACTCACGGCTACCAGGTCAGATGCAGGCCCGCTCCCCCAGGGGCTTGACTGCAGCAGGAACCCTGCGAGACGCGCCAACCAGAGGACCCCGGCCACACGGGTATCAGAAACAGCGGGACGGGGGGCAGACGGACACAAGGAGAGCTGGTGCACACGGTGGCGGGGTGGGCCAGGCAGCCTCGGGCAGAACTTCTCCAGAAAACCTAGGTTTTGCTCTTAAGGCCTCGCAACTGCTTGGATGCGCCCCCCTCCATCACTGGGGATAATCTTCAAGTCAACAGCTGTCCGTGTTCAGCGCACACCCCAAGTCCCTCGACAGCAGCACGTGCGACTGCCCGACTGAGGGACAGATGCGCAGAGCACTAGTCCTGTAGGAACCTGGGCAACCCTCCCACTTGTCCCAGGCAGGCGACACGGACGGCAGTGCCAGCCCAGCCAAGAAGTGGCCAGGTTGCGCCTGCCCCCCCTACCCCATGGGACGGTGTATCTATGACCAGAGGGAGGCGCCAGGAAGGGTGGCGTAGCCCAGCGAGCCCTCGGCCAGCCCCACGCCTTCTGAGACTTCCACCCAGCTGCACCCTGCGGTGCTCATGCCCGAGGCACAGGGAAGACCGGTCCGGGACTAGCATGAGCTCTTCGCAGAGATCTCAAAGCTCCAGGTCGGGGCATGGCCATGACCAGCCCAGGAAGCCTGAGCTGTCGGGGGCACCAAGGGCGCCATCGCCCACCTACAGAATCTAGGTGATGCCCGGTGAGCCTCTAGGCCACATCAGCAGATGGCACCTGTCCCTGCCCGTCTGCCAAACAGGAACACCCCCAAGAGACCATCTCAGAAAAAGGCGGTTTGGGGGAGCATGGGCCCAGCTGGGGACACTGCCAGTGCCGGGGGCATCTCCACTGTGGTTTTGACCTTGGCCCTCCCCACTGCCTCACCCAGGCCTGACCTTTCCTCTTCTGGACCCCCCAGCCTCTCCTTCAATGTGCCCTGCACGTGCCCTGGCCTGATGACCACTGAGCATCAGCACTGACGGCTTCATCGCCCTGGACACCGCCCTCCCGGCTCGCTGGCACAAGTGCGAGCCCCCAGGGCACAGGCCGGTCAGGGGCAACCTTCAAGCCGTGCCGTGGTCCACCCTGCCATCCGGGGCTTAGCCAGCAGAGGGCACCCTGCGCTCCGTGCCAGGTGGCCCCCAACCCACACCTCGGAGGGCACTGGAGGGCGGAGCATTCAGTCAGAAAGAGGAAGGGGGGGCGGGGCCTTCCCACGCCCTCCGCCCAAGGCTACGCACCGGGTGAGGGCACATGGCACAGCAGGCCCGCCTATGAGCACAGAATCCCAGGGGCAGCTCATCTTGCAAAACATGTTTTATCAGAATAAATAGTCCCCGCAGGACACCGTCCACAGGTGCCCCCCCACTTGCCCACCCTCCTCCAGTGCCGGCCTCGGTGCGCCGCAGAGTCCCTGGTTGGCGTCCGCACCTACAGGGCCAGGGGAACAGAGGGCGGCCCAGGCCCAGGCCGCACCTGTGAGCAGACGCGGAGCCTCCAGGCCTGTCACATCCTACCAGGCGTCCGGATCGTCCACCAGCCTCTCGGTCTCCTGGCTTCTACCAACCCTGCCAGAAGGGGGAGTCAGCGAGGAGACCCAGGGACCCGGTGGGAGGCTGAGGGGTCCCTCCAGGCGGGCCGAAGCCAGACACCCAGCAGCCCCCTCAGGAGCTGCCTTCAGGTGTCCCGAGCGTAAAGACACGTCTGGACAGCCTCAAAGGGCCGGACAGACCTCCCCTGTGTCTGCAGGTGAGCGGGGTGGGGCGGGGGGGTCAGACGGCTCAGTCTGGGGGTCCCTGCTGCCCAGGGATGAGCCCCAGCACCTCCGACGGCCCCCCTGGCCCGGCACGTGCACCCCCTGGGGGCAAAGAGGGCCAGCTCCTGGGCACTCCAACTTAGGAAGTAAAGGGCCCCGGCGCCCAGCTCTGCCTGCCCCACACACACTTCTTTCTTCTCTAATTTCCTTTTCTCGCCAGACTTCACCAGGCTGGAGCAGGAGAGCCGGGAAGGAGGCGGCCAGGGAGCCCCACGCCCCCTCCCACCTCACCCCGAGCTCTGCATGATGCCCGGCCCTGGCCCCCTCCCCCCAACACTCATGCACCGAGTGCCCGACCCCTCCAAGGCCCTCACCTGCTCCTCTCCTTCCTCTCGTAGACGGAGTGAAGCCTGTTGATCAAGAAGACTTTGTCTTCCCCCTCCTAAAAAGGCCAGAACACAAAGGGTGAGTGGACAGTCGTCCCTCTGTCCAGAACAGACGATTCCACATGACAAGCACAAAATGTTTAAAGGGGGAAAGGGCACCAAACGACAGAAAAACCAAGAGCCAGGCAACGGGCATACATAGAGATAGATCTAAACCTCCTAGTGGCCAAGGCGAAAAAGGACATGTGACAAGGGCCCAGGGAAGGCCACAGAGTCTGCCTGACTTCATTTAAAACTGGCATCGCCACTTACTGACTCTGAGTTGGGCAAATTACCTCCCGTCTGACCTCAGAGTCACCATCTGTAAACGGGAGATAAGGGTGCCTGCGGCGTGGGGCTCTGTGAGCTTCTACTGTTCTAACGACCACCAAACTGGTGGCTTACGACAACACAAATTGGTCTTTCAGTTCTGGAGGTCAGCAGTCCCAAACGGCTCTCACTGCGCCAAGGATCAAGGTGTCAGCCAAACCAGGGACTCTCGGGAAGCAATCTTTCTTCCTTTTCCAGCTTCTGAAATCTGCCCATAGCCCTTGGCTCTCTGCCCCTTCCATCCGAGTCAGTGGGTACAGAAGGCCATGTCTGCCCTGCCCAGACCCGGGAAGAGCCACTCCAGGGGCCTAGCCGAGCCCAGACCTGCAGCTCCCACGCCCTGCCCTGGTCTGCAGCAGGGGCCTGCCCGGAGAATGGTCTTCCTGCTCCCAGGTGGCTAGCAGGTAGAGCTGGGACCCTCCTCCCGGCGCAGCTGTGCACCCACTGGCCCCACCGCCACCCCAGACCACACAAGCGCCCTGATGCACCACATGATAGGGCAGCAGCTGGCTGGCAAAAACCCAGACCTCGGCCAGAATGCTTGGCCTCAAGCCCTGCTCCCTGGGGGTAAAAGGGAAGCAGACCGGGGCTCCTAGTGTGTTCCCTGAGCCCCCCAAGAAGTGGGAGCTGTCCTTAAGGGACCTTCCTGCTTGGGATCCGGGCCCTGCACTGATGAGCCAGCAGCCGGGGCCCCCGCCTACCACCCCCAAGCCTTGTCCTGCCCTGGCTGAGACCCCAGCACGCGCCAGATGAGGTGCAACCCCAGCCCCAGGTGAACGCCAGGCCACAGGCACTGCCGGCTCCACAGTGGCTCAAGCAACCAGCAGGCAGAATCTCCCGAAGGAGGGGTGCCTGGTGGATTAGTGGGCTAAAGCCTCTGCCTTTGACTCAAGTCACCATCTCAAGGTCCTGGGATCGAGCCCCACGTTGGGCTCTCTGCTCAGCAGGGAGCCTGCTTCCTCCTCTCTCTGCCTGCCTCTCTGCCTCCTTGTGATCTCTCTCCCTCTCTGTCAAATAAATAAATCTTTAAAAAAAAAGTCTGCCGAAGGGGAACAGCCACGAATAGACTGATAGCAAGGCCCAGGGTGAGGTCAGAACACCCCCCGCGTCTCCGTGGAGCCCCAGGGTCACTGGCAGGTCCAGCTGAGCAGACCGCAGCAGGACACAGTCCCTCGGGCTGGGCTGGAGCAGCTCGGGGCTGGCAGGTTCCCAAGGGCCGACCGTGCAGTGGGGTCCCGGCACCCTGGGCTCCGAGCCCCACCCTGCCTCTCACGCTTTGGTGATAAACTACACGGGCTTAATAAAACTGATTTAGGGGGTGCCTGGGTGGCTCAGCCAGTAAAGCGCCTGCCTCCAGCTCCGGGCGTGATCCCAGGGTCCCAGGATCGAGAGTCCCTGCTCAGCGGGGAGCCTGCTTCTCCCTCTGCCTCCGGCCTGTGCTCTTGCTCTCACTCTTCGTCTCCAGTAAATTTAAAAAAAGTTAAAAAGCTCTAAATCCAGGCCCACTTTCACCCTTACTCCACTTGTTTGGAAAACATGGGTCCCCCAAGAAGTCCAAAAGCAATTTCCAATACCTCAAAGACCTCCCCAGAGACCCTGCGGGGCCGCGGGCCCTAAAATGCCGGAGCCGCAATCCCACCCGGCTGGAGCCCTGCCCCGGGGGTGTCGGGGCGGCCGCCGCCACGCTGCCCAGCTCTGCTCAGTGCCAGCCTCACGCGGGAATGTGTCCTGTGGCCCACAGAGCCCCTGGGTGGCCGGATGGGGGGGGGGACACTCACGTTGCTGATCTGCTCCTTGAGGAGGCAGATGACCCTCCGCTGTCCCTTCACCACCTGGATGTTGAGGTAGATCACGGCCCTGCGGGATCAGAGCCAAGCGGTCCGGGCTGAGGGGGTGGGGGGAGAGGGACCCGCGTGCGGAGGGACGGGCCGCGGTCCCCACCCGGCCGGTCCCCGCCCGCCCGCACTCACAGCAGCAGGGCTGACACCAGGTAGACGGGGAAGGTGTTCTCCACCAGGTACCGGTGCACCCAGGGCAGCCAGGAGACCCGGGGGCCCGCCGCCTCCAGGCGGCGCACCCACACCTTGCCCGCCTCGTACATGGTGTCCAGGGTCCGGAAGGGGCCGCAGGTGCTGGAAGGCTTCACCCTGCGGGGAGAGGGCGAAGGCGACCGCCCCGTCACCCCACCCCGCAGCCCCGGATCCCGGGGCGACGCCACCCCCCGCCCGAGGCCGAGCACCACGCACTGCCACACGGCGTAGCAGAGGAAGACGGCGGCTCCCAGGAAGGAGGGGAAGCAGAGCAGCGAGACGAAGACGGTGCTCATGTGGGAGGCCAGCCAGGGTCTGCGGGGTGCCTGGCAGTTGGCCATCAGGCTGGTCTGGGGACAAAGGCTCACATTCACCACCGTGGGCTTTGGCCTGGGGCGGGTGGGGAGGGGCGGAGCTACCGGGGGGAGGGGGAAGGGGCGGTGCTTCTGGGAGGGGCCCTCCCACCCCAGGGGGCAGACAGTCCCAGGACTGTCTCCCCAGCCCGTAAACCGCCAGGCTGGTTTCCGGAGGGGAGACTGAGGCACACGAGGGCTGGTCTGTCCACCATCCCTCATATACGGAAGACCTGACAGGGACGGCCACCTCCGGTGGCTGGCGGTCTCCGCTGGGCCAGGCCCCGCACCCAGAACCTTATGAACGCCATCCCCAGCAGGCCCCCGCGGACAGGTCCCGCTGCAGAGACCAGGAGACAGGGCCGGAGGGAGAAGCTGGCGCTCCACGGAGGACACCCCAGCCCGGGACGGAGGAGCGGGCTCCCTCCCCTCGGCCCGGCTGCCCGGCCCCGCCCCGGCTGGCCCCCTCGAGCACCCGGCAGTGACCACGGACCCCAGCAGGATGCCGCCCAGCCCAGGAAGGGCAGTGATGCCGGGAAGGGCAGTCGGCCATTCCCTGGGGCCAGGGGAGGAGGGGAGGGGTCCAGAGCCCCAGGGCTCTGTGTCCCCCAGCCCCGTGGCCCAGCCTGGTGACTCCCAGGTCCCAGGGGACAGCCTTACCTTCTTGACGTAGAAGATGAGCAGCAGTTTGATGATCTGGACGGCGGGGAGGAGAGGACAGAAGAGGACCCCCAGCCTGGGGAGGCAGCGAGGGGGTGCGGGCTGCAGTCTGGAGGCCAGGGTCAGGACCCCCATGCTGCACCCCAGAGCGACAACGGCCGGGCTCAGGGTCACAACGAGACGGCCCCAAGGCCAGGCTGGGCACAGCCCTGCACAGATGGGAGGGGTCCGGGCCCAGGTCACCGCAGAACCCTCAAGCCAGGGCCTTGCTGCAGGCCTAGCAGGGAAGGGGCTCAGCCGTCCCGGGGGCCGGGCGATGCCAGCGATGCAGGTCACGCACCAGGTCAGGGTCTGCCCGTAAATCAGCTCCAGGACGTTCCCGGCAATGTCGAACTCTGGCTTCTCCCTCCTCTTCAGCTTCTTCTCAGAGATGAGCCTGGGGCAGAGGAGTCCCCAAGGGTCACGTGGGAGGGCCAATCCCATTGGCCGATCCCTAGGGGCAGGCACGGGGCTGGGGACCCTCCCCTCAGGCGCCTGGCGGTTGTCAGGGGACACGGCCGGCTCAGGGCCTCCACCTGAGGGGCTCCGGGCTCCGGCTGATTTCCTCTCCCTCTTTTTTCTTTTTTTTTCAACCAATCTCTACACCCAACGTGGGGCTCGAACTCAGGACCCTGAGATCAGAGTTGCATGCGCCACGCACGGAGCCGGGCGCCCCCCATCTTGGTCTTTTTTCTACTCTCGGGTATGAACATGCACAACAGGCCTCGGTTTTACTGACGGTTCAACTTCCCAGTTTAAAATTATCAAACTCCTCTCTTCCCAGAAAAAAACACAAACAAGAAAATAAAAGTAGCAGCTGCCCCGCGCCCGGCAGCGTTCTGGAAACACCCTCCCTCCGTCCCTTCTCCGCGCATGCGACGGGGACCAGACACCGCGCTGAAAACCCTCCTCCCCTCCCCCCGAAAACACGTCCTGCCCCGTCTGCGGCTTTGCTTGACCTGACGACCGCGCACAGGACAGGCTTCGCGGGAGCGGACAGACGCGCCCAGCGGGGACCTCCAGGCGCTCCCTGCCTGCCTCACAGCCCTCCCGGGGTGGGGGTGGGGCGCGTGGGGAGCCCAGGGGCCCCGGCGGCGCGTGCAGGGGCCTCACCTCCACACCAGCTCCCCAAACAGCGTGTCCAGCAGCACGAAGATGAAGTCCAGCACCGTGAGCCGGTAGAGCTCCTGGCCCACGAAGTTCTCCCAGCACTGGAACAGACCGGCCTCAGCCCCTGGGGACGCCGCAGCCCCGGCCCCCGCCCACCCCGGCAGCCAGCCCCGCGCCCAGACCGGGCCAGACGTACCACCCAGCCGGCCGGGGAGGGCCCTGCACCCCCATCCCTAGCAGCAGAGCAGCCCCCGCGTCGGGCCCCCGTGGCTTCCCTCACCTGGTCCTTCAGGGTGCCCACCCTGCGGCCCAGCCAGTGGTAGCAGAGGATGCCCAGGATGGCCATCTTAAAGATGAGGTTCCTGCAGAGGACAAGGAGGCGGGGAGCGCTGAGAGAGGCGGACCCGGGGGACAGAGGCCCCGCCCCAGGCCACCTCCCCCCGCCCCAGCCGGCCACACACCTGCAGATGGCCAGGTACACCTCCAGGACCGGGGAGTCCTGCCGCTCCAGGGCCGCCAGGCAACGGAACAGGTAGGGGGCCCCCAGGTTCAGGAGGCAGACCACCACAGGCAGGGCCAGCAGTGCCCCCTCCTGATCAGCGGACACTGGGCTCTGCAGCAGGAGGGGCGGCAGTGGTCACGGCAGATGCCACCGTTGGCAGGTGCCGCGGCCAGGAGGGCCCCCCTGAGGTGGAAGGAGGGGGTCAAACTGCCTCACATCACCCCCACCCACCCACCCCCCACCAGCAAGAGACTCCCCACCCCCAGGCTTCGGGTTCAAACCACACAGGAAGGGGGTGGGGACACAGGTGTCAGAAGAGAACCCGAAACAGCAGGGGGAGGGAGAGACAGGTGCAGGCGGAGAGCGAGCCACCCCGGGGGAAAAGCTGCCGGGGGTGGCAGGTGTGGGCGGGGTGGGGGGGGACAGTCACCAGGGACCATCCGAACTCAGCAGGGATCTGACCCTGCGGTCAGGGCCCCGGGGCCGTCCGTTCTCTCTCTGCCCGCACCTTGATCATGAGCTCCGAGAAGGCGTAGACGGCCATAGTGCAGCCCACCGTGGTCCCCAGGCAGAGCAGCCACACCAGCCCCAGCACGGCCACCTGCCGCAGCCGCCCGCACGCGCTCCGGGGGCCCTGCCGCCGCTGCTGCTCCGCCAGCAGCTCCTGCGGGTGGCCGAGCCCGTCACGGACCCGCGCACACACGCAGATGCACACGGGGCCCTGCGGGGCGGACACCGGGGATCCCGCCTCTCCCACCCCCAGTGCTGCCGCCCGTCCCTCCTGGCTGCGTGGGGCCCCATCTCCAGGCGCGAAGAGAACACAGGGCAGGGTCTCCAGGCCACGTCCTGCCCCCCAGCCCCGCCAGGCCCCAGCTGCTCCCACCCTGGGCTCCTGCTGTGTCCTGAGGCCCCGCCCCAACCTCCACCTGCCCCCATCCTCCCATCCTCTCTACCTTGGGGGTAGGCAGCAGCCCCCCACCCCCACCCCCGGCTGAGCAGGAACCCAAGGCGCGAAGCCAGGGTGTGTGCTGGTGGGAGCCCCGGGGATCCTGGCCAAGGGCCCCAAGAGCACCCGAAGCCCCTTGCCCTGGAGCCTCGGTCCCGCAGGTTCTCCAGCCCGGGGCTAAGGGCGACCTGAAGACTGAGGCCCCAGGATGGAGGACAGGCCAACAGCAAACACCCACCCTGGGCCCGCACGCACACAGACCTATGCTCTGAGCTCAGGCCGGCTCTCGGCCTCCCGCACGCTCGAGGGCCCTGGACACGGACCCCAGCAGCGGGCGAGAGGCAGCCCCAGATGAGACGGTCGTACGGGAGAAAACTCCAGGGCGATTCCCAGGGCTACCTGGTGTCCCCGGAACCGGGGTGACAGGCCAGGACCCCACCCTCATGCCCCGCCCACAGCTCTGGCCACGTGGGCCAAGTCTGCGGGAGCCAAGCAGGTGGGGACAGCAGCCTCGGGCCCCCCGAGTGGCTCACCTTCAGATGGGTTCGGATGTTGTCGCGCTGGAGGCGGGAGGCCCGTCTCTGAGTCACCTTGTGGTCCCAGGAGCAGAAGACGGTGACAGCATGAACCCCTGAGGCGCTGCCCACCCGGTAGCTCTCCCCGAAAGAGCGGGACATGCTGGAAGGGACAGAGCCAGGAGAGAGGTGACGAGGGGCACGGAGGCCGCAGAGAGGGCAGTCAGGATGCTCCCCGCAGCCAGAACCCAGCACGCACTCTGAGGAGCCCTCCGGGCGTGAGAGGGGCCCTCCGCTGGCCCCTACCCCTCCGCCAGCCCCGCGCTCCGGGGCCCCTGCTGCGGGATGCCGGTCACCCTCCACTGACCCATCTAACTCGCTGCCACCAGCCACACGTGGCTGCACCGGCACCCGCCGACGGGGCTGGCCGCCTCCTACACGGACATCGCGGCAGAGTACGCCCACTTACCCCAGGCCTTTTGCACGGCCTCTCGCAACAGTCAAAACACCCTCCTCCACTTCTCCCCCGCCCGACCGTATTCAACCCCCCTGTCTGACACGAGCACCTCCTCCCAAGCCAGCCTGGCTCCTCCAACGCCCCAGAACAGGCCGGCAAGCGCCTACAGGGCACTGCGTCTTCCCAGCCTCCTCTCTGGTCCGTCTTCTCCCCTAGACACCAAGTTCCTCGAGGACAGGCCCCACACTCACTCACCCTCCTGCCCTGAGCTGAGCACAGCCGAGGTCCCGAGACGCGAAGGGGATGCGCGGGTGGAAAGAAGGAAGGGGAGACGGAAGGGATCTATAACGAATGAATGAGGAGACGAGCGGTCGCCCTCAGAGCCCAGGTCACATGGGGGACGCGGTTACCTGTACACCAGCGTGATGCAGGTGATGAAGAAGGCCACCCCCACCGTGAAGAGGTAGGCCAGGGGCATGTTGTAGGGCAGGCTCTCGGCCTCGCGGCCGCACGGACCCCCCGGCGGGAGCGCGCACGCGTTCAGCGAGCTGTTACTGTAGTAGCCGTAGTACAGGACAGTGTAGTTGAAGCTGCCCTGCGGGGAGGAGGCCCCATGGAGTCACGGACCCTCCCCCTGCCCACCCCTGCCCCAGCCTCAGGCAGAAGAAGGGCGCCCACAGGGGCAGGGCGAGGAGAGGGCAGGGCAGGGGCAGTGAGGAGAGCCCAGGGGTCGACAAAGGGCCACAGCCATCCTGGGGCTCCCCGGCCCCGGGGAAGTCAGGGCAGGACGGAGGAGGCCACCCCCCCCCCCACAGGAGTCCCGGCACAGGCAGGGGTGGGGGCTCCCTGGAGGAAGCTGTGCGAGAAAGGGGGTTCGAAGGCGGGGCCCCGCCCACAGAGGCCCCCCACCCGAATGAGCCCTCACCCCGCCCGTGAGCAGCTCCAGGCCCGTGAAGCTGGGGGCAGAGCCCGGGGAGGCGGGCGGCGGAAAGGCGGCCTGCACGCCCACCAGGAAGGCGAGCAGCAGCGGCAGCAGCAGCGCGTTGAAGGCCAGCAGGGTCTTGAGGAAGAGGAAGTAGGAGAGCACGCTGGAGCCGAACCGGCCTCCGATCCGCTTCAGGGCGTAGCGCCAGGGCACCAGGGCCAGCAGGCCCGAGAGCAGCGCGAGCCCCAGGCCGTGCAGGGCCTGTGGGTACAGAGGCGGGAAGGGAAGAGGGGCCGCCCTGAGCCCCCGGGGAGGGGAGGCCAGACTCAGAGGTGTGGGGGGGGGGTAGCGCAGGGGGGAGGGCAGGTCTGAAGGCTGGGATACCCCACACACGGGGACGGCCACAGAAGGGGGGCCCCTACCCCTACCCGGCCGCCCAGGGCCCTCCGCAGACAGCAGACCCCTACCAGGACGCAGGCGTCTCGGAGCCGGCCACAGCAGGGGAGGAGCCCACGCCGGCCAGGCCGGCCCCGCCGCTTCCCCCTTGGGGTCCGGCTCTCCTCTCTGGGGACACAGGCGGCATCAGGGCGGGGCCAGGGATGGACCTGACAACCCCCAGGGGGTACCCGCCGCCCAGCCCTCCCCCACCACGGCAGTAGATCTGGAGACGCCCAAGGCCAACAGGCACTGACCGCAGGCAGCGTTTCTCGGCCAGGCCCAAGGGCATCCCCCGGAGCATGTGGTCCCGCTGGGCCACCGTCAGGCCCTGCAGCTCCTTCACCAGCAGGAGCCGCTTCTCTGCAGGAGGATGGGGCTGTCAGGGCCCACGGCAACCCTCCTTCCCTCCCGCCCGTGCCCGTGCCCCTGGACGAGGCTATCTGCCCCTGCTGGCCCTCCCCAGCGCAGACCTCCGCCTGCCCCCCAGCCCCAGACGACTGCTCTCGGCCTGCATCCCTGAAGCCAGACCCTGCTGTGCCCGCCTGTCTTCCCTGCCTATGAGCCCGGGGCCCATCCTCCTGGACCCCAACTCTCCTCCTGGGTCCCCACAAGCCTCCTGCTCTCACCCCCACCCTCCTGCTCACCAGTGATGAGGTCCCAACCACTCCCCCTAGCACCTTCCCCCTCACCAGCTCCTGCAAGGTGACGGGGGTCGGGGTCTGTAGAGCCACCGCCTCGCTCCCACCCTGGGAGGGGACACCACCTCACCCCAAAGTGACAGACAAGCGGACACCTGGCCAGGCCTGCAAAGCGCAAGTTGCCCAGAGCCCGCTCCTCCCCGCCCAGTCCATCACCTACCACAGGGCCTTGAGTAAACTGGGGAGGACACAGACAGGATCCCAGCACAGGGCCTGAGCTCCGGGCCCCTGAATGCCACAGGCGACCGGGTTGAGGCCTGACCTGTGACACTGGCCCTGTTATGACCACGGTCCCTTGTCCTCTAGCACCGCCACACCTGCCTCCCACCTCAGGGCCTTTGCACATGCCCCTCTGCTCTAGCGTCACTTCCTCCAGGAAGCCTCCCTGGATCCCTGTCCGGCCACGTCCCTCCTCAGTCCCCTCATCTGAGCTTGGATCTGCTCTTCCCTTTCGCTGGCTCCCGTCTGTTCTACTGGGCAGAAACACGGCACCAGACAGCGGGACCTGGTCTGCTCACCACCATCCCAGCCCACAGCCGAGAGCAGCGTGTGCAAACAAGTGCTCAGCACGGGCATGTGGGGTCTGGACACTTAAGGGCGCCATGTGACATGGGTCAAACCCTTCACAGTCCAGGCGGCCCCCACTGCTCGGCTTCTCTGCCTGGGCCCCCCGCCCACCACCCCCCCACCCCACCCCCATCGCCTAGCCCACTCTCTCACCCTCCTCCTCGAGGGCTGCAGGGTCGAGCTCCAGGTCGTAGAGGCGGAGGCTGGGCCGGGCCGAGCGCCCCACACTCCTGAGCTCAGGCCGGCTGACCCGGCGCCGCAGCTGGACCGTGCGGTTGTAGTACTGGGAGATGATAGCCCCGCGGCTCCGGCCTGTGGGCAGGTGGGGGGGAGGGTCGGGGGGGCAGCGCCGGCCTCGCCCCCCTGCCCCTCACCCCTGCTAGGGCCCATGAAGTCCATTTACTAGAGACCTCGGGCACCACTGTGTTCCCAAGAGCCTATTTTTATCCCTGGGACTCTGGAGTCGTTTCTGGAACCCAGCGAGGCCGCACGGGGCTGTGCTGGGGCTGCGCTGGGCCTCCGGGCAGTGGACGGCAGGTGCGGGGTGGAGGACTCAGCTCCACGCCACACAGATCCCGCTGAAAGCCCAGCCGCCCGGGCCCGGGGAGAGGGGCCCACTCACCAATGGTGCGACTGGGCATGCTGGCCAAGATGCGGAGCGTGGCTGTGCTGGGAGCCCCGGCATCCTCTGGCCCCGGTGGGATCCGGCTGCCCCTGCCTGCAAACCACAAAGACTGGTCGGGAGGTCCTGGAGACGCGGTGGCCGGCGGTCTCCCCAGCCAATCCCCAGCCCAGGCCCGCAGCTGGGAGAGGCTGGGAAGGTTCAGAGCCCCGCCCCGCGGCGCCTGTGCACCCGCCAGGCGGGGTGGGCTCACCTGTGGTCTGGGGGGCTCCAGCCCCCCGCTCCCGCTCCTGCAGCTCCAGCCCCTCCTCAGCCACCCACCGGCTCTGCTCCTGGATGAGCTGGTGGAAGGAGTCGTGCACGTCGCTCTCATCGTAGGGGCTGGGCTCCTGGCTGCCGGGGTGGGAGGCGGGCCGGGCGTCAGGACTCGGCTGACCCAGCCCTGCCCCAGCAGCCACCCCCTCCACAGGCCCTGCTCCTGGTGGCCTCTCCCGGGGTGCGGGGGGCACCTCTGTCCTCCAGCCCGCCACCCCCCAGCCCCAGTGCACTTACCCGTGGTCCTCTGGGGTCTCGGGAACATGGAGGACAAAG
Organism: Mustela nivalis; assembly: GCF_964662115.1. Lineage (NCBI taxonomy): Eukaryota > Metazoa > Chordata > Mammalia > Carnivora > Mustelidae > Mustela > Mustela nivalis. Next base: position 58,794,360 of record NC_139036.1, read on the forward strand.
TTCAGTGGCTGGGCCATGTCTAGGACCCACGCCCAGCCTGTCTGCCGCCCTAGGGCAGCTCAGAGCCTGGACACAGCCTGCAAGGCCTCCCGCAGCCCATCTGCGGAGACAGGGAGTGGTGCACCGAGGTTGGCTTCCAGTGCCTGGTGCCGAACCACCCACTCCCTGGGGACCGTGGGGGGTGCCCACAGCCTAGGCTGCCAGAGCCGCTGCCTGACCCACCCCCACAGCCAAACACCGGGTCAGGTTAGTGACCCCCAATAAACCACATGCCAGATGGACCCAGGGGGAGTCCCTTCCACTGCCTGAGGGACAAGGGAAGGAAGGGGGGGTTCCGAGCAGTCCCCATAGGTTTCCTCCAGGGCGCCAGTCCCTGGGAAGGGGGAAGGGGGGCTGCGTGTGGACACAGCTCCTCTCCTCAGGCTCCGCCCCAGGTGTCCACGCCCTCTTTGGGGGGAATAAGGTCAGGGCCGCTCCCAGGCCTTCCCAGGCCCGCCCTGAAACCCCAGAGCACTTCCTCTCACAGGAAGCCCCTCCCACGGCCAGCCCTCCCCACCTCCCACCAGCTCCAGGGGCCTCCTCCAGCCGGATTCCCACCCCCCAAAACAGGGACCACTGCCCTCCACACTGGGCTGGGCTGGGCCACTGCAAGGTCACCAGTTTGCAGGAGACCGACTCCCCGACATTCCATCACCCTGGGGCCAGCGGGGCAGCTGGCTGCGGGGGAAGGGAGGCTGGGCATTAAACAGGACGCCTTTGTCCAGCCTTTGTCCTGGCAGAGAGCTCTGTCATCGCGGGGGACAACTGGAACCAGGGTGTCCTTGTCTGGGCGCTTCACCCTGGCGGAGCCCAGCCCTGCGCTGCCCAGGCCTAGGCCCTCCTCCCCCGCCTCCCCTTCCTCCGCGGGAAACTCAGCACTCAGAAAAGTTGGGCTTGGCTCAAGGGGGCTCACCTGGGCTCACCCAGGCACTGCCTAGGACTTCTGCCCCGCTGACGCCCAGCGGCCGGCACCGGACCCCAGGCCCCCAGGCCGGGCAGGTCGGGCCGCGTTTCCGGGGTACGGCGTTCCTAAGCCCTGAGCCAGGTGGGGAGGAGCAGGGTGGGGCGCGTCTCCGGGAACCCCGACCCGGCCGGCAGCGAGTCCGCAGGGAGCAGCAGCCGCCGGGGAGAGCCGCAGCCCAGCCGCAGGACGCAGGGGCGGCCCCAAGTCCCGGCGCCCCCCGACCCCTCTCCCCGCCAGCCTCCCGCTCCCCCGCCCCGACCGCGCGACCCGGCCCGGCCCGGCCCGCGGGCATCGCCGCTGCCCTCCCGGCTGGGGGGCCGGCTGGGGCGGGTCCCGGGGCTGCCTGGGCGGCGCGCCCGTCCGGAGAGCGGGAAGCGTCAGGCCACCCGCGCGGGAACTCTCCGCCAGGGGGCCCCGGGGGCCCCAAGGAGTGGGGAGCGGGTGCGGCGGCCGCCGCAGGGGAAGTGGCTGGGCCGGGAGGACCCGGGCGCCGCCCCCAAGCCCGGGGCCCCGCGGCCTCGCCCGGACCCGCACCCCGATCCCCGCCGCTCACCCGGGGGGCGCGGGGGAGGACGGGCCCTGCGCGCTCGCGAGCCGCTCACCTGTCCCCGGAACCGCGGTCCCGGCTGCACCACCTGGGGGCGGGGCCGCGGGGTCAGGGCGGAGGGAGGGACCGGGAAGGGGAGCTCGGGGGCGACCTGGGACCGGCCCACGTGGTTGCTGGCCTTCGGTGTCACGTGACCCGGCGCGCCCCCGCGCAACCTTGCCCTCCCCCCCCCGCCCCACCCCCTCGGCCGACTGCCGACCCGGCCCCGCCTCGCACCGAGGTCTGAGCAGGGTGCGGGCGGCCGAGCGTCCGGGTCTGAGTCCACAGTGTCAGCGGGACTCAGTTTCCCCAGGTTTCAAGTGGGGACAACACTTCTCCAGCCGCCCTTTTCCCGGGGCAGTGATCAAAGCAGCCCGCCGCTGGGGAGCCCTGGTGATCGGCGCCTTGCGACACCGGATTGGGTAACCCTTTCCTCCACACCACCCCCTGCTGACCAACGACTGTCCCCAGCGGGCTGCAGCACCCGGCCTTTCACCCCTCTCTGGTCGGGGCGTGGTTTCTGCCGCTACTTGGACCAGAGCTGGGGCGCACTTCCTGGATGCTAGGTCGGGAGGAGGGGGCAAGCCCCAGGGAAGCCTGACCCTGTGACTGTCCCCTCTGCTGTTTTCTTCGTGATTCCCATAAGCCGGGGGCTGGACACCCACTCCCGGCCTCACAGATGAGCCAACAGGCAGCGACCACGTTCATCAGCCCCCAGGGGTGTCCTCTGCCAGGGAGCTCCACCTGCACCTGCACCTGCACCGAGAACCCTGGCTTTGAAAAAGCCCGGCAGGTCGGAGGGGAGGCTCCCAGGGCCTGGAGAGAGAATGGGCGGGATTTAGACAGTGGGTGGGGTCTGGGGACCTTTTGGGGGGGGGGGCTTGAGAGGCAGGCAGGGTGGAAGGTGAAAGGAAGGCCCTCCTGGGGGGAGAACAGGGGCAAAGCAGGATTCCCAAAAGACAGGATATAATGCAAGTGGTAAAGGGGTCCCCAGACCTGAAGTTGGACAAAGTTGGAGGGGCCAGCGTAGGGGCTCAGACGGGTTACTTTGGGCTGGATTTTGGCACAAGGCACTGCCGTATGAAGACTGGGCGGGCTGAACCCTTGCCTCTCCTCCCAGGGCCCTTCTCCATGCACACCCATGCTCCAGCCACATGGTACTTGCGTGACCCCGGCCCAACTTGCAGGTCACCTCCCATGGGAAGCCTTCCTGGATTGAACCCTGTTGAAGCACTTGCCATTTCCTGTTGACATGTTCTTTTTGCTTGTCTGTTCACCCTGCCCCCACTCTCTGAACCCACTGTGCACTGGGCACCAGCACCCAGCTTGGCGCCTGTCATAGAGGAGGGGCTTAAAACAAGGGGATCCAGGCAGGGATGCAGAGAAGCCATCAGAGCTGAGCTGGGTGCACGGGGCCCTGAAGGAGGTGGAGAGGGAGCAAGGAGGAAAGGCAAGACCGCAGGGTCCCAGGGGACCTCCAGGAGAGAGAAATGGCCAAGATGGCTTGCCTTGCTGGAACGAGTGGCACCAATTCCTGAGCCCTTACAAGAGGCCAGGCTCTAAGTGATAAGAGCCAGTGACCAAGGCGGGATGTTGAGGATTAACGGCAAGGGCTTCTGAAGCAGCCCCAAGTGATGGGGTCCACCCATTCTGTCACTATCAGCTCGCTCTCAGGAGGACAACCTGCCACGGGTAGATAAGTGCCCCTCCCCCCACCTATGGCTTCGGCTCCCAGGCACAAAGGGACCGGTAGGTGGGGGGAGCACGCTGGAGTGGCAGGGAGGGACAGTGTGACACCACCCCACCCCCTTGCCAACCCTGACCCCACAGGCCTGGAGGCTGCCCCTCCATGCCCCGCCCTTCCCCCACCCCTCCTGCCTGCCCCCGCATGACACAGGAAGTGTCGGCCCCAGAGAAAGCAAAGGAAACTGTGGAGGGGGGGGTGCAAGAAGTGGAGGGGGGAGGAGATGGCGGGAGAGCTGGGGTTCCTGTCATGTGACCCCTCCCCCGGTTCCCTCACCGTCCCGCCTAGCGTGGAGGGAGCCAGAGCAACGAGGGGGCTCCTCCGGGGACTTGGTCCCTTGTCCCCAGGTGAGCTGGTGCAGAGTGGCGGGAGGAGACAGAGCTTGAGGGGCTGAAGTCCAGAGAGAATCAGGTGCTGGGACTGCTGAGGGGTGGGGTCCCCTCCGGAGTCTGGGGCTGTAGCCACGACTCCTCATCTGGGGCCCCTGGGGGGCGGGCAGACCCAATCCTGGGGGCTGGACCCCAGGTGGCAGGAGGGTCCCAGTACATCCAAACCCCGCAGGATACTGGATTCTAGGAACTGCCAGGGTTTGGGACAGGGGCCTGTTCCCACTGGGAGAATTACTATGGCGAGAAGAGCCAGAATTATCTTGACCCCAAAGGCCTGTGGCCACAGGTGGCAGGTGTGACCTGGCTGCAGTAGGCCTCTGTGGCCACACCTGGCTTTGTGTTTGTCTGGGACAATCCCATCGCCCCATTACCTTTGGATCTTTCTCCCCACTGACCAACAGGAAAACGGAGGCCTCCGGCAGGGGGTTGCTTTGAGATGTGACTGGGGACCCAGCCCAGAGCTGCTCCAACTGAGTTCTTTTCTTCATCTCTGGCTGTGCCAGGGCCAAGAGCTTGAAGCTCACCCAGCAGGCAGCCCACGTCCCTTCTAAGAGGGGGGGATTGCAGCCCGGCGCCTGCAACCTCAACCCCACTGCAGAGATGATGAGGCAGTGGTCAGTGCAGTCCGGCCAGGCCCTCATGGAGCCCGAACCTGAGCCAGGGGTCGAGGAGCTGTGGGAGCAGGAGATGGAGCGGCTGTGGTCCTCCCAGGCTCAGGTGCGGGAGCTGCCCTACGCCATGGTGGACAAGCGCTTCATTCGGTGGGTGCCTCCCCCCCCACCCCGTCTTGGGCAGGACCCGCTGGAGGCCAGATGGTGGGGGTGGGTGGGGCACCACCCAGAGGATGCACCGGTGGGATGGGGTGGAAGTCACCAGCCGTGGGAAGACGCCTCTGGCCCCAGGCATTGCTCTGCCTGGCCCGGTGGGCACAGCGGGTGACTCAAGGATGCCCCACCACCACCCCAAGCCAGGCAGCTGCGGGAGCCCAAGGGGGTGAAGACCTCTTGCTGGCGGCGATGTCAGCGCAGGTGGCGGACTGTCCGGCGGCGCCTAGGGGAGGCAGCGCAGCGGCTGGCCCGGGGCTTTGGGCTCTGGGAAGGGGCTCTCTACGAGATCGGGGGTAGGACCCGCACCCCCAACCCCACTTCCCCCCTCCCACCTCCCTTCTCTGGAGGCTCAGGGTCCGGTTTAGAAACCCGAGGCCACCGTCCCGCTTGCCATTGTCCCTCCGGCCCTCACTGAACAACCCCCCATCCTTTCACACCCCTCCTGCCCCCCACCGTGGTGCAGAACTAGGCGGGTGACAGCACCCCCAGGTGACTGTCGGAGGTACTGCTGGCCACTGATCCGCGGTCCGGCAGGGCCTCTGGTGACCCGCACCCTGCCGGCTTGGTCAGCCCTCGGGTTCCCAGCGGGCCTGGCCTGGTGCGGTTCTGAAGGCCCCGCTGCCCTCCTCACAGGCCTCTTTGGCACCGGAATCCAATCCTACTTCACCTTCCTGCGCTTCCTGCTGCTGCTCAACCTTCTGATCCTGCTGCTCACTGCCAGCTTCGTCCTGCTGCCCCTGGTCTGGCTCTGCCCCCCTGACGCCGGCCCCTTCCTTAACTTCAGTGAGTGCCCAGCCTCCCCCCCCCACAATAAGGTCCTGGAGGCCCTCCTGCACCCTGGGGACCCTGAGGGGCTGGTCTAGGGCTCAGAGTGCTGGGGCAGCACCGTCCTGCTCGAGGCCAGCTCCAGGACTCTCCCCGACCGTGCCTTGTGCGGCACCCTCGGGTCCTGCTCAGGCCTCCCCAGATGGGGAGTGCTATGGGGGAGATGGGGGGAGAGCCTCACCTTTGCCTTGGGGACCCTTCCCTACTGCTCCCCTCTCCCTCCCGACAGCCCTGGAGTGCCCTGGTGGCCTCCAGCCCCAGACTGGTGTTCCCAGATTCCACAATCGACTTTGGAACGTTTTAACCGGCAGGGTAAGTGAGCTCCGTCTCGGCGATGCATCAGGAGGGCTGGGGGACCCGGAGAAGCGGCCCCAGGGGACCGCCGTCTAAGAGGACCCCCATCCCTTCAAAGACATTGGCTTCGATACACAGGCCGGCGGGGACAGTGATGGGGTCAGAGAGAGGCCAGTATGCACAGCCCAGGGCCATGGTCCTCGGTACCCAGCTGGGGTGGGCCGTGTAAGGACGGAAGGGAAGAGTGTCCGGGCCTGTGGGATAAGCACCGCCCCACCCTCGCCCCTGGGTGCCACGGAGAGGTCACCGAGCAGACTCCCGTATTCCAGTCCTCTCTCTTCCTCAAAGCTGTGTGGCCTCGCTCTGGGACTGTGACGTGGTGGGGATGCTCTTCCTCCCTCCCTGCCGAGGAGTCTGTGACAGTTAGAGAGCCCAGACTCGGGAAGCACTTAGCACACAGCCCGCATGACCTGGTTGCCACCTTCCACACCCCCAGGCCTTTGCGGACAGCTATCTCTTCTATGGCGCCTACCGGGCGGGGCCGGAGAGCAGCTCGGCCTACAGCATCCGCCTCGCCTACCTCCTGAGCCCGCTGGCCTGCCTGCTGCTCTGCTTCTGTGGGATTCTGCAGCGGTGAGAGCAGAGCCCCTGCCTGCTTCTGGCTCTTTCCCTGATCACCCCTCCCTTGGCTTGGCAGGAGGGCCCCGGCCTCGTTCGGGCCGGCTCATCGGTGGTTTCACGGCCCCGATTGTGTCCCCAGGGGCAGAGCTCAGGGACACCGGCCCCATATCCCCACCCCTGACCCCAGGCTGCACCCGCAGCTGTCCGGGACTTCCCACCCCAGACCTGGGTCCCTCCCCCCATGGGCCCTTGCCTCCTGCTCCCTCCAGGATGGTGAAGGGGCTGCCCCAGAGGCTGTTCCTCGGCCAAGACTACAAGTCGCCTGTCAGTGTCAAAGTGTTCTCCTCCTGGGACTTCTGTACCCGGGGACAGGAAGCGGCCACCATCAAGAAGCATGAGATCAGCAACGAGTTCAAGGTGTGTGCAAGGGTCTGGTGTGGGGACATGGGTGTGTGCACGAGGGCATGAGCGTGTGTGACTTTGCGCGTGAGTGGGTGTGTTTTGGAAGTGTGAGCACACGTGCGTGTTCCAGCTGGAGGCGGGGCTGTGCCAGTGTTTGGGCATGAGCCCACCCACCCCGTGCAAGGGGCCATGGTCTACATAACACCGGCCTCCGCCCCTCACCTGCACCTGCCCCAGGGTCACACCAGCCTCCCCTGGATCCTGGCAGCCCGTCTCCCCACGAACACCAACCTGGACCTGACCGCCTCCCCACTCCACGCAGTGCCCTGCTGGCCGGGGAGAGACCCGACCATCTGTGTCCCCACCCCCGTGACAGGTGGAGCTGGAGGAAAGGCATCGGTTCCTGCTGGTGCAACAGGAGACCCGGGCCCAGAAGGCCTGCCACCTGCTCACCCACCTGCGGGTCAATGTCCTCATCGGGCTCCTGGTGGTTGGGGCCATCAGTGCCATCTTCTGGGCCACCAAGTACTCACAGGATAACAAAGAGGTGCCAGGCCACAGATGCATTCGTTTAACCCTGGCCAGAACTTTGGGGGGGGACAGGGTGGACCCACCTGGCAGATGAACAAGCTGAGACTCAGAGAGGTAGTCACAGGGCACCTAAGGTCCAGACGGGCCAGACCGCCTGCACCCGTGGTACCCCCAGCCGCCATGCCGTCGCTGGGAACAGTCCGTGGGCTTCCTGGTGCCAGGCCTGCACCAGGGGACACTTGAGGGGGCTGTAGGGCGTGGGGGTGCTGCTGGGGACCCTCTGGTCCCTGGGCACCCCCTTACCTGTTTTCCCCTGCAGGAGTCCCTGTTTGTGGTGCTCCAGTACCTGCCCCCTGGGGTCATCGCCCTGGTCAACTTTCTGGGGCCCCTGCTCTTCGTCTCCCTCATCCAGCTGGAGAACTACCCACCCAACACGGAGGTCAACCTCGCCCTCGTCTGGTGAGTGCCACCCTTGGGGGTGATGGGTGGGGCGGCCGTGTGGAGGGTCAGGTACGGAGTACGCTGTGTCCTGCTGTCTACCTGGGTTATCGCCTGAAGCTAGGGCACCCGAGCAAGAGAGGGCTTGCGGGAACTTCCAGAAAACACCATCTCGGAAGCCTCCATCTAAGATTTTCCGGCGCCTTCCATCCTGAGCCAGCCAGCAGCCCGCATCACACACCAGCCATTCAGAGAGGCCAGTGACAGAACAGCCAGAGGGGGTCTGGAGCCAGCTCTGCACACAGGGAAATCGGGAACGTGGGATGTCACCCCGTGACAGCCTTCACATGATCTGTGACGTGGGGACCATCCTCCGCCCCATTTGACAGATGAGGAAACTGAGGCTCATGGGGTCAAGTACCTCAGCCGAAGGCAAGCCCACCATGCCTGCTGGGTGCATGTTTGGTACAAGCCCTCCTCTAGCCCCGTACTCTGCCCTGTCCCCCTGCTCAGGACCAGGATCCTGCCTCGGACTGGAAGCCCCTCTCGGAGCCTCCCCTCCCTCCGCGAACCCCAGTTCTGCTTTTCTGTCTGCCACGCCCCCCCCAATTGGCTCTGTCTGCTTTGCCTTCTGCTTCCTGGGAGCAGAAGCTGTCCAAGCCCATTCAGCTTTCCTGCAAGGTGGACTGTGGTTTGAAGCTTTATCTTTGGAGAAGGTGGTAGCACAGGCACGTGGTAAAAAGTTCAAAATGCTCCAAAGGATGAAAGAGGGAAAAAATCAGCCCCCACCTTCCCTGCTTCCCAGGCTCCCTCAACAGAAGACCCACTGTTCCCGGGCAGACTGCGGTCGCCTGTCGGCTCTGAAAGTCCAGCCCTAGATATAAAGGGCATGTGATGGTTGGGGGGGCTAACCATCCCACCCGGGTGGCCCGGTGTGGCAGCGTCCGGGGGCGTGAGACGCTGCGAGTGCGCTAGCGCGTTAACAGGCACGGAAGAAACCTCGCCTCAGCTCGAAGGATGCAAAAGTCTCATACAGCAAAACTCCAGACTGAGTGTGGGTGGGGGAGGGTAGCTGGACTCCGCAGTGTTTCCCAAAGTGATTTCAAAACAGAGCCCTTCTCTCCTGAATCATCTGGAGACCAGGATTCTGGGGAACCCCCTCTGGGAAAGATGGCCACAGACAGAGCAGGTGGGATGGAGGCTGGGCTCTGGATGTGGAGGGAGCTGGACCCGGGAGAGACTGATCCCAAATAGGGACGGGCCACACGCAGACCCTGGGTGGAATGCGGCCGACCGAGCGCCTGAGCCCCGCCCCCGCCCCGCCCCGCCCCCAGGTGCGTGGTGCTGAAGCTGGCCAGCCTGGGGATGTTCTCCTTCTCTCTGGGCCAGACCGTGCTGTGCCTCGGCAGAAACAAGACCAGCTGTGCGTCCTACGGCTACAACGCCTGTGATTACCAGGTGGCTGGTGGCTCCGTCCAAGCCTGTCCCTCCCGCCCCTCTCCAGGGTCCCCTTTGTGCGTGGGCAGCACACCTCCAGGGGGCAGCTTCACAGCACACCGCGCGCTCGCTGTGGGGTTTCCCTGCTCGGATCTCACCCCGGAGGCCCGGGTTCTAACTCAGTAACCCTGTCAGACTCTGGCCTGGCTCCGCCACCACAGGGCCCCCCACCCCGGGGGGTGGGCGAGGGGCGGCTGGGGGCCAGGGGTGACAGGTCCCCCTCTGCTCCAGTGCTGGGAGAACGCGGTCGGGGAAGAGCTGTACAAGCTGAGTATCTTCAACTTCCTCCTCATGGTGGCCTTTGCCTTCTTCGTCAGCCTGCCGAGGAGGTGAGGCCTGGGGACACCCACGGTGGGGGGGACGGGGCTTGTCTGGGAGTGGCCGCTGGCCGCGGCCAAGGGTGAGCGGTTCTTCCCATGGGTCTCCGTGTAAGCCAGTGGGGCGTGGTGGGTCCCTGGTCGTGACTGATGTGGTGCCGGGACGCTCCCGCCCCCAGGCTGCTGGTGGAGCGGTTCTCGGGCCGCTTCTGGACCTGGCTGGGCCGGGAAGAATTCCTGGTGCCCAAGAATGTCCTGGACATCGTGGCGGGGCAGACGATCACCTGGATGGGCCTCTTTTACTGCCCGCTGCTGCCCCTGCTCAACAGCGTCTTCATCTTCCTCACCTTCTACATCAAGAAGGTGAGCGACACTGGCTGGGGAGGGGGCGTGGAGCCCCTGTCAGCAGGGCGGGGCTCGGGTCCCGCTTCGGCCCGCCCCCTCGGGGTCCCTTCCCCGGGCCTCGGGCTCCTTGGCATCTGCGACTGGCTAAGGACCCCCATTTGCTGTTGCTTGCCCCCCAGTACACCCTCATGAGGAACTCCAGGGCCTCTCCAAGGCGGTTCCGCGCCTCCAGCTCCACCTTCTTCTTCCAGCTGGTGCTCCTCCTGGGCCTGCTCCTGGCCGTCGTGCCCCTGGGCTATGTGGTCAGCAGGTGAGAGCGGCAGAGGCGCCTGCGGCTGGTGGGCAGGGAGCTCCTGCCCGGGGGCCCTGCTGCCAGCCCTGCCCTGGCTCTCTCTCCCCAGCATCCACTCCTCCTGGGACTGTGGCCTCTTCGCCAACTACTCGGCCCCCTGGCAGGTGGTCCCACAGCTGGTGGCCCTCCGGCTGCCGCCCCCTGCCCAGCGCGCCCTCCACTACCTCGGCTCCCACGCCTTCAGCTTCCCCTGCCTCATCCTACTCAGGTGCCTCTCAGGGCAGCAGGGGCCGAGGGAGGGCACACCTGGGAGGGGGCCCTTCCTTCGATGGGCACCTCCGGGCAGTCTCACAGGACCTCACGGGAGCACAAGGACAGGCAGGGAGGCAGGGTCCCAGGGGCGGAGTGTGGGCCCAGAGGCAGGTAGGCCTGGACAGCACCTTGGGATGTCACCTGTAAAGCAAGCGCCCATGTGATGGGGGAAACACAGTGCCCCCTGCAGGCGCGCTGAAAACCTGCCCGGAGCGGGTAGGGGCTGCCCGGGAGGAAGGAGGGGACAGACGCAGGGGTCTGCGGGGGAGAAGAACCC